>NW_028270147.1:11220168-11924325 GCF_037043375.1 Chiloscyllium plagiosum
ACCCTCATAACTTTGAAGAAGTATTTTACTGGGCACTTGTTTTTCAGCACCACTCTGATCTAAACTTGCATTGCAAAGACAGTCAAGGTTATGGGTCAAATGCTGGAAAATCTGATTAGACTAGTTAGGCTTTTTTTGATGTGGATCTGAAAGACTTAATCCACGTTTGTTCAATATATCACTATATGACACTGTAATCATCTGCGATAAATTCTGTATATTCCACAACTACCTGATGAAGGAGCAGCACTCCGAAAGCTGATGTTTCCAAATAAATCTGTTGGACTACAACCTGGTGTTGTGTGATTTTTAGCATTTATTTTTGACTGGTGCAGACACAATGGTCAAAGGGGCTTGTTTTGCGCTGTTAACCTCAATGACTATAAAAAATATTCATGGGCTCTGGTTCCATCAGATGGCGTTTAACCTAGACAGGTGTGAGGTAATGCATTTTGGGAGGTAAACTGCAAGAGGAAAGAACACAATGAATGGCAGAACCCTTCAGAGCATTGATATACAGTGGGATGTTGGCGCCCGTCCAAAGCTCCTTGAAAGTGATAACACAAGTGGGTAAGGTGGTAATGAAGGATTGTGGCATGCTTGCCTTCATCTGTTGGGCCATTGAGTATATAAATTGACAAGTCATGTTGCAGCTGTATAAGACTTTAGTTAGGCTACTTTTGGAGAATCAAATGCAGTTCTGGTTACCACACTATAAGAAGGATGTGGACACTTTGGAGAGGGTGCAGTGCATTGCCTGGATTGGAGTGATTTAGCTGTAACGATGGGAGTAGGTGCCTGGACCATGCTGTCAAGGTAGGTGGTAGAAGCGGATATGATAGCAAATTTTAAGAGGCACTTAGATAGAGACATAAACAGGCAGGGAATAGTGGACTAAAGATCTTGTGTAAACTGATGGTATTAGTTTAGAATAGAGTGGTGGGCTGAAGGGCCAATTCCTGTGCTGTACTGTTCTATGTTCTACCTTTTCAGGAAGAGATTTCCAATCTCTTACTTTATTTTCCCTTCATTCATTCATGAGATGTAGGTGTTGCTGGCTAGGCCAGCACTAATTGCACAAAGGACAGTAAACAATCAACCACATTGAACAAAGAACAAAGAACTTTATAGCACAGGAACCAGCCCTTCGCGCCCCCCACCCCCAAGCCTGCACCAATCCAGATCCTCTATCTAAACCTGCCACCTATTTTCTAAGGATCTGTATCCTTTTGCTCCCTGCCCATTCCTGTAACTGTCTAGATACATCTTAAATGACAGTGCCCTACCACTTCCACTGGCAATTCATTCTGGGCACCCACAACCCTTTGCATGAAGAACTTTCCATGTATATCTCCCCTAAATGTTTTCCCTCTCAGTTTGAACTCGTGACCCCTAGCAATTGAGTCCTCCACTCTGGGAAAACGTTTCTTGTTATCCACCCTGTCTATACCTCTCATGATTTTATAGGCCTTCATCAGGTTCCCCTCAACCTCCTTCTTTTCAATGAAAATAATCCTAATCTACTCAACCTCTCCTCATAGCTAGCACACTCCATATCAGAAAACGTCCTGGTGGACCTCCTCTGAATCCTCTCCAAAGCATCCACATCTTTTTGGTAATGTGGTGACCAGAACTGTACATAGTATTCCAAGTATAATTGCTGTGGATCTGAAGTCACATGTAGATCAGACCAGATAAGGATGGCAGGAGAAAGTGAGGACTGCAGATGCTGGAGATCAGACCCAATAAGTGTGGCGCTGGAAAAGCACAGCCGATCAGGCAGTATCCAAGGAGCAGGAGAATCGACATTTCGGCCAGATGGCACTTTCCTTCCCTGAAGTTCATTGGTGAACCCGTTGGGTTTTCCCCCAACAATGGCCATCATTAGACTCTTAAGTCCAGATTTTGTAAAACTCAAATTTCACCATTTTCCAAATCACAATTTGAACGCAGGTCCCCAGAACCTTACCTAAATTGCTATGTTAACAATCTAGCGATAATACCTTGAGGCCATCATCTCCTCTTCTTATGACTATAGGGCATTCCAAAATGCTTCATAACCTTAGAGTAGAGTTATAGAGTCATAGAGGCATGCCGCATGGAAACAGTCCCTACATTGCAGCCAGTCCACGCCAACCATAATCCAAAATAAACTAGTCCCACCTGCCTACACTGACCCACATCCCGTCAAACATTTCTTATTCATGTACTGCTCTAAATGTTTTTTAAATGTTGTAATTGTACCCACATCCACCACTTCCTCTGGAAGTTTATTCCACACATGAGCCACTCTCTGTGTAAAAAAAACTCAAGTCTTTTCTTTAAATCTTTCTCTGCTCACTTTAAAAGTATGCCTTAAAAGTCTTGAATTCCCCCATCCTAGGGAAAAGACATCTGTCATTCAATTTACACAAATGATACCTGGATTTCAAGGGTTAAGTTTTGAGGAGACATTATCCAAGTTAGGCCTGTTAACTCTAGAATTATGAAGTTAAAGGGGAGAATCTGATGGACTTTTCCTGACAACAGTGTTATGATCATCATTAGATTCTTAATTGCAGATTTTTTCTAAATTCAAACCCCACCATCTACCATTGTGGGATTCGAACCTACTTATGCAGAATATTCCCTGGGTCACTGGGTTAACAAGCCAGTGGTAATACCATTAAGCCATTGCCTCCCCTACACAGTGATAGCTATTGGGACTGATCAGCACAGAACCTTACTGAAACTGCATAACTGGAGGATGCCAATCTTGTTATGGTGGTGATCTCACCAAACCTACGCCCTGTGCAATGTAACCTGGATGCCTCTGTCTAGGTCTTTTTGGTCTGTACATCTATGCTTACTATGATTTGCTCGTAAACAAAGATTTTCACTGTACTTCGGTGCAGGAGACAATCAAGCAATCAGTCAATCAACCTCCCAGGGCTCAGTTGCGAAGGCAGTTGTTCTGCAAGTTGAAGGGCAAACTTCTGCACATTCACTTTCTCATCCCCCGCTAACATGGATGGAGCTGAGCTTGAGGAAAGATTAAGGAAGATTGATCAAATGTTTATTGGAAACCATTAACATTTTCGCAACTTTGTTAGAGGGATTAATGAAGTAGATTGCTGACAACTGCAACACAACACTGCATATAATTGATCCTACAGTCTTATTCATTCCACCCCAGGAGATCATTTGTTCTTCACTGTCTCTCGGAGCCTCAAGCTCTCTGTCAGACAAGTAACAAGCTTAAACAACCTGCTAGCTCCAGATAAATATCTATTCAAACTTAGAGTCTCACTTATACATTCAAACCCTCTACATGAAACATTTTCCAAACACAATAGACACTTGAATTTAGTACTTAAGTATATTCTTAGGGCTAAAGAGATCGAAGGGATGGGGGAGAAATTGGGAACAGAGAACTGAGTTGTTGGCGGAACAGGCTTGAGGGGCTGAATGGCCTATGGTTCTTCCTATTTCCTATGCTTTCATCTTGTTGCTTGGAGTTGGCTATCAGTGCGTACATCTCTCCCCAGAATCAGACAGATTGGCAGCTTTCTGAAACACCTCTTGGTTGATCTGGTTGGCTCAGATTATTATTTGGACTATCTGTGAGACAGGATATACTCGAACAACTTATGAATCATAGCATTAAGAATCTATCAGGTTACCTCTGTATCACAGAGGACATTGTGGTTCTCTGGAAAATGAAAATAGACAGGGCACAAGTCTTCATCTGCTCATGGAAGTAACTAGAAAACAAATTTTCAAGCAATAATGAGCCAAATCAACTTCTTTGAGTCAACCTGCTCTTCACACCATACTAGACCTGAACCTACTGATATAGATGATGTACAAATGAACGTACACCACAAGGCAAAATTTACAATATCATCTAAATGTTGGAACCAAAATCTCTCCTCTGCATTGCAAAGACACAACTTGCATATAGCAGGATGATAACCAGCATGTTTTTCAATCTCTCAAAAAACACTTCACCATCCAGCATGCATGCTCGTGGCTCAGTTAGCTGTCCTGCAATACTGAATGGTGCCAATAGCATGGGTTCAACTCCTATATTGGCTGGCTTTATTGTAACCATCCTATCTCCCCACACCTGAGGTGTGGTGGCCCTCAGGTGAAACCATCACGAGTCAATTCATTTGAGTGTTGGATCATGATGACATTAGCTGTCTTTAATATTCTGATCCATCCAAGGCTGACTACCTTAGAGGTAGATACATCCCAGCCAGGCTTCAGAGGATGTACGTTACAGGATGACAAACAGTAGACAATAGGTGCAGGAGTAGGCCATTCTGCCCTTCGAACCTGCACCACCATTCAATATGATCATGGCTGATCATCCTTAATCAATATCCTGTTCCTACCTTATCTCCATAACCCTTGATTCCACTATCCTTGAGAGCTCTATCCAACTCTTTCTTAAATGAATCCAGAGACTGGGCCTCCACTGCCCTCTGGGGCAGAGCATTCCACACAGCCACCACTCTCTGGGTGAAGAAGTTTCTCCTCATCTCTGTCCTAAATGGTCTACCCCGTATTTTTAAGCTGTGTCCTCTGGTTCGGGACTCACCCATCAACAGAAACATGTTTCCTGCCTCCAGAGTGTCCAATCCTTTAATAATCTTATATGTCTCAATCAGATCCCCTCTCAGTCTTCTAAACTCAAGGGTATACAAGCCCAGTCACTCCAGTCTTTCAGCATAAGGTAGTCCCGCCATTCCAGGAATTGACCTCGTGAACCTACGCTGCACTCCCTCAATAGCCAGAATATCTTTCCTCAAATTTGGAGACCAGAACTGCACACAATGCTCCAGGTGTGGTCTCACCAGGGCCCTGTACAGCTGCAGAAGAACCTCTTTGCTTCTAAACTCAATCCCTCTTGTTATGAAGGCTAGTATGCTATTAGCCTTCTTTACTGCCTGCTGTACCTGCATGCTTACCTTCATTGACTGGTGTACAAGAACACCCAGATCTCTTTGTACTGCCCCTTTACCTAAATTGATTCCATTTAGGTAGTAATCTGCCTTCCTGTTCTTGCCACCAAAGTGGATAACCATACATTTATCCACATTAAACTGCATCTGCCATGCATCTGACCACTCACCTAACCTGTCCAGGTCACCCTGTAATCTCCTAACATCCTCCTCACATTTCACCTTGCCACCCAGCTTAGTATCATCAGCAAATTTGCTCATGTTATTACTAATACCATCTTCTATATCATTTGGTTCGAAAGTCCTCGTCACAGCTCAGGCAAAACTGTTGCAATATACAAGGAGAATCTCTCAATTTGGTTTTCAGACTATGATTGACTTTTTGACAAGCTCTGCAATGTAAATTGTCCAAATGATCTGTCAGAAACCTCTCTCGAGTGCACCTTCATCACTACAACTTGCGATGGTCCAAAAGTACAATTTCAAAATGCAGTACAATACGGGCTCACCCAGTGCTTTTAGCTGACCTGCAAACTCTACCAAGATGTCCAAAGATGTGCAAGTTAGGGTGGATTGGCCTTGCTAAATTGTCCATAGTGACCAGGAATGTGCAGGCTAGGTGGGTTAGCCCTTGGTTGTGCAGGGTTACAGAGATAGGGCAAGGGGGTGGAATGCTCTTTGGAGATTTGGTGTGGACTCAATGGGCTGAATGGCCTGCTTCCATACTGCAGGAATTCTGAAAAAAAGCATAGATATTTAGGGATATGGTACATTGCTGGAAGGAAAGAGGGGAAATGGTACTGGAGTGTTCCCAAAGAGCATGTGGGAAGTTAATAATGTTGAATGAAGGACAAACCAGATGCAATAGGTATGTTTAAGAGACATTTAAACAGGCACATGAACAGCCAGGGAATAGAAGGATATGGATCATGTGCAGGCAGATGGGATTAGTTTAGAATGACATCTAAACTAATGGTCAGTGTACACATAAAGGACCACAGGGCCAGTTCCTACACTGTACTGTTCTATGTTCCACGTTCAAAACAAATGAGAGTTTGAGACCTTGCTTTAAAGAGGCTGGTGGAGTTGTGGATAGTATGAAGGGCTATTGTAGGTTGCAACGGGACATTGACAGGATGCAGAGCAGGGCTGAGAAATGGCAGATGAAGTCCGACCTGAAAAACTGTGAAGTGATTCATTTTGGTAAGTCGAATTTGAATGCAGATTACAGGGTTAAAGACAGGATTCTTGGCAGTGTGGAGGAACAGAGGCATCTTGGGTCCATGCCCTCAAAGTTGCCACCCAAGTTGATAGGGTTGTTAAGAAGGCAGGGGGATTGAGTTTAAGAGCCGCAAGGTTATGCTGCAACTCTATAAAGACCTGGTTAGACCACACTTGGAATATTGTGTCCAGTTCTGGTCGCCTCACAAGAGGAAGGATGTGGAAACTTTAGAGCAGCTGCAGAGGAGATTTACCAGAATGTTGCCTTGACTGTAGGGCATGTCTTATGAAGAAAGGTTGAAGGAGCTAGGGCTTTTCTCATTGGAGCGAAGAAGGATGAGAGGCGACTTGTTAGAGGTGTACAAGATGATGAGAGGCATAGACAGAGTGTATAGCCAGAGACTTTTTCCCAAGGCAGAAATGACTATCATGAGGGGGCATTATTTTAAGGTGATTGGAGAAAGGTTTAGGGGAGATATCAGAGATAGTTTCTTTACACAGAGAGTGGTGGGGGCATGGAATGCACTGCCAGCAGTGGTGGTAGAGTCAGATACCTTAGAGACATTTAAGCAACACTTGGATAGGCACATGGATGATAGTGCAGTACAATGGAGAGTATGTAGGTTAGTCTGATCTTAGAGTGGGATAAAAGGTCAGCACAACATCAAGAGAGGAAGGGTCTGTACTGTGCTGTACTGTTCTATATTCTATGTTCTATGTAAATCAGTGGGTTTGTGGAATGTTGTGCTAGCCCAGTTGATGCAAATTTAATTAGCACGCAGTCATTTATTTGTCATTTAAGAGTCCTAATTGGTCGATAGAGCCCATTGCCTTCCCTGGTCATGTCGGTGGATGGGGTGAGGGGTGTGCCAGGGGAATAGTGGGTAGGTAGAGATCAAAGATGGCACCGCAGACATAGCAGCCAATTTCACACTCCTGCACCTAACATCCTGGGGGCCATCTGTTTGTCAACTCTCTCCCCATTGATACTACTGTGTGTTCCCAGCATTTTCTGTTTTTAATCCATTACTTGACTCCTTCTGTGTCATGAGGTTCCATTTGAAAGGCACAGAAATAAAAAAATCTTAACAAGTTCAAAAGACCCAACAGCTCAGGCATTACCATGCACTAACAGAGAATCCTTTCCCCGTTTTCACCAGAGCCCAATGGATTTGACAGGGATCGAGCAGCATACTGATGGATGCAAACACCCTTAGTTAATGGGTCTCTAAGGCGACATGTGAACACAGGACTTAGGGATAACAGAAGTTTGATGTACGAACTGTTCTCCCAGGATCCTAATATCAATGTAAATTTGTTCCATGAATGTTCAAATAGACATAGATGCTATCACGGAGGAGCCACCTCAGTCCCATTTTCAATAGTTGGCCATTATTTCAGCCCGGCGCATACTTAATAAAACCTGTTAACGGTGTTGAAAACTCATCAATCTGCTATGCAAATGTGCCTTCAGCTCAGTAATGTGTTATGGCACATTTTATGTCACTGACTACTTCATGCAAAAAGATTGCAATGCTCTGAGCTCTTAATTCAACCTGCTTATTATGCATGCCATTTCATAGCCGGTTAGTATAGCTAAGAACTTTGCTCGGCTGGTTAGAGGGACAGTTAATAGTAAACCATGTTACTGTGAGGCAGAAGTCACCTACGCAGGCCTGTTTGGACATGGATCACTGCTTTTCTTTGCGAAAGAAAGCCTTTCCTCAAGTGAACCTTGTTACAACAATCCACAGTTTCATACCCACCATGTCTGATCCCAATTCTTTGACTGAGCCATAGCATGGGATCGTTACAACATTTTTACACTCCCCATACAGATCGATAACTTTGAAGGAGAAATTCAAACTGCAAACAACTGAAAGGGACACACAATGAGATTTCACATTGAAAAACTTTTACTGCAACAACAAACTAAAAGCAATATTGTCAAAGAGCTATTTTAGCTAATAGCTGAAATGACAAAGAAGACTTTCTATTTAACAACTGATAATCACCGTCACAGTTATACTTAATTCTGCTCCTTAATTGGACAGTTCATTCCCCAGGATTCTATCCAGCTCAGCTCCTTTCTCCTTTTCCAACCAAATTACTTTAACTCCCCAAGCAGACTTTGTTAGTGAGGGATAAATTAGAGATCTCTCTCTTTCATCAAAGCGAGGCAAATCTTGCAGCCCTGTTTAACGCTCATGACTATGGTCATTTTAATCTTTGTGGAAGCCCTCACTCATATCCTGTGTGATAAACAATCACGGCTGTTTGGACCTTGCTGCCCCACCCCCCTCTCTCTCTCTCTCTCTTTAATTCTTCCTGAATGATACTGTCCCTGAAAATCTGTGGTAGCTTTCGGATTACTTCAAATCTGACCGTACGACAACTTCCTGTCGTCTCCTCTTATCTCAAAGCCCATTTCACAGTAATATGAATCACATATGACCTGTATCCAGGTAGAAATGCTAACGCAATGTCACTGCCACTTCCTCACGGACAGCTGGGGGGGTGGGCAATCAATGATGATCTGGCCAGTGATTTTTGTACATTAGAACAGACGAAGAAAAACATACTACAGAAGTGAAGTGGTTAATTGTTTGGCTTTTGGATATAGGTTTGCTGGTTGAGCTGGAAGGTTCATTTCCAGACGTTTTGTCACCCTACTAGATAACATCTTCAGTGGGCCTCAGGTGAAGCACTGCTGATAATTCCTGCTTTCTATTTATATGTTTGGGTTTCTTTGGGTTGGTGATGTAATTTCCTGTAGTGATGTCATTTCCTGTGGTGAAATCACTTCCTGTTCTTTTTCTCAGGGGGTGGGGTAGATGGGGTCTAACACAATGCGTTTGTTGATAGAGTTCCAGTTGGAATGCCATACTTCTAGGAATTCTCGTGCATGTCTCTGTTTGGCTTGTCCCAGGACGGATGTGTTGACCAAGTGGAAGTGGTGTCCTTCCTCATCCGTACGTATGCATACTAGTGAGAGAGGGTCATGTCGTTTTGTGGCTAGTTGGTGTTCATATATCCTGGTGGCTAGTTTTCTGCCTGTTTGTCCAATGTAGTGTTTGTTACAGTCCTTGCATGGCATTATAACAAGCAAAACTAATGTCATTTACAAAATACCATGCAAGGACTGTAACAAACACTACGTTGGACAAACAGGCAGAAAACTAGCCACCAGGATACATGAATACCAACTAGCCACAAAACGATATGACCCTCTCTCACCAGTATGCATACATACAGATGAGGAAGGACACCACTTCGACTGGGACAACACATCCATCCTCGGACAAGCCAAACACAGACACACACGAGAATATCTAGAAGCATAGCATTCCAACCGGAACTCTATCAACAGAAACATCAAGCTAGACCCCATCTAACAACCCCTGAGAAAAAGAACCGGAAGTGGCATCACCACAGGAAATGACATCACTACAGGAAATGACATCACCAACCCAAAGAAACCCAAACATATAAGTAGAAAGCAGAAATTATCAGCAGTGCTTCTCCTGGAGGCCCACTGAAGATGTTACCTAGTAGGGTGACGAAACGTCTGGAAATGAACCTTCCAGCTCAGCGAGCAAACCTACATCCAGAACCTCAACCTGAGCCACAAATCTTCTCAAAACTTGCTAATTGTTTGGATAGAAATAATATGCCCAAGTACAGGGAAAAGCAAAGTATTGGCACTAGGCTATGATGCTCATTTGAAGAGCTGTCACAGGCATGGTGGCCTTCTTCTGCACTGGAACAATTCTGCGACTCTGCTCTGACTATCTCACAAGAATTTGCAATTTGTGAATTAGTTTTGAGAAGCAGTCAAGTGGGACAAATGAGCTATTAATCAGATCTTGATGATAAATTTTGATAATTCCAGCTTATTAGGGACCAAGCTGTTTTTCTTTAAACAAAGTCATGAAGCCTCATCACTGTAGCAGTAACTTTGTATGTGGTGACAAACCACACACACATTGAAACAACTGACCAGATTACCTCGGTTGAGCAATGAATGAGGGTCACAGAATTGGATGAATTCCCCTGACCTGCTTCAAGTAGTGCCACCGATTCTACTACTTTGACTTGTGCGGGCAGGAATGGTCCCAGCTTAATATCTCATCGAAAAGGTGCTACCTGGCATATTGCAACAGCCCCTCGGTGCTGCACTGAGGCGTCAGTTTAAATGTTGCACCACCTCAGGAGTGAGACTTGACATCACAGAAACAGAGACAATAGCAGCAAGAGTAGGCCATTTGACCCCTTGAGCCTGCTGTTCCATTCTGACCATCGAGCTCAATACCCTAATCCTACCTTCTCCCCCACCCCATTATAAGATAATGAAAGGAATAAATAGAATCAAAAGCCAAAGACTTTTCCCCAGGGGAGGATTGACTGGTGCGAGGGGTCATAGTTTTAAAATATTAGGAGAAAGGTATAGAGGAGACATCAGAGGTAGGTTCTTTACGCAGAGAGTTGTGAATGCATGGAATGTGTTGCCAGCGGTGGTGGTGGAAGCAGAGTCATTAGGGACATTTAAGCGACTGCTGGACATGCACATGGATAGCAGTGAGTTGAGGGGTGCGTAGGTTAAGTTATTTTATTTTACATTAGGATTAACCCTCAGCACAACATCGTGGGCCAAAGGGCCTGTTCTGTGCTGTACTTTTCTATGTTCTATCCCCCCATCCCTTGATCCCTTTAGCCACAAGATCCATATTTAGCTCCTTCTTGAAAACACATGGTTTTGTCTCAACCATATTCTGTGGCAGAGAATTCCACAGCTCGTCAATCTCTGGGTGAAGACATTTCCTTGCATCTCAGGCCTAAAACGTTTACCTCTTTCTGTCAAGAAGCAATGACACGCTCATACATTATACTGCCACTGCTATATGGATAAAGTAAACCTAGCACTGCATAGCTCAGCATCTGCTTACAAAGTGATCTCCCCTGCAGTGGGGAGACAAAGCTCAGACTGGGGGCCCACTTTGTGGAACATCGACATTCTGTCTGTAAAAATGACCCTGAGCTTCCAGTAGCCTGCCACTACAACATCCCACTCTGCTTCCTGGCCAACATCTCTGACTCAGGCTTGCTGCAGCGCTCCAGTGAAGCTCAGCACAAGCTCAAAGTATAGCACCTCATCTTCCATTTGGGAACTCTGCTGCCTTCAGGACTCAACATTGAGTTTTATAAGTTTACAGCCTGAACACCTTCCTCCATGCCCTTTACCCAACCCCACATCCCAGGACACAGATTGCTTTTCATCACAGATAACCCATTTTCACACATTCATGGTCCCCATTATCAGCTTTTTCGCCTTCTGTCACATACTATCAGAGCATCCCCCACTATTTCTTTTTCAACCCAACTATTGCTCTGTCCCTGTGGGCTCCATCTCCACCTTTGTTTCCCTCCTTTCCCCACAACTCCTTCTTGTCACCAGATCTTCCACCTTCTCCTGATTGCTATCAGTTCTGAAGAAGGGTCACTGGATGCAAAATGTTAACTTTGCTTTCACTCCGCTGATACTTCCAGACATGCAGAGTTTTTCAAACAATTTCTGAACCGCTTCAAAAAAATGCATACATTCGATTTCATTTAGATGGAAAAGTGCGTCAATTTAATTTAAGAAGCCCCTGTGCAATGAAAGGACAGTTGTAAAGATGACAACCTTTAATAAGAAAATGTGATTTGTCATGTTCTATACCCAGCCAATGATTAATGTTTTGGGAACGTGATAAGACATTGGGATGTCCACAGATATGTTGATAATTTCCAAACACTATTGTTGATCACTCCTTTCACGCACAGTAAGCCTTTGCATAAACCTTAATGATGATAATGGATATTTCAGACTCTGAGTGTGCTCAGTGTCAGGGGATGAACCCCTATAGACAAAACTGTGTGAAATTATCTATGATCAGAGGCATTAATAGGAAGCACCAAAGGAGTCATTTTGCTTCCACTATTGGCGATTGGCAAATGCATGACTGCATCTTGCCATCCTGAGTAGTATGAATACCATTGTGCATTCAATTCAGTGCTATGTCATAAACTTCACGCTATAATGTGGGAGCAGGCTATTTCACAGAGTAAGTCTGTTTGGTCTTTCTGGAGAGCATCTCACACAGAACCATTCCACCTATCCTGTAACTCTTCTATCGCCATGGCTTATCAACGTGACCTGCACATTCCTGGGTCACTTTAACATGACTAATCCCCCAAACCAGCTCATTCCTGGACACTTTCACATGGCTAATACCCCTGATTTGCACATTCCCAGACACTTCAACATGGCTAAAACACCTAACCTGCACATTACTGGACACTTTAACATGGCTAATCCTCCCTAATCTGCACATTCCTGGACACTTTAACATGACAAATCCCCCCTAACCTGCACATTCCTGGACACTTTAACATGACAAATCCCCCCTAACCTGCACATTCCTGGACACTTTAACATGGCTAACCCACCTAACCAGCACATTACTGGACACTTTAACATGACAAATCCCCCCTAACCTGCACATTCCTGGACACTTTAACATGGCTAATCCACTTAACCAGCACATACCTGGGCACTTTAACATGACTAATCTCCCTAACCAGCACATTCCTGGACACTTTAACATGGCTAATCTCCCTAACTTGCACACTCCTGGACACTTTAACAGGGCTAATCCTCCTAACGAGCACATTCCTGGACACTTTAACATGACAAATCCCCCCTAACCTGCACAATCCTGGGTCACTTTAACATAGCTAATCCTCCTAACCAGCACATTCCTGGACACTTTAACATGGCTAATCCCCCCTAACCTCCACATTCCTGAACACTTTAACATGCTTAAACCCCCTAACCAGCACATTCCTGGACACTTTAATTTGGCTAATCCCCCTGTTTTGCACATACCTGGATGGTTTAACATGACTAAATCACCTAACCTGCACATTCCTGGACACTTTAACTTGGCTAATCCCCATGATTTGCACATTCCTGGATACTTTAACATGACTAATCTCCCTAACCTGCACATTCCTGGACACTTTAACAGGGCTAATCCACCTAACCAGCACATTCCAGGACACTTTACCATGACTAATCCCGCTGACTTGCACATTCTTAGACACTTTAACATGACTAAACCACCTAACCTGCACATTACTGGACACTTGAACAAGACAAATCCCCCCTAACCTGCACATTCCTGGACACTTTAACATGGCTAATCAACCTAACCAGCACATTCCTGGGCACTTTAACATGACTAATCTCCCTAACCAGCACATTCCTGGACACTTTAACATGGCTAATCCACCTAACCAGCACATTCCTGGGCACTTTAACATGACTAATCTCCCTAACCTGCACATTCCTGGACACTTTAACAGGGCTAATCCACCTAACCAGCACATTCCTGGATACTTTAACATGGCTAATCCCCCTAACTAGCACATTCCTGGACACTTTAACATGACTAATCCCCCTAGCTAGCACATTCCTGGACACTTTAACATGGCTAATCCATCTAACCAGCACATTTCTGGACACTTTAACATGGCAAATCCCCCTAACCAGCACATTTCTGGACACTTTAACATGGCAAATCCCCCTAACCAGCACATTCCTGGACACTTTAACATGGCTAAATCACCTAACCTGCACATTACTGGATACTTTAACATGACTAATCCCCCCTGACTTGCACATTCCTGGACACTTTAACATGGCTAATCCATCTAACTTCCACTTTCCTGGACACTTTAACATGGCTAATCCACCTAACCAGCACATTCCTGGACACTTTAACATGGCTAATCCACCTAACCTGCACATTCCTGGGCACTTTATCGTGACTAATCTCCCTAACCTGGACATTCCTGGACACTTTAACAGGGCTAATCCACCTAACCAGCACATTCCTGGACACTTTAACATGACTAATCCCTCTGACTTGCACATTCCTGGACAGTTTAACATGGAAAATCCACCTAACCAGCACATTCCTGGGCACTTTAACATGGCTAATCCCCATGACTTGCACATTCCTGGACAGTTTAACATGACAAATCCCCCTAACCTGCACATTCCTGGGCACTTTAACATGGCTAATCCACCTAACCAGCACATTCCTGGACACTTTAACATGGAAAATCCCCCTAACCAGCACATTCCTGGGCACTTTAACATGACTAATCTCCCTAACCTCCACATTCCTGGACACATTAACATGGCTAATCCACCTAACCTGCTCATTCCTGGTCACTTTAACATGGCTAAATCACCTAACCTGCACATTACTGGATACTTTAACATGACTAATCCCCCTGACTTGCACATTCCTGGACACTTTAACATAGCTAATCCCCCTGATTTGCACATTCCTGGACACTTTAACATGACTAATCCCTCTGACTTGCACATTCCTGGACACTTTAACATGACTAATCCCTCTGATTTGCACATTCCTGGACACTTTAACATGGCTAATCCACCTAACCAGCACATTCCTGGACATTTAAACATGGCTAATCCCCTGATTTGCACATTCCTGGACACTTTAACATGGCTAATCCACCTAACCTGCACATTCCTGGACACTTTAACATGTCTAATCTATTTAACCTGCTCATTCCTGGACACTTTAACGTGGCTAATCCACCTAACCAGCACATTCCTGGACACTTTAACATAACCTGTCCACCTAACTTACACTGTCCTGGACACTTTGACATGGCTCGTCTAACTAACCTGCAAATCCCTGTACACCAAAATGTGGCTAACATATTTGGACTGTGGGTGGAAACAAGAGAACCAACAGGAGTTCCACACAGACATGGGGAGAATGTGCAATTTCTATACAGGCACATTCCTTCCGAGGCAGGAACTGAACGCAGGTCCGTGATGCTCTGAGGCAGCATTGCTAAGCACTGAGCCACCGTACCATTTGAGAAATTTGGAAGATGTGTTATGATCCCCACTGATGTTATACCTGAACAAGATCGATCTTAGTTTGAAACCTGGCTTGATGGATCATATTTTGTTTTTGCTTGGTTTTAAGAAAGTGGTCTCTCACTGAAACATAAGCGTGCAATGCTGCCGAATTTGTTTTAGTAATAAAACAGAAATATATTTATAAAAGAAATGAAGACAAAATAAACTAAACAAGATTGTCTACAGCAAACTATGTTTTGACAGGTTCCTTATCAACCAGCACTCTTGATAAACCTGTAAAAATTGCAATCTTCAAAAACCTGAAATATCTGAGTATTTATGCTATAAATATAGTGTAACAGTAACATGCATAGTGACTGCATTATGTTTTTATTTCTTAGTGTGTGTTTTAACATCGATTTTAGGAGATGTATGGATGTTTTTACATAGTTTTTTTGAGGGATGTTGATGTTGCAAAACTTCTTTTGGTAAGGGTTTACTGAAGTCATGCATTTATAACACAAATGCAAAGATTTTTAATCACGTGGTAAAATTACAATTTAATTCATTCCAAAACACTTCTTTCTAAATTGACAGGAAAATCGATAAGCTGATTCTGGATAAGGAGGGAATTTTCTCAAAATAGCCCAATTCCCAAAACACACTCCTGGCACAGTACCCAAAAATACATCATGCATTTTCCCCAAAGACACCACTCATAAAATACTTAGAATCCCTGAAAGTATTATGCCAATAATGTGGAGATGCCAGTGTTGGACTGGTCTGGACAAAGTCAGAAGTCACACAGAACCAGGTGAAGTAATGAAGGAGTAGTGCTCTGAAAGCTTGTGATTTCAAATAAACCTGTTGGGCTATAACCTGCTGTGGTGTGGCTACTGACTTTATTATTTCACCAGTTTCAAGGCACTGGATCTACTATGCACCTGAGCTTAAACTTACTCAACTTTATGTAACCCCTTTGGTGTTTTATCTCAACACTGCTTGTTTGGGACTATCATTAACTCTAAGGTAATCCAGTTCCACTACACCCTTTCTTTATCAGGCACTGGTCTATTCAGCTCAGGACTTCACAGAACTACCCAATACTCAAAGGGAAAAACTAAGAACTAAACTCTTACTACAAACCACGGATGTTTCCCTTCAACTTGAAATAGCCTCTGATTAACCTTTGGTCTAACTGGAGGTTGTTTATCTTGTTCAGTTGTGTAAAAAAAAAACCCTATTAACGTACACAAAAATCCATTAATTCTGAATCTAGGTCTCAAAAACAGATTTAAACAAAATCACCATGGGGACAGTAATACTTCCAAGATAAAACACACAGTCTACATTACCAAAGGGAAAGAAATTGACTATCAGAATTTAAGGTCTCTTAGATTCTCGCTGATGTCAACTTCACCTCAATTTATGCACCTTTGATCCTTGATGTAATAACATAAACAAATTGCAGAATCATTGAGGCTTACTATGTAGAAAAAAGCGGGTCAGCTCTTCTGTAACTTTGCCAATTCTTTGAATGGGCAGCTCTGCTTATCCTACTCCTTGGATCATTCTCAAGTATCTCATAGAAGCTCCACAGTGAAGGTAGAGGACATTCAGTCCATTGTGTGTGCCACCCAGACACAACATCCCCTACCGTATTTCATATTTCCCTTGGCTAATCCACTTAACCTCCCACATCCCTGAACACTATGGGCAATTTAGCATGGCCAATCTACCTAACCTGCTCATCTTTGGATTGTGGGAGGAAACCGGAGCACCTGGAGGAAACCTATGCAGACACAGGGAGAGCATGCAGACTCCACACAGACAGTCACCCGAGGGTGGAATTGAACCCAGGTCCCTGGCAGCAGTGTTAACCACTGAGCCACCATGCTGCTCTGTTCAATTCTCTTTTAAAATTAATTGTGAATCCGCATCTGCCTCCTTTTTACATGGGAGTATTCCAACTCCTACCAAGATGTCTCTTGAAATCTCTTTATAAATCTAGAAAAAGGATCTTGTTTCTCAGCATCAAAAAATTAACAAACTGCTCAATATGACAACCCATCTTCTAACCACGACGCCTATATGTCTATTACTTATAAATAAATATTAACAAAACTGGAGGGACCCCAAAATATGCAGGTTGGATGATTTCCATTCCACAAGACCATAAACTTAGGTACAGGAGTAGGCCATTCAGCCCATCAAGCCTGCTCTGCCATTCAGTGTGATCATGGCTGATTTGATAATCCTCAACTCCACTTTCTTGCCTTTTCTCCATAAACTTTCATATCCTTACTGATTAAAAGTCTGCCAATCTTAGTCTTGAATAAACTAAATGACCCAGCCTTGACAGCCCTCTGCGGGAAAGAATTCTACAGATTCACTCCCCTCTGAGAGCAAAAATGCCTCCTCATCTCTCTCTTGAATGGGTAACCTTTTATTCTGAAATGATGCTGTCTGCTCCCAGACTCTCCCACAAGGGGAAAACAATCTTGCTGCATCAGTCCTGTCAAATACTGTAAGGGTCTTATATTTTTCAATAAAGTTGTCTTTCATTCCTATTAGCTTCAAAGAGAACAGGCCCAACGTAGTCAAATTCTTTGATATTTGCATCGCATGTTGACAGGGAGGTAATGAAAGCCTTTAGCATGCTTGCCTTCATTGCTCAGACCTTTGAGTGTCGGAGTTGGGACCTCATTTTGAGGTTCGACAGGATGTTGGTGTGGCCTCTTCTGGAATACTGTGTCCAATTCTGGTCGCCCTGTTATACACTTGATATTATTAAGCTGGAGAGGGTTCAATAAAGATTTATCAAGATGTTGCCAGGTTTGAGTTATAATGACAGGCTGTATACGCTGGGACTTTTTTCACTGGAGCATAGGAGGTTGAGGGCTGACCTTGTAGAGGTTTATAAAATCATGAGGGGGATATAGATAAGGTGAATGGCAAGTGTCTTTTCTCTAGTGCAGGATGTTTCTAGACTAGGGGCTTATTGTTAAGGTGGGAGGAGGAAGATTTGAAAAAGAGACATATGGGGCAACTCTTTTACACAGAGAGTGGTTTGTGTTGGAGTGAGCTTCCAGAAGTGGGGAATGCAGGTCCAGTTACAAAGTTTAAAAGACTTTTGGATAAGTACATGAATAAGAAATATTTGGAGGGATATGAGCCAAGCGCAGGCAGGTGGGACTCGTTTAGGTTTATGGTTGGTATGGACTGATAGGACTAAGGTATCTGTTTCCACGTTGTAACACTCAATAACTTTAAGGACCTATGACTCTCTTCATGACAAAAATCCCTCCATCCACAGAATCAACCGAGTGAACCTTCTGGACTGTCTCCAAGACCAGATGGAGGGCCCAAAACCATTCGCTGTATTCCAACTATGGTCTAATGTCAAGAGTGTGCCGTTGGAAAAGGACAGCGGGTCAGGCAGCATCCAAGGAACAGGAGAATCGACGTTTTGGGCATAAGCCCTTCATCCTGATGTTTTTCCAGCACCATACTCTCGACTCTGATCTTACTGTGGGCAGTAGGTGGCACGGTGACACAGTAGTTAGCACTGCTGCCTCACAGCGCCAGAGACCTGGGTTCAATTCCTGCCTCAGGCGACTCTCTTTGTGGAGTTTGCACATTCTCCCCGTGTCTGCGTGGGTTTCCTCCGGGTGCTCCGGTTTCCTCCCACAATCCAAAGGTGTGCAGGTTAGGTGAATGTGCAATAGTCTAAATTGCCCGTAGTGTTAGGTGAAGGGGTAAATGTCGGGGAATGGGTCTGGGTGGGTTGCGTTTTGGCAGGTCAGTGTGGACTTGTTGGGCTGAAGGGCTTGTTTCCACCCTGTAAGTAATCTAATCTAATCTAAGTAATCTAATCTAAAAAAAATCTGCAGTCCTCACTTTCTCCTAACTGTGGTGTAATGACTAGTTTGAGCAAAACAAAAGATTAAGACTTTGATCTCCTTGCTAGTATTTTGTAATATGTTTTTTAAAGCAATATATTCACTGACACCATAATGTGCTGATGCTTGCCCTCTGCATATGCATGTGTGAAATATTCAACAATTTTTTAAAAGTAAAGTTAAATTATTACTTTGCATGACACTTTTTAACCTGATATGCTCTCTTTTCTTCTCATTATTAGCTGTTTATTAGGTAGTTTTCACCTTTTGTTAAATTTATTTTTGACAGAGATTTCTGCAAATGTACATCCTCCCTAGTGTCAGCTTTTTTTAGAATCCTGTTTTCACAAATAACGTCGTTACACAGCACTCTGAATTTTACAACCCAAAAGTGGACTTGACACTGTGATTTTGAAAATATTCTTGAAGTTACATGAGCAGCTTTGTATAATGAATAATAAACACAGAGTGTGCAGGTAAAACTCAGCAGATCTTGTCGCATCAGTGGCGAGAGAAGCAGAGGTAACATTTCAAGTCTGCTATGACACGTTTTTAGAACTCTTCTTCTGAAGAAGGGTCACACAAGAAGCACACTTTTCCATCCAGAATCAAAATCCCAATCCTGTTTCTCTCTCCACAGATGCTGCCAGACCTGCTGAGCTTCACCAGCAATTTCTGTGTCTTATCAGATTTCCAGCATCTGCAGTTTTTTCACCCTTAATTATGTGATGAATATCTTGCACACTGCAAATCAACAGGTCTGTTAGTGAAAGGCATTATCATTTGGTTACTCACGGTGGTGTGTTTGGACTGGTGAAATGAATTAGACAAGACAGCAACAAACACTCTCTGAGAGCCTATCCAAGCAACATCTTCCTTCAAGCTGGAAGGACCCAAGGAGCAATGTGCATGCAACACCATAGAAATGTTAGACCCAGAAAGAGACTAGTTGGTCCATCTCAATGTTGGTTCTTTATAGAGGAAGCGAAGACTGATCTCAATGCTCACATCTTCCTCCAGTGCCTTGAATCTTCCTCTAGTACAAAGATTTGTGCATTAAAAGGTATAGCGGCCTCTCTGCCTTAACCATTGTTTATGAAAAAGCATTCCAAACAGAACTTAGTACATTGGTATTTTTCCTGTCATTTGTCATCATTCATCAAGTGCCAAATTTAGAGAGATAAATTTTGGTACTAACTCTCTCCAACCACAGGCAACCGTATTTCCTTATTTACCTCTCAAAAATGCTTCAGTATTTTAATTAAATTTGCTTAATCTCCTTTGACTAAGGGATTCAGCCTTGGTCACACGACTTTAACCTCATAACGATTGTTTCGGACTCTTAACAGCATCAGTCAATATTCTCAACCCAGTTACTGAATGGATGAGGAATGACAAACTTTGCAGTCTGCCAAGTGGTCAAATTCACCAATTCAGTGAGGAAAGGGGATTAAGATGGTTTCAATTTGCTTATGCCACAAGAACACTTCATTACTGCCCTGTAAGCATCAAGTGCACCAAATCTAACAATTGTTTTCTACTGTGCAATGTGTTGCTAAATGTTGTGATTGTGAGTGAAATCTCTTAGATCTTTCCATCAATTTTAGTCAACCAAGTGGCAGCTGATCCTTTCTGATCAAGTCGCTTGTCAGCATTTGTTCTGCATGATGACTGAATACTTGCAGGCCACTAAAAGAACAAATAGCCAATGCCAAATTTTGGAAACTATTTTTGTGTCAAAATAAATCTCTCAACCACTATGTATCTGTCAAAGAAAATCTAAAATAGATGATCTAGCTATTTGCTTCAATGCTTTTTGCAAGATCTTGTTGTGTTGCAAATTGTTGCATTTCTCTACGTTACAACAGCGACTCAACAGTAAGTGATAAAGCATCTTGTGACACCCTAAGATCAAGCATACAAAATAGGAGCAGGAACAGGCCAAGAGAGGAGTGGCAAAGTGGCCAGTCGTTAGCACTGCTGCCTGGCAGTGCCAGGGATTCTAGACTTGGGCGATGGACTGTGTGGAGTTTGCATGCTCTCCCTGTATCTGCATGGGTGTCCTCCGGTTTCCTCCCACAGTCCAAAGATGTGCAGGTTAGGTGGATTGGCCATGGGACATGCAGGGTTATAGGAATAGGGGATGGAGTTGGATCTGTGTAGAATGCTCTTCAGAGAACTTGTTGGGCTGAATGGCCTGCTTCCCTGCTAAAGGGATTCTGTGATTTAGCTCTCAAGTCTGTTCCATCATTCAGTAAGACGAGGGCTGACCCATTTGTATCTCGAAACGCACACTTCTATTTAGGTCATGTTGCAGCTGTACAAAACATTGGTTCGGCTACTTTTAGAACATTGCATGCAATTCGGGTCTCCCTGTTATAAGAAAGATGTTGTGAAACTTGCAAAGGTACAGAAAAGAGTTACAAGGTTGTTGCCAGGGTTGGAGGGTTTGAGCTATGGGGAGAGGTTGAATATGCTGGGGCTGTTTTCCCTGGAGTTTTGGAAGCCGAGGGGTAACATTATAAAGGTTTATAAAATCATAAGGGGCATCAATAGGGTGATTGGCCAATGTCTTTTTCCCCAGGGTAGTGGAGTCCAAAACTAGAGGGTAGTGGTTTAAGGTGAGAGGGAAAAACTGTAAAGGGAACCAAAGGGGCAACTTTTTTACACAGCGGGTGGTGCATGTATGGAATGAATTGCCAGAGGAAGAGGTGAAAGCTGGGTGGGTACATGAATAGGAAGCATTTAGAGGGATATAGAACAAATGGGACTAGATTAATCTAGGATATCTGGTCAGCATGGACAAGTTAGACTGAAGTTAGTTCCTGTGCTGTACAACTCCATGACTCTATCAGTTAAAAATACAGCAGGAAATGAAAAGAGTTGCAAGCCCAGATTTGGAGGGGAGTCAAGTTCTTCACTCAGAGCAGCAGAGATGGAACTGTTGCTGACAATGGGAAGAAGGAGCTGAAGGTCACCCTGAGGGAGTGCTATATATAGGGCACAGATAACGCATGGAGAACCTCCAAGTCGTTTGTGTGAAAATTCCTCAAGGCAAAGCTATCTCAAGTGATTTTTTTTTACTTGAGTTTGCAAACCTTATCCCTGGCAATCAGTACAAAATGGATGAATGATTGAGCTACCAAATACTTTTATGTGATCTGTACATGGTTGTGATGAAAAGAAAAATAATGCTGACATTAGGTTTGATCAAGAAAGCTACGTGATGCACATGCAGAAGCAAGCCAGCTTTGCATTTTTAATATCTTAAGGGTTGTCACTTTGTCATAGCTGCAATATTTCCCTGGAAGCCATTTTGAGCTGCTGAATGACTGGACCAATTAAATCAAACTGGTGAAAATGGTTTATATTCATCATTTTGGCAGTATTATAGACCACAGCACTCATAAGTTTCGAGAAAAGGTTTTATGGAGTGGATACTAAATCTTCGTGAATGTTACATACTTAAATAGGAAATTCATGCGATGCACTGGGACCTGGTTTTCCAATGCTCGGGTCTGAAGAAAGTGGTTAAGAATGGTCAGAATAGTAACACAGATGTACCCACTCAGTAGGTGAACTGTTGGGAAGCAGTAGGGAGTTTTCATAGAATCCCTACAGTATGGAAAGATGCCATTCAGCCCATCGAGTCCACACCAACCTTCCAAAGAACATCCCACTCAGACCTAGCACCCCCCAATCTATCCACGTAACCCTCCATTTCCCATAGCTAATTCACCCAATCTACACATCTTTGTGAGGGGAAACTGAAACACCTGAAGGAAACCCATATAGACACAGGGAGAACATGTAAACGCCACACAGACAGCTGCTCAAGATGTAATTGAACCCGGGTCTCTGGCGTGTGAGGCAGCAGTGCTGGCCGCTTCTCCTCCTCCATTACTCCGAACCTCCACATCCCACAGTTACTCATTTTTACTGGTCAGGCAGCTGAACGACCTTGTCCCACAGACCAATATGACATTGACAACTTGGTCCCCAGGAAGGCAAGAAATAAGGTAGAGTCCTGTTGAATGCTAAGATCAATGCCAATTTGGCCATTATCACCATAACTAATGTCCTTAATTCCACCCTTTTTCAGTTGTCTGAGAGTGTATCCTGTCGTTTTCAGTATCCTGTAGCATTTTTGGCTCTTGGCCAGAGGATTGTGGTGTCACGTACCCACAATCTGATGCTTCAGTGCAAAACTAGGGAGTGCTGCATGTTGGAAGCTCAAATTCTACACTGTTGGAGTATCACAGAATTGTGTTGAAATGTGGAAAGAGACCATTCAGCCCATCAGTTCTGCCATCCTCACCTGCTCTGGTCAAAATCTGATTCCAAATCCATCACAATGCAGTTGTTTTCTCAGCTGGCCTCTGGGCAATTAGAAATGTGCAATTAACTCTGGCCTGGTCAGATGCCCATGAACAAAGTTTTCAAAAATGATATGCTTCACTAACAGCTCTTTCACCCTGTCCTTCTAAATTTCATGACATGTGCACACGTACACCCAGGTAACTCTGTTCTTATATCCTCTTCAGAGCTGTACCCAACAATGTTCTGAGCTGTCCGGCTCCATGCCTGCAGCCATTCAAAGGTTTAGCATGGGGTGAATGGCCCCAACATAACGATCGCATCATTACCCTTTGGTCTGGAAGTCACCACCTCACATAGATCTCGCATGTCCTGAAACGCTGGCTGTGCCCTTTCTTTTTTTATTGTCTCCGTAAGGCTTTCCAGTCAAATGTATCACCTCACATATCTCCACATTAAACACCTATCAGCCCACTCCACCAACTTGCCTTTTGAAGTTCCACACTAGCCTTCTGACACTGGGGTGGACAAGGTGGCTCTGTGTTTAGCACTGCTGCCTCACAGCGCCAGGGATCCATGTTCGATTCCACTCTTGGAGTTTGTATATTCTCCCTGTGTCTGCATGGGCTTCTTCTAAGTACTCCAGTTTCCTCACACAGTCCCAAAATGTGCAGGTTTGGTGGATTGGCTATGGGAAATGCAGGGTTACAGAATAGGGTATGGGGTTGGATCTGGGTGGGATGCTCTCCAGAGGGTTGGTGTGGGACTTGTTGGGCTGAATGGCCTGCTTCCCCATTGTAAGGATTCTGTGATTTGGAAGGGTCAACTAACTTTGATTTCTCCTCACAGATGCTGCCAGATCTGCTGAGTTTTTCCAGCATCTTCTGTTTTTGTTTCTGATTTGCAGCATCTCAGGTAGCACAGTGGCTCATTGGTTAGCACTGCTGTCTCACAGTGCCAGGGATCCAGGTTCGGTTTGACCTTCAGGCAATTGTCTGTGTGGAGCCTGCACATTCTCCCCATGTCTGTGTGGGATTCCTCTGGGTAATCCAGTTTCCTCAAACAGTCCAAAGATATGCATTGGCCATGCCAGATTTTCCTTGGTGCCCAGGGATGTGCCAACAGGTTATGGTGAGTGGGTGGGTAAGTGGAGCTGAGGTCACGAAAGGATCAGCCGTGATCTTATTGAATGGTGGAGTGGGCTCAAAGGGCCAGATGGCCTACTGCTCCTAGCTCTTATGTTCTTCTGATTAGGTGGGTTAGCCATTGGAAATGCAGGGTTCCTGTGCTCGGGTAAGTTCTTTGGAGAGGTGGTGTGAACTTGATGGGCTGAATGGCCTGTTTGCATACTGTAGAGGCTTTATATTCCATCTTTTGTGTGCAGCAGTAAACCAAGCCCTCTGACTTTATGACTCCATGACTCTACCTTTTCAGTAGCAATACTTGGGGAGAAGACCAGGGAAGTTCGCCGTGATGTCCTGAATCATATTTAGCCTTCAAACTAATATCACAAGGTCAGATAATCTGGTCATAGTCATGTTATGCCTTGCTTTATCAGCCTTGCTTTCCATGGATTGAGTGTTATTGATCCAACATTGCAAGAGTCAGGATGTTTCAGAAGTACTTTGTTCTGAGGTTATGAAAATGACTTTTCAAATGCACATTGTTCTATAGCTTTACATTCTACCCAATTGCTTTAATTCCATCGGCATTTAGTTGGATGGCACTGCCCAGGAAACAATGATGTTGGGGAGATGCTCCAGAATTGATTCAGGTCTGTGTACGCTCCTGCCTGTATTTTGTGGATCCACGCTAGTGTTGGAAGCCAAGCACAGAATCAGCTGCTAGCCTCTTTCTGCTCTCGATCTAGGTCACATTGCCAATGCCTTCCTTTGTCGTGTGACTTGAACGGCTTCAAGTAAAAATATCTTTCAGTATTCAAACAATGTTCAAGCAGGAACATGGCCCAAATCCTGTCATCAGTGTTTGAAAGTAGCTTCAAAAGTTGGATCTCTGGCATGAGATCACAACTAACAGGATCTGTGGAATTTATCATTGTCATTTCTACATATATTTTAGATTCCCTTGATTCAGGGTCTCTTTGCCAATGTTGTATCCAGAATATAATAACGAGTGACTTTAAATGCCCTCGACTGAAATGAAATGCAGAAATCTGCAGGGAAGATTTCAGCTACAGCTTAGTGACTTTCATTAGCTACAAAGGGGCAGAGATGTCAGGACATCGAAGGAGAGTGTCGCTTCTTTTGTTGGAAACAGTCCAAGTTCTGCTTGTTCTGTAACCCCCTGGAAAGGTAATCACGCTGACATCCAATTTTACTGCATTTTTCCAACTGCCTTGTGGTGAACTATGCAGCACATACTTTTTTTATTCGATCGTGATATGTGGACAATGTTATAGAGTCATAGAGTCAAAGAGATACACAGCATGGAAACAGACCCTTTGGTCCAACCCGTCCGTGCCGTCCAGATATCCCAACCCAATCTAGTCCCACCTGCCAGCATCCGGCCCATATCCCTCCAAACCCTTCCTATTCATATACCCATCAAAATGCCTCTTGAATGTTGCAATTGTACCAACCTCCACCACTTCCTCTGGCAGCTCATTCCATACCCGTACCACCCTCTGTGTGAAAAAGTTGCCCCTTAGGTCTTGGCTGGCCCCATCACCGGTCAGCCTTGAGAAGTTGGTAGAGAGCAACCTTCTTGAACTGCCACAGTCCACGTGCTGTAGCAATGCCACTTTTGTCCAGGAATTTCCAGGAGGTGGTGAAAGGCAAAGATAGAATTTATAACTGACGGTGAGAATGCTGAAGAAACTCAACAGGTCTGAAAGCATCTGTTATGAGAGAATGAGAGTCAATGTTTCAGGTCCAGTAGGACTCATCTTTAGAACTCAACATTTGAATGTTCCTCTAATGTCTTAGCCCATTGGCTGGATGGCTGGTTCATGATGTACAGAGATGCCAACAGCATGAGTTTAATTCTCATACTGGCTGAGGTTACCATGACGGACTCTCCTTTCCAATCTCTCCACTTGCCTAAAGTGTGGTGACTCTCAGGATAAAACATCACCAGTTGACTCTCTGTAAAGGGAAGCAGCCCTATGGTCTGGTGAGTTTTATATCCTAGCCAATTGCTAAGTGCCATTTTCAGTCCAAGCTGAGATTCATTGTTGGGCCAAACCAGGTCAGGATGGCGGGTATTAATGCACTAGTTGAGTTGCTAATGACAACCTAGAAGTTTTGAGCAGACAAGGTGGAGCTTAGTGTCACATCGTGCCATGTTAGGTTCATAGAATCCCTACAGTGTGGAAACAGGCCCTTCAGCCCAATAAGTCCACACCGATCCTCCGAAGAGCAACCCACCCAGACCCATTCCCCTATTACTCTACATTTACCCCTGACTAACGCACCTAACCTACACACCCCTGAACACTATGGGAAATTTAGCGTGGCCAATCCACCTAACCTCCACATCTTTGCTCTGTGGGAGGAAACAAGAGTACCTGGAGGTAACCCCACAGACACAGGGAGAATGTGCTAACTCCACACAGACAGTAGCCCGAGGCCGGAATTGAACCCGGGTCTCTGCTGCTGTGAGACAGCAGTGCCAACCACTGAGCTATCGTGCTGCCCAAAAGTGGGACTGTGAACTCATTGACTCTTAGTACCGACCCTACAAGGTCACATTACTTAATGTAGAACTGGGAAAATGTTCATGTCAACCAATGTTGTAAGTAGTAAATGTTACACCACCACTTTACTTCATACTGTGTAATACATCCACCAACTCAGAGAGAATGTTAGACAAACTGGATGAATAATATAAGGAAGAAAAACCCCAAAACTTACAAATATCAGTTACCAGGCTGACTCATCTTGTAGAACTCAAAATGGAACTCCTGTGAGAGTAATACATTTATTTCCGAGTGTTACGACTTTCGTTTCCTGTTTTTCTCCCTCTTGAGCAATATTTGTTTTCCAAGAGCACGTGAATCCCACAGTCCCGAGCTTACAAGTGAGCACAGCACCAGTTCGAGAATCGCTCATGGTAGTTCACCCAGGACTGAGTGGTTCTCTGCTTTTGAGAGGGCAGTATTAGAGTCACAGAGATGTACAGCATGGAAACAGACCCTTCTGTCCAACTCGTTCATGGTGAATAAATATCCTAAATGAATCTAATCCCATTTGCCTCCAAACCCTTCCTTTTCATATACTCATCCAGTTGCCTATTAAAAGTTGTAATTTTACCAGCCTCCACCACTTCCTCTTTGACAGTATTTTAGATTGGAATGGTGTGCAGGGGAATGGGGACAAAACAAGCAAGCGGCACTGATTAATCAAGCTGGTATAGGCATGATGGGCCAAATGGCTTCTTTCTACACCTCAATCATTTTGTGACAGCACTCGTGTCTTAAAATCCAAACACAAAAGGTTCAGGTTCCAGGGTCATAGAGTCATCCAGCATAGAAACAGGCCCTTCAGTCCAACTTACACATGCTGATCAAGTTTTCCAAACCTAATCAGTCTCATTTGCTTGTATCCCTCTCTACCTTTCCTATTCATGTAACAGTCCGAAATAGACTGCTGCAAAGATGCAAGGCTGATGTTCAATGTTGCTCTACTGGAGACTCTCTATCAATTAAAATGTTAAACTGAAATGGAATCTGGTTGTGACATTGTTTGGGCTGGAGAGTCTACGAGAGAGCTTGTGCTACCTGGCCCTTTCCCTGGAATCTCGACCCATGATTATTTGTGCCACTGAGGGGTTAATGCCTTCTCCTAGAAAGACACCACCATAATTCCAATATCATAGAGAACCAACGCTACATGTTAAATAATGTGGGTTGGGATTTGTTTCCGGTAGATTAAGGGAAGAGGGGTCCACAGGGAGAGGAAGGGCGGGGGATACTGCCTTTATAATTTACCCCCCATGTCCTGATGTCCCAGCAACACAACATCCTTCCTATAGCAGAGAATTCAGAAATGAATGCAGTATTCTAAAAGTACAGTCGCAATATGACATCTCAACTCCAATACTCAATGCACTGACCAAGGAACACAAGCATTGAAAAGTGTGGTGCTAGAAAAGCACAGTGGGTCAGGCACTATCCGGGGAGCAGGAGAGTCGATAATTCGGGTATAAGCCCTCCAAGTCTTAGGAAGGCAAGCTTGCCAAATGTTTTGTGCACCACCCTGTCTACCCGCGACTCCACTTTCAAGGAATTATGCACCTGCACCCCGAGGTACATCACAAAACAAAGCTTCAATGACCTCTCCCACTAGCTTTTCCTTTAGGGTGATGTACATTGTTTCCTGATTAGGCAATGGTCCTTGAGTGGGTGGTGATGATGCGCAGTACTACTGCATTCCAAGGGATGTAAGTATGTCCACCATGTTGTGAGGGAGAGAGTTTGTGAACTTTAACCCAGTGTGATCTGACCTTGGCATCAATTTTAAAAGTCTTCTCATCAAGTTTGAATCTTTCCAGAGCTGCACTCATCCACTTCAACCCTCCATCAATCTACACAGCTCAAATTCTGAACCCTCACCCACTTCCAAACTTAGGGTCAATACAGGACAAAACGCAGCCACTAGCAGTGGATGGATATGGTTGAAGAGGCCAAATCTGGGGAACATAGAGATGCTGGGATTATAGGGCTGCTGCACATTGCAGAGATAGAGAAGGAGGAGGTCATAGAGGAACATGGAATCAAGATTTGGAATTTTAAAATTGAGGCCTTCAGCATCCACAAATCAAAGTAGACCAGGCAGTGGGTGAAAGGCACTATTGTGTAATGGGTATCCAAATTCATGATCACGATGAGGTGCTTGTATTAAAATTACAGAAGGAAAGCAAGAGTCAGACAGCCACAATGCACTATGCAATGAATAGATTTAGGAATTTAATCTATTATTACATAGTATATCAATTACAGTGTAAACAGTTTGAAATAATCATCATAAAAATATTTCCTGTGTTCCAGAAGAAATCTGATCTAAATCCATGCTTAAAAAATGCAATGAAGGGCAAGATTACTTTCACAATGGGCACATTCAAAGATTGGAATCTCGGCTTAATTGCACCTGACAGGATAATTAGGGTAATATCCGTTTATTTTTCTAAAGCAGAAAAGAACTGAGACAGTGGGCGTTATTTGCGAATTAGACAATTTAAGCCTAATCAAAATTAAAAGAATGAAAAATATAAAAGTTTAAGGTTGAAATCCTATCTGGGGTTGAAATCCTATCCTCTCCTTGCCAACATCCCATTCTTCACCTTTTGCAAATCTCAGTTCACCCCAAATTTCGACTCATCAATCATCATTTGTTCACTGGTCTACATTAGCTTCTAATCTCCCAATGTCTCTGATTTAAAATGATCATCTTTATGTCTAAGTCCCTTCATGGCTTTGCCACTTTCTACTTCTGGAACTTTCTCCCCTCCTTACCTCTTGAAAGTTGGTTTCCTTCCTATTGTGACCTCTTATATACCCTTCACCCCCATTCCCTGCATCCTATTATTTTAAGTTTTGTCTTAACATGTTAAAGATCTACACTCCCACACTATGCCTCTCTGCCTCTCCATCTTCTTGTTGCTATGTGAAAACAATTGTTAAGACCAATTAGAATCAGAGTCATTGAGTTATACAGCACAGAAACAGACCACTCTGTCCAACTCCTGCACCGACCAGACATCCCAAACTGATCTAATCCCATTTGCCAGCATTTGGCCATATCCCTCTATACCCTTCCTATTCACATACCCATCCAGATGCCTTTTAAATATTGTAGCTGAAAATGTGTTGCTGGAAAAGCGCAGCAGGTCAGGCAGCATCCAGGGAACAGGAGAATCGACGTTTCGGGCATAAGCCCTGAAGAAGGGCTTATGCCCGAAACGTCGATTCTCCTGTTCCCTGGATGCTGCCTGACCTGCTGCGCTTTTCCAGCAACACATTTTCAGCTCTGATCTCCAGCATCTGCAGACCTCACTTTCTCCTTTTAAATATTGTAATTGTACCTGTCTCTATCGCTTGCTCTGGCAGGTCGATCCATATCCATTCCATCTTTTGCAAGAAAAAGTAACCCCTCAGGTCCTTTTTAAATGTTTCCCCTCTCACCTTAAACCTCTAGGTTTGGAGTCCCCCACTGTAGGAAAAAGACCTTGGCTATTCACCGTGTCCATGCCCCTCATGATTTTATAAATCTGATAAGGTCATCCCTCAACCTCCGACGCTGAAGGTAAAACACCTAGTCTATTCAGCTTCTCCCTACAGCTCAAACCCTCCAATCCCGGCAACTTCCTCGTAAATCTTTTCTGTACTCTCTCAAGTTTGACATCTTTGCTGTAGCAGGGAGATCAGAATTGCACACAGTATTCTAAAAGTTTCCTCATCAACATCCTTTACAGCCACAACAAGACATCTCAATTCCTATATTCAATCCTCTGACCAATGAAGGCAAAAGTGCAAAATACCATATTAATTTCCCTTCCCACTCCCTATCTGACATGACCATCCTTGGTCTCCTTCATTGCCACAATGAACCAAACCGCAAATTGGAGGAACAACACCTTATCTTCCACCTGAGCAGCTATAGCCCAGATAACTCAACACTGAGTTCTCCAATTTCAGATAACCTCCCTTCCCATCACCCATCTCCCTTCCCAGTCTCTCCCCCTGCCTTCCATCCCTCTGATTAACCCTTCCTTCCAACCACGAATTGGATTCATTCCTCCCTTCGACCAACCAGGTTGTACCCTCCACCTGTGCTCACCTATCCCTACCTCACCACCCGGCTCCCGCCCTCACCCACACCCCCACCCCCTTATCTGCCGCTCTTCTTACACCCAACCCCAGTCCTGAAGAAGAGTTATACTCGAAATGTTGACTTCTCCACCTCCAGATATTGCCTGGCTCGCTGGATCCTTCCAGTCTCCTGCCTGTCTACTTGGATTCCAACTTCTGCAGTTTTTTTGTCTACTTCACCACCCTGTCCACCTGCGACTCCACTTTCAAGGAACTATGTACCTGCACCCCTAGGTACTTACAATCATAGAGTCATCCAGTCAGACAGTATGGAAACAGACCCTTCGGTCCAATCAGTCCATGCCAACCATAATCCCAAACTAAACTAGCCCCACCTGCCTGCTCCTGGTCCAAATCCATTCAAACCTTTCTTATTCACGTATCCATCCAAATGTCCTTTAAACATTTCAATTGTACCCACATCAATCACTTCCTCTGAAAGTTCATTCCTTACACGAACCATCCTCTGTGTAAAAAAATTGTCCTCATGTCTGTTTTAAATCTCTCACCTCTCACCTTAAAAATGTGCCCCCTCATCTTGAAATCTCCCGTCCTCGGGAAACGACAACTATCATTAACTCTATCTATACCCCTCATTATTTTGCAAACTTCTTTCAGATCACCTTTCAACTTCCTACGCTCCAATGAATAAAGTTCCAGCATATCCAACCTTTCTTTATAACTCAAGCCTTCCATATCCAGCAACATCCTGATAAATCTCTTCTGATACTTGATAATATTCTTCCGAAAACTGGGTGAATTGAACTGGACAGACTATTCCAGAAGAGGCCTCAGCAATGTCCTACCCAATCTCAGCATGACATCCCAAACTTCTGTACTCAAATGACTCCACCAAACCAAGTTTCAATTAATTCTCCTGCTACCTCATTCTCTCAGTTAATGCCCATTCTATTGATCATGGTTACGTAAAGCATATTTATGTTACTTATATTTCAATTGTGTGTAACTGTATGCAGTTGAAGAGTAATGATGGAGATTTTACTCAAAATCAAAGGTAGAGTCAGAGATGTACAGCACAGAAATGGATCCTTCGGTCCAACTCGCCCATGCTGACCCGATATCCTAAATTAGTCTAGTCCCATTTGCCTGCATTTGGCCTATATTCCTCCAAGAGGTAAAAACAATGACTGCAGATGCTGGAAACCAGATTCTGGATTAGTGGTGCTGGAAGAGCACAGCAGTTCAGGCAGCATCCAAGGAGCTTCGAAATCGACATTTCGGGCAAAAGCCCTTCATCAGGAATAAAGGCAGTGAGCCTGGAGCATGGAGAGATAAGCTAGAGGAGGGTGGGGGTGGGGAGAAAGTAGCATAGAGTACAATGGGTGAGTGGGGGAGGGGATGAAGGTGATAGGTCAGGGAGGAGATGGTGGAGTGGATAGGTGGAAAAGGAGATAGGCAGGTAGGACAAGTCCGGACAAGTCAGGGGACAGTGCTGAGCTGGAAGTTTAGAACTAGGGTGAGGTGGGGGAAGGGGAAATGAGGAAACTGTTGAAGTCCACATTGATGCCCTGGGGTTGAAGTGTTCCGAGGTGGAAGATGAGGCGTTCTTCCTCCAGGCGTCTGGTGGTGAGGGAGTGGCGGTGAAGGAGGCCCAGGACCTCCATGTCCTCGGCAGAGTGGGAGGGGGAGTTGAAATGTTGGGCCACGGGGCGTTCTGTCCTTGTTACGGTTGGAGGGGTGTAGTCTGAGGGCGGAGGTGCGGGATGTGGACAAGATGCGTTGGAGGGCATTTTTAACCACGTGGGAAGGGAAATTGCGGTCTCTAAAGAAGGAGGCCATCTGGTGTGTTCTGTGGTGGAACTGGTCCTCCTGGGAGCAGATCCGGCCGAGGCGGAGGAATTGGGAATACGGGATGGCATTTTTGCAGGAGGTAGGGTGGGAAGAGGTGTAATCCAGGTAGCTGTGGGAGTCGGTGGGTTTGTAAAAAATGTCAGTGTCAAGTCGGTGCCGAGTTTTCACCTCCCCGCAGACCTCCCCCTCACTGAGGACGAACGATCAGTCCTCAGCAAAGGACTCACCTTCACCCCCCTCCGTCCATGCATCAATGAATTTAATACACGCCGTGACGTCGAACAATTCTTCCGTTGCCTCCGCCTCCGAGCTTACTTTCACAATCAGGACTCCCGCCCACCTTCCGAGGACCCCTTCGCCCACATCCAACGCACTGCATCAACCTGGACACCCCACGCTGGCCTATTACCTGCCCTCGACCTCTTCATTTCCAACTGCCGCCGGGACATTAACCGCCTCAACCTGTCTACCCTCCTCCCCCACTCCAACCTCTCACCCTCACAACGCGCAGCCCTCCAATCCCTCTGTTCCAATCCCAACCTCACCATCAAGCCAGCGGATAAAGGGGCGCAGTGGTAGTCTGGCGCACTGACCTCTGCACCGCTGAAGCCAAGCGTCAACTCAAGAACACCTCTTCCTACTGCCCCCTCAACCTTGAACCCACCCCCCATCACCAAACCATCATCTCCCAGACCATACAGAACCTCATCACCTCAGGAGATCTCCCACCCACAGCTTCCAACCTCATAGTCCAGGAACCCCGCACTGCCCGGTTTTACCTCCTTCCCAAGATCCACAAACCTGACCACCCTGGCCGAACCATGGTCACAGCATGCTGCTGCCCCACGGAACTCATCTCTACCTACCTCGACACTGTCCTATCCCCCCTAGTCCAGGAATTCCCCACATACGTTCGAGACACCACCCATGCCCTCCACCTCCTCCAAGACTTCCGTTTCCCCAGCCCCCAACGCCTCATCTTCACCATGGATATCCAATCCCTTTACACCTCCATCTGCCATGACCAGGGCCTCCAAGCCCTCCGTTTTTTCCTCTCCAGACGTCCCCAACAGTACACTTCCACCAACACTCTCATTCGGTTGGCCGAACTGATCCTCACCCTTAACAATTTCTCCTTTGAATCCTCCCACTTCCTCCAGACCAAAGGGGTAGCCATGGGCACACGTATGGGCCCCAGCTATGCCTGTCTCTTTGTTGGCTACGTAGAGCAGTTGATCTTCCGTAACTACACTGGCACCACTCCCCAACTCTTTCTCCGCTACATTGATGACTGCATTGGCGACACCTCGTGCTCCCGCAAGGTTGAGCAATTCATCAACTTCACCAACACATTCCACCCTGACCTTAAATTTACCTGGACCATCTCCCTCCTCTTCCTGGACCTCTCCATCTCATTAATGACGACCGACTTGACACTGACATTTTTTACAAACCCACCGACTCCCACAGCTACCTGGATTACACCTCTTCCCACCCTATCTCTTGCAAAAATCCCATCCCGTATTCCCAATCCCTCTGCCTCCGCCGGATCTGCTCCCAGGAGGACAGTTCCACCACAGAACACACCAGATGGCCTCCTTCTTTAGAGACCGCAATTTCCCTTCCCACGTGGTTAAAGATGCCCTCCAACGCATCTTGTCTACATCCCGCACCTCCGCCCTCAGACCACACCCCTCCAACCGTAACAAGGACAGAACGCCCCTGGTGCTCGCCTTCCACCCTACCAACCTTCGCATAAACCAAATCATCCGCTGACATTTCCGCCACCTCCAAACAGACCCCACCACCAGGGATATATTTCCCTTCCCACCGCTTTCCGCCTTCCGCAAAGACCGTTCCCTCTGTGACTACCTGGTCAGGTCCATGCCCCCCTACAACCCACCCTCCCATCCTGACACTTTCCCCTGCCACCGCAGGAACTGTAAAACCTGCGCCCACACCTCCTCCCTCACCTCTATCCAAGGCCCTAAAGGCGCCTTCCACATCCATCAAAGTTTTACTTGCACATCCACTAATATCATTTATTGTTTCCGTTGCTCCCGATGCGGTCTCCTCTACATTGGGGAGACTGGGCGCCTCCTAGCAGAGGGCTTTAGGGAACATCTCTGGGACACCTGCACCAATCAACCACACCGTCCCGTGGCCCAACATTTCAACTCCCCCTCCCACTCTGCCGAGGACATGGAGGTCCTGGGACTCCTTCACCGCCGCTCCCTCACCACCAGACGCCTGGAGGAAGAACGCCTCATTGTCCGCCTCGGAACACTTCAACCCCAGGGCATCAATGTGCACTTCAACAGTTTCCTCATTTCCCCTTCCCCCACCTCACCCTAGTTCTAAACTTCCAGCTCAGCACTGTCCCCTGACTTGTCCGGACTTGTCCTACCTGCCTATCTCCTTTTCCACCTATCCACTCCACCATCTCCTCCCTGACCTATCACCTTTATCTCCTCCCCCACTCACCCATTGTACTCTATGCTACTTTCTCCCCACACCCACCCTCCTCCAGCTTATCTCTTCACGCTCCAGGCTCACTGCCTTTATTCCTGATGAAGGGCTTTTGCCCGAAACGTCGATTTCGAAGTTCCTTGGATGCTGCCTGAACTGCTGTGCTCTTCCAGCACCACTAATCCAGAATCTCTATTCCTCTAAATCCTCCCTATTCATATACCCATCTAGATGTCTTTTAAATGCTGCAATTGTACCAGCCTCCACCATTCCCTCTGGTAGCTCATTCCATACACGCACCACTCTCTGCGTGAAAAGGTTGCCTTTGAGGTCTCTTTTAACTCTTTCCCCTCTCACCTTAAACCTATGTTCTCTAGTTGTGGACTCCCCCATCCCAGAGAAAATACCTTATCGATTTACTCTATCCACGCCCCTTATGATTGTATGAACCTCTATAAGGTCACCACTCAGTCCCCATCACTCCAAGGAAAACAGCTCCAGTCTATTCAGTCTCTCACTATAGCTCAAGCCCTCTAACCCTGGCAACAACCTTGTAATTATTTTCTGAACTCTTTCAGGCATCACAATTGCTTCCTATAGCAGGGAGAACCAAACTGCACACAATGTTCTAAAAGTGGCCTAACCAATATTTGTAAAGCTGCAACATGACCTCCCAACTCCTGCACTTAATGCTATGACCTATAAAGAAAGGCATACCAAATGTCTTCTTCACTATTATATCAACCTGTGACTCCACTTTCAAAGAACTATGAAGCTGCACTCCAAGATCTCTTTGTTCAACAAACACCCCTCAGGACCTCACCATTAAGTGTATAAGTCCTGCCCCCATTTGCCTTTCCAAAAAGCAGCACCTCACATTTACCTATTAACACATGAAAAAGGGCTCTTCTAGGGGGCTTGTAGCATAGGGTTAGAAACAATGAGCTGTGGCCTTTCCACAGTTCCACATGTTGCAGCTTACTACAACATGTGAGAAAAAATTGAAGCTGGAAGGAGCATTAGGCCATTCAGCCCCTCAAGCCTGCTCTGCCATTCAGTATGAACATGGGTAATTATCTGTCTAAATACCATTTTCCCACAATTATGTTGATTTCCCAACCTGGGGAAATAGTTTTATTGCATTTAGTCCTGTTAGAATTTTATGTTTCAATCAGATCCTCTTTTCTTTAATGAGTGAATACAGGCCCAGTAAAACCAATCTTTCCTGTCCTGTCATCCTCAGCATCAACCTGATGAACCTCTGCTGCAATCCATCTGTGGCAATGGGTCCCTTCCGAGGTAAAAGAACCAACATTGCATGCAATGCTGTAGGTGTGGCCTCACCAAGGCCCTGTATAACTGCAGGAAGACATCACTATTTCCAAATTCAAATTCATTTGCCTTCCAAATGTTTTGCTGCATCTGCCTGTCTACTTTCAACCAGTGTACAAGGATATACAGATCTCTTTGTACATTCACCATTTTAAAAATGTTCTTTCTTCCTGTTTCTCACACTGCAGTGTAGAACTTTGCATTTAACCAAGTTGGACTGCATCTGCCTTGTTCTTTGTCCACTCACTGAACCTGTCTCAATTACCTTGAAGCCTCCTTGCATCCTCCTCCATTAATTACACTCCTGTTCAGTTGTGTGTCATCAGCAAACTTGGAAACGTTGCATTTGGTTACCGCATCCTGGCCATTGATACATATTCAGAATGCTTTCGGCCGAAGCACTGGTCCTCACACTATGCTACAAGTCATTGCCTGCCACTCAGAAAAAGACCCATCTATTCCCACTCTCTGTTTCCTGTCTGTCAACCAATTCTCAATCCATGTCAATATAGTACCCCACTCCCCATCCCATGTACTTTCCTTTTGCTCACTAACCTCTTGTGAAGGAACTTATCAAAAGCTTTTTGAAAATCCAAACACACCACAACCACTGGTTCTGCCTTTTCTATTCTACCAGTTGCCTCCTCAAAGGACTCTAGTAGATTTGTTGAGCATGATTGTCTTTCATAAACCCATGCTGGTTTTGTCCAATCCTGGTGATGCTTCCCAAATGTTTTGCTATCATATCTTTTATAATACACTCTAGCATTATCCCAATCACCGAGGCTAACTGGGCTGTAATTCATTGTTTCTTCTCTCCCCACCCTTTTAAATAATAAAGTTACATTTGCCACCCCATCACCAGTAGGAACGTCTCCAGAATCTCCAGAATTTTGGAAGATGACACTCATCCATCCAATATTTCCAGCATCATTTCCTTTAGAACTTTGGGACGTCGAATATCAGGCCCTGGTGAACAGTTAACCCTTTAACCCCATTCATTTCCTGAACACCATTTATTTGCTGATACTGATCTCTCTCAATCCCACCCTCTCTTTGGCTCCCTTCAATAGCTGGGAGGATATCTGTACCCTCTCTTGTGAAAACAGAACCGAAGTACGTGTTCAATTCTCCTCCCATTTCTTTGTCTGCCATCATAAAGTCTCTGGTTATCTTCTCAACACAATTTCCCCACCACCTGCAAACAGCAGTTTAGAAATTCAATGGTGGCCATGCTCACTTTCCAGGTATATTACAGGCAAGATTGACAAGGATGTTGCCAGGGTTGGAGGATGTGAGCTATAAGGAGAGGCCGAATAGGTTGGAGCAGTTTTCCCTGGAGCATTGGAGGCTGACGGGTGATCTTATAGAGGTTTATAAAATCATGAGGGGCATGGATAGGGTAAATAGACAAGATCTTTTTCCTGAGGTTGGGGAGTCCAGAACTAAGGAACATAGGTTTAGGGTGAGAGGGGAAAGATATAAAAGAAACCTAATGGTAACTTTTTCATGCAGAGGGTGGTGCATGTATGGAATGAGCTGCCGGTGGAAGTGATGGAGGTTAGTACAATTACAGCATTTAAAAGGCATCTGGATGGGTATATGAATAGAACAGGTTTAGAGGGATATGAGCTGAAAATGTGTTGCTGGAAAAGGGCAGCAGGTCAGGCAGCATCCAGGGAACAGGAGAATCGACGTTTCGGGCATAAGCCCTTCTTCAGGAATGAGGAAAGTTTGTCCAGCAGGCTAAGATAAAAGGTAGGGAGGAGGGACTTGGGGGAGGGGTGTCGGAAATGCGATAGGTGGAAAGAGGTCAAGGTGAGGGTGATCGGTCAGACTGGGGTGGGGGCGGAGAGGTCAGGAAGAAGATTGCAGGTTAGGAAGGCGGTGCTGAGTTCGATGGATTTGACTGAATTGGGAGAATGGGATGGCGTTTTTACAGGGGGCAGGGTGGGAGGAGGTGTAGTCCAGGTAGCTGTGGGAGTCGGTCAGTTTGTAGTAGATGTCCGTGTTGATTCGGTCGCCTGAGATAGAAATGGAAAGGTCGAGGAAGGGGAGGGAGGAATCTGAGACTGTCCAGGTGAATTTGAGGTCGGGGTGGAAGGTGTTGGTGAAGTGGATGAACTGTTCAACCTCCTCGTGGGAGCGCGAGGCGGCGCCGATACAGTCATCGATGTAGCGGAGGAAAAGGTGGGGGGTGGGGGGCCAGTGTAGCTGCGGAAGATGGACTGTTCCACATTTCTACGAAGAGGCAGGCATAGCTGGGGCCCATGCGGGTGCCCATGGCTACTCCTTTCGTTTGGAGGAAGTGGGAGGATTGGAAAGAGAAGTTGTTCAGGGTGAGGACCAGTTCAGTCAGTCGAAGGAGGGTGTCAGTGGAAGGGTACTGGGTGGTACGCCGGGAAAGGAAGAAGTGGAGTGCTTTGAGTCCTTCATGATGGGGGATGGAGGTGTACAGGGACTGGATGTCCATGGTGAAGATAAGGCGTTGGGGACCTGGGAAGCGAAATGAGGCATGAGGCAAGTGCTGACAAATGGGACTAGATTAATTAAGGATATCTGTTTGGAATGGACGAGTTGGGACTGCAGGTTCTGTTTCCATGCTGTGCAACTGCATGACTCTCTGACTCTATGACTGATTCTTTGATTGACTTGTTGTCATGTGTACTGAAGTACAGTGAAGAGCTTTGTTAATGAGCTGTAAAAGTAGATTGTTGTAAGCAAGGATGTACAGATCAAAAGGACTTGGACAGAGGGACATAGGTTACTTTGAACAGGGTGAACACCAGGCGAGATCAATGTTGCAAGATCAGCATTATTTGAGGTTAGAGAGTCCATTCATCAATCTGGTAATGACTGGGAAGAAGCTGTTCCTGTTGATGCATGTGTTCAGGCTTCTGTATCTTCTGCCTGGTGGAAGAGGTTGTAGGAGAGCATTACCGGGGTGCGATGGGTCTTACGATGAAAATCACAACACTTGCTTTGAAAAAGTACAGGAGTTCCTTCTACTGTCTTTGGCTTTTAAAATATCCCTTTTCACATTTCAGTCCACAATGGGAAATGCAGCAAAATAAAAAGATGCAGTTTTTACAGAAAGTACAGTCAGAGGAACTTAAGTGAGTTACTCCAAAGTGTACTCACTGCTGTCACAGTGAGTCAGTGATGGAAGGAGTGGATGTTTAAAATATGCTTATCAAAAAAGCAGCCCTATCCTGGATAGAGCTGGGTTTCTTGAATATTGTTGAGTTACACACATTCAGGTATGTGGATTGTCCGAAGGAAACCTACACAAAGTCGAAGTGATAGAATACTGGGGTATTCCTGTCTTTGATGACTCAGCCCAGGATGTTCTGTGGCATTTCTCCTTGACATTTGTTCTTGGATTGTGGAGATAAAAGCATTCCATCTTTTCTTGGAGCAGAATGTAAACAGAATCTTTTTCTGCATAGGTCATTATAACTATGGTAAGGCAAATTTAAAGTGTCAGATACCGAGGATTGGTTCAGAATAATCTTAAGAAAGGGGGAGAATAAATTATTGAAACTGTGTTTCGAACACACATACTTACATAGCCACTACTGAGGGCCTGGAGGTAACTGAAATAGCACTGAAGGTAAGCAGAAGATGAGCAGGCATTCAAAATGACAGCGTTGACAGTGCCTGAAGTTCCTCAGCAGGTGCGCTATCTGGAGTGTGGCGTTTTCAGCAGTGACAAGAGAGAGAGATGGATTTGTGCATCTTTCAAACATTCTCCATATGCCAGTGAGGGATTATTTACACCCTGCAGCCCTTTAACTATCCATACCTGCATTGTGTCAGTGCCAATTGCGCAATGATAGTGACAGTATTGCGTGTGATTGCCTGGCCCTGTGAATACTAATATCAAGGAAAATATTCTGCGTTAATACTAAGTGGCAAGCAGAAAAATAAAGACTATAGATATGGGAACATTCAGTCCAGTGCTGCTGTTGGTAAATTTAAGTAAGAAGTTATTTCTACAATAATATGGTTGCCATTATATTCTACCCTCTGTGATAATTTTGTAGGTTTGAAAGCTCCTGGTGGTCAGGACATTTCATTGCAAGGTTCCAATTACAGATAGTAAAACTAAGTAAGTTCCTTTAATAATCTAAAATTTATCTTCACTAAAGTTTTACACTGACAATAACTTTGACGAGGTGGGTTTATCTTACCAAGGAGCAGATATTGTCAAACTATGGGCGGCACAGTGGCTCAGTGGTTAGCACTGCTGCCTCACAGTGCCAGGGACCCACATTCAATTCCAGCCTCGGGCGACTGTCTATGTGGAGTTTGCACATTCACCCCTTGTCTGCGTGGGTTTCCTATGGGTGCTCCTGTTTCCTCCCACAATCCAAAGATGTGCAGGTCAGGTGAATTGGCCATGCTAAATTGTCCATAATGTTAGGTGCATTAGTCAGTGGGAAATGGGTCTGGGTGGGTTACTCTTCAGAGGGTCGGTGTGGATTTGTTGGGCCGAAGAGCCTGTTTCCACACTGTAGGGAATCTAATCTTAAAAAAAGTTTACCCTGTTTCTCTCTCCACAGATCTGCTGAGATTTTATAGCAAAGTTTGCTTTGTTTCAGAGCTCTTAACACGTTTTGTTACTCATTAAGTCTACAACGATTTTCCTGCTCTTCGGATGCTGCCTGACCGGCTGTGCTTTTCCAGTACAACTCTAATCTTGATTGTTTGCCTTACCAGTAGAAATTACCATGATGGACTATCTTGATTAGATTAAATTACCTTCAGTGTAGAAACAGGCCATTCGGCCCAACCAGTCCACACTGATCCTCCGAGGAGTAACCCACCCAGACCCATTTCCCTCTGACTAATGCAACCTAACACTATGGGTAATTTAGCATGGCCAATTCACCTGACCTGCATATCTTTGGATTGTGGGATGAAACCGGAGCACCCGGAGGAAACCCACGCAGACACGGGGAGAATGTGCAAACTCCACACAGACAGTCATCCGAGGCTGGAATCGAATCTGGGACCCTGGTGCTGTGAGGCAGCAGTGCTAACCACTGAGCCACCGTACAACCTTTTTCCACCTGTCCCCTAGCCTGGGGTGTTGTGACTCTGTAATGAAAAATCAGTCCTCTGGTTAGGTAGAATGATGGTGACTTTCCCTTTCGTGATTAAAAAAGATCCCAGAGAAAGGGTAGCTTTTCTTGATGTCAATAGCAAAGGAAGAGAAAGCATGACAAAATGAGACATAAGAAAAGCAAAATACTGCACATGTTGGAGATCTGAAATAAAAACAAAAAGTACTGGATAAACTCAGCAGTTTTGGCATCATCTGTGAAGAGAGAAGCAGAATGAAGACCTGAAGAAGAGTCATCATGGATCCGAGACATTAACCATCTTTCTTCACAAGGGAACACAATTGAGCATTCTGCCACGAGAACTATACATGTACCAGACTAATGTACACTGGGGTATTCCTATCTTTAATGATTCAGTCTAGGATGTTCTGTGGGATTTCTTTTTGGCTGCGTTCCTGCGTTGTGGAGATAAAGCATTCCATCTTTTCTTAGAACAGAATGTAAATAGAATCATTATTTCTATGTACGAAGAGAATCTAGATTTAATAGGCCGATATCACTGGAGTTTAGAAGAATGAGGAGGGGACTTCCCAGAAACCTATGAAATTCTAAGAGGAGTTGACAAAGTAGATGCAGGAAGAATGGTCCTGATGACCAGAGAGTCCAAAGCCAGGGGTGAAAGTTTAAGGATATGGGGTAGATCATTTTGGACTGAGGTGGGGTGGATTTTCTTAACGCAGAGAGTGATGAACTTGTGTAATTCTCTGCCACAGAACGTGTTTGAGGTTAAAATGTTGAATATTTTTGTGAAGGAGTTAGATATAGTTCTTCAAGCTAAAGGGCTGAAAGAGTATGGGGTGAAAGCAACTGAGTTAAATGATCAGTAGGATTGAATGGTGGAGCAGGTTCAAAGGGTTGAATGTTTCTATGTTTACTCAACACATGAATCCTTCAATATTCATTATATTATTTCCACTTGAATGTTTCATTATTATGGATGAACATATAAGTCAGTCATGCCTGATCTGGCTAACACTACACGTAGAACCACTTTTTTTACTCTGCATGGGACGCAGGTGTTGCTGGCTGGGACAACCTTTGCCTAGTTGCCCTTGAGAAGGTGATGGTGCACTACCTTCTTGAACTGCTACAGTGCCTGTGTTCTGGTGCTGAGGTCAATGCAGGTGGTCTCTCTGGTTTCATTTCTTTGTTGTGACTTTGGAACAATTGATACAACTGAGTTTGCTTGTTTGGCCATTTCAGAGGGCAGTTGAGAGTCAACCATGTTTCTGTGTGTCTGGAATCACATGTAGCCCAGACCAGATAAGGAGAGTATATTCCTCCTCTGAAGCACATTAGTGAACAAGGTAGGTTTATCTGATAATTGACATTGGTTTCATAATCATCATTAGATTCTTAATTCCAGACAGATTATTGAATTAAGCCTCTACCATCTGCTGGTGCGGGATTTGAACCCATGTCCCCTGAACATTACTTGAGCCTCTAGGTTAGTAGCCCAGTGATCATACCAGTAAGCCATTGCTGCCCTGCCAAATAATGTTGGCATTATATTGTTGGCAGTGGCAGGAATCACCTAGGCTAATGAGTATGACTGTCCACCAACAAAATTCCATGTTACTACTCATGGGTTCCTAGAACCACATCTCTGCCCAGACATTTGGCAGGAATTGACCCTTGGCCTTGAGATCACTGGTATTCCTTTCTTCAGTTAGCTTTTCTGCATATAGGGTCATAGAATCAGAGTTTTTCAGTATGGAGACAGGCCCTTCAGCCCAAACTGGTCCATGCTGACCAAAATGTCCATCCACAGTAACCCTATTTCCCTGCACTTAGGGCTTATCCTTCTAAACCTTTCCTATCCATTTATTGATCCAACTGTCTTTTAAATGTTGTTAGTGTACCCACCTCAACCACTTCCGCTGGCAGCTCATTCTATACGCATACTACCCTCTGTGTAAAAAAGTTACCCCTCAGGTTCCCATTTATCCTTTCCCCTTTAACCTTAAACTGATAATCTCTAGTCTTCAATTCCCCAAGTCTGGGAAAAGGACGGAGTGCATTCACCCTATCCGTACCTCTCATGATCTTGTACATTTTTATGAGATCTTCCCTCAGTCTCCTTCGCTCTAAAGAAAACCATCCTAGCTTGTCCAGCCTCTCCCTATAACTCAGTCCCTTCAGTCCAGGCAAAATCCTTGTAAAGTTCTTCTGCACTCTTTCCAGTTTAATAACATCCTTCCTATAGCAAGGTGACCAAAACTGATCACAATGCATCTCCTTGATGACTGGCATTCTCTAAGAGTTGTGTCTCTTTGCACATGAATTTCCTTCGAGTTGTTTTTTTCTGAACGGGAATCTCGTTGACATTGACATTTCTTGAGTAAGGTCTCCAGGGAGTCCATGTAACATTTCCCTTGTCCTCCTCTCGTTCGAGTTGGTCGGAGGAGATTTGTCTCTGGCAGTCAGAACTCAGGCATCCTAAACGAGTTAAAGCTATCAGTGGGTGATGCTGACACACAGCTCAGTTGGCTGGACAGCTGGGTTGTATTGCAGTGTGATGTCAACAGTGTAAGTTCAACTGCAGCACCAGCTGAAGTTACTGTGAAGGCCCTGATTTCTCAACCTCACCCCTCGCCTGAGGTAAGGTGACCCACAGGTTAAACTCACTACAAGTTGTCTATCTGTATTGAGAGAAGAGCCTTATAGTCTTCTGCAGCTATGGTGACTTCATCTTTTCCTTAGATAATGAGGAAGCTTGCCTACCTCAGCACACTCAACCTCCTCTCTCAGTAGTAGCAAAGCTTGAAATAGTAACATCCCTTCTCTGACTTACGGAGTCATAGAGTCATACAACATGGAAACAGACCCTTCGATTCAACTCATCCACGCTGACCAGACATCCCAATCTGACCTAGTCCCATTTGCCAGCATTTGGCCCATATCCTTCTAAACCCTTATTCACATACCCATCCAGATGCCTTTTAAATCTTGTAATTGTACCAGCCTCCATTACTTCCTCTGGCAGCTCATTCCATACACGCACCACCCTCTGCATGAAAATGTGACCCCTCAGGTCCTATTTAAATCTTTTCCCTCTCACCTTAAACCTATGCCCTCTAGTTTTGGACTGCTGACCCAAGCAAGAAAACCTTGGCTATTCATCTATCCAAGTCCCTCATGATTTTATAAACCTCTCTAAGGTCACTCCTCAGCCTCCGACCCTTCAAGGAAAAAAGTTTCTCCCTATAACTCAAGTCCTTTAGTCCTGGCAACATCCTTGTAAATCTTTTCTGGACCCTCAGGTTTAATACCATCCGTCCTATAGATGTGTGACTAGAATTGTGCACAGTATTCTAAAAGTGGCCTCACTTATATCCTGTATTGCCAAAACAATATATCCCAGCTCCTATACTCCTGAACAATGAAGGCAAAGGTGTCAAACACCTTCTTCATCACCCACTCTATCTTCGACTCCACTTTCAAGGAACTATGTACCTGCACCGTTGGGTGTCTTTGTTCAGCAATACTCCCCAGGGCCCTACTTTTAACTGTGTAAGTCCTTCCCCGGTTTACCTTACCAAAGTGCAACACCTCATATTTACCTAATTAAACTCCAACTTCCACTCCTTGACCTATTGGTCCAATTAATCAAAATCCTTCCTTATTAAAATAGACAGTGAGCAAGATAAGGCTCACCAACCAGTTTATAAACTACTGTCACAGACGTGATAGTAAATTTCTCACATTATGAGATAGCGGGCAATTCCTTTCCACTGATAGACTTTGTTGCTGCATGCCTGTGTCGTGTCTCTGTGTGTGCATCGATATGTGTGCACACGTGTTTGCTATGTACATTTGTGTGCGTATACATGCATGCCTGCATGTGTATGTGTGTGCGTTCACATGTGTGTGCGTGCATGCATGTGTGCGCCTATATGTGTGTGTTTGTATGCATGTGTGTGTATGCATATATGTGTATGTTTGTGTGCATGTATGTGTACACACGTATGTGTCTGCACTCATGTGTGTGTGCGTATATGTGTCTGTGTGTGTGCACGTATATGCGTGTGCGTGTGCATATACGTGTATATTTGTGTGCATGTGTGTGCGTGCGTATGTGTGTGTGTTTATGCGTATATGTGTGTGCCCGCTTGTGTGTGTGTGTGTGTGTGTCACTCTCCACTCTGTCACTACTCCACTCACATTTTCTAGTCATAGCAAACCTGAATTTATTTGTGTCAAGATCAGTTGCAAGACATTGAGCTTTAGTCGATGAGGCATCTCATTTCTCAAACGCTTGATGAGAAATGAAAATGTATTAGTGATATATTATTGACTACATCTCCATGTAAACGAATGATAATCAGTTCCTAAAATGAGTACACTGTTTATTTGTGGTGTTCCCACTGGATCTAATGTTTATAACTGCATTAAAACTTCAGATTTGGAAACTATGGTAATTTTTCTGCCACCATTATCCCTTGGCACTTCTGTAATTTTATTTTGTGTTTGCACGTTAAGCAACAGGAGCAAGCCGATGCAGGCAACTGAATTATAAGTTGTGCTTGAAGTGAGCTTGTGGGCAACATGAATACAATCTTTCAGCAATGGAGATACCTCACGGATCCCAGCTCAGAGCAGAGAAGCTGCATGTCAACTCAATGGCACAGCAAGAGCTACTGGATCTATAACACAGAAACCCATCCCTCATGGTGTAGTGGTAGTATCCCTAGCTATGGAGCAGGAGGCTCAGGTTCCCAAAGTGTGCAATAACATTTCTCAGCCTGGTGTGATAGCCCCCCGGCCTGGCATGATAGTCTCTCAGCCTGGTGTGGTGGTCTCTCAGTCTGCCGGACTGGTGTAGTGGTTACTCGGCCCTGCACGGCGGTCTTTCAGCCCAACGTGGTGGTCTCCCAGCCCAGTGTGGTGGCCTCTCAGCTCAGAATGCTGGATCCCCCAGCCAGGTGTGGTGGTCTCTCAGCCCAGTGTGATGGTCTCTCGGTCCAGCGTAATGATCCCCCCCACCTGCGTGGCAATATCCAGGCACCATGTGGCAATCTCCCAGTAGCCTGATGTGGTGTTCTTTCTCAGCATGAACTTCTAGCCCTGAGGTGATCTCAGAGTGGTCTCCCAACTTCGAGAGCCTCACGGTGAGGCCTGGCACTGTCTGGAGTCAAGGCCCAATGCAGACTAATGGCTAGATGCCAGCATGGTCTGGTTTGGAAGGACCGTTGTTCTGAACATTTTATTTCTGTATTTTCTAATTTATTCCTATGATCTGCAATGCTGGACTTGCTATTTCTTAGATTTCTAATTTTTTTCCTTAAGAACTTCTAGAGTCTCAGAGTCATAGAGATTTACAACACGGAAACAGACCCTTCGGTCCAACTTGTCCTTGCCGACCAGATATTCCAACCTAATCGAATCCCATTTGCTAGTACTTGGTCCATATCCCTCTAATCCCTTCCTATTCAATTCTATTAAATGTTATAATCATACCAGTTCCTCTGGCAGCTCATTCCATAGACACACCATCCGCTGCATGAAAAGTTGTCCCTTAGGTCCGTTTTATGTCTTTCCCCTCTCACCCTAAACAAATGCCCTCTCATTCTTTACTCCCCTACCCTGGGGAAAAGACCTTGTCTATTTACCCTATCCATGCCCTTCATGATTTTATAAACCTCTATAAGGTCGCCCCTCAGTCTCTGACGCTCCAGGGAAAACAGCCCCAGCCTATTCAGCCTCTCCCTATACCTCAAACCCTTGTATTGAAGATTCTGTATCCAGGCACCTAAGATGGCGCTGTAAGTGTCAACTTGTGAACTTTTTACTGTCCTCATTTGAATACATGTGACAATAAAGCTAATTCTAATTCAATTCACTGGTTTTGCTCACTATCTTGTAACTACGAGCTCCACATTTGGTCTCATTCTCAAGTGGAAGTAATTATCTACCATAAGCACATTCACTTCAGTCTCACAGCTCCAGTTGACATCCACTGGAGGAGTGAATTCTGGAACTCCACTATTCTTTTGTGAGAAAAAAGTGTTTTTTGGCGTCTATATGAGACAGCTGAGCTCTACTTTAAAGATTGTCATTTTCTCACATTCTTTCTTGTGGATTCACTCCATCAGAGGAAATTGTTTCTCCGTATTTTTCCAATCTTACTTATTCTAGTGGAGTAACGGTTAAGCTAACTTTGACATTAATAGTAGCGATTGATCACACACAAGTGAGGTTGTGGGTCATGATGAAGCCAGGCCATATGCGGCTGGGGATTCTCGATATGTCTCTTCTTACCACCTTGTGTATGCAGTACATGTAAACATTGGTAAAACAAGTCAGATACCTGAAATTTTCCTGAAGTTAATTGGCAAGCTAAGATTGACAGATTTAAGAACAGCTTCTTCCTCGCTGTTATTAGACATCTGAATGTTCCTCTCAAATTTTAAATTTAATGTTGATCTCGCTCTTTGTGCACCTTCTCTGTAGCTATAACATTGTATTCCTCACTCTCTTCTATTACCCTAAAGCACATTGTATGGTATGATCTGCCTGTGCTGCATGTAAAACAAAATTTTTCTCTGTACCTTGGTACATGTGACAATAATAAGTCAAATCAAATCAAAAATTACAGTTGTATCTCCATACCAACAATGGTCCAACCAAACAGCACCCTCTCTTCATGCTATATAAATTGGTGTTCCCTTTCTAAATTTGGTTTCTTGCTCACCAGTCCTGATGAGTGCAAGATGAAAAGCTTTGACTTCATATCTATTTTTAGCTATGCTTAATTTCTGTGCTACCAAGCCATTTTCATGACTAAGGGTTGCATTTATGCAAGAGTCATGTTACTGGATTAATAATCAGACAATGATGATCGTCCCAGTGTCAAAGAAAAATCAGGCAGTGTTCCTTAACGACTACCACCCGGTGGCTCTGCCATCCATCATTATGAAATGCTTCAAGAAGTTAGTCATGGATCACGTCAACTCCAGCCTCCCAGATTCCCTTGATTCATTACAATTCACTAATCGTTGCAATAGATTCACGGCAGACACCGTCTCCCAGGCCCTGCATTCATCCCTGGAACATCTGGATTATAAGGACACCTACATCAGACTCCTATTTATTGACTGTAGCTCAGCCTTCAACACCAGAATTCCAACCCAACTCATCTGCAAACTCTGCGACCTAGGACTGACCCACATGCCACAATCAGTAAGGATAAGTGAGAACACCTCCTCCATTATAATCCTCAACACTGGTGTCCTACAAGGCTGCATACTCAGCCCCTTACTATAGCCATTATACACTCAGGACTGTGTGGCTAAATTCAGCTCTAACACCATTTACAAATTTGCTGATGACACCACCGTAGTGGGTCAGGTCTCAAACAATGAAGAAATAGAGTACAGGAAAGAAATAGAGAGCTTAGTGGCATTGTGTAAAGAGAATAATCTCTCCCTCAATACCAGCGAAACGAAGGAGCTGGTCATTGACTTCAGGACGCAGAGTGGAGGACACACCCCTGTCTGTATCAATAGCGATGGTCAAAAGCTTCAAGTTCCTAGGAGTAAACATCATCAACAATCTGGCCTGGTCCATCCACATTGACGTTACAATTACAAAGGCACTCTAGTGCCTCTAGTTCCTCAGAAGACTAAAGAAACTCAGCATGTCCACAATGACTCTTGCCAATTTGTGCAGCTGCACCATAGAAAGCATCCTATGTGGATGCATCACAGCTTGATATGGCAACTTCTCCACCCAAGACCGCAAGAAATTACAGAGAGTTGTGAACACAGCCCAGTCCATCACAAAAAAACCCAGCCTCCCATCTACACTTCCCACTGCCTTGAGAATGCAGTCATTATAATCAAAGACCCCTCCCACCCCTGTTATACTCTCTTCCACCCTCTTCTATTGGGCAAAAGATATAAACGTTTGAAAACACATACCAACAGATTTAAGAATAGCTTCTTCCCCGCTGTTATCAAACTTATGAACGGACCTCACTTGTATTAGATTTGATCTTTCTCCACACCTTCTCTGCAGCTGTAATACTATATTCTGCAGTCAGGTCTATTAGCCTGATGTACTTATGTAAGCTATGATTTGCCTGGTTATCATGCAAAACAATACTTTTTACTGTATCTCAGCGCATGTGGCGATAAAGCAAAACTCAGGCTCATGGTCTGGTGGGATGGGTTAGAATCCCATCATGGCTGAGATAAAAACCTCTGAGAGACTTTCTTCCAGATTTCCCACAGACTACAGAACCGCTGCCGCCCTGCTCCCAGTATGTCAGCTAGGTACGATCTTACCCAAAGAGCCACGGTGCTATTTGTATGAAAATTAGAGTGTGATTATTCTCTAGGAAAATATTTTGTCTTTGTTGTAATTTTAAATTACATCAAGACCTGGACATTTCGCTGTTAGATATCTGCCAATTTTCTCATCTCCACTCACAATCTGTTATGTCTGGTTTCTTGTGAAAATTGTGAATATGCAATTACCTCCCTCGAAGACTGTGAGTTCTCTTCTGAGTATCAAAATGATCTGATAAAGTCATCCTCATTTAACTGCATTTTCTGTTCATGATAGGAACCATGGCATCACAATATCAAAACACACAGGACAACAAGTCTACAGGAAATACCTATCACTACAGCAAGATAATTCCATTCGTTTGAAAATCAGTTGTAAAACCATGTGCTTACAGAAGTAATTCTGTTGAGTAGGTTATTCATAATTATGACCTGGACTTTCCTATTTGCTTTTGCAATCAGATACTCATAATTTGGACAGGAAACAATTACAGAGCATGGAAGACACAGATTTGTGGGCATAATTGAGTAAAGTGCATAATTATAATTATTTAATACTCCTCCGCCTTTGACGTTTTCTTATCAAGCACTCCATCTGACTGAATCTCCACCCATGAAATTTCTATGTCCGGACTCTCAAATGTATATATTGTCCAATTGCTCCTGATCAAGGGAAGTGTGGAGACCCTCAATATTGGAAACTTTTAAGTGTTCCCTTTCAATTTAAACTCACCAAGACCTGTCCCTGTCAACTTGCCATTTTGATTTTCCATCCAATTCCCACTCTGGCCTCTCTTCCTTCAGTATCTTATCAAGTTCCAGTAAACCTCCAGCATACAATCGAGGATCACATTTCAACTTCATGGCTGAAAGAAGTGCAGATGTTTTAAATCAGAAGCAAAAAAATCCCAGAAGTTGCTGGAAAAGCTCAGCAGGTCTGCCAGCATCTGTGAAGAGAAATCAAAGTTGATGTTTCAGATCCGGTGACCCTTCCTCCGAACAGAACTTTATAGCCTCCTGGATTCAATGTTGAACTCAACATTGGTGGGCAGCACGGTGGCACAGTGGTTAGCACTGCTGCCTCGCAGCGCCAGAGACCCGGGTTCAATTCCCGACTCAGGCGACTGACTGTGTGGAGTTTGCACGTTCTCCCCGTGTCTGCGTGGGTTTCCTCCGGGTGCTCCGGTTTCCTCCCACAGTCCAAAGATGTGCAGGTTAGGTGAATTGGCCATACTAAATTGCCCGTAGTGTTAGGTAAGGGGTAAATGTAGGGGTATGGGTGGGTTTCGCTTCGGTGGGTCGGTGTGGACTTGTTGGGCCGAAGGGCCTGTTTCCACATTATAATCTAATCTAATCTAAAAAGTTTCGACCATTATTGCTGCCCTCATTGTTTCAGGCCACATTTGTCAGCAATAGCTCTGTTGTTACCAATCAACTTCCACAAACTGTGTCTTTTCTTGCTCTTTTTGCCCCATTAGGATGTGTTGGCATTGGACGGGGTCCAGAGAAGGTTTACAAGAATAATCCCAGGGATGAAAGGCTTGTGAAATGAAGAGCAGTTGAGGACTCTGGGTCTGTACTCGATGAAGTTTAGAGGAATGAGGAGAGGTATCTCATTGAAACTTACAGAATACTGAGATAAAAACCGAAAGCACTGCGGATGCTGTAAGACAGAAACAAAAACAGAAGTTGCTGGAAAAGCTCAGCAGGTCGGGCAGCATTTGTGGAGAGAAATCAGAGTTAACTGAAGGTTCGAGTCACCGGACCCAAAATGTTAACTCTGATTTCTCTTCACAGATAATGACAGACCTGCTGAGCTTTTCCAGAATACTGTGATGTCTGGATAGAGCGGACATGGAGAAGATGTCACCACTGGTAGGAGAGACTGGAATTTGAGGGCACACTCTCAGAGTGAAGGGACAACCTTTTAGAACTGAGATGAGGAAGAATTTCTTCAGCTACAGAGTGGTGAGCTTGTGGAATTCTCTGCCACAGAAAACAGTTGATGACTTTCAAGAAATATGTCTATGTTGTTCTTAAGCCTAAAGAAATGAAAGGAAATGAGGAGAAATCTGGAACAGAACACTGAGTTAGATGATCAGCCATGATGGTATTGCAGACATGAAGGACTGAATAGCCTACTCCTGCTCCTATGTTCTATACTTCTGTGGCTTTCCAATCTATTTATTTTTCCCAATTTATCTTTCCTCAATTGGAATCAATCCTTTTGTCCCACTTTGGATGATTTGTCTCGTGATTGGAGATGATGTGAGTAAGCTCCAAGGTTCAAACCACACTGGATATCATTCTTCCTTATTCATTTCCTGCCTTGCACTGTTCATTAGCAATTTGGATGCAAGCAAGATGGCTTTTTAACGGCTCAGCATCTAGCTTTGGCAGAAGCTCAGAGTCCAGTTTTGGCACTGAAATGTGATGGAATGAAATGAATGGAGGTTAATTAGCTACAAATTAGCAGTGATTAGAAAATTAATGTCAAGTAGTAGCATTCTGATTCAGAGTTGGCATGCTGGGAAAATTATTAACTTTGCTTCTTAAGATTATACCTGAGCTTGCTGCCTCCTGGCTCTAGCTATTTTACTGTTCAATTACAGGAGTTTGTGTTTTTTAAATTATTTGTTCATGAGATTGAACATCACTGGCTAGACCTGCATTTATTGCTCATCCCTAACTGCCCATGGGACAATTAAGAGGCAATCACATTTCTGGGTCTGGAGTCACGTATAAGCCAGGAAGAATGGCAGATTTCCTTTTCGAACAAGCATTAGAAAAGTAGGCAGGCTTTTGAAACAATTGACAGTGATTGGTATTATTGATAATTGGCATTAATCTAGTTTTTAATTCCATTTTTTTAAACTGAAGTCAAATTTCATCATTCACTGTGGTGGTATTTGAACACATATTCCTGGAAAATTAGCGTGGGGTTCAGGTTAGTTGTTTAGGGATGCACCAGACCTTCCCCAGTATTGCAGCAATTTCAATAATGAGTTCAAATCTGATATAGAATCATACAGTGATAGCATTTTACAGTACCGAAGGAGGCCATTTGACCCCTCATGTCTGTACCAGCCCTTCAAAGAGCTACCCAGCTATTCCCATTCTGCAGCCCCATGTCCATAGCCCTCTAACTTCATATCTGGCACTTACACTATTAGAGTAGGTTTTCTGGTCTGGATTTTGCCCAGAATCACATGCAGAATGAGGAAAAATAGTGAACGAATTGGTTGGTAGGGCCTGCCTTGACTTCATTTCTACTACCACCAACCTTTCCCTCCCAGACATATATAAATGCCAGCAGGGAGTACAGCAAGTGACTGTTTTCACCAGAGAAAGATGGAAGAGTTGTTGCATGTACTGTGATGCCAATCATAACCAGCTTGTGCCTGGAATAATTTGCTGTCATCATCCTCTTTCTTTGATAGGGTGGAAGGGTCTACTTGTATGACAGGGGTATGTGATGAAGGGCTTTTGCCCGAAACGTCAATTTCCCTGCTCCTCAGATGCTGCCTGAACTGCTGTGCTTTTCCAGCACCACTCTAATCCAGGGGAGTATATGAACATCAACAGTGCATCTACATGAGAATAGGCTCTTGTTTTAAACAAAATGTAGCTTATTGCATAATAACAATCAGATACAAGTTAGATATTGCTACTAAATTTACCGGGAGCATATAGATATTGGTCCTCACCTTACAATTTCTAAGATGTTCTGCCATTTCTTTCTTTATACTTCTATGGTAGAAAGACCGTAACTATTCTTGCTTCCTTATTTTTTGATTTTGGATTGAAAAGGGAATAGAATGTTTCAAAACCAAGGATTACTGCCCATTTTAGAAGCTAGTTACCATACACTCATTACAATGTTGTGTTTTTTTCAAACAGTGGAGAATTTACTACAGAAGAATTGGCCTTATTATGAAAGGAGATATGGCCAGCAATAGGTAGCTGATTGGTCTGTGGTGGGGTGAGCCACTGACAACAACAAAGTCTTCTACCTGCCAGTACCAATGTGATTGGCTCCCAGGTAGCTAAACAGGTTGTGGGTATCAGAAGATTCGTCAGAATTCACCAGACCTCTGAAAAGAAAACAGCTATGCTTCTCTCTCCAGTTAAAAAAAAGTCACCTCATGTCTGAATATTTTGAAGCAATGATGTTACTAATTTGCTACTTCGAAAGGAAACACTCTAGTAGAGGCCTTCTCATCTTTCATATAGGCGTCATTAACTAAGCTTTGACCACTAAAGTGGCCAACTTTGGCTATTATTGTTCAATTGTTCTCAGTTCTAGACCTGCCCACATGCTTTCAACATTGACCAGGCCAAGTCCCCTTACATGTTTCATATGTGTCACCTCTAACTCTTTTAAACACCAGAAGATACAGGCCTAGCCTTTCTAGTCTTTCCCCATAAGATGATTTGCTCATTCCAGGTATTAGGTAAAAACAATGACTACAGATACTGGAAACCAGATTCTGGATAAGTGGTGCTGGAAGAGCACAGCAGTTCAGGCAGCATCCGAGGAGCAGTAAAATCAACATTTCGGGCAAAAGCCCTTCATCAGGAATACCACATTCCAGGTATTAGCCAAGTAAACCTTCTCTGAACTTCTTCCAACAAATTAATATCCATCCACAAGTATGGTGACCAGTACTGTACACAGCACTCCAGATACAGTCTCACTAATGCTCAGTATAACTGAAGCATAAACTCCCTATTTTTAAATTCAATTTCCCTCACAATAAAACCAAAATATTTTATTAGCTTTCCTGATTACTTGTATCTGCAGAATAACCTTGTGCGATTCATGCACCAGGACATTCAGATCTCTCTGTGTGTTAAACCTCTGCTATGTCTCACCATTTAGATGATACACTTTTATATTTTCTGCTAAAATGAACAATTTCACACTTTTGGACATTATACTCCATCTGCCAGATCGTTGCCCACTCACTTAACCTGTCCATATCATTTTTTAGGCTCCTCTTCACAAAGCACTTTCTACCTATCAAATTGAATTGAATTGAATTTATTGTCATGTGTACCGAGGCACAGTGAAAAGCTTTGCCTTGTGAGTAATAAAAGTAGATCATATAGTTAAGTGGCATAGATAGCAAATAATAGATAAGCATTTATCTTTGCATTATCAGCAGATTTTTCTACCAAGCCTTATCTAAATCACTTCTATAAATGGTAAAGAGTTGAGGCCTCAGCATTGACTCCTTTGGTATCCTGCCACCTGAAAAAGACTCACTTATTCTTATTCTCTGCTTCCTGTAAGCCAACTAATCTTCTATCCATGCCAATATATTAGCCATGAGACTTTATTTCCTGCAAGAACCATTGAAGTGGCATGTTAGCAAATGCTTTCTGGAAATCTAAATACAGGATGTCATGTTGGCATCGTGGGTCTACGTACAGCACATCGACTGCAACCTTTCAAGAAGGTCATTCACCACCGTGTTCTCAAGGGCAGCTGGGGATGGGCAATAAATGCTGGATGAGATAGAGAGGCCTACTCCACATGAGTGAAAACAAATGTTCCATTTGATAGAAAGGGCAATTAGCAGGATATCTGAAACTTGATACTGCTGACATCATTCCTCCTGCTGCTCTTTTTCACACGATGTGAAAATTAGCAAGCGTCCTCATTTCATGCTGTTGATTCAAATGTCGATCTTAATATCGATGATTGTTGAAAGGGTAGAGGAGTCAAAATTTCCATGATCTTTCACTGGTCAGTTATAGACTGCAGTGAGACCAACATAGGTTTCTATGAATTTGTAAACAGGTCAGTTCCAATAGGCTCCTGTGTACTTTGCATCTTTTGATTAAGACCTTATAGCAGAGTTCAAAACAATATGATGGACATGATATCATGAGCAGGTGGTCAGTCGCAAAGTCACTGAAACAGCTGGAGATGTGTTGGTTTGCAAAGCCCCAAGAGATAAGACACGGCATTATTAGATGCCTTCAGGTGACATCCAGTTAATGCTGTGCAGAATCCCACCATCCTGCTGTTATTAAGACATATGTTCATGTACCTATCCCACTCTCTATCCCCAGTGAGCTGTGGAGGCTAGACCACTTCAAATAGTAAAAGGAGAGGTAGGCTAATTTTGGGAAAGTTGAGAACTATGAAGAATTTAGAAGTCTTCAAATTATCAACAGGAGGTAGATAAGGATAAATGGTTTCCATTGGTTGGGAATTCAAGAATAAAGGACACAGAGTGAGAAGTAGGGCCAGGTGGTTCAGGAGAGATGTTAAGAAGCACTCCCATACATCGAGGGTAGTAGAGGTTTGGAACTCTTCCATAAGTGACAGCTGATGCTAGATTAGTTGCTAATTTTAAATCCGACAGATTTTCTTTTTGTTTGCAAAGGTATTAAGGGATCAGCCATGATCTCACTGAATGGTGGAACAGGCTCAAGGGGCTGAATGGCCTGCTCTTGTTCCTTTATTCCAATACTCCTAATCAGCATGAAGGAGCAGTTGAAACCTGTGGCAGATCAGCTATGATCTTATAGAAGAGCTGGACTGGCTTGGGGTTTAGATGCTAAATGGCATTCTCCTGCTGCTATTTCATAGAATCCCTGCAGTGTGGAAGCAGGCCTTTCAGTCCATCGAGCGCACACTTACTCTCCAAAGAACATTCCACACAGACGCACCCCACCCTCTACTCTAACCGTGTAACCCTGCATTTCCCATGGACTGCATACCTTTGACAATGGGACGACACTGGAGCACCTGGAGGAAACCCATGCAGACATGGGGAGAATGTGTAAATTCCACCAGTCGCCTGAGGCTGGGATTGAACCCAGGTGCCTGGTGCTGTGAGGCAGCTGTGCTAACTACTGAGCCACAGTCCTGCCTCTTATACTTTTTATTTATGCTCTGATATTTTTACACACCTGCACTGATAGACTAGTTCCCACCCAAGGCTTATTGACTATGAAGGCGGTTTGAAAGATTCTGCTCATGTCTACCACCATCCCACCTACCTTTCCCACATCCAACAATCACCATCATAGCAGGGACCACTGTTTCCCTCAGCCCCAACTCCCTCCCTCTATTTATTTATTTCCTAGATCCCTTCCACCTCCCCAGTCCCGATGAAGGGTCCCAACCCAAAACGTCAACTTTCCTGCTCCTCCGAAACTATCTGACCTGCTGTGCCTTTCCAATTCCACATTTGATCAACTCTAGTGAGTGCTGACCCAGTATTGCAGAGGAGTCAAAGTGGCAGATGACACTGCCTCCTGCTGTTACCCTGGCAATAAGGAGAGCTACATCATTCTGGGCCGGTATGAATTTGAAAGATGGAATTTATTTTTGTGTGACTGTTTTAATTAACAATTCACAGAGGACATAAAGAATTTCTCGTAAGTCTTCACAGGTTCCCTCTGTGCAAGACTTCCAGCTATTTTGGAAAGAGCATCACTGCATTGAAAAGAGAAAAGACTGGAAGGGTACTTTCAGGGAAAAGTGCTCCCCCATCTGTTCTGAATGTTAAAAATCAGATAGCTTATCATTATTCTGATAACAGCAATATCGATGAAGCAAATGAATTTATTACGGTCTTCAGGCCAGCTATTTAATTTGCATTTAGTCTTGGAATGTGGACAGTATTGTCTAAGGATGCCATTTATTGACCATCTGTAGTTATTGTGAGATGACACTGATAGAGCTGAATAGTTGGTTAATGCCATTTCAGTGAGCAAATACAAATAAAATTCCAAGTTGCCAACCAGAAAACATGACCCATTTATGATATAGAGGTGCCGGTGATGGACTGGAGGGGACAAAGTTAAAAGTCACACAACACCAGGGTATAATCCAACAGTGCTTCCAAATAAGCCTGTTGGACTATAATCTGGTGTTGTGTGATTTTTAGCTTTGACCCACTTATGCATTTTTGTTTCACCTTCTGTCATGGGTAGGTTCTTTTATATTCACTCATGGGATGCGGATGTCACTGGTCAGGACACTTAATTAATTGGGACACAGTGAGGTCTGCGGATGCTGGAGATCAGAGTTGAGAGCGTATTGCTAGAAAAGCACAGCAGGTCAGGCAGCATCCAAGGAGTAGGAGAGTCGACGTTTCGGGCAAAAGCCCTTCATCAGGAATGGGCTGATGAAGGACTCTGGCCCGAAATGTCAATTTTCCTGCTCCTCGGATGCTGTCTGACCCACTGTGCTTTTCCAGCAATACGCTCTCAAAACATAATTAATTGCCCAGAGGACAATTGAGAGCCAATCACACTGCTGTGGGTCTGGAGTCACATGTCGGCCAGACCAGGTAAGGATGACAGATTTCCTTCTCTAAAGGGAAAGAATTAGTGAATGAGATGGTTTTTTTCCTAACAATGGTTTCATGCTCATTATTAGACTCCAATCCCAGATTTTTATTTTATTGAATTCAAACTCCACCACCTGCCATGGCATGATTCAAATCTAGGTCCCCAGAACATTTCCTGGGGTATCTGGATTAACAGTCTAGTGATAATACCTCTAGGCCATTACCTTCCCCCCCTAATAAGGTACATTTTTCCATAATAACCTTTAATGTGGCCCACTCAGTGCTGGTTCCTTCACTGTCGCTGGGTCTTAATCCCTGGATTCTCTCCCCAACAACACTGCCCACAGCACATGGACTTCAACTGTTCAAGAAGACAGCTTAAAGGCACGTAGGGATTGGTAACAGATCATGGGCCAGCCAGCAGCACTCACATCCCACGAGTGAATAAAGTCAATCAATTACATGGGTGTAGAACTGAAGTCATACTGTCGTAGGGTGCTAAATACAGGATTCCTACTCTACAGGATATCTATGAACCTGTTGGGTTTCCACAATAACCCTTTGACAATGTGGCCATGAGTTGCTAACATTTTATACAATACAATACAGGACAGGAGCAGGCCCTTCGGCCCACCAAGACCTGCAATTTATTGCCCATGCGCGGTTTTGATCCCTCTGTTCTCCTTCCATTCCGGCGCCTGTCAAGATACACAGTAGATGTTGCTAATGTCTCTTCTTCCACCACTTCCATCAGCAGTGCATTCCAGGCACTCTTTGTCAGAGAGTCACAGAGTCATGGAGATGTACAGGAGAGATCCTTCAGTCAAACTCATCCATGCCAACCAGACATCCTAAATTAATCTCGTCCCCTTTGCCAGCACTTCGCCCACATCCCTCTAATCCCTTCCTATTCATTGCCATCATAATGCCGTTTAAATGTTATAATTGTACCAGCCTCCACCACTTCCTCTGGCATCTCATTCCATACACGCTCCGCTGTCTGTGTGAAAAACTTGCCCCTTAGGTCCCAATTAAATTCTCCCCCTCTCATCCTAAACCTATGACTTCTAGTTCCCCCACCACAGGGAAAAGATCTTGTCTATTTACCCTATTCTTGCCCCTCATGATTTTATAAATCTCTATAAGGTCACCCTTCAGCGTCTGACTCTCCAGGGAAAACAACCCCAGCCTGTTTGTGTGAAAGATCTTCCCTGCACTTCTCAGGTTTTATTACCTGGAGTTTAAAAAAAGGAATTCCAGTTCTCAAGTTGGATTTGAAGTTTAATTGCCTGGACAATTCATCTCGTAACATAACCACGACACAACCATTCTCAAGGTAAAAGCCTAATGAACCTTTTGCTGAGAAAGGTTAATTCTAACTAAGAGCATAGTAATGTGCTGTGCACTTTCAACCATCTTCTTGAGACAGTGAAGGTTAAATTATGAAATTACAGGACAGCAAAGCCATTTGCCCAACCAGCCTGTGCAATCACTTTGAAGGAGGTATATTATCGGCAGTTATATTATTGTCACTCTATGGTATTTTTCCCATAACTCTATAGATTATGCTTTTTTTTCCAAGATGTATCCAATTCCCTTCTGAAAGTTGAATCAGATTTCGCTACCCTTTCAGGCAGTGCTTTCCAGATCTTAACAGCGCACTGCGATAAAAACAACATGGTCAATGCTGTCTGGTTGCCTACCTGAGTGAGTAAAATAAACAGGCAGAACTGTTTCGACATGCTGCCTGCCTTGCTCTGAATAGAGTACAGGTAGACTAGCTCCTGTTCTGTTAATCCTCTGTGTGTAAACAATTCTTTTGACTTCCCCTGTCATTCTGTTTGTGACAATCGTTAACTTATGACCCTTTGCTACCGCTTCTTCAAATAGTTGGAAGGACGGTTGACTCTACATGAAAACAACTGGACATCCACTGAGAGAATAATTAAGAGTTGTCATGCACCCCTTCAGGTAACATTACAATCAAGACTGTCACTGACATGGGCTGCATGCAAGAGTTTTCACAGCCTGGCATTTAATCATGCAATTGCTTTTTGTTTAGGTACGTAGTGGATTCCAGCATTTTTCCAGCCCGTTTGAGGAGTTAGGCAGCATTGTGAAAGGTAAAGATAGCATGATATCTATTCTCCATTTTTCTCACTCGTCTCACGGCCTTGTCTTGTTTATATGCTGTTTTCATTGTTCTCAGAACAGAAGACGATTCTCTCCCTTTCACATCTTCATTTACACTCATCTTTTCCTCTTTCCCAACAATTGGCAACCTCTTTGTCTTTTGCACTAAGACCCTACACCATCTGTTCCTCTCATCCTTCCCATCAAAAGTATAAAGAAAAATGCTTTCCAACACCTTTCAGCTCTGGAAATGAGTCATATCAGACTCAAAACATTAAGTCTGTTTTTCTCTCTTCATACAGGCTGCCAGCCATGCTGAGTTTCTGCAGCACTCTCTGTGTTTGTTTCAGATTTCCAGCATCTGCAGCATTTTAAGCAATTCATGTCATGAAACTCTCAGTACACTCAAGAAAACAAAGGGTCCTCAGGAATAAGAACTATGGATAAATTGCAATACCTATTCGTACCAAATTGCTGGAAAATTGGGAGTCTCAACACCGCCGAGATCATTTTTTAACTCCGGGCGTTGTGAGGAAGCAAACAGCTTAGCAGAATGAAAAAGGAAAATGGGCAACTTGATATTGAACCTCAGACTATTGGAAGAACCCAACAAGTAATTGGAAGAAGGTTCAGGGGAGATGTCAGAAGTAGACATGGTGGGTGCATGGAATGCACTGCTAGCGGTTATAGGGATATTTGAATGACTGCTCGACAAGCAATAGACGGCAGTAAATTGAGGAGTGTGTAAGTTAGGATGGTCTTAGATTAAGATAAATGTTCGGCACAATTTTGTGGCCCAATTGGCCTGTACTGTGCTGTACTGTTCTATGTTCTATGTAATGAAGCTGTCTGTGTGTGCACTTACAGAAAGAACTTAACAGACTGTAAGACCACAGGAAATAGGAATAGGAGCAAGCTGTTCGGCCCCTTGAGCCCGCTCTGCCATTCAACAAGATCACAGCTGAACCAACATACTTCACATGCACTTTCCCTGTCAACCTTAATTCCTGGACTAATCAAGAATCTCTCTATCTCAGCCCTAAATATACACAAGGACTCTGCCCCCACTGCTCTCTGTAAGAAGGAGGGTCAAGGACTCACAACCCTCTGAGAGAAGAAATTCCTCCTTGTCTCAGTCTTAAATTGACGTCCCTAAACTCTGAGACTACATTCCCTGGTCCAAGACTCTCCCATGAGGGGAAGCATCCTCTCAGCATTTACCCTGTCACGCTTCTTTAGAATCCCATATGTTTCAATGAGATCACCTCTCAATTTTCTAACCTCCGGTCAGTAGAGTCACAACGAGTTTAATTTTTGCTCATAAGACAAACCCTTCCTATTGGGGGCATCCTAGCGATGTTTCTCTGAACTGTTTCCAACAAAATAATATTTTTTCTTAAATAAATGTAAAATCTAAGAGCAGGAGTAGGCAAGCCAACCCCTTGAGCTTGCTCTGCTATTTAATACAATTATGGGTTGATCTCATCTCGGCCTGAACTCTACTTTCCTGCCTGCTTGCTGTTACCCTTCAAGCCCATTTCGCATTAAAAATCCATCTATCTCCTGCTTAAATTTACTCAATATCCTGGTAACCACTGCAAGCTGGGGTAGTGAATCCCACAAAACAAGGTAAGACAGCAAAGATCTGGAGAGCTTCCAGGTTTAGCTTGCGTATAAATGGTAAGCTGCAGCCTTTAACCCTTATTACACGTTTGCAAGATATGTGTATCACTGACATGGCTAGAACTTACTGCCCATCCCTAATTGTCCCTTGAGAAGGTGACAGTGAATTGCCTTCTTGAATACAACTGAGTGTCTTGTTAGGCTATTTTGGATGGAAGATGAGAGGCATGCATGTGATTGTAGGTCTAGCGTCATGCTTGTTAGTCTACCAGCAATTCTCCAAGGCATTGAGGGATGAACAATAAATACTGGGCTACAGTGACACTCACCCACTTCAAGTGAGAAATGATGGCAATTAACATTCGTAAAGTGAAAAGGCAGGTGAATAATCCAGGTGAAAGTCAGAAAGACTTGCATTTGTGTAGCTCTTCCCATGACCGCTGTATAAATCATAGAGCAGAGCAAATGATTAAGTACTTTTTAAAGAAAAATAGAAACTGCTCGTGGATGGCACGGTGGCACAGTGGTTAGCACTGCTGCCTCACAACGCCAGAGACCTGGGCTCAATTGCCCGCCTTAGGCGACTCTCTGTGTGGAGTTTGCACATTCTCCCTGTGTCTGCGTGGGTTTCCTCTGGGTCCTCCGGTTTCCTCCCACATTCCAAATATGTGCAGGTTAGGTGAATTGGCCATGCTAAATTGCCCATAGTGTTAGGTGAAGGGGTAAACGTAGGGGAATGGGTCTGGGTGGGGTTGTGCTTCGGCAAGTCAGTGTGGACTTGTTGGGCCAAAAGGCCTGTTTCCATCCTGTAAGTAATCAAAAAAAAAACACTCTCAGCAGGACTGTACAGAGAAGTCCAAGTTACTATTTTGGCTCCAGTGACTTTTCTTCAGAATACCTTCTTCAGTATTTTTAAAAATCTAATCACTGCTGCAATGCAGCCAATATGTGTGCAGTCAACTTCTACAACGGACAATGTCACGAACACTCTGGGGGTCTAACTGAAGCAAGTTGGTTTGAAATGCATCGTGGTGATAAAATCAAGGATGAAAAATGGGAGAATTTCAAACGAGAGGTGAATAGGTTGCCAGCTGGGTACAAACCGTGAGAAATAAGTGTGGAGTCTCCAATGACGAGCACCCTGAATGGCTAAGGATATAGACACAAAAATAAGAAAAGGAGGCATATGATGCACATCGGATTAAGCATAGGAACATAAATCAGGAAGAGTGTTTCAAATTTTAGGAGAGGCTCAGGCTGGAATAAGGAAGGCTCAGAGGAAGCATGAGGGAAGAATGGCAGGCTGCACTAAAATAAAAATAAAACGTTCTTCCAACATATTGATAGTAAAGGAGAGGTTAAGGATAAAGTGGGAAACACATATAGAACAAGAATGTAAACTGTTCAATGAAGCAAAGGGTGTGGAAGTTGATCTAAATTAATACTTTGCTTTTGACTTTACCAAGTTAGAAAATGGTGACAATGGTCCAGTTGAAAATATGGGCTAGTGGGTTTTGAGGAGAGTTGTAGCTCAGATTGAGATTCTGGATGTAAGTTTGCCCGCTGAGCTGGAAGGTTCATTTTCAGACATTCCATCACCATACTAGGTAACATGATCAGTGAGCCTCCAGTGAAGCACTGGTGTTATAATCCGCTTTCTATGTATGTGTTTAGGTTTCCTTGGTTTGGTGGCATCATTTCTTATGGTGATGTCATTTCCTGTTCTTTTTCTCAGAGGGTAGTAAATGGGGTCCAAGACAATGTGTTTGTTGATAGAATTCTGGCTCGAATGCCATGCTTCTAGGAATTCTCGTACATGTCTCTGATTGGTTTGTCCTAGGATGCTTGTGTTGTCCCAGTCGAAGTGGTCTCCTTCCTTATCTGTATATAAGGGTAGTAGTGAGAGAGGGTCATGTTGTTTTGTGGCTAACTGGTGTTCATGTATCTTGGTGGCTAGTTTTCTGTCTGTTTGTCCAATGTAGCGTTTGTTACAGTTCTTGCAAGGTGTTTTGTAAATGATGTTCGTTTTGCTTGTTTTCACTATAGGTTCTTTCAAGTTCATTAGCTGCTGTTTTAGTGTATTGGTGGGTTTGTGGGCTACCATGATGCCAAGAGGTCTGAGTAGTCTGGTAGTCTTTTCTGAGATATTTTTGATCTAGGGGAGAGTGGCTAGGGTTTCTGGATTCATTTTGTCTGCTTGTTTAGGTTTTTTGCTGAAAAGTCGGTGGACTGTTTTCATTGGGTACCTGTTCTTTTTGATTACACTGTGTAGGTGATTTTCCTCTGCTCTTCATAGTTCTGGAACTACCGTCTGAGAAAAAGAACAGGAAATGACACCACAACAGGAAATGACATCACCAACCCAAGGAAACCTAAACACCTAAACACACAAATAGTGCTTCACCGGAGGCTCACTGATGATGTTACCTAGTATGGTGACGAAACATCTGAAAACAAACCTTCCAACTCAGCAAGCAAACTTATATCCAGAAAATGTGGGTCTTGAGCAACTGGGCAGGATAATAAGAGATAAAGCAGAGGTGCTAAAAAAAGCTGTCAGCACTCCAGGTAGAAACATTTCCAGGCCCAGGTTGGATACATTCGAGATTGTTGAGAGAAAGAAGGATGTAAATTGCAGAACCATTTACAGAAATTTTCCAAGCCTCTCTGAACACAGGATTAATCCCAGGGCCAATGTGACACCCTGTTTAATGAAGGGACAAAGGATAATCCAGAAAACTGCAACTTGACAGTAATAGTGGGAAAACTACTGAAGGCCATAATACAGGATGAGGTAAATATAGAATCAGAGAAAAATAAGCTAAACATAAACAGTCAACATAGCTTTATCATGGACAGGTCATGTCTGACAAATATTACTGAGCTCTTTGATGGGGTGACACAGACAGTGGATGATGGTAGTGCTGTGGATGTTGTATACTTGGACTTTGAGAACACATTTGATACAGTACCACAAGGCGGGTTGGTTAGTAAGTGAGAAATGCTTGGGATTGATGGGTCTTTGGCAGCGTGGAGTAGAAGTTGGCTAAAACATTGGAAACAGGGGCCCATTATGGATGGGCATTTCTCAGATTGGAGAAGAGTTGAAAGTGGTGTTCCCCAGGGATTGGTTTTAGGAGCTTTGCTTTTTCGAATTTATATAAATAATTTGTTGATGGCTGCTGAGGGCAAAATCTTTAAATTTGCAGATGATACTAAGCTGAGAAGAATAGTGAGCTGCGTGGATGACACCGAGTGACTTCAAAGGGACATTGACAAGTTGGCCAACTGGGCAGATATCTGGTAGATGAATTTCAATGCAGAGAAATGTGAGGGAATGGATTTTGGTAGAATAAACACAATAAGGGGTCAACGGAATTTCAGCCAACATTTTAAAAGGGCTTGAGTCTAGGGATGCAGACATTATGCAGCAGCTCTGCAAAACCCTAGTTAAAGTCCAGTTAGAGCACTGTGTGCAGATTTGGGCCTTCAGAAGGATGTTTTGGTCCTGGGGGGAGATACACGCAGGATGGATGCTTGGACTTCAGGGGTTAAAATACAAGGTTGGACAAATTAGGCCATTATTCTCTAGGAGTTTGGAAGATTACAGGTTTATCTAATTGAGGTTTTCAGGATATTAACAGAGAAGAACAGGGTAAAGCAAAACTGTTTCCTCTGGTTGAAGATTCTGGAATTAGGGGCCGGCCATTCAAGAGAGATGTTAAAAAGTACTTCAACACACAGAGAGTAGTGGGAGTTTGGAACTCTCTTCCTCAAACAGCACTCCATAATAAATCCATTGTTAAATTTAAACCAAAGGTATACAGATCTTTATTTAGCAAGAGTATCAAGGGATAAGGGCACAAGGCAGGTATATGGAGTTAGGCCATGTATCAGCCATGATTTCACTGAATGATGGAACAGGCTCAAGTGGCTGAATGGCCAACTCCTGTTCTTATGTTTTTATGGGGCACCAAGGCGGTTCAGTGGTTAGCACTGCATCTTCACAGCACCAGGAACCTGGGTTCAAATCCATTCTTAGGCTATGAAGTTTTCACATTCTTCCTGTGTCTGCATGGGTTTCCTCTGGGTGCTCCAGTTTCCTCCCACAGTCCGAACATGTGCAGGTTAGATGGAATTACCAGGGAAAAGCAGGGAGAGGTGGGTCTTGGTGGGATACCCTTCAGAGGATCAGTTTGGACCCAATGAGCCAAATGGCCTGCTTCCACATCTTTGATTCTATTTTTCTGTACTCTTCATTGGAACACTCTGTGGGATTTTTTTACAACCGATTCTGAGGGCAGGACCTGTCCATAATTTTTTACATTTGTCTGAAAGATGGCATTTCTGACAATGCAGCACTCCCTCATTAATGAATCTGTGAATTTTTGTTTTGTACGCAGGCTATGGAGTGAGACTTGAACCCAGAAGCGGGTGCGCTGGAAGGTCTTTTCAACTTTCATGGAGAAGTATGAACTCCATCAGGGTGAGCAAACTGTGCAAAGTGAGCAGCTGCAGTCAAGAGTGCACCCAGTATCACACTGAGGGGTCAACGTCAATTTACACGGTCAATTTATCCAGTGGGGCTGGAACTCACAAACCTCTCACTCAAACATAAGGGAGCGGACTGCTGAATGAGACTGGGATTGAGCCAAGTAGCAACGGGCAGAAGCGTAGGTGGTGAAGGGTGAAGTCACAGACAAAACTTAATTTTTAGGAGGTTTTTGAGGATGAGTCAGACTGCCAAATGAAATGGTTTTGGAAGAGAAATTTTGGGAGCCGTATAATCTCTGAACGTTACAGTGACTCATTTTTCTCAAATATCTCTTTTTTTTTGCTTCTTTATCATCAACACAAAAGACACATTTATTGTTCATTCAATTTGTTCTCACGAAAGCATATTGTGCCAGAATTGGACTTGATAATGAGTACAGATGACTGTATGTGATTCATGGGAAAGTTCGCAGCAAACTAAAAGTTTTGATGAATACAGAAGCAATGTTTCAGAGTGGCAGTGTTTAAATCAGAGCCAGTTTGTAATCATCATCACCTCCTTCACATCATCGTCCATTGGAAGGCAGAATAATCTCGGACACATCTGTCAAAGGTCATATGCACTCACTCCCAAATGTGCACCTGAAGCATAGAGTGAATGCGCATAAACCTGGAGTTAACAATTTGATCTTTGGGGTTATCTGTACAAGCCTGGAGCCAATGAAGGGCTTATGTCTAAAAGGTTGATTTTCCTGCCCCTCGGATGCTGCCTGACCTGCTGTGCTTTTCCAGCACCAGACCTTTTGACTCTGATCTCCAGCATCTGCAGTACCCACTTTCTTCAAGCTTGGAGCCGGTGCTGCTAAGCTGCTACAACTTGATGCACAGACACAGTGATTTACAATACATGTCGATGACTTGGAGGAAGTGAGTGTACTGTAGCCTAGTTTAGAGATGACAAAACAAAAAGATGGGAAGGCAAGTGATGAGGATGACACTGTAAGACTCCAGAAAGAAATAGAAAATAGGTGTAGGAGTAGGCCATTTGGCCCTTTAAGGCTGTGCCAGCATTCAATATGATCATGGCTGATCATGCAATCTCAGTATCCCATTCCTGCCCTCACCCCACACCCCTTTAACCACAAGGGTCACATCCAGCTGTCTTAGATTAGATTCCCTACAGTGTAGAAACAGGCCCTTCAGCACAACAAGTCCACACCGACCCTCCGAAGAGTAACCCACCCAAACCCAGTTCCCTCTGACTAATGCACCTAACGCTATGGGCAATTTAGCATGGCCAATTCACCTGACCTGCCCATCTTTGGTGACTGTGGGAGGAGATCGGAGCATCCGGAGGAAACCCACGCAGACACGGTGAGAATGGGCAAACTCCACACAAACAGGCTGGAATCACACCCAGGTCCCTGGCACTGTGAGGCAACAGTGCTAACCACTGAGACACCATGCCACCCAAGAGAAATAAATTCTCTTGCATATATTTCATGAACAGGCCCAAATAGTTTCCTGTGAGAGAGAATTTCAAAATTCACAACTCTCTGTGTAAAGAAATTCTTCCTCATCTTAGTCCTGAATGTCTTACTCCTCGTTCTTAGACTGTGACCCCTAGTCCAGGATTTCCCCAACATCAGGAACATTCTTCCCACATCGAAGCTGTACAGTTCCATTAGGATTCTCTATGTTTCTATGAGATTCCCCCCCCCCCTCTTATTCAGCTAAATTCCAGCGAATTCAAGCCCAGTCGATTCAGTGTTTTCTCATCTGTCAGTCCTGCCATCCTTGGAATCAGTCTGGTGAATCTTCGCTGGGCTCCCTCAATAGCAAGAATGTCCTTCCTCAGACTAGGAGACCAAAACTGCACAATAGTTTAAGTGAGTGAACAAAATCTTGGTAGATGGAAGATACTGTCGGGAAAGATGAGGTTCTGCACTTCAACAGCTAGAAAGAAAGAACTCAATATAATTTAAATGGGGAAAGTCTGCAGAAAGCTGCAATACAGAGAGATTTGGTGGTTCTCGTGCATAAGTTACAAAGATATTTCATCCGAGTTAAGAAAGTATTCAAATAGATTGTTGGCCTTTATTTCAAAGGGATAAGAATAGAAAAGTAGGGAGCTTTTGCTAAAACTGTATAAGGCACGAGTAAGACCACAACTGGAATACTATGAACAGCTGGATGTCGGTTTGCTCGCTGAGCTGAAAGGTTCATTTCCAGACGTTTCATCACCCTCCTAGGTCACACCTTCAGTGGGCCTCCGGGTGAAGCACTACTGCTGATTCCTGCACAGCATTTTATCCCTTATCTAAGGAAAGATAGATGGACACTGCAGTCTGAAGGAGGTTCCCTGGACTGTTTCTGGCAAAGGAGGGATGAGGAGAGGTTGAGTAGGTTGGGCCTGCACTTGTTGGAGTTTGTGGGAATGAGAGGTAACCTTATTGAAACATAGAAAATTCTTAGGACATTTGGCAGGATAGGGACAGTCTCAGATTAAGGTGTTCCACATTTAATATAGAATGAGGAGAACTTGTTTTTCTATACCACAGAGGGCAGTCGAGGTTGCGTCGTTGGGCATATTCAAGACTGAGGTTGACAGATGTTTAATCAGTAAGGGAATCAAGAGTTATGGGGAAAAGGCAGGAAAGTGGAGTTAAGGATCATCAAATCAGATCAGCCATGACCTTAGTGAATTGCAGAGCAGACTCGATGGGCAGAATGGTCTATTGCTGCTCTCACATCCTATGGTCTTATGTTCAAAGGCGAGAGGATAGCTAAAAGATGATACACATTGCTAGACAGCTTCTTCTGGAGAAGATTGAAAGTCACTGAAATGCTGCTGTATAGGTGATGGCCAACAGCGTGGGTTCAATTCCCGCACCAGCTGAAATTACCATGAAGGGTTCTCTTTCTCAGTCTCGGCCCTCACCTGAAGTGTGGTAACCCTCAGGTTAAACAATTACCAGTCATTTTCCTGTGGCCCAGTAGGGCCATTCAAAGTTTGGGAGAAGATTTGTAGCTTGGGTGCTCGTTGTTGTGGTTCTGTTCGCCGAGCTGGGAATTTGTGTTGCAGACGTTTCATCCCCTGTCCAGGTGACATCCTCAGTGCTTGGGAGCCTCCTGTGAAGCGCTTCTGTGATGTTTCCTCCGGCATTTATAATGATTTGTACCTGCCGCTTCCGGTTGTCGGTTTCAGCTGTCTGCTGCAGTGGCCGGTATATTGGGTCCAGGTCGATGTGCTTATTGATTGAATCTGTGGATGAGTGCCATGCCTCTAGGAATTCCCTGGCTGTTCTCTGTTTGGCTTGTCCGATAATAGTAGTGTTGTCCAGTCGAACGCATGTTGCTTGTCATCTGAGTGTGTGGCTACTAAGGATAGCTGGTCATGTCGTTTCGTGGCTAGTTGGTGTTTATGGATGCGGATCGTTAGCTGTCTTCCTGTTTGTCCTATGTAGTGTTTTGTGCAGTCCTTGCATGGGATTTTGTACACTACATTAGTTTTGCTCATGCTGGGTATCGGGTCCTTCGTTTTGGTGAGTTGTTGTCTGAGAGTGGCTGTTGGTTTGTGTGCCGTTATGAGTCCTAGTGGTCGCAGTAGTCTGGCTGTCAGTTCAGGAATGTTTTTGATGTATGGTAGTGTGGCTAGTCCTTTCGGTTGTGGCATGTCCTCATTCCGTTGTCCCAGTAGGGCCATGGAAAGTTCACTGTTACCCTTATGTAGAGAGACAATTATACCCTTATAACAGAGAAGGCTGAGGGGTGACATGGTTGAGGTGTGAAAAATTGTAAGGGGGGAGATAGAATAGGTGGAACCTTCCCTTAGCAGGGAGTTCAAAAACCAGGGGTCACAGATTCAAACAATGTGGTAAGAGGATAAGAGGGCACATGAGGATAAGCTTCGTTCTGCAAATGGTTCTGGAATTCACTGTCTGAGTTTGTGGTGGAGGGAAAGACCCTAAACTCTTCTAATAAGTACCTGGATCTGCACCTTAAGCACAGTAAATTACAGAGTTTAGATTAGAGTGGTGCTGGAAAAGCACAGCAGGTCAGGCAGCATCCGAAGAGCAGGATCTCAATTGATCTAATTTACCAAGCCAATTGTATAGTTGAAAAATAATTTGCATAACATTAATCTAGCTCTAAACTACAGGGTTATGAGTTGTGGGCAGGGATTTGGGATTAGAAAGGGCATCTGGGTGTTTTTGGGTGGGAGGAGACAAGATGGGCCAAATGGCCCACTTCTGTGCCAGTACATTTCTCTGACTCTATTTAGGGTTATCCAAGCAATCAAAGGATTGGTGCATGATGTTCTGGTGAGATATTTGACAACTTGGATATTAATCACTGAGAACACTAAGGGACGATTCAGTGGAAGTATTCAATATTGGAAAAGGATTTAACAGTGTCAATCCTCTTTTCCTGCAGGTTGCATCTTTCATTATTGCTGAATTGTGGCTCAGGCCATAGATTTTTCAGAAATGTAGGATGAAGAGGCAAATAGGCCCAAAGACTATTTTATCCCGAATGCAGATCAAATCCCTCATTGTAACATTATTCTCAGCTGGATGCTAGCTGTGCAGTCTACTCAACTACAAACCTCTGCTCCCCCCCCACCCCCACTTCCAAAAGGGTTGTCAGCAAGACAGTTTTATTTCAACTGGTAGATAAATCAGCAGCAAGAGAGAATCAGACCAGGTTTCATGCACAAAGCAAGAAGGTGAAGTTCAGAGGAGTTTTATTTGCAAAGGCTCGTAGGATGTTGGAGTTTGATATGAGTCGGAGTGAAATCATCCATTTTCAACCCAAGAAAGACAATTCAGACATCTTTCTAAATAGTGAGTAGAATAGTAATAACATTCAAGTTAACTTAGACACACTGGTAAAATGGAAATTCGGCAGTTTGTGCCTACTCTCATTCAGTACAATCATGCAGTCATAGGGTCATTGAGTTCTACAGCCACAGAAACAGACCCTTTGGTCCAACTCATCCGTGCTGATTAGATACGTCAATCTAATCTAGTTCCATTTGCCAGCATTTGGCCCATATCCCTGTAAACTCTTCCTATTCGTGTGTCCATCCCAGATGCCTTTTAAATGCTGTAATTGTACCAGCCTCCACCACTTCCTCTGGCAGCTCATTCCACACACACACGCACACACACACACAAACATGCACACACACACACACACACACACCCACTCACCACCATTTGCATGAAAAAGTTGCCTCTCTGGTCCCTATTCAATCTTTCCCTTCTCACCTTAAACTTATGTCCTCTGTGGTTGATCTGGTTGTTAGTCAACTTGCCATTCTTGCCTGTCACAACTAACGAGCCTCCCTCCCAATAAATTTTGACTCCTTTTCTTTTAAATTCTGCCTTGAATAAATTCAGTGAACCAATCTCCAGTGCCTTCTAATGAAGAGAATTCCACAAACCGACATTGTCTGTGAAACAAAATGTCTCCTGCTCTCTACTTTTAAAAGGAGGGCTTAATTTTAAACTGCTTCCCCCAGTTCACCTTTCCAAACCGTTTTCCGAGTCCACTTTGTCAAGTCCCCTGAGGATTATAACAAGGTGACCTCTACTTCTTCTAACTTCCAATAGGCTCAACCCTGCTCTGCTTTTCTTCATTAGTTCAGCCTTTCAGGAATTAGTCAAACGGACCTTCTCTGAACAGTATAGGAGACAGTTCAAAAACCAAATTACTGCAGGGGCTATAAATCAGAAACACAAACAGAAATTGCTGGAGGAACTCAAAATGGCTGACTTTATCTGTGGAGAGAAAGCAGAGTTAAGGTTTCGGGTCCAGTGACCCTCCTTTAGATCAGGGACCATTAGTGGCTGACAACAGCTTGTTAGTGGAAGCAGGCTTGTGTTGACAAAGTGCGGGTTGGGCTGAAGGACATGGGAGAAATTCCTCAGGCTCTAACATTATTGAACTTGATATTGAGTCCTGAAGGCTGCAGGGTCCCCAAGCCGAAAATGAGGAGCTGTTCTTCCAGCTTGTTCTGAAGAAAGGTCATTGGATTCGAAGCATTAAGTCTGCATTCTCTCCACAGATGTTGCCAAACCTGCTGAGTATTCAAAGTTTGTGAGAAGATTTGTAGCTTGGGTGCTCGTTGCTGTGGTTCTGTTCGCCGAGCTGGAAGTTTTTGTTGCAAATGTTTCGTCCCCTGTCTAGGTGACATCCTCAGTGCTTGGGAGCCTCCTGTGAAGCGCTTCTGTGGTGTTTCCTCTGGCATTTATAGCGGCCTGTCCCTGCCGCTTCCGGTTGTCAGTTTCAGCAGTCCGCTGTCCACAAACTCCATCAATAAACACATCGACCTGGACCCAATATACCGGCCACTACAGTGGACAGCTGAAACTGACAACCGGAAGCGGCAGGGACAGGCCACTATAAATGCCGGAGGAAACACCACAGAAGCGCTTCACAGGAGGCTCCCAAGCACTGAGGATGTCACCTAGACAGGGGACGAAACGTTTGCAACAAAAACTTCCAGCTCGGCGAACAGAACCACAGCTGCTGAGTATCTCCGGCAATTTCTGTTTTTGGTTATGATGCAAATATATAAATTGTTCAAATAAGGAGATAAAAACTGTACACTATAAGCCAATACAGTATGCCCAAGGCTCTGTACATTTGCAGTAAAAATGTATAATCTTATATTCCATTTGCCTTGCAATAAATGGCAATACCCCATTTGCTTTCCTAATCACTTGTTGTGTGTGCGTACTAACTTTCGGAAAAGGAGGAGTAGAATGTATCTACACAAATTGTTGAAGGACAGATGGGAAAAGATAGGCGTCATCCTGAGTTTTATAAATAGTGCATAAAACAGGGAAGTTGTATTATGGTTTGATAAAATACCAGTTTAGTCTCAACTGGAGTATTGCATCCAATTCTGGACTCTACACATCAGGATGATACATAAAGCATTGGGAATGGCTCCTGAGAGGGTTACTTTGGCTTGATGGTAGATTGGAGTAGCTGGGACAGTTCTCCATAGACAAGATGACAAGGATTTAATAGAGATGTTCAACATCGTGGGGAGTCTAGGGGAGGTCAATTAGGAGGAGCTGTTTCATTGACAGAAGATTCCTGAACTATAGACACTAATTTAAGATACAAGCAAAAGAAGCTATGCTAATGCAAGGAAAATCACTCTTATGTTTTGATTGGCTAGGGTCTGGAATGAGATTTGATGAGGATTAGGGAGGGAGAAAGTGAGGACTGCAGACGCTGGAGATCAGAGTCGAAAAGTGTGGTGCTGGAAAAGCACAGCCGATCAGGCAGCATCCAAAGAGCAGGAGAGTTGATATTTCGGGCATAAGCCCTTCATCAGGAATGTTGGGGGAAGAGGAAGCGGTGGGGAATGGGGGCTAAGAGATAAAAGAGAGGATGGGAGTGGGTTTTGAGGAAGGTAGCTGGGAAGGCGATAGATAAATGCAGGTTGGGGTTGATAATGGTAGATTGGAGGGGAGGTTGGATCGGATAGGAGGGAAGGACGATGGACAGGTAAGACAAATCATGAAGGCGGTGCTAAATTGGAGGGTTGGATTTGGGATGAAGTGGGGGGAGGGGAGATAAGCAAACTGGTGAAGTAAATGTTGATGCCATGTGGTCCCAAGATGAAAGATGAGGTGTTCTTCCTCCAGACGTTGGTAGCTTGAATTTAGCAGTGGAGCAGGACCAGGATTTGTATATCCTTTGTGGAGTGGTAGAGGGAGTTGAAGTGGTCGCACAGGGCAGTGGGGTTGTTTGATGCGTGTGCCCCAGAGATGTTCCCTGAAGCATTTTACAAGTTGGCATCTTTCCTCCCCAATGTAGAGAAGATCACATTGAGAGCAATGGACACAATGCACGAAAATTTCTGCAGGATGTGGAAGGATCCTTTGGGCTCTTGCATGGAGGTGAGTGGGGGAGGCATGGGCTTTACTCCTCTTGTGGTGACAAGGGAAGGTGCCGAGATTGGAGATTGCATTGGTGGGAGGCATGGACCTAACAAGGGAGTCACAGAGGGAATGGTCTCTATGGCATGCATGTAGGAGTGGGGAGGGAAAAAGATCTCTGGTGGTGGGGTCTGATTGTAGATGACAGAAATGGCGGAGGATAATGCACTGTACCCGGAGGTTAGTGAAGTGGAAGATGAGGACCGGGGGGTTCCATCCTTGTTATGTTGGGAGGGGTGGGGTTGATGGGCAGATGTGCAGGAAATGGAGGAGATGCGCTGGAAGGCATAGTTGATCACATGGGAGGGGAAACTGCTGTCCTTGAAGTTGGATGTCCTAGCCTCATCATACGCCTCCACCATACCTGCTCCCAGGAGGAGCAATTCCAATCCAGGACATCCCAGATGGCCAAGATGAAGAACTTGAATGCAAAGATGCAGTGATTTAGTCAGTTAGGCTCCTTTGTCAGGTTGTACCTGGAGCATTGCGTTCAGCTCTGGGCACTGCATTTCAAAGGCTACATTGGCCTTACATTGAGTACAGCAGAACCTAATCTGAATGATAGCTGTGTTTCGAATGCTAAATGGGAAGGGGAGCTTCCATATGTTTGCCTTTGTGAACACTTTCTTTAATGTTAAAGATTAAGGGGACACCCAGTGGAGGTGGTTAAAATGTTCCAAGGACTGGAGATAGTTGATTCAGAGAAACTATTTCCTCTTGGAGGACAGAAGAACAAAGAGACAGAGTTCAATCTTTCAGAGAGAATCAGGTGTCACTGATTCATACAAAAAATTGTGGAGACTTATCAGTCTCTCCTTCAACAAGGTGTCGATGCCAGGAGCCAAAGTTCAATTTGTCTCCAGCAGACTCCCAGGCCAACCCTAACTCCTTAAGCTAAGCCTAACTCCTTAACTCCAACCCAACCCAATCTCATTCCAGACCCTAGCTAATCAAAATATAAAAGTGATTTTCCTCACATTAGCAAGGCTTTGTTTGCCTTCATCTGAAATCAGTGTCCGTAGTTCTTGAATCTTCTGTCAATTAAACAGCTTTTTGCATTTGACTCTTTTTAGATCTCTCATAATGTTTTCTTTTCACCTTGTTCATTCTCAGCAAGAGGGTGTCACTGGCTAGGCCAGCATTGATTGGCCGGAGAGCAGTTAAGAGTCAACCCCATTGCTGTGGGTCTGGAGTCACGTGTAAGCCAGACCAGGTAAGGATGGCAATTTCCTTTCCTAAAGGGCATTAATGAACCAAATGGGCTTTTCCCAAAAATTGACAATGGATTCATGGTCATCATTAAATTCTTAATTCCAGATACTTATTGGATTCACATTCCACTATCTGCTGTGGTGGGATTCAAACCCAGATCCCCAAAATGTTACTGGGTTTCTGGACTAACAGCCCAGCAATAATACCACGAGGTCATCACCTCTGCTGAGAAGGCAATTGCGTCTTTCAAGACGTGGATTTTCAGATTGTTATTGGTGAGGGTATGGAGATAAGGCTGAGAAATTAGGCTGTGTGGAATTGGCAGAGTTAGTAGAGCCAAAAGAACATGACATAGCCACTGTTGCTAAACTCCAGTGACCTGCATAGCACTTGAGTACATTTTAAATTTTGCAATGTTTAAGAGGGGAATGAGGATGTGCAAAAAAAAAAGTGCATGGGGATAGATCAGAAAAATGTGATGCGAATAGTTTGACCACCAGCTAAAAACAAATGAACTTGTGATGATCAGAAACAGAAACAGAAATTGCTGGAGAAACTCAGCAGGTCTGGCAGCATCTGTAGAAAGAAAACATAATTAATATTTCGAGTCCATGACTCTTCATCAGAACTGGTTGAGATGAAGCACTCAGTGCTGATAAGGAGTTTCCAGATACAAAACATTAACGTCTGCTTTCTTCCTCCAGATGCTGCCAGACCTGCTGAGTTTTTTCCAACAATTTCTGGTTTTGTTTCAGATTTCCAGCATCCACATTTCTTTGTTTTATTTTAGGTGATTTTGTTTTCAGATCCTCTTTATAAGGAAGTGCCTATCATCCATTGACTCCGTCTGTGCCTTCCCGCTGCCTTGAGATGCCAGTCAACATAAGCAAAGACTCCACCCATCCCAGTGATAATCTCTTCCAACCTCTTCTGTCCGGCAGAAAAACTTAAAAACACTTACCAAGAGCTTCAAGAACAGCTTCTTCACTGTTGCTGTTTGATTTCTGAATGGACCTCTCAAATTTAATGTCGATCTTGCTCATTGTGCCCCTTGTCTGCAGCTGTTAACATTGTAACCCTCGCTCTGTTCTATTACCCTAATACACTTTCTATGGCATGATCTGCCTGTACTGCAGGCAGAACAAAACTTTGCACTGTACCCAGGTACATGTGACAACAATAAATGAAATCAATTCAAATCAAACAGTTTCCCAGACTACAGCAATGAATACACTTCAAAAAGCATTCCATTGGCTGTAAAGAGCTTTGGGATGTCCTTGAGTTGTAAAGCAGATCACATAAATGAAATTCTTTTATTCTTTTTATACATCTGTAGTGAAGTTTGTGCATGCCTGACACCCGAAGGTTTCACTGCTTTAGATGATTAATTCAAAATTAGATATAAAATGTATTTTGTAAGTGACAGGTTTGCCATGGAATATGGTGTGATGGCAACTACAAGTGAGATGGCGTGACACAATATCCCACAGAGACTCTCATGAATTACTGCCCTTGGCATCTACAGTGCAAGTCACTGATTGCCTCCTGTATATTCACATAACAATCCCACGGGCACTACATATGCCATTTTTTTAAAGTGGAGCTGAGGAATAACCAGCCACCTGTCTCTTTTTTTTATGGAAGCTTCATGTTTTGACTGTCACAAACTCCTCAGAACATTACTCCGTGACATGGCTGCTCTTGTTCGAATCAGCACACGAAGTACATTACAACAGATTTTTTAAAAATCATTCACAGGATTAGAAGTCAGCATGTGAAACATGAAAAATAGGAGCAGGGGTAGACCATTCGGCCCTTTGAGTCCACTCTGCTGTTCAACTGATCATCCAACCCAGTCCCCTGTTCCTTCTTTCTCTTGCCAGAAGGATACTCTTTGATCATTTTAGCCCTTCAGAACAATGTCTGGCTCCTTATTGAAAACATTCACTATTTTGACCTCAATTTTCTGTGGTAGAGAATTCGACCCGCTCACCACTCTCTAAACATTCATTTCCCATCCCTCAATAAGGTGGTACAGCTGTCTCTTGAACCAATGCAGTCCCTGCAAAGATTCTGCTGTTCCACCGGATTATTTTTGATAACACTGAGTAGCTTGCTAAGTCATTTCAAAGACCAATTAAGAATCTACATTGGCCATGGAAAATCTATGTTGTTATTATATGTCCATCAGATCAGGTAAGCATCAAATTAATTTCCAATGCTCACTGATGAGCAAGATTGATTTGAGAATAGTACAAATTCCTTCATGTTTATCATTGCTAGTATCTACTTTAAATTCAGTTACTTAAATAAGCCTGAAATAAGATCTTTGCAATGCTCGATGGGATTTGAACTTATATCCCTGGATTATTTAGCCAAGCCTTCTAATCACTAGTAAAGTATCATGACTATAAATTTTCACACTTATGAAAGAGTGGGGTGCTGATGGAGGGATTTGATGCAGAATGCAGTTAACATATGAACCAAGAGCAAGAGGAGGCCATTCAGCCCCAGAAGCCTGCTCCACCATTAGATAAGATCATGACTGATCTCATCCAGGCTTCAACTTCACTTCTGAAGAAATGATCATTGGACCCAAACCGTTAACTCTGTTTTTCTCTCTCCACAGATGCTGCCAGACATGCTGAGGTTTTCCAACAATTTCTGTTTTTGTTTCTTATTTCCAGCATCCGCATTTCTTCGGTTTTCTCGTTGAGTGCTCAACTCCACATTCCTGCTTGCTCTCCATAACTTTGCTAACCATTACTAATAAAAGATCTGTCTAAATCCTCCCTAAATGTTTTAATTGTTCCAGCATCCCGTATACTCTGGGGGAGTGACTTTTGCAGATTCGTGGCCCACTGAGAGAAGTAATTCCTCTTCATCTTTGCTTCAAATCTGCTGCCACTTATTCAAAAACTATGACCTCACTCTCTAATTGCACAGGAAAATTATGTAACTTGTTCTATCCAGGATCACAGTGACCTTCTTAAGTGTCGTTCCAATTCAATTGACCAAGCAGGTGATGATTTTTTTAAAATGCTCATTCATTGGATGCGGGTGTCACTGGTTGATTCAGTGCTTCTTCCCTATCCCTTGTTGTCCCCAAGAAAGTCATGCAGAGCTGCCTTCTTTGAAGTTCCTTCATGCAGGAGGAGAAAGTGAGGACTGCAGATGCTGGAGATCAGAGCTGAAAATGTGTTGCTGGAAAAGCGCAGCAGGTCAGGCAGCATCCAAGGAGCAGGAGAATTGACGTTTCGGGCATGAGCCCTTCATGCAGCCTTCTGAGAAATTCTGCAGCCCCTCTATTGTCTGTCCTGACTGCTCACCCCTGATCCGAACTCTCCATTGAAGATCCCATCTTTCTAAGCATGTGTCAAGCTTTCTGCCTGCATGACCAACCCCACTCGGTTGGTGCTGTGTCTGAAATCATGCGAATGTTTGGCAGGCCAGATCAGCCAAGCATCTCAGTGTCTGGTATTTTTTTCGGCCACCTGATCAGCTGGCCCTTCTGAAGATGGCTCAAGCAGAATTGACCTTCTCGATTTTCACGACGCAGGTGTACAGTCCAAGATTCACTGAGTAGAGTGAGTAAGAAAGCATAGAATTCCTACAGTATGGAAGCAGATCGTTCAATCCACACCAATCCTCAGAAAAGCATCCCACTCAGACACACCCCTCTACCCCATCCCTGTAACCTTGCATTTCCCATGGCCATTCTATCTCGCCTGCACAACTTTGGACTTTGGGACGAAACCACAGCACCCAGAGAAAACCCACACAGATACGGGTAGAATGCAGGAGAAAGTGAGGACCGCAGATGCTGGAGATCAGGGTCAAAAAGTGTGGTGCTGGAAAAGCACAGCAGGTCAGGCAGCATCTGAGGAGCAGGAGAGTCAATGTTTCGAGTATTAGCTCTTCATCAAGAATGAGCAAAGCCCACACAGTCTGTCACCTAACAGTGGAATCAAACCCAGGTCGCTAGTGCTGTGAGGCAACAGTACTAACCACTGAGCCACCATGCCACCTTATTGCTCTATTGATTTTCAGTTTGGTAGGTAGACCTAGTTATCTTCATTCCCAAGCAGATTTGCCAAGGGCTTCCTTGCTCATGTTCCTTTGTTGTTGAGAGCTCAGGACAATGAGCTGCCCAGATAAGTGACCCTATCCTCTGCTAACAGATTCTGGTAATCTTGAGCTTGGGATAAGGTTTGCCTGGAGGAGTTGCTGTATTCTTTGTCTTCATATTGGTCAGAATGTCAAAGTCTTGTCATGCATTGGAGAGCCAGGACAATATACAGCTCCCGAAGACCGTGTTGTAGGGCCATTGGCAATCGGGTAAGGACGACAGATACTGGATGAGTCAATGCAAAAGTGTTCTACCTCCCTTACACCATTTATGCAGGAGCAGTGTGAAACAAAGGTTGACATGGGGATCACATAAAGCAAACAAGAGACAGATGGGCAAAATGAGGCCTAAGAGTTAGGTTGTAAGGATTCTCTTGACAGGTAGAGAGGTTTGGTGAGGGAATTCCAGAGTTTGCAGTCTAGACCACCGAAGACATAGTCACCAATGCTGGAACAATTAAATTCAGAGCTGTTCAAGAGACCAGAATTAAAGGAGCTAAGCCTTTCCGTCTTAATCTCCACATGGACTCTATTTGTGGAACTGTGTGATATGAGAAAATTAAATCTGTGCTCACTGTGCTCAATGGATATAATTACAGGTGAACTTTTGGAGAGATGTGAAAAGACATCAAAAAGCAAATCTTTTCTTTTATTTCTGTCATACTGTTCCTTTCTTAGCAAAATCCGCTCTCTGATAATTGCCCTACTTATTCAAGTTTCAGTTGACTGATTTAGTAGTTGATGATGGTCTTGATGGGTGCTTCAAGAGTTTGATGTGCTCTTTCTGGTGGGAACTGAACATTTAATACAGTGGGTTGGATGTGTTCTGAGTGACAGAGATTTGTAGCCCCTTTTACAAACTGCGTGGTTTTCTTTCCCAGCGACTATTACAGGAGTAAAAGTGAAGATTAAAAAAAAATTAATATCTAACAAGGTAATTACTCTTCAGACCCAAGTTGACACATGTTTCAGAATCGAATTATAATTACATTTTTAATCTTCGCTTCAGGCTTCATAATCCAGCTTTCTGTAAATGAACATTCTCTTTTAAATTTATACAAACAGTAGTTATACCATAGTTATCTAATTAATGTAAAGGAGCTCTGACATTGTACTTTTCAATTACATTGTTAAAAAAAACTAGATTCATACAGCGCCTTATCATGTTGACATGCCTCCAAGTGTACTGCACGCTGAGTTGGTTTTGGATTGAAGCAACTCGTTATTTGGTGAAATGTGACAACCGTTCAGCATGAGCTGAATTCTACAATGAGCAGAAATTTGAAAGAATGGTTTGGTTGCTGGCAGTGTGGGGGACTGGAGTCATGTTAATGACAGCAACAGTTTGGCATCAATGGTGGGTAAGTGGTTAATGACACTATATTAGCAATCCAGCAGAGGCCCTGGCTAGTTCACTGGGTCATGGGTTTCCATCTCACCAAGGCATCTGTTCTCAGTGATCATTTAATTATCATTGCAACCAACCTGGTTCACAAAATTCTTGCCTTTGGACAGAGAACCTACTGTTCTTACCCAGGCTGGTTGACATATGACTCGAGACCCACAGCAAACCCAGAAAGAAAAGTGTTCATACTGGAGTTCCCATTTTGAAGAGGTGATGGCCTAGCGGTATCATGGTTGGGCTGTTACTCGAGAGACTTGGGGGATGCTCTGGGGACCTGGGCTCGAATCCTGCCACAGCAGATATTGGAACTTCAGTTCAGTAAAACAATCTGGGGTGGAGGTTCGAATGATGATGATGATGGAACCTATTGTCAATTGTTGGGAAAAACCCATCTGGCTCACTAATGTCCTTTAGGGATGGAAACTGACATCCTCACCTGGTCTGGCCTATGTGTGACTCCAGACCCACAGTAATGTGATTGATTCTTAACTGCCTGTGGGCAATTAGGCTTGGGTAATAAATGCTGGTCTGGGCACCGATGCCGGTGAATAAAGAAAAGTTTACAAGATGAGTCAAATCAGTACATGTCAATTTACAGGCCATTCCTTTTGGTTTGTAAGATAAAGGCACCATTGTCTTACCAGATCTTGGGCTGCTCTCTTATTAGACATGAGGGTCACTACACTGTGGCTTCAAAAGTCTGTGTGGAGTTTGCACATTCTCCCCATGTCTGTGTGGGTTTCCTCTGAGTGCTCTGGTTTCCTCCCACAGTCCAAAGATGTACAGGTTAGGTGGATTGGCCAGGCTAAATTGTCCATAGTGTCCAGGAATGTAAAGGCTAGGTGGATTAGCCATGGGAAGTGTGGGGTTATGGAGATAGTGTCGGGGTCTCAGTGGGATACTCTTCAGAAGGTCAGAGCAGATTCAATGGGCTGAATTGTCTCTTTCCACATTGTGGGAATATTGAGTCTACAGCTCTTTGTTCTGGAGAGAAATTGGGAAATGGATACTGATGGTAGTAATATCAGCCATGATGATATTGTGTGCTGGCATAGTATTCCAGGGCTGAATGGCCTATGCCTGCTCCTATTTTCCACATTTGTACATAAAAGTTCACCATCCACCTTCCTGTCCAACCACTTAATATATCACATCATCCATTAACCTTAAGTAAATTGTTGACAGCGTCTATTTTTCACCCTTTTCTGCTGACTGCCCAATTCATAGACTTATCACTCTTTCACTGAAAACCTTCCTCTTTCCTCGATCTTCCCTTGTTTGAAACTTTGAATTTTATACCAAGAAGAAGAAGCATTATCAATCTCAAGTTGCATTATGTCACCTCTCTGTTTCCATATTCAAAGAAAGAGCAATCTCTGGGTCACCAGCACTGTCTGTTCTTAAATCCCTTATCCTCAAGTCCTGGAGTGATTTGCATGTGTTTCCTCCAATAATTGAAATTTCTAATAAAACACACCAAGGCCAAACATCATTTGACAATTACTGCTCTCAGTTTTTAAAATACACAGTGGTTAGCACTGCTGCCTCACAGCGCCAGAGACCCGGGTTCAATTCCCGCCTCAGGCGACTCACTGTGTGGAATTTGCACATTCTCCCTGTGTCTGTGTGGGTTTCCTCTGGGTGCTCCGGTTTCCTCCCACAGTCCAAAAATGTGAAAGTTAGGTGAATTGGCCATGCTAAATTGCCCGTAGTGTTAGGTGAAGGGGTAAATGTAGGGGAATGGGTCTGTGTGGGTTGTTCTTCGGAGGGTCAGTGTGGACTTGTTGGGCCGAAGGGCCTGTTTCCACACTGTAAGTAATCTAGTCTAATCTAATCTAATCCTACAGTACATTCTCACCATGCCATTGCCTGTGAATGTTGTACTGATGCAGTGTGACTTGGACAGGTTGGCTGAGGGGGCAAATACATGGCAAATGCAATATCATGTGGATAAACGTGAGGCTTTCCACTTTGGTCGCAAAAACAGGAAGACAGATTATTATCTGAATGGTGGCAGTTTAGGCAAAGGTGAGGTACAATGGGACCTGGATGTTATGGTGGGACAGTCATTAGATATATTCAAGAGGGAGCTGGATGTGACACTAGCAGCTAAAGGGATCAAGGGATATGGGTAGAGGGTGGGAATGGGATACTGAGATTGCATGTTCAGCCATGATCATATTGAATGGTGGTGCAGGCTCGAAGGGCCGAATGGCCTATTCCCGAGCCTATTTTCTATGTTTTATGCAATTATTTCAATAAAATCCTAAGGTTATTCTGATTGCAACCCACAATATAGCTTTCTATGAAGAACATTGCCTACAAATGTTTGCTGTCTGCAAAATCTCAAAACTATCCAAGATGGAGGATGAGAGAAAATTGTAACTGTAAGATCTGTTCCTTTATTGAGGTATTTTGGGTGTTGGAGGTGATTCCCTTGAATTCCAGGAGGAGCAATTCCTGTTTTATATTCTGTTGCATTATTTTGGAACTTTGGGGGGGAAAAAGATCAAAACAATGGCACTTTAAAAAGGAGGAAGACAGACAAAGGCAGTGACCACATGGTCAGGGAAAGAAACCTACATGGCTGTTTGACACAGCAGTGAATCTGCACAGCGTCTACCATTGCTGTTTGAGTTCAAGTATCGTTGGACATCAGAGTGCATCGAGGAAAAATTAACAAGCGACAAAACTCACAGCTGACCTTGGAGGAACCTATGTGGGAGAGCTCAGGCACAGGAACAGATAAGGGCATATTTTTTAAGTGTAAACTTGCTGTAAATCTACAATAGTGAGGAGAGTGGGTTCTTTCTTGACTAAGTGTTGAGATCCATCATTTGATTGAATTGTAAAAATATAATCTATGACTACTGAGTTAGCCTGGAACAGTGTTTTTTTAGAGCAATAAGATGATGTTATTTTCTGGTTTTGTTGATTGTGAAGGAGGAAAGATGACCTTTAGTAGAGTGATGTACTCTTCCTGTCAGATGTGGGAGTTTAGGGAGAGTTTCCACATTACTGATGATTACGTCAGCGGGAAATGTGTCTGGTTGTGAATCCTGTCATAGTGGTTGGAGCAGCAGTTAGGGGCAGTAAGGAATTTACAGCAGCTAGGGGGTGTGATGGATGCCAGTTATAGGAAGAGAGAAAAGCTACAGATATACTCAGGTAGATGGGTTAACTCCAGGGAAGGTAGGAGAAGGAGGCAGGTAGTGCAGGAGTCTTCTGTGGCTATCCCCATTGCAAACAAGTAATCTGTTTTGGAAAATGTAGGAGGTGATGGAATCTCAGGGGAATGTAACACAAACAACCAAGTTTCCGGTAACGAGACAGGCTCGAATGCAATGAGGGGTACGTCAGGTTCCAAGTGATCGATTTTGTTAGGGGACTGTCTAGTCAGAGGCACAGATAGACATTTCTGCGGCCAGCAGTGAAAAATCAGAATGGTGTGTTTCCACCCTAGTGCCAGGATTAGGGAGGTCTTAGAGAGGGTGCAGAAGGTTCTAAAAGGGGAGAGGGACCAGTAGGAGTTCAACGTACACATTGGAACTAATGACAAAGGAAGGGAAAAGGATAAGATCCTGAAGAGAGATAACAGAGAGTGAGGCAGGAATTTAAAAAGGATTTCCTTGAGAGTAGTAGTATCTGGATTACTCCTGGTGCTGTAAGCTAGTGAGGGCAGAAACAGGAGGATAGAGCTGATGAATGTGTAGCAGAGGAACTGGTACATGGGAGAAGGTTTTACATTTTTGGATCATTGGACTTTCTTCTGGGGTAGAAGTGACCTGTGCAAGAAGGATTGATTGCACCTAAATTGGAAGGGAGCTAATGTACTGATAGGAAGATTTGCAAAAGCTGCTCAGGAGCATTTAAACTAGTAAGGGGGGGGGGCGGGGGAAACGACCCAGGGAGATAATGAGGAAAGAGATCAATCTGAGACTGGTACAGTTGGGAAAAGGAGCGAGTCAAACAGTCAGGACGGGCAGGGACAAAGCAGAGAATAAGGTAGGACTGATAAATTAAACTGCATTTATTTCAGTGCAAGGGGCCGAACAGGGAAGGCAGATGAGCTCAGGGCATGGTTAGGAACATGGGACTGGGATATCATAACAATTACAGAAATGTGGCTCAGGGATGGGCAGGACTGGCAGCTTAATGTTCCAGGATACAAATGCTACAGGAATGAAGAAAGGGAGGCAAGAGAGGAGGGGGAGTGGTGTTTTTGATAAAGGATAGCGTTACAGCTGTGCTGAGGGAGGATATTCCTGGGAATACATCAAGGGAAGTTATTTGGGTGTGACTGAGAAATAAGAAGGGGATGAACATCTTATTAGGATTGTATTATAGACCCCCCAATAGTCAGAGGGAAATTGAGAAACAAACTTGTAAAGAGATCTCAGTTAGCTCTAAGGATAATAGGGTGGTTATGTTCGGGGAGTTTAAATTTCCAAACATAGACTGGGACTGCCATAGTGTTAAGGGATTAGATGGAGAGGAATTTATTAAGTGTATACAAGAACATTTCCTGATTCAGTATATGGATGTACCTAGTAGAGAAGGTGCAAAACTTGACCCACTCTTGGGAAATAAGGCAGGGCAGGTGACTGAGGTGTCAGTGGGGGAGCACTTTGGGGCCAGCAACCATAATTCTATGAGTTTTTAAATCGTTATGGAAAAGTATAGACTGAATCTAAAAGTTGTTGTAAGTTGGAGCAAGGCCAATTTTGATGGTATTAGGCAAGAACGTTCAAACTTGATTGGAGCAGATGTTAACAGATAAAGGGCAGCTGGAAAATGGAAAGCCTTCAGAAATGAGATAATGAGAGTCCAGAGACAGTATATTCCTGTCAGGATGAAAGGGAAGGCTGGTAGGTATAGGGAATGCTGGATGACTAAAGAAATTGGGGGTTTGGTTAAGAAAAACAAGGAAGCATATGTCAGGTAGAGACAGGATAGATCGAGTGAATCCTTAGAAGAGTATAAAGGCAGTAAGAGTATACTTAAAAGGGAAATCAGGAGGGCAAAAAGTGGGCATGAGATAACTTTGGCAAATAGGGTTAAGGAGAATCCAAAGGGATTCTATAAATACATTAAGGACAAAAGGGTAACTAGGGAGAGAATAGGACCCCTCAAAGATTAGCAGGACAGCCTATGTGTGGAACCACAGGAGATGGGGGAAATACTAAAAGAGTATCTTGTATCAGTGTTTGCTGTGGAGAAGGACATGGAAGATATAGAATGTAGGGAGATAGATGGTGACGTCTTTAAAAATGGCCATATCACAGAGGAGGAAGTGCTGGATGTCTTAAAATGCACTAAAGTGGACAAATCCCCAGGACGTGATCAGGTGTACCCGAGAACTTTGTGGGAAGCTACTGAAGTGATTGCTGGGCCCCTTGCCTGAGACATTTGTATCAGTGATAGTCACAGGTGTAGACTGTGAGCCTGATACCCATGGCGGGCAAGTTGTTTGAGAGAATCCTGAGGGAGAGGATTTACATATATTTGGAAAAGGAAAGACCAACTAGGGATAATCAACATAGCCACAAAGATCAGTACTGGGTCCATTGCTTTTTGTCATTCATATAAATGATTTGGATATGAACATGGGAGGTATAGTTAGTAAGTTTGCAGGTAACACCAAAATTGAAGGTGTAGTGGACTGTGAAGAAGGTTACTAAATACAATACTTGATCAGGTGGGCCAATAGGCTGAGGAATGGCAATGGAGTTTAATTTAGGTAAATGTGAGATGCTGCATTTTGGGAAGGCAAATCAGAGCAGGACTTCTACACTTAACAGTAAGGTCCTGGGGAATGTTGCTGAACAAAGAATCCTTGGAGTGCAGGTTCATTGTTCCTTGAAAGTGGAATTGCAGGTACTTAAGATAATGAAGAAGGTGTTTAGTATGCTTTCCTTTATTGTCAGATCATTGAGTCCAGGAGTTTTAGGAGGTCATGTTGCAGCTGTAAAGGACATTGGTCAGGACACTTCTAGAATTTTGCGTGCAATTCTGGTCTCCCTCCTATAGGAAGGATGTTGTGAAACTTGAAAGGGTTCAGAAAAGATTTACAAGGATGTTGCCAGGGTTGGAGGATTTGAGCTATAGGGAGAGGCTAAACAGGCTGGGGTTATTTTCCCTGGAGCATCGGAGGCTGGGGTGTAACCTTATAGAGGTTTATAAAATCTTCCAACTCTGCAGCCTAAGTTGCTCCTCCCATCAATTTGAATTTGTATAACATACTCAGTACCTCATGCAGGGTATTCAGTCCAACTGGTCTTGGCTAGCCTCCACATAATTAAAAAGAAACTCAATGGTACAGAACACATGGTAGCAAAATCCATACATCTTTCCCAGGTTTGTTTTCCTATCCATGTTGATCTTACCTTGAGAAGCAGTTCATAGAGTCATAGAGTCAGAGAAATGTAGAGCATGGAAACAGACCCTTCGGTCCAACCTGTCCATGCTGACCAAATATCCCAATCCAATATAGTTTCACCTGCCAGCACCCGGTCCATATCCCTTCAAACCCTTCCTATTCATATACCCATCCAAATGCCTCTTAAATGTTGCAATTGTACCAGCCTCCATCACGTCCTCTGGTAGCTCATTTCATGCACGTACCACTCTCTGTGTGAAAATGTTGCCCGTTAGGTCTCTTTTATATCTTTCCCCTCTCACCCTAAACCTATGCCCTCTAGCTCTGGACTCCCCGACCCCAGGGAAAAGACTTTGCCTATTTACCCTATATATGCCCTCATAATTTTGTAAACCTCTATAAGGTCACCCCTCAGCCTCCGACGCTCCAGGGAAAACAGCCCCAGCCTGTTCAGCCTCTCCCTATAGCTCAAATCCTCCAACCCTGGCAACATCCTTGTAAATCTTTTTTGAATGCTTTCAAGTTTCACAACATCTTTCCGATAGGAAGGAGACCAGAATTGCACGCAATATTCCAACAGTGTCCTGACCAATGTCCTGTACAGCCGCAACATCACTTCCCAACTCCTGTACTCAATACCCTGACCAATAAAGGAAAGCATACCAAACACCTTCTTCACCACCCTGTCTACCTGCGACTCCACCTATTAGGAGCTATGAACCTGCACTCCAAGGTCTTTTTGTTCAGTTGATTCATCAGTTGGCAGAGGAGGACACAGAAGAATTGAATCACTGTTCTAAGTTCTGCGGATTGTGTCAGGCTGGTACATCATTAAAAGAAGCTAGAGAAGGAGGAGTCCATGCATTGTCTCACACCGGGACTGCCATCCTTCAGTTGGATCATAGCTGTGCCATTTCTATGGATCTGCCATGGTTCCTGGACTAATACCTGGAATGACGGAGTGCCGAATGAGGAAAAGCTAGACAGACTGGCCTGTATCCTCTGGAGTTTAGAAGAGTCAGAGGTGACTTAAGTGAAACATGTCAGATCCTGAGGGGACTTGACCAGGCAGATGAGAAGGGATGGTGGCTCATTGGTTAGCACTGCTGTCTCACAGCTCTGAGGACCCAGGTTCAATACCAGCCTTGGGTAACTACCTGTATGGTGTTTGCACGTTCTCCCTGTGTCTGTGTGAATTTCCTCTGGGTAATTTGGTTTCCTCCCATAGTCCAAAGACGTGCAGATTTGGTGCATTGGTCATGCTACATTGCCTTGTAGTGTCCAGGGATTAGTCATGGTAAGTATGGGGATAGGATGGAGGGCTGTGCCTTGGTGTAGTTGCTCGTCAAAGGGTCATTGCAGACTCAATGGGCTGAAAGGCCTCTTTCCACACTGTCGGGGTTCTTGTGGGAAAATCTGGAATTAGGAGAATCACTGTTTAAAACTGGGAGGGTCATCCATTTAAGAGAGGAAACATTTTTTTTCTTCAGTGGATCTTTGAAATTCCCTTCCTCAAAAGGCAGTGGTTGGAGAATCCTTAAATATTTCGATAGAGGAGATAGATTTTTGATGACCATGTGAATGAAAGGTTATCGGGCACTATGCAGGAATGAAGAGATGAGGTTAAAGTCAGCCAGGTTATTGACTAAGTTGCAGTTACCTTACAGACTGAGAGGAGTGGGCCTCCCAGGTATCACAAACTATCAGTTAAGCTCGTTGCTATCTTATATGAATGATTGGGCCCAGGGGGACCCTCACTCACTTTGGTGGGACATCGAAGCATCTCAGGGCAGAAGTGGATACTGCAGATGCTGGAGATTAGAGTCAAGATTAGAGTGGTGCTGATGAAGGGCTTTTGCCCGAAACATTGATTTTTCCTGCTCCTTGGAAGCTGCGTGGCCTGCTGTGCTTTACCAGCACCACTCCGATCTTGAAACAAAGCATCTCAGGTAAGCTGCCCCCTTATTAGCCTGCTGTTCTTAGACAAAATGAGAACAGTTAAGGAATATTGCCATAGCACAATGGTCATCGGTACTGTCAGGCCGTGAAGAGTAATATGTCAAAGTGATGGCAATATTGCCAAAACATCACTTTTGACACCCATAGTTGGTATGCCAGGCTTTCAGCTAGGGCTGGTGGACTCTGGGTTTAAACAATGGGCAGCTAGGGGCATGTCTTGCCTGGGTGATTTATTTGAAGGGGTCATACTCATGTCCTTTGACCAGTTGGCTGGGAAAAATGAATTGCCCAGAAGGGACCTCTGTCATTTCTTTCAAATTAGAAACTTAATACAAAAAGAAACCACACTTCAAATCGATCCTTATAGGTCCGACGTGGAGAAGAGGGTGTTGAGTGCTGAGGATACATTATCTGTTAACAACACTTATCATCCATTGGGAGAAGGATCCTTGGATGGGACCGAATGGCTCTGTAAGGTATGAGAGAGGGAGTTGGACACTGAGATCTCTTCTGAAATATAGGAGGATATCTCGGAAAATGCAAGAAGGATCTCGATTTGCGACAGCACACACGCCTTGCAATTGAAATTTCTCCACAGGGCCCATCTGGCCCCAGGCCACCTTGCCAAATCTCCAGTGTGCCCTAAATGTAAAGTGAGCATGGGCATACTTACTCATAGTCTTTAGTCCTGCCACAGTCTGCGGGCATGCTGGAGCACTGTGGTAGGTGCAATACAGAAGGCCTTGGGGGTGGAGGTGGAGGAGGACCCGATATCTCTTCTTCTTGGCTTTGTTAATTCCTGTTCATTAAATGCACACAAAAAAAGGCTTTTCAGTATCCTCACTTCTTGTGCCAGAAAGAACATTCTGTTCGGGTGGGTATCGGGACATCCCCCGGGGCTGGTGTACTGGTATAAGCTAGTCATGGAGCACAGCCCCTTGGACTTTCTTACGAGTATGGTGCATCATAAAACTGAGAATTTCTATAAGACATGATGGCCCTTTTTGAACTGCCTGAGTACAGATTTGTCTGCCGTAATATTAAGAACCTTTATATAGCCATGGCAATTTTATGTAATGAATCTGGTATCGAGAGGGGAGGGACTATGAACATACGAATAAGTATAAACTTATGCGTTTGATGATTGAGGGCTATTGCTTTATTTTGCTGAGCTACATTATGACTATTATCATTGTTATTATTGTTAAGACTTTTCTTTTCTAGCTTAGTTATTAGTTGATATTCATATATGCAATTAGCATTTTGTTTGAATTGTTGTATTTGTTGTAATATTCAAAAGAAAAAAAAAGCCTCTTTTTAAAATAAAAATATATTTAAAAATAAAGTCGGCCATGTTAAGATCAGCCCATGATCTTATAGAATGGTCAAGCTGGCTTGAAGGGCCAAATGGCCTACACTTGTTGCTTGTGTGTATGTTCATATGTTGGTAAAGCAACGTTCAGAAGTAGGACATTGGCTTTAATGGTGCAAAGCTCCTGATTCAAAGCAAGTCAAGGTCCCTGAAGCTGCTCATCATTTTGGAAACATTCTGAACTCACGCCCGTTTTAGGTTAATTCCGTCTTGTTCGCACAGACGTCCATCCTCTGTAGTTTTACTCAGCCAGCAAGGGTCTTGGATCAAACTGAACCCAAACCAGCCAAAATGCTAGACTGGAACTCACCTATTATATTCCCTGTGAAGCCTAGAGTTATGGCTGAGGGCAGATTACAGCTGAAAAAGTGTTACCACAATAAGGACCAAGCCAGTAAAGGAAGAGGTTAATAAAGAAAGCAATATTTCCCCAGTTTGAAATAAAGTTGAGTGTTGGCTCAAAATAGAAACATGCTTGAAGATAGTTGTACGCAGAGACACTGCCTATTCAATTCTCCCTGGCTGTCTGTCAGTATTAATGTGGTGAAACATTAATTAAAAAGATTAACATTACACATCTCCAGACTGACACTTCCATTCAGAGCCTCGTTGGTGATGGGAAAATGACATCAATGGTTCCCGTTCTACACATATACAACTTGAGTTAAATATTCATGCAGTGTCCAGTAAGTAACACGCAGACAATTAAAAGCCATACACTTACTGTGGAATTGTGTCCAACTTGTCCATTTTGAGTTTGTTTTCATTGCAGGTCAATTGTTCCCGTCAATGTGCAGTATTCAAACATAGAGTTAAGCACAGAGTACCGGGGAGAATGTTGGGGATCTGGGACTATCTCGACAGTCGCAGGCTCCCTGAAGTCACACATTGAGGTTTAACCCCCATGATTGCCCCAAAATTTACAGTGGGTCCCGAAGACCGCATCATTATTAACAGTGGGTCACAGACCTTTGTCTAAAGAGAAGTGGGTTGCATTTATGTAGCCTCTTTCCTGACCATCAGCCACCCCCTTGTAGCCAACGTAATAACTTTGAAAACACAGTTACTGTTATAATCAGAGGCACGGCAGCCAATTTGGACACAGCAAGACCTCAGCAAAAAGTTATTTCACATTTGAAACAACCCCGCAGCGTTTAGTATCCAATCACTAAATCATTCTTTAGTTGCAGGTGAAAAGTCCCTGACACGAGACCAGCTCCCTCAGAGCCAGCTCTCAGCGTGTCAGAGTGCCTGACAATCCTCCTCTTTCTTTTTTTTTACAGTGAAGGGGAGATCTCCTGTTTATTTTTTTGTTTGTTTTTTTGGGTTTTTTTAGTTTTAGTTTTTTTTTCTATTAATCCCCACACTACTGCCTAACCGCGGTAGTGCTTATTTTTTCCCCAGCACCCATGGTGTGTGTGTGTGTGCACGTGTGAGACACAGTGAAAGACACAAAGTGCACGAATCTTTATTCAAATTCCACCACCAGGAAGATAGGAAAACACCTGGGTGACCAGTGATAAACACTGCCCTTCACATCAAAGGGCAGTGCTGTGTGATCAAAACAGTGAAGGGGAGGGTAGGGACTAAATCAAAATAGAGTTGGAGGGAGAAATAATGCACTCCACTCCCTGCGGCGCCCATCTCTCCCTGAACAACTCCAGGGTGTTGGTGGACACCGCGTGCTCCTTCTCCAAAGACACCCGGGCCCTAACGTAACCACGGAAACAATCCTCCTCTTATCTGTCAGCCAGGGCTTCCTGATTTGACGAGATTAACAGCCCCAATCAGGGAACTCATATTCTATGAGGTCCATCTGGCTGACCTCATTACAATCACTGCATCCCTCCCGCTCTGAGTCCGAAGACATAGGCTTCTGTAGCTTCTTCTGTAGCTCCACCTGGGGCGTTTTAGTACTGGGTGAGGTTCTCCCAACTCTGCCTGTGATACAGGTGGTGTGAAACACACAGTAACTCACCTCTTGTACCCGGAGCACCTTGGAAAACATTCATTCTCTTCTGGCAGCAAAGGAATCGATGTGGTGCGATCCATCAAGTCCATCTCAGATTCAGAAACCTCTTCAATGCTTGACGGAGAGGGAGAATCAGTAGGTTCCAACAGCCTTTCTGAACGTTCTGAGGAGCTGGGTAGCTTTTACTCCCTCACTGTTCGGGAATTTGTGACTTTTTTATGGTCCACCAGCTTGTTCAGGAGCATCACACTGACCCGAACTTCATGCTTCACTCATCCTGACCTTGTGTAAACCATGCCTCTTACCCATGCAAGCCCATTTCCGTGGTTCCCACACTAAACGTAATCTCCTGAAGTAAACTGCCTCCCTTGCTTAGCAGTGTCAGTGGTTCAACCCTAGTGTTCCTGATGCCATTTCTCCCTCCTCCCAAATGTCTGAGAAGATCAGATGTAACCTGAGCCCCATTAGCGACTCTGCTGGAGCTATCCCTGTGGTTGCATGAGGAGATGGTGCTAAAATCAATAGAAACCTGGACAGTTTGGTATCAAGTGAAGCTGGAGGCTGTTTCTTTAAGCCTGCTCTCAAAGGTAGGACTGCTCTTTGTGCCAGCCCATTGGATGATGAATGGAATGGGGCTAACCTTATATGACAAATACCATTCAACTTCAGGAAATACTCAAGTTCCCTCTTGTTAAATGATGGCCTGTTGTCTGTGACTAATACTTCCTGGAGCCTCTGTATTGCAAAAGGTGCTCGCAATTTTTCTATTGTCTTGCCCATATTTGACGAATGAACTTTATGTACATCCAGCCATTTTGAGTGAGCATCCCCAATGACCAAGAACATTGAGCCCATGAAAGGAGCTGCATAGCTGCCATGTAACCGAGCCCAGAGTTTACCCGGCCATTCCCACCAATGTGGGGGAGCTGCTGGCAGTAATCTCTGTCCTTGTTGGCACTCCAGACAATGCCCCACCAACACAGCCATGTTGGCATTCAATCTCAGCCACCAGAGATACCTTCTCACCAACATCTTCATTTTGGAAACCCATAGATGACCCTGGTGGAGTTCAGCCAGTATCTGGCAGTGACCTTTGCTCGGGACAATCACTCTTGCTCCCTATAATAAAATGCTATCCTCTACTGTGATGTGGTCTCTCAGGGTCGAAAAAGGTTTGGATTCTGGCTTTGACGTCCCTCTGGTTTCCACCATCACCACTAGTTGCTTCTTTTTGCCAAGATCAGATTTTTCTGTGTTCAAAGACTGATATTGTCAGCTGTGACTGGGTGTGTGTCTAGAAAATTTCAAACCATTATGGACTCTTCCAGTGGTGTATCTGCCAGCTGGAGGTGGCTCAATACATGTGCATTTGCTACTTGGTCTCCAGGATGAGGAGGGGTGGGGGATGCATTGTTCCAGATTGTAATTATACGCACTGAGTATTAGAACCCACTGCTGAATTCGGCTTGAAGTTATGGGCGACACTGCCCTAACCTCTTCAAGTCCTTGCCCTAGCAGGTGTTTCTTGCTCATTATTATTACAAATTTGCATCAATAAAGGTATTGGTGAAACTTCCTGACTCCAAATACAACTGCCAAACCTTCCTTCTCTATCTGGGCTTACTTGCCTGAATGCATACTCTATTGGTATTCCTCTCCATTGGGTCCCCTCTGAGCTAATATTACCCCGATGCTGTACGGGGAAGCATCGTGTGTCAATAGTAGATCTCGCTTGGAATCATCGCGTGCTAACACCTTAGAAGATGACAGCTGTTTCTTTACTTGGTGATGCAACTATTTCCAAGGCAGGTTGGTTTTTAGGAGTTGATGCAAAGGTACCAGGATGGAAGCTAGGTTATGTATGCACATTCTGTAATAAATCACCAGCTCAAGGAAAGACCAGGAGAGATGTGGAAGCCGGGGTACCTTTGATCACCCTCTTATTATCTTTCAATGGTTGTAACTCGGTCTTCCCTACTCTGTAACCCAAGTAGGTCACTTGGGGTGCCTGGAACACACGTGTTTTCCTTCTTAGGCAATATGTCCACCTGGGACAAATGTCTGAAGACTATGTCCACGCTCCCTAAGTGCTACTCATTGGTTTCCCTGTTATTGGTACATCATCTAGATGAATAGTAACCTGGGGTAGACCTAGTAAAATGTTAACCATCATCCACTGGAACATTGCATAGGCTGACAATGCCCCAGATGGAGGTCTCGTATGTTAGTACAAACCCCTATGGGTATTGCAGCATTCCTCTGGGAATCTTCATCTAACTGTAACTGCAATTGGTTCATGTCCAGCTTGGTGAAGGACAGCCCCCATATCAGATTTACTTTTAGATTAGATTACTTACAGTATGGAAACAGGCCCTTCAGCCCAACAAGTCCACACCGACCCTCCAAAGCGCAACCCACCCAGATCCATTCCCCTGCATTTATCCCTTCACCTAACACTACGGGCAATTTAGCATGGCCAATTCACCTAACCTGCACATTTTTGGACTGTGGGAGGAAACCGGAGCACCCGGAGGAAACCCACGCAGACATGGGGAGAATGTGCAAACTCCACACAGACAGTTGCCTGAGGCGGGAATTGGACCCGGGTCTCTGGCGCTGTGAGGCAGCAGTGCTAACTACTGTGCCACCCATGAATCATCTGTGTGAGGGATTGGGTTTATATCCAGCTGTGAGAAATGGTTTACTGTTTGTTTAAAATAATTCCTCCGCAACCATCCAAGTCAGCACCAAGATGGCCAAGGGTAGAACTTTCATGTTTAAGTTGAGCGATCAAGTGTGGACCAACACCATAGACTTAGAGAATCATACAGCCATAGAGATGTACAACATGGAAACAGACCTTTCAGACCAACTTGTCCATGCCAACCCGAGACCTTAAATTAATCTAGTCCTATTTTCCAGCATTTGGCCCATATCCCTCTAAACCCTTCCCATTCATATACCCATCCAGATGCCTCTACGACTTCCGGTGGCAGCTCATTCCATACATGCACCACCCTCTGTGTGAAATGTTTGCCCCTTAGATCCCTTTGAAATCTTTCCCCTCTAACCCTAAACCTATGCCCTCTAGTTCTGGACTCCCCCACACCAGGAAAGACACTTTGTCTATTTAACCTATCCATGCCCCTTATGATTTTATAAACCTCTATAAGGTCACCCCTCAGTCTCTGACGGTCCAGGGAAAACAGCCCCTGCCTATTCAACCTCTCCCTATTGCTCAAGCCCTCCAACCTTGGCAACATCCTTGCAAACCTTTTCTGAACCGTTTAAAGTTTCACAACATCCTTCCTATAGGAGGAGACCTGAAGAAAATGCAAAGCTTCGCATGTACAAGGTTTGCAAAATCAGCATCCTCGTTTCCAGTCACGAGGCGTGGGCAACTTTCATGCAAGCCATGAAAAACAGCTGAACACGTTCCACCCCCGCTGCCTCAGAAAAAAAAATCAGTACCTTCTGACAGGATAATGTATGAATAGAAAAGTAGACTATGTAATGGACCAGAGTCAAGATTAGAGTGGTGCTGGAAAAGCACAGCAGGTCAGGCTGCATCCGAGGAGCAGGAACATCGATTTTCCTGCTCCTCGGATGCTGCCTGACCTGCTGTGCTTTTCCAGCACCACTCTAATCTTGACTCTAATCTCCAGCATCCGCAGTACCCACTTCCACCCTGTGTAATGGACGAGACCAAACTCCCTCCAAAATATAGTAAGGAGATAGCCCAGACCCTAATCTTTATTTTTATTGAAAGACAAATGTAAGGCACTGTGTTCCAGGTATGATTCGACTGGTCCACCACTAGCTTTAATGAAAACGTACTTTACTCTTACAACACAGTTAAATTATAAATGAAAATAAGATCTAGCCAAACTTTAACTCGATTGAAGTACTTAACAAGATAATATATGATTTAACCACTAATCATCAACTACTCCAACACAGGCTGCATCCTACAAACACAGCCCGGGGAAGGTAATTTAACAAAACAGTTTTATTCTCATGTGCTGCCTTTCTTCAGTCCAGCACAAAAAAGTGCTGAAAGAAAACTCTGGGCCCTCTAGGACTTCAGCAGCAAAGAGAGGAATTTCTGCCTATTAATTCTGTCATCCAGCTAGCTCAAGATCAAAACTGAAAGCAAAACCCAAAGCCCCTTGCTTCTGTGTGAGCCTGACCCCATCCACTCGTGCTTCTTTTAGCTAACGAAAAAAAACCCAAAGCAATTCACTCTGCTTGCCTGGAGTGGACATATCATTGCCAGGGTAACAACACCTCTCTGTGAGAGAAACAGGACAGAACACATGTCTTTTATTTCTTCATTCATGGAATGAGGGCATCTCTAGCTGAACCAGTATTTGTTTGCTATCCATGATTTCCCAAAAGAGCATTAAGAGTCAACTACATTGCTGTAGGTCTGGAGTCACATGTAGAACAGAACAGGTAAGGAGACTGGATTTCCTTCCCTAACTGACTTTGGTGAGCCAGATGAGTTTTTCCGACAATCAACAATGGACGCTTATTGAATTCAAATTCCACCATCTGCCATGACAATTGACAATGGTTTCATGGTCCTTATTAGATTCTTAGCTCCAGATTCTTAATTGATCTACCATGGCAGGATTTGAACTCAGATCTCCAAAACACTAACTGCTTAATAGCTGATCTGAATTAATAGCTTAGCGATAACGCCAGTAAGCCATTGCCACCCACACCCAGCCCCCACCCCGCCCCCAAAGTGACACAGTTGCAACAAAACTGGAGATCAGGAGTCCCCAGCATGCTCGCTGTCTTGAAGCAGTGCTGACTCCCATTGTCTGAATCAAATGAGATAAATAGGTGATGACCACATCCCTCATGGTGAGTGCAAGGGGGACTTCTCACTGCTGACTGGAATAAAAGCTGCCAGAAAAGATGTGGAAAAGATAGAGGGTAAAAACATGCCCGGTGAAGGAAACACAGAGCCCACTGGAAGAAAAAGACATCAGTCAGTCTCGGATCAATGCCATTCCTGTGTGCCACTCACAGAAGGAACCACCATCAGCCAGTCTCTGCCAGCCACAGTCAATGATATTCGATCCAGAGGCGACATACGCTCCAAATACAGACCTGCCCAGATAGAAAGGAGGCGACAATAGGGAGATATAGGGATTCACTAGCATTTCAGACTATTGAAAGGGAATAAAGTGAACAATCTAGGGTTTCTGCTAATCACAACTACATATTTGCAGCCAACAAACAATATGATTAAATGATGTAATCATGTGTATTAGTTTGAATATGATTGGATAGTATAATTGCACATGCTAACTGGAATGTGAGCTATCGAATGCATTTGGGTAGAGCTATGGGCAACTAGTTGAGTAGTGTTTTGGTTGGGAATTATTATTAACAGAAATATTTGATTGGAAGCTTGTTATCAGTAAAAACAATACAAAACCTTTGTTTTTGTGGCAGGAACTTGAGCTCTACACCATGCTCTTAAAGTGTAAACCTCCAATGCACGCAGGAATAAATGTTGAAACAAAGAAACCTGAGTCTCCTCTGGTCTAAGAGGAAATAGAGTCATAGGTCATACATCATGGAAATAGACTCAATAGTCCAATCAGTCCATGCTGACCCTCAACCCAAACTAAACCAGTCCCACCTGCCTGCGCTTGGCCATATCCCTCCAAACGTTTCTAATTCATGAACGTATCCTAATGTCTTTTAAACGTTGTAACTGTACCTATATCCACCACTTCCTCTGGAAGTTCATTCCACAGACAAACCACTCTCTGTGTTAAAAAAATTCCCCTCTTTTTTTTAATCTTTGTCCTTTCACCTTAAAAAATGCCCTCTGGTCTTGAAAGTCCCCACCTTTGGGAAAAGACACCTGCCATTCACCTAATCTATATCTAGAGTTAAATGCACTCTTTCAGTAGCAGAGAACACAATTGATAAAGAAAGGGGATAGCAAGTATACAAACTATACATTACAAATATATATTGCGAACACAAATGAGCAACTTCCTCATCTTCAGTCCAGCTCCAATGCATCTCGTCCACATCCCGCACCTCCGCCCTCAAATCCCACCCCTCCAACCCCTCCAAGGATAGAACCCCCCCCCCGGTCCTCACCTTCCACCCTACCAACCTTCGCATAAACTGCACCATCTGCCAACATTTCCGCTACCTCCAAACGGATCCCACCACCAGGGATATATTTCCCTTCCTACCCCTTTACACCTTCTGCAAAGACCATTCCCTCCGTGACTACCTGGTCAAGTCCACGCCCCCCAACAACCCACCCTCCCGTCCTGGCACCCTCCCCTGCCACCGCAAGAATTGCAAAACATGCGCCTGCAGCTCCTCCCTCACCACCATCCAAGACCTCAAAGGAGCCTTCCACATCCATCAAAATATCACCTGTACATCCACCAATGTAATTTATTATATCCGTCGCTCCCGGTGCGGTCTCCTCTACAGTGGGGAGACTGGACGACTCCTAGCAGAGCGCTTTAGGGAACATCTCCGGGACACCCACACCAATCAACTCCACCACCCTGTGGCCCAACATTTCAACTCCCCCTCCCACTCTGCCGAGGACATGGAGGTCCTGAGCCTCCTCCACTGCCGCTCCATCACTACCCGACGTCTGGAGGAAGAAAGTTGCATATTAGTCAGAGGGAAATGGGCCTGGGTGGGTTACTCTTCGGAGGATCGGTATGGACTGGTTGAGCCGAAGGGCCTGTTTCCACACTGTAGGGAATCTAATCTAATTTTAAAAAGCTTCATCTTCTGCCTCAGAGCACTTCAATCCAGGGCACCAATGTAGACTTCACCAGTTTCCTTGTTTCCCCTTCCCCCACCTTACCCCAGTTCCAACCTTCCAACTCGGCACTGTCCTCATGACCTGTCCTACCTGCCAATCTCCCTTCCCACCTATCTGCTCCACCCTCCCCTCTGACCTATCACTCCCATCCCCACCCACATTCACCTATTGTACTCTTTGCTACCTTCCCCCACCCTCCTCTCTGACCTATCACCTCCATCCCCACCCCTATTCACTTATTGTACTCTTTGCTACCTTCTCCTCAGCCCCAACTCCCCTCCCCCCACTTATCTCTCCACCCCCGAGACTTCCAGCCTCATTCCTGATGAAGGGCTTTTGCCCAAAACATTGATTTTGCTGCTCCTTGCATGCTGCCTGACCTGCTGTGCTTTTCCATCACCACTCTAATCTAAACTCTGGTTTCCAGCATCTGCAGTCATTACTTCTGCCGAGGGTTAATTTGCCTACAATGTCACAATCCCAACATGGAGAAGTCAAGGAGCCAGAACCTGAATCCACTAAATGTTAAACTAGCTCAGGACTCGCTAACTAGAGGAAACATCGTTTTCACATCCACATTGTCAACACCATTCGAGATCCTATACACTTCAACCTGAGGAAATTTGGCATGACGGCGAATACCTTTGCCAACTTTTATATTTGCGCCATCAAGAGCATTCTGTCTGGATGTATTGCTACCTGTTATGGTAATTCTACCATTCAAGATTGGAGACGGTTACAGAGAGTGGTGAACTCCGCTCAGACAACAACAAAGGCCTCCCATCTATAGAATCCATCTACCAGGCCTGTTGTCAAGGAAAGACCGCTAGCATTCTCAAAGATCCATCCCACCCTGGCAATGCTTTTCTATAATCTCTGCCATCTGGGAGAAGGTACAGAAGCCTGAACACACGCATCAGCTGGTTTCGAAACAGTTTCTACCCTACTTTTGTTAGAATATTGAATGGACTCACAAATTCTTAACATTCACCTGTACCTGTGTTTTTGTTTTTGCCGCTGTCTACCTATTATTTACTTATCTATGCAACTTAACTCTGTGATCTGCCTGTGTTGCTCGCAGGACAAAGCTTTATACTGTGCCTCGGTACACGTGACAATAAATTCAATTCAGTTTAATTCAATCGAATGCCCTCTCCCTCTTTAGATCCCTTTTGATGGCACCAATCTGATCCACACTCTGCTGTCCAGCTAACTGAGCTAAAATGGGTCTGAAGGAGTCCAATTTGCTGTGGCTATGCCGATATTTTCACATGTTTATTGTACTCCAGAGCTACAAATACTGTTGGTGGATGCTCCAACTGTTTTCGCATAGCTACGAGATTGCAATGTTCTGTTATTTTCCTTCTTGAATAAGGATCTCCACTGAGCGCATAAATATTACTGTCATTTATTTGTTCTTTCAACTTAAATAAATTTGTTTCCTAATCTAGTTCACTAGTGATTAGGGAGTTAAATAAAAGAAAGGTTATGAGCTAATGTTGCTAAACTAGTCACGTCCGTGAATTATCCCCTCAACCCCAACACCAGACACCCCTACTCCCTCCCAGAAATACTGCTGTGCACATTAGTTCTGGTGTTGATTCCTATGTTATCACTTACATCCATTTGATTATTGGACGATTGGGTGGGGGATGGAGGTGATGTACATGAATGCATTCTATTCCACAGAATAAACTGAACATATTAATATTAAGTTTGCATTATGAAGATTACTGAGTTTTATAATGGAACCATTATCTGTCAGTGAAGCTGTTGAAGAGTTTAGGGACAATTCGATATGACATTCCCAGCAGTCCTATCTCTTTGTGTCGGGACTGACAAACATGGCAACAGAGGATTTTAAAAAGGCACATCACCTGCCCTTGCTATCAGTAGTTTTACAAGTTATTTGCTTTGCAAATTAAGTAAACTGCTGGGGAAACAAAAGGCAGATTTCAAAAAAGTGATTTCTCATGACATCTCATTTGCTGCTATTCAAATCTCCACAAAAGTCAAGATTTTTATGGCCTCTGGGGCTATATACACAGCTTACCTCAGTTCCAGCCTTCCAGCTCTGCACTGTCCTGATGACCCGTCCGACCTGCCAATCTCCCTTCCCACCTATCTGCTCCACCCTCCCCTCTGACCTATCACCTCCATCCCCATCCCCATTCACCTACTGTAGTCTTTGCTACCTTCTCCCCCACTAGCGACCCACCCAAACCAACACCACGCACACACACCCCCACACACACACATCACTGCCCCCCCCCCCGTCGATTTTCCTGCTCCTTGGATGCTGCCTGATCTGCTGTGCTTTTCCAGCACCACTCTGATCTAAACCCTACTTTTCCATTATAGCTTTGTAGTCATCTAAAGTCGCAAATGGTGTTGATGGCTCACAACAGAGAGTGTCCTTTACTCATTCCTGAAACAGATGCTTCAGGGTTTTAATTCAGAGAAACTTGTACTTTGGTGTTTCTTGCTTAAGCTTTGACTTACCTTGTAACAGCCAGCTCAATGATATTGCGTTTGTGGAATTGCCTGCTACAGAAAATAGCTGAGGCCAAGACTGAGTTAGTTATATTAAGACCATAAGAAATAGGAGCAGGAATAGGCCATTCGGCTCCTTGATCCCACTCTGCCATTCAATGAGATTATGGTTGATCCAACACTCCTTATATCCACTCTCCTGTAGTTTCCCTGTAAAACTTGATTCCCCTATTGATCAAGAATCTGTTTATCTCAGTCTTAAATATACACAAGGACTCTATCCTCACAGCTCTCTGTGCCAAGGAGTTCCAAAGACATATAATGCACTGAGAGCAGAAATCATTTCTCATTTCAGTCTTAAATTGGCACCCTTAATTCTGCGACTTCATCCTCTGGTCCTTGACTCTCCCATGATGGGAAACATCCTCTCAGCATTTACCTCTCAAGCCACTTAAGAATCCTACATATTTCAATGAGATCACCTCATCTTCTAAACTCCAGTGAGTAGAATCCCAGCCTTTGATCTTAAAACAATCCCTCCACACCAGGGATCATCCTAGTGAACCTTCTGTAAACTGCCTCCAATGAAATGATATCTTCCCTTAAATAAGGGGACCAACACTGCTATCCGAAGGACACGGGCGGGGAGTTTGGTTAAGCAAATTCCAGATAATCGAATGCTGGATGACATAGTTTAGCCAAGCATTGGGACATTGCAAACTTGCCGGATAATCTGATACTCGGACAATTGAATGCCAGATAATCGAGGTTCCTCGTTAGCCTAGATGTGGTCTCACCAGCACCTTGTACCGTTGTCTTATATTTCAACCCCCTTGAAGTAAGGGCCAACATTCCACTCACCTTCCTGATTACCTGCTGTCCCTGTGTGCTGGCTTTCGGTGTTTCACCCAGTCCCTCTGTGTTGCAGCTTTCTGCAGTTTCTCTCCATTTAAATAATACTCTGCTCTTTTCATCGTCCTTCCACAATGAACAACTTCACTTTTTCTCACATTGGACTCCATTTGCCAAACTTTCTCGGTGCTAAAAGGATCAAAGAGTGTGAGGAAAATATGGTAATTGGTTCTTGACTCGGAATATCAGCTTTGATAATATTAAACAGCGGAACAGACTCAAAGGACTGAATGGCCTTTTCCTATTTCGCATGCTTCTATCCTTTATTTTGTGGGAGCTTGCTGTGTGGAAATTGGCAGCTTCGCAAAAGTACCTACACTCTGAATGTACCAGGTTGGTTGCATTAAAAATCACTCGGAGCGTTTCAATGTTGAATTGCTGTTGTATACATGCAGCGTCTTCGTTTGGAACTGATATAAATAGAGCGTGACTGCTAAGTAAGGTTGGCACTGTACCTCTGAAGTAAGAATCCCCCTGACAACTCTGATGATGAGGCAAGATTATATGTATGAGCACCTAAGGCATCTTAAACCTTTCTGTCTGCTATTTTCACCAGCCCATTCTGCTCTTGTATGAAATGGGTCAACAGTTCCGCCAAAATCGTACATAAGGTGCTTGCATTTATGATAACGCTGTGCATTCGCTGAGCCCAAGGTTGTAACTCCATTTATAGCAACTTACCCTGTTCGCCGTTTCAACTGAACTTTTAAGGAGTTTTTTTTTAAGAATACCTTCTTATTTTTGATGGAATTGCTAAACCATGGACATCTTGCAACATGGCGAAAGTGAGGACTGCAGATGCTGGAGCTGGGTGCTGGAAAAGCACAGCAGGTCAGGCCGCATCCGAGGAGCAGGAGGATCGACGTTTCAGGCAAAAGCCCTTCATCAGGAATGAGCATGCCTGTGCACTCATCCAGAGGTTAATAAAATTAACAGAGAAGCAAAACATTGACTTCAGAAGATTCAAGAGGAACAATTCACAATTGTATGGGACTGCCAGCATAATGGAAGATGTTTGGTTAGCTAATGGAAGGTCGTTAGTTAGCCCAGTTGCTGGCTAACTTTCAATGCAGAATCCAACAATCTGGATTCAGTTCCCACACTAGCTGAGGTTACCAAGAGGAATTCTCTTTCCCAATCTCTGCCGTTGCATGAGAAGTGATGATCCTCAGGTTAAACCACCACCAGTTGCCTCCTTCTAAAGAGAGAGAGCAGCCCTATGGTCTGGTAGGACCGTAGTGACTTTACCTTTATTGACAAGTGGTTTCTGAAACGGGATATACTGTAGGTGCTGGAAATCAGAAATAAAAGCAGCACACAATGGGAACACTCAGCAGGTCTCGCAGCATCTGCGAAAAGAGGGAAGCAGACTTTATGGGTCCGATGTTTCCCTCCCCAGAAGCAGCGGAATAGGAAAAGAAGTGGATGATATTCTCCTGGTGGGACACTCGGCTCCCTCCTCTCCACCCGAACCATGAGGGTCTTGGAGAGAAGATCCATGGGCACAACAAATCTAAAGGGTGAATGTGAGGACTGCAGATGCTGGAGATCAGAATCAAGATTAGAGCGGTGCTTCCTGATGAAGGGCTTCTGCCCGAAACGTCGATTTTCCCGCTCCTCAGATGCTGCCTGACCTGCTGTGCATTTCCAGCACCACTCTAATCTTGACCACAAATCTAAAGTCTAAAGTGATTAATTGATGGCCACTTGAGGATTTTAACTTGACTCTCTTCCTGGGGAAGTACATAGCTTCTCAACTGGGAAGCCTGAGTTTTTGTCAGGTTGAGAGGACTGTCCCACTCCAGGAGAAATTAGAGGCATGGATAGGAGAGGCAAGAGGGTAACATCTGAGAACCTGTGTTAATGATTAACCCTAAACCCTAACCCCTAAGAACAGTATGAAAATGACTTCCCTTCTCATCTCTAGATCCTCCAAAGAGTTGACTGGGAGGTAGAAACGTCATTGTGATGTCAATGAATTTACAATATGGAACTCTAGACGAACACATTGGGTTCAAATTTCACTGTAGCTGCTGGTGAAATTTGATTCCAGTGAGTTGTGAGCTTAATGATGACAGTACAACCATTGTCAGTTGATGTAAAGACCCATCTGTTTCACTAACATCCTTTGGGGAGGGAAATCAGTTGTCCTGATCTATTGTGGATGTGGCTCATGTGGATGACCTTTAGCTGCCCTCTGGGCACTGAAGAACGGGCAATAAATGCCAGCAAAGACAGCAATATCCACATCCCATGACAGGATCTTTAAAAAGTAGGCCTCAACTGGAAATCCAGGGGGGCACTGATGCTGCTGGCCTTTGATTGGCTGACAGTTTTTCACCAACACCCCCCACCTCCGTCTCCCCCAATTCCACAAACCACACACACACACACACAGGGGCGGCCATGTCGAGGTAAAGGAATGCACCGACTCTCTGTCAGCTCTTTGGTCTGTGATAGGTTGAGATTTTTCACCAATGGGAATATGCGTTAGGCTCCACCAAATACCGCCTGACCTCACACTCACAAAACAATGATAAGGAGGAGCCGGTGTTGGACAGGGGTAGACAATGTTAAAAGTCACACAACACCAGGTTATAGATCAACAGGTCTATTTAGAAGCACTAGCTTTTGAGGTGCTGCCTCAAGATTTTTAATTTTGTCACAAAACAATGGTAGCCATGATGTGGAGGTACCGGTGTTGGATTGGAGTGGACATGTTCAGGTGTCACACGACACCAGGTTAAAGTCCAACAGGTTTATTTTAAATCATAAGCTTTCAAAGCGCTGCCCCTTCATCAGGTGAAGGTGATGTGCAAACAAAGCAAGGGTGACATGAGGAAAACCTTGAGAAAGTGAGGACTGCAAACCTGCTGTGCTTTCCAGCACCACACTTTTGACATGAGGTAAAGCGTTTTCACACAGCAAGGTATGGGATGCACTGCCGGGAAATGTGATGGAAGCAGGTTCAATGGAAGCATCGGGTGGTGATCCGGATAGAAATAGTGTGCAGGAATTTGGGAAAAAGGCAGCAGATAGCAACTAAGTAACAGAACTGGTGCAGGCATGATGGGCCAAATGGCCTTCTGCAGCAGGATAACACTTCAATGATTCTATGAAGTAAGCACCAGTGAAACAAGTAAATGATACTGTAGGACTCATACACTTCAAAGTGGAGGACCAGTATGACCAGTACATTCATTTCCACGTATTACTTTTGTTCTACTCTGGAGTAATGGTAATGTGATTTGCACTGGGGACATTGGTGCTAATGTCACTCCGTTATCTGGTAGAATTGCAACACAGGCAATAAATCTGGAAAGTAAGCATACAGAGGCAACAGATTGTGAATACAAGATTAAAAAGACTTGAATTCTGTGGAAGACGCACAGAGAATAGCAGGGAATCTCAGCAGGTCAGGAAACATCGGTGGAGAAAGAAATTGAGTTGAAGCTTTGAGTCTGATATGACACTTCCTCTTTTACTTCAGAATTGAGTTCTGTTTTGTAGAAAAGTCATTCCAGACTCAATATGCTAACTCTTTTTTTTTCTCTCCTGAGATCTGCTCAGCTCCTCTGCCATTCTCTGTGTTTGTCTCAGATTTCCACCGTCTGCAGTATTACACTTTTATTCGAGTTTTGAATTCTGTGGGAATTCACTACAGCAGTGTCTAGTGGGCTTGGGGATACTGAATTAGTTTGCGGAGGAGGTGATAGATTTTTGATTAGTAACTGGTTGAACGGTTGTGGAGAGCAGGCAGGAAAGGCTGAGATGAGATCAGCCATTGTATTGTATGGCAGAGCAGGCTCGAGGGGCTGAATGGCCTCCTTCTGCTCTTCACCCTTATGTTCTTGGCCTGAATACCATAATGCCACCATCCTTGAGCAAACAGAGACTAATCTGGTTTGAAGATTTTGGGTGTGTCAGCCATGTTGTAGCACAATGCACAGCAAGGGATGGGGAGAAATATAGTTATTATTTATTTTAGCAATACAACCAGGTCAGAACAACAACAACTGGGAGACAATCTATCAGTTGTTCAATCTCAGGTTCATTCCATCTCCCACGCCAAAGGAACTGGTTGAGTTTTAGGCTATCACCACGGCTGACGGTCAGGTCAATGTACAAAAAATAATTAACCATCGTACTGCACAGAGACAATGTTTTATCCATTGGTGTGGGGAAATCAACAGAAAAATATGCAAGATTAAAAATGGTCTTGATTTCACCCGACTCTCAGCAATGATCTATTCTTACACATCGCATTACCCAAAACACACTCCACTAACATCCAGGATGAAGATTTTATCAAAGGTAATCAGAACATGAATTCAACAAATCATTTATGATGAATCCTTTAAGAGTCAGAGCTGCCTTTGAGATCGAATAAATCACCATCGGGTGTAAATCAGGGTGCATTTATAATCCATCCCGGAGGGCTAGTTAGGTAGTAGAAAGCTATAAAAGAACTATCTCTTAAGCAGGATAATCTTGTTAAAGAAAAGAGCGCGCCTTAATGTGACTAAGACATAATAATTTACTGGCCTCCTTCAAGCTTATTATCGAAAAGGCGATAAGTATTTCATTTTATGATGAAGTTCCACTGTTTGTAATTTGTCTTTTCTCACACTGCTCTGGCTGCTTGTGTAATGCCTGAAAGAGCTGGGTCTGAGAATTACACTGTGCAAATGTAGATCTGTTAAGTACTTTAATGCCTCCATTAAACCAGTGGGGTAACAGGCAAATCTGATTAGGTTAATAACGCCTCCTTGGATGTGAAGGACCAGGGTATTTATTGAAGTGGATTCATGCAAGGAACCTATCCAGATTATGACTTTTGAATTCACTGATTTTGATACATACAGCTGGAGGAAACCATTTGGTCCATTTGATACAGTCTGAACACACAGAAGGTCCAAAGATCATGAAGCAGGGATTCTTCATTCTACTGGCATTGGGCCTTCACAAAGTTGGTGGTAAATTAAGGCTAAACAAGCAAGTATTCACATGGAGTGAAGGCTGCAGTTTACATTAGATTGAGAAATCCCTTGATGTTCAGCCTTTCTTCCTGTAACTCCTATAACCGCACTGCCAGCAGGGGTAGTAGAGTCAGATACATTAGGGACATTTAAGGACTCTTGGATAGGCACATGGAAAACAATACAATGAAGGGTATGTAGTTTAGTCTGATCTTAGAGTAGGATAAAAGGCCGGCACAACATCGAGGACTGTACTGTTGTATGGTTCCTTCTTTCCTTAATGATAGTTCTTTGTCCAGAAAGAGTTTGTCAGCTCCAACTGCCCTCCCTCACTGTTGTCACTTACTGTTGGAGCTCCCAGTAAAACTGCTTGAGCTCCCCTGCTTGGCACCCTCCCTCACTGCTGCCACCTGCTGCCAAGATTCCATTACTATAGAAAGTGCCTCTTCAAGCATTGAACTGAGCCACAATTTTTGCGTCCACTGGTCTCAGAAAAAAACTGTGACCCTTTACCTGGCATCAATCCTGGACTGCTTTCAGACAAAATAGAAGTTGCCGGAAAAGCTCAGCAGGTGTGTAGAGAGAAATCAGAGTTAACGTTTCAGGTTGAATGACACTTCCTCAGAACTGATAGTAGCTAAGAAGATGTTGGTTTAGAACATTGATATTGAAAGGTACAGCACAGAACAGGCCCTTCGGCCTACAATGTTGTGCCATGGATTATTCCTAATTTAAAATAATTCATTCAGTGCTGTAAAAGAGGTAAAAACAATGACTGCAGATGCTGGAAACCAGATTCTGGATCAGTGGTGCTGGAAGAGCACAGCAATTCAGGCAGCATCCGAAAAGCTTCGAAATCGACGTTTCGGGCAAAAGCCCTTCATCCATGCGCATGTCCAGCAGTCGCTTAAATGTCCCTAATGACTCTGCTTCCATCACCACCACTGGCAATGCACTCCATGCATTCGCAACTCTCTACGTAAAGAATCTCTGACATCTCCTCTATACCTTCCTCCTAATATCTTAAAACTATGACCCCTCATGCCAGTCAATCCTGCCCTGAGGAAAAGTCTCTGGCTATTGACTTTTTCCATGCCTCTCATTATTTTGTACACCTCGATCAGGTCACCTCTCTTCCTCCTTCTCTCCAGAGAGAAAAGTCCAAGCTTAGTCAACCTTTCTCTGTAAGACAAGCCCTCCAGTCCTGGCTGCATCCTGGTAAACCTTCTTTGCATCCTCTCTCAAGCTCAGCATCTTTTCTATATAGAGTGTCAAGAACTGAACACAATATTCCAAGTGTGGCCTCACCAGAGTTTGTAGAGATGCAACAAAACCTCGTGGCTCTTAAACTCAATCCTCCTGTTAATGAAAGCCAAAACACCATATGCTTTCTTAACAACTCTATCCACTTGGGTGGCAACTTTGAGGGATCTATGCACTTGATCACCAAGATCCCTCTGTTCCTCTACACTGCCAAGAATCCTGTCTTTAATCCTATATTCAGCATTCAAGTTTGACCTTCCAAAATGCATCACTTTGCATTTATCCAGGTTGAACTCCATTTGCCATTTCTCAGCCCAGCTCTGCATCCTGTCTATGTCACGCTGCAGCCTGCAATAGCCCTCGATACTATCAACGGCATCTCCAACCTTGGTGTCATCGGCAAATTTATTAACCCACCCCTCAACCTCTTCAACCAGATTATGTATAAAATTTACAAAGAGCAGAGGCCAAAGAACTCACCACTGACCTCCAGGCAGAATACTTTCCATCTACAACCACTCTCTGCTTTCTGTCAGCCAACGAAATCTGAATCCAGATAGCCAAATCTCCCTGAATCCCATACCTCCTGACTTTATGAATGAGCCTACCATGGGAAACTTTATCAAATGCCTTGCTGAAGTCCACATACACCACATCCACCACTTAACCTTCATCGGCCTGTCTTTGCACCTCCTCAAAGAACTCAATAAGGTTTATGAGGCATGACCTGCCCCTCACAAAGTCATGCAGACTGCCTTTAATCATGCTATGCCTTTCCAAATAGTCATAAATCCTATCCCTCAGAATTCTTTCCACAACCTTGCTGACCACCAACTTAAGACTGACTGGTCTGTTTTGCCAGGGATTTCCCTGTTCACCTTCTTAAAAAGAGGAAAAACATTCGCTTCCCTCCAATCCTCCGGTACAACTTCCATGGAGAGTGAGGAAGCAAAGATCTTCACCAGCGGCTTAGCAACCTCCTTTCTCCTTTCCTGGAACAACCTAGGATAAACGCGGTCTGGCCCTGCGGACTTATCAATCTTAAAGCTTGCCAAACCTTCCAGCACATCAACTTCATCAATTTTGATCTGTTCAAGCCTGTTTCTCAGCTCCTCAAAGTTCTCATTCACAACAAGGTCTCTTTCCTTAGTGAAAGCTGAAGCTAAAATCTCATTTAGGGCTTCCCTTATCTGCTTTGACTCCACGCATAAGTTCCCTCCGCTATCCCTGATTGGCCCTACCTTCTCCCTGATCATTCTTTTATTCCTCACGTATGAGTAAAATTCCTTTGGGTTCTCCATAATCCTTCCTGCCAAACCCTTTTCGTGCCCCCTCCTGGCTCTCCTCAGTCCATTTCTGAGTACCTTTCTAGTAAGCCTGTAATCCTCTAAAGCTGTGCTAGACCCTTGCTTCCTTCACAATACGTAAGCTGCTTTCTTTCATTTGACGAGAACCTCCTCTGTTCTCTTCATGCAAGGCTCCTTACCCCTTCTTGCCTGTCTCAGAGGAACACATTTGTGCATCACTCACAACAAATGCTCCTTAAACAGTCTCCACTACAGTTGTGCCCTTTCTGTGGAACAATTGCTCCCAATCTGTACTTCCCAACCCCTGTCTGATAGCATCATAATTTCCTTTTCCCCAATTAAATACTTTCCCATGGTAATGGTTCCTTTCCTTCTCCAAGGCTATGGTAAATGTGAGGCAGTTGTGATCACTGTCACCAAAGTGCTCTCCCACCATGAGATCTGACACCTATCCTGGCTCATTGCCGAGCACCAAATCCAAAATGGCCTCTCCCTTCATCGGTCTGTCTACATACTGAGTAAGGAAACCCTCCTGAACACACCTGACAAAAACTGCTCCATCCAAACCACCTGCACTAAGGACATTCCAGTCAATATTGGGAAAGTTGAAGTCATCCATAACAACAACCTGCTACATCTGCATTTTTCCAAAATCTGCCGTCCTCTGAGCTCTTCAATCTCCCTACTGCTATTAGGGGGTCTGTAGGAATCCTCCAGTGAGGTGGTTACTCCCTTGCTGTTCCTAACTTCCACCCATACTGATTGAGTAGACCAACCATCCTTAACAACCTTAGTTTCTGTAGCTGTAATGCACTCTCTGATTAGCAAAGCTACACCGTCTCATCATAGTCCCAAGTACTGATCCCCATGCTCTAAGTTCATCACTCTTACCTCTGACACTCCTTGCATTAAAGCAGACACACTTTAACCAACCCCTTTGTTTCATCACGTGAAAAACCTTCCTGATAGATTCACGACATCCTGTCACTGCCCCATCTACAACTACCCTCCTCTCAGATATGTAGCTCTGGTTTCCACCCCCTTGACAAACTAGTTTAAACCCTCCCGAAGCACACAAACAAATCTCCCACTCAGGACGTTTGTGCCCCTCCAGTTTAGGTGCAACCCGTCCTTCATGTACAGGTCCCATATTCCTCAGAAGACATCCCAATGGTCTAGGGATCTGAAGCCCTCGCTCCTGCACCCGCCTCGCAGCCACACAACTGGTTTATATGCAGATGAAAGGGTGGGGGGGAGGGCGGAAGGAGTAACTAATAGATGGGTATAGAGTGTAAAGAGAGAGAAGAACAGTTGGACAGACAAAGGAGTGGATAATGATCTGTTGATGGGGATAGTTAGTAGCCATTACCATTCAACTACCATCATTTCTAAGGAAGGGTTGCTTGATCTGAAATGTTAACTCTGATTTATCTACACAAATGCTACCAGATTTGCCGAGCTTTTCCAGCAATTTCTGTTTTTGTCTCTGACTTACAGCAGCTCCAGTTCTTTCAGATTTTATCTGGACTAGTTTTGGATAGATTTTCTTTTAGGTTACACTGCATTTGCTTATTGGCACAGGATTAACAGATGAGTGGTAATGGTTGTTGATTCTCCAGATAAGAATAAGAAAGTTTCTTTACTCATTGTTCCAATACACTGCAAGCTCTTTCCACCAGCGAAAAATGAATTGCACCTTTTTAATTTTCGGTATATCTGTAGTCTTAAATTCAACACTTTCTTAGAAAAGAAGAAAGAATATGAGGGCATAGATTTAAAATGATGTGCAAAAGAACCAAAGGGTGATGTGAGAAAAAAACTTTACGGAGCGAGTAGTTAGGGTATGAAGTGCACCGTCTGCAAGTGTGCAGGAGGCTGGTTCAATTGAAGCAGTCAAGAGGGACATTGGAAGGTTACTTGGATGATCATGGTGTGCAGGGAGATGGGAAAAAGGCAGGAGATTGGCACGAGGTAATAGTACTGGAGCAGGTATCATGGGCAAATGGCTCCCTGTGCCATTCACAATCCTGTGATTTTAACATTGATGAATGTAACACCCAGTAAAATAGTATTTCAATGTAAGAGGCCAAACAGGGAAGGGAGATGAGCTCAGGGCATGGTAAGGAACATGGGACTAGGATATCATAGTAATTACAGAAATGTGGCTCAGGGATGGGCAGGACTGACAGCTTAATGTTCCAGGATACAAATACTACAGGAAGGATAGAAAAGGAGGCAAGAGAGGAGGGGGAGTGGCATTTTTGATAAGGGATAGCATTACAGCTGTGCTGAGGGAGGATATTCCCGGAAATACATCCAGGGAAGTGATTTGGGTGGAACTGAGAAATAAGAAAGGGATGATCACCTTATTGGGATTATAATTTAGACCCCCTAATGGTCAGTGGGAAATTGAGAAACAAAATTGTAAGCAAATCTCAGTGAGCTGTAAGAATAATAAGATGGTTATGGTAGGGGATTTAAACTTTCCAAACATAGACTGGGACTGCCATAGTGTTACGGGTTTAGATGGAGAAGAATTTGTTAAGTGTGTACAAGAAAGATTTCTGATTCAATATGTAGAAGTACCTACTAGAGAAGGTGCAAAATAGAGAAAGAATAGGGCCCCTTAAAGATCAGCAAGGCGGCCTTTGTGTGGAGCCGCAGGAGATGGGGCAGATACTAAATGAGTATTTTGCATCAGTATTTACTGTGGAAAAGGACATGGAATACATGGAATGTAGGGAAACAGATGGTGACATCTTGAAAAATGTCCATATTACAGAGAAGAAAGTGCTGGATGTCTTGAAACACATAAAAGTGGGTAAGTCCCCAGGATCTGATCAGGAATACCCTAGAAATCTGTGGGAAGCTAGGGAAGTGATTGCTGGGTCTTGTACTGAGATAGTCACAGGCGAGGTGCCGGAAGACTGCAGGTTGTTTAAGGTGGTGTCACTGTTTAAGAAGGGTGGCAAGGACAAGCCAGGGAACTATAGACCAGTGAGCCTGATGTCACTGGTGGGCATGTTGTTGGAGGGAATCCGGAGGGACAGGATGTACATGCATTTAGAAAGGCAAGGACTGATTAGGGATAGTCTCACAATCTTGACTGAGTTTTTTAAAGAAGTAAAAAAGAAGGTTGATGAGGGCAGAGCTGTAGATGTGATCTATATGGACTTCAGTAAGGCGTTCAACAAGGTTCCCCATGGGAGACTGATTAGCAAGGTTAGATCCAATGGAATACAGGGAGAATTCGCCATTTGGATACTGAACTGGGTTGAAACTTTATTGCTGGAACAGCACAGCAGGTCAGGCAGCATCCAGGGAACAGGAGATTCGACGTTTCGGGCACAGGCCCTTCTTCAGGAATCGCCTGTGCCCGAAACGTCGAATCTCCTGTTCCCTGGATGCTGCCTGACCTGCTGTGCTGTTCCAGCAATAAAGTTTCAACTTTGATCTCCAGCATCTGCAGACCTCACTTTCTCCTCGGATACTGAACTGGCTCAAAGGTAGAAGACAGAGGGTGGTGGTGGAGGCTTGTTTTTCAGACTGGAGGCCTGTGACCAGTGGAGTGCCACAAGGATCAGTGCTGGGTCCTCTACTTTTTATCATTTATATAAATGATTTGGATGTGAACACAAGAGGTATAGTTAGTAAGTTTGCAGATGACACCAAAATTGGAAGTATAGTGGACAGCGAAGAAGATTACCTCAGATTACAATGGGATCTTGGTCAGATGGGCCAATTGGCTGAGAAGTGGCAGATGGAGTTTAATTCAGATAAATGCGAGGTGCTGCATTTTGGAAAAAAAATCCATAGCATGATTTATATACTTAATGGTAAGGTCCTAGGGTGTGTTGCTGAACAAAGAGACCTTGGAGTGCAGGTTTATAGCTCCTTGAAAGTGGAGTCGCAGGTAGATAGGATAGTGAAGAAGGTGTTTGGTATTCTTTCCTTTATTGGTCAGAGTATTGAGTACAGGAGTTGGGAGGTAATGTTGCAGCTGTAAAGGACATTAGTTAGGCCACTGTTGGAATATTGCTTGCAATTCTGGTCTCCTTCCTATCAGAAAGATGTTGTGAATCTTGAAAGGGTTCAGAAAAGATTTACAAGGATGTTGCAGGGTTGGAGGATTTGAGCTGCAGGGAGAGGCTGAATAGGCTGGGGCTGTTTTCCCTGGAGTGTCGGAGATTGAGGGGTGACCTTATAGAGGTTTATAAAATCATGAGGGGCATGGATAGGATAAATAGACAAAAAATTTTCCTGGAATGGGGGAGTCTAGAACTTGAGGGCATAGGTTTAGGGTGAGAGGTGAAAGATATAGGAAAGACCTAAGGGGCAACTTTTTCACTCAGAGTGTGGTACGTGTATAGAATGAGCTGCCAGAGGAAGTGGTGGAGGCTGGTACAATTGCAACATTTAAAAGGCAACCGGATGGGCATATGAATAGGAAGGGTTTGGAAGGATATGGGCCGTATGCTGGCAGGTGGGACGAGATTGGATTAGGGTGTCCGATCAGCATGTACAGGTTGGACCAATTGGCCTATTTCCATGCTGTACATCTCTAGGACTCTATGGCTAAGAAACCCTTGAAAATTCCTGCTGTTTTAGATTAGATTCCCTACAGTGTGGAAACAGGCCCTTTGGCCCAACCAGTCCACACTGACTCTCTGAAGAGTAACCCACCCAGACCCATTTCCCTTTGACTATTTGACCAAACACTATGGGGCAAGTTAGCATGGCCAATTCACCTAACCTGCACATCCTTGGACGGTGGGAAGAAACCGGAACACCCGGAGGAAACCCATGCAGACACGGGGAGAATGTGCAAACTCCACTCAGACAGTCACCTGAGGCTGGAATCAAACCTTGGGACCCTGGTGCTGTGAGGCAGCAGTGCTAACCACTGAGCCACTTCTTGAACATTGGACACGTAGGGAACTGAAATAATTTAATCAGAGCCTCCTCCTAAGTGTCAATCTTTTGTTCCAATTTCCAAACACATTAAGATGTTTTATATCTATACATCAACTTTATTGCTCTTGACACGTAATACATTTTGGTAAAACAAGCAAGGGCAGGACTTAGTCCAAAGATGTGCAGGCTAGGATGGATTTGCCATGCTGAGTTGTCCATTGTATCCAGGGATGTGCAGGTTAGGATGGGGGATTGACCATGCTAAATTGTCCACTGTATCCAGGGATGTGCAGGCGAGAGTGGATCGGCCATGCTAAATTGTCCATTGTATCCAGGGATGTGCAGTTTAGGATAGATTGGCCATGCTAAATTGTCCATTGTATCCAGGGATGTGCAGGCTAGGTGGATTAGCCATGGGAAATGCAGGGTTACGGGGATAGGGTAGGGATGTGTGTCTGGATGAGAAGCTCTTCGGAGGGTCAGCATGGACTCAATGGACCAAATGGCTTGTTTGCATACTTTAGGGATTCTGTAATTCTATGATTATCCAATTAATTGTCGGATCCTGGGTAGTGTTTTCGAACAGAGAGACCTAGACGTTCAGGTACATAATGCTTTGGAATTTGTGTCACTTGTGGACAGGGTGGTTAAGAAGACATTTAGCCTGCTTACCTTCATTGTTCATACCATTGAGTATAGGAGTTGGGACGTCATGTTGAAGTTGTACAGGATGTTGGTGAGGCCTCTTCTGGAATACTGTGTCCAGTTCTGGTCACCCTGTTATAAAAGAAGGACATTATTAAATTAGAGAAGGTGCAGGAAATATTTACCAAGATGCTGCTGTGAATGGAAAGCTTGAGTTATAAGGGGAGGCTGGATAGGCTGGGGACTTTTTCACTGAAGCATAGGAGGTTGATGGGCGATGTTATAGAGGTTTGTAAAATCATGAGGGGAATAGATAAGGTGATTGACAAGGGTCTTTTCCCTCAGGTGGGGGACTACCTGGAGGCAAACTTTTAAGGTGAGAGGAGAAAACTTCAAAAAGGACACAAGGGACAACGTTTTTCCACAGACAGTGGCTCATGTGTGGCTCACTTCTAAAGGAAGTGGTGGGTGTGGGTACAATTACGATGTTTAAAAGACATTTGGTTAAGTCCATGAATAGGAAGAGTTTGGAGAGATAGGGGTCAAATGCAGGCAAGTGGGACTAGTTTAGTTTGGGATTATGGTGAGCATGGATTAGTTAACTGAAGGGTCTGTTTCTATGCCGTATGACTCTATGTCTCGATGACTATGACTGAAAATAAACAGATTAACCGCACTTTGACACAAATCTAAATAAAGCTGGAGCAGTAATTATTTTCAAGATTGCAGAGTGTAGATATTGATGATTATGCTGAATAGGAAGATATATTACTTCCCATCATTTGTTTGAAATTGAGCTTGTCACCGGCAATGTCTGAAAGAAATCCCTTGTGAGGAAATTATCCAAAAGTTGTTGTGAGTTCTAATTGACGGCAATTAAGTTAGAAGTGACAACTCAAGTCACTTGGAGGTGTGAAGTGCTGGTTTGTTTTTTTCTAGATGTTGCAGAAATTCCAGGATTTTGATTTGACTCCCAAGACCAGATACAATCAGTGTCAAGGACACACAGCACGGGTGGATCATCTGGCATCTGTGCAAAGGTCATCTTCAGAGTGTTACTCACACAGTAACGTGCAAATATATATAGTGCCTTTAAAACAGTATGATATCCTGAAGTCCTTTACAGCATCATAAGAAAGATACAATCTAATGTCGAGCTAAAAGAAGGAGACATGAGAGTTCTTGAGCATCGACCATTTTAACCAACTTGTTACAACGTCCTTCTGGAACACTTAGAATTGAACTCTAGTCTCCTGGCTCAGAGTTAAGCACATCATCACTGTACCAAAATAACCTGTTGGGCTGATGAATACAAACTAGGTCAAAGAGTTAAGTTTTAAGAAAGGTCATTTTTGCCAGAGCCTTCTCATTTTGTTATGATTCCAGTTGATGCTAATACCATACAGGTCAGATCCCAGGACAAAAACTGATTTGATAGACTGTACCATTTATATTTTTCTTTTGATTACTGTGGAAGTCACTCATTGAACATATACATAAAAGGCTACCATTGAACTTTTAGTGAAAGAATATAGTTTTTGCACTAAAGTAAAACCATGGATATCCATTGGATAAGAAAATCTGAAAGATAGATTACAAACATCAAAAAGAAAGATTCATCTCTTTTATCCCAGCTGTAGTCAGAGGTATCCTCAGAGGTAGAGTCACTCCTATCTTCTTGCAATGGGTGTGTGTTTAGTAGACATGGCTTTAATCAGTTTCCTTTCAATAAATCACTGCATATTTACTAGATGCTATTTTCATCAGCTGAAGTGTTCCCAATGTAGTAATGTAACCCATTAGGGAAGGCATAGACAGGATTTCACAGTCACAGAAGTGTGCTGGCAGACAGTAAGCTGGTTTGAAGTGTATCTACTTCAACGCCAGGAGTATCTGGAATAAGGTAGGTGAGCTTGCAGCATGGATAGGTACCTGGGACTTCGATGTTGTGGCCATTTAGCAGACATGGATAGAGCAGGGTCAGGAATGGATTTTGCAGGTTCCAGGGTTTAGATCTTTCATTAAGAACAGGGAGGGTGGTAAAAGAGGGGGAGGTGTGTACTTGTTAGTCAAGGACAGTATAATGGTGACTAAAAGAACTTTTGACGAGGACTTGTCTATTGAGGTGGTATGGGCTGAGGTTAGAAACAGGAGAGGAAAGGTCACACTGCTGGGAGGTTTTTAAAGGCTTCCGCAGAGTTCCAGAGATGTGGAGGAAAGGATGGCAAAATTATTCTAGGTAAGAGTGAAAGGAACAGTTTGGTCATTATGGGGTCTTTAACTTCCACAACATTGACTGGAAATACTATAACTCTAGTACATCAGATGGATCAGTTTTTGTCCAATGTGTACAGAAGGGTTTCCTGACACAGTATGTCGAAGGGCCGACAAGAGGGGAGGCCACACTGGATCTGGTGTTTGGTAATGAACCAGGCCAGGTGTTTGATTTAGTGGTAGGTGAGCACTTTGGGGAGAGTGACCATAATTCAGTTACGTTAGTTTAGCGATGGAAAGGGATAGGTACATACCACAGGGCAAGAGTTATAGATGGGGGAAGGGCAATTATAATGTGATTAGATAAGACTTAGGACGCATAGAATGGGGTAGCAAATTCAGGGGATGGGGACAATCGAAATGTGGAGATGGTTTAAGGAACAATTATTGCGTGTCCTTGATAGGTATGTCCCTGTCAGGCAGGAGGAAGTAATAAGGTGTGGGAACCGTGGTTTACTACAGAAATTGCATCTCTTGTTAAGCAGAAGGAGGAGGCTTATGTGACGATGAGATAAGATGGTTCAGATGAGGCGATGCAAAGTTACTGAATAGCTAGAAAAGATTTAAAGAAAGAGTTAAGAAGAGCAAGGAGGGAAGATGAACAGTCTTTAGCAGGTAGAATAAAGGAGAACTTTCTCTAGGTATGTGAGGAATAAAAGTATGACTAGAGTAGGAATAGGGCCAGTCAAAGGCAGAAGTGTGAAGCTGTGTGTGGACCCTGTGGAGATTGGAGAGGTGCTAAACAAATATTTCTCATTGGTTTTCACTTAGGAAAAGGAGAATATTGTAGAGGAGAAGAATGAAATATGAGATATTAGACTAAAAAGAATCGAGGTTAGTCAGGAAGAGATGCTATCAATTCAAGAAGGAGTGAAAGTAGACAAGTCCCCTGGGCTGAATGGGATTTATCCGAGGATTCTCTGGGAAGCTAGGGATGAGGTGATGGAGCCTTTGGCTTTGGTCTTTGAGTTGTCATTGTCTACAGGTTTAGTACCAGAAGACTGGAGGATTGCAAATGTTGTGCCCTTGTTCAAGAAAGGCAGTAGAGATAACCCAGGTAATTACAAACCAGTGAGCCATACTTCTACTGGAAGAAAGGTTTTGGAAAGGATTATAAGAGCTAGGATTTATAATAATCTAGCAAGCAACAATTTGATTTCAGATAGTCTACATGGTTTTGTCTCATAAACCCCCACTGAATGTTTTGAGAAGGAGACTAAGTATGTGGATGAGGATGGCGCAGTTGATGCAGTATACATGGACTTCAGTAAAGCATTTGATAAGGTTCCACATGGTAGGCTGATGGAGAAAATGCAGAGGCATGGAATTGAGGACGATTTAGCAGTCTGGATTAGAAACTGGCTTTCTGAAAGAAGGCAGCGTATGATGGTTGATGGAAAATATTCAGCCTGGAGTCTGGTTACTAGTGGTATGCCACAAGGAACTGCTTTGGGACCACTGCTGTTTGTCATTTTTATAAATGCCTGGGATGCAGGCATAGGTGGATGGGTTAATAAGTTTACAGATGACACTAAAGTCAGTAGAGTAGTGGACAGTGTGGATGTTGCAGGTTGCAGGGGGTCTTGGATAAGCTGCAGAATTGGGCTGAGAGGTGGAAAATGGAGTTCAATGCAATTAAATGTGAGGTGATTCACTTTGGGAAGAATAACAGGAAGGTAGAATACTGGGTCAACGGAAAGATTCTTGCTAGTGTGGATGCGCAGAGGGATCTTGGAGTCCTAAAAATTGCCACCCAAAGTTTGATAGTGCTGTTAAAAAGGCATAGGTTTTATTGGTAGAGGGATTGATTTCCGGAGCCGTGATGTCATGCCGCAACTATACAAAACGCTAGTGCGGCCGCACTTGGAATATTGTGTACACGTCATGTCGGCCCATTACAGGAAGGATGTGGAAGCATTGGAAAAGGTACAGAGGAGATTTACCAGGATGTTGCCTGGTCTGGAGTGAAAATCAAATGAGGAAAGGCTGAGAGACTTGGGTCTGTTTTCATTGGAAAGAAGAAGGCTAAGAGAGACATACAAGATGATCAGTGGATTAAATAGGGTGGACTGTGAGAGTTTTTTCCTAGGATGATGACAACAACTTGTACGAGGTCGCATAGTTACAAATTTGAGGGGCTATAGATTTAAGACAGATGTTAGAGGCAGGTTCTTTAATCAGAGAGTGGTAAGGGTGTGGAATGCCTGCCTGCCAAAGTAGTTAACTCAGCCACAATTGGGAGATTTGAACAATCCTTGGATAAGCATATGGATGATGATAGGATAGTGTAGGGAGATGGGCTTAGATTAGTTCACAGGTCGGCGCAACATTAAGGACCGAAGGGCCTGTTCTGCACTGTATTGTTCTATGTTCTGTTACTACATTACATAGCTCTCCTAAACTCATACCTTCAGCAGCCTTGTATCATAGACATCCTACACTGCAGAAGAAGGTCATTTTGCCCATCAAGTTCATACCTCCTTGAAAGTGGAGTCGCGGGTAGATAGGATAGTGAAGAAGGCGTTTGGTATGCTTTCCTTTATTGGTCAGAGTATTGAGTACAGGAGTTGGGAGGTCATGTTGCGGCTGTACAGGACATTGGTTAGACCACTGTTGGAATATTGCGTGCAATTCTGGTCTCATTCCTATCGGAAAGATGTTGTGAAACTTGAAAGGGTTCAGAAAAGATTTACAAGGATGTTGCCAGGGTTGGAGGATTTGAGCTATAGGGAGAGGCTGAACAGGCTGGGGCTGTTTTCCCTGGAGCATCGGAGGCTGAGGGGTGACCTTATAGAGGTTTATAAAATTATGAGCGGCATGGATAGGATAAATAGACAAAGTCTTTTCCCTGGGGTACGGGAGTCCAGAACTAGAGGGCATAGGTTTAGGGTGAGAGGGGAAAGATATAAAAGAGACCTAAGGGGCAACTTTTTCCACACAGAGGGTGGTACGTGTATGGAATGAACTGCCAGAGGAAGTGGTGGAGGCTGGTACAATTACAACATTTAAGAGGTATTTGGATGGGTATATGAATAAGAAGGGTTTGGAGGGATATGGGCCGGCTGCTGGCAGGTGGGACTAGATTGGGTTGGGATATCTGGTCGGCATGGACGGGTTGGATCGAAGGGTCTATTTCCATGCTGTACATCTCTATGACTCTATAAGTCCACACCAATCTGTGAAAATCATCACAGGTGGACCCAGCTCTTCCCACTGTATCCTGTCACCTCACATGTACTCTAGATGATCCACGAAGCAAACACATTCCTGAACACTATAGGCAATCCATGTAACCTGCATATCTTTGGTCTGTGGGAGGAAATCAGAGCATGCAGAGGAAACATGCAAATTACACACAGATGGTTGCCCAAGGCTGGAATCGAACTAGGGTCCCTGATGCTATTAGACAGCAGTGCTAACCACTGAGCCACCATGAATGTCCTTGTAGGACAGCTTTCTTTTTGGCACCCTCACAGCCTTTTGCTTCTAGTCTTTTCTTTTCACTGATTCCTTCGCCCCTCTGGACTTTACCCAGCCTTGATGTTTTAAGCCTGATGTTAGCAACACTTCTATGATTATGGGCCTCTTCTCCTCTGTATGAGCCTGCTTCAAGCTCCTGTCTGTCCCTGGAGGAAGAAAACACACATCAGCAAATACCTTACATCTATCTCCTCAGGTGGCTTCCTATCACTTAGCTTAAATCATATGGCATTATTTTTAATTCCATGTTCAAAGTGACTTCCTGACTTCTCAAATCAAACTCGTTCTACTTCACAGAACTAAAATTTAAAATCCATTTTCCCTCCACTTTAGAACCCAGATTCGCAAATAATTATACTAATGAAATATTAAACTTCATAAAGCACCTTCCAAACCCATGACCACTTCCATCTAGAAGGACAAGGACAACTGATACATGAGAACACCACCAGCTTCAAGTTCCCCTCCAATCCACTCACCATCCTGACTTGGAGATATATGGTAGTTCCTTCTGTGTCACTGGGTCAGAATCCTGGAATTCCCACCCTAAGGCATTGTGGGTCAACCCACAGCAGGTGCACTGCAGCGGCTCAAGAAGGCAGCTCACCACCATTTTCTCAATGGGCAATGAGAGTCAGGCAATAATTGCAGGACCAACCAGCAATGCGCACATGCCACAAATTAATTTAAAAAAACAAAATAATAGAAGCTTATTTCTACAATTTAGTGTTGTGTCTACCTCTGTAAAATCACCCTTGATCCTTTGCTTGTGTAAGCACTCCTGGTATCTTTCAGAGTCATAGAGTCACACAGCACGGAACCAGACCCTTCAGTGCACCTGGTCTGAGCTGACCGTAATTCCAATCTAAACTAGTCCCACCTGCTTGTTCCCAGCCCATAACCCTCCAAACATTTTTTGTTCATGTACTTATCTAAACTTCTTTTCAATGTTGTAACTGAATCCACATCCACCATTTTCTCTGGCTGGTCATTTCATACATAAACTACTCTCTACGTAAAAAGAAATTGCCCCTCATGTCTTTTTAAATTTTTTCTCATCTCACCTTAAAGATATACCCTCTAGTTTTGAAATCTCTCACTCTAGGGAAAAGATACCTGTCATTCACCTTATCTCTACCCCATGATTTTATAAACCTCTATATGGTCAGCTCTAAAACCTCCAGTGAAAAAAGTCCAGCCTCTCCTTATAACTCAAGCCCTCCATCCTTGGCAAACTTCTCCAATTTAATAATATCCTTCCTCTAACTGGGCAACCAGAACTGGACACAGTACTGCGAAAGATGCTTCTACAACATCCTGTACAACTTCAACATGATGTCCCAACTCAAGGTTGGGAAAAAGGTCTCAAAAGTCTGAGCAAGCATGCTAAACACCTTCTTACCCACCCTGTCTACCTGTAACACAAATAATAATTAATTGGAATAACTAATCCAAATTTAGTCAGCTTCTTATAATCTCCTTGCAGATGCTGAATATCAGGTCTAATAGCAATCCTACCTGTGTTGACCTTTCTTGCCTAATCCTTTCATTTAACTCTTCAGCATCATTTTGTTAATATTGTGCACCTTTCATAGAAGGTGTGCACCTTGGACTCCTCCATCGCCAGATCATAGCAACACGACGGCTGGAGGAAGAGCACCTCATCTTCCGCCTAGGAACCCTCCAACCACAAGGGATGAATTCAGATTGCTACAGTTTCCTCATTTCCCCTCTCCCCACCTTGTCTCAGTCCCATCCCTCGAACTCAGTACCACCTTCCTAACCTGCAATCTTCTTCTTGACCTCTCTGCCCCCACCCCCACTCTGGCCTATCACCCTCACCTTAACCTCCTTCCACCTATCACATTTCCAACGCCCCTCCCCCAAGTCCCTCCTCCCTACCTTTTATCTTAGCCTGCTTGGCACACTCTCCTCATTCCTGAAGAAGGGCTCATGCCCGAAATGTCAATTCTCCTGCTCCTTGGATGCTGCCTGACCTGCTGCGCTTTTCCAGCAACACATTTTCAGCACCTTTCATAGAACCCCAGTCTATACCAGGAAAATCTAAATTGCCCAGAACAATTAAAACTGTTTCATTATAATCTTTCCTTGTTTGACTATATGAATCTTCAATAAGTCACTTTTACTGATCTGGTCCTCTCTAGTAGATGCTGATAATTTGTTCTCATCCCCTCATGGTCATCTTGTCCTAGAATTCTGACCTGAAGATAAAATGATAATGGGAGATGGAGAGCGTTGAAAGGATCACTGGTTGAAAACAGAACAAATCTCAGGGGCAGTTTGAAACCATCAGAGAATTCTCAGGATCAGATACCCCTCTGGCTGCCTGATGCTATACCCCTATGATATCTGATTCCTGAAGAAGGGCTCATGCCCGAAATGTCGATTCTCCTGCTCCTTGGATGCTGCCTGACCTGCTGCGTTTTTCCAGCAACACATTTTCACCTCAATGATATCACAACAGGAAACAAGGTTTGTGCAGGATTTCCAGGTACCAGCAGGACAGTGGGTTAACCACTGAAAACAATGGCTAGTCAGCTAGTTTCCCAACACCATATTTGAAAGGCAGCAGTCAGTGAGATTTTATTGAGTGCCTTGGTAAATCTGACACTGTGATTTTCCAGTTGTTCTCGGTGTTATTTTGAGACGACGGAGACAGATCACACAGCAGGAGATGGTCACCTAGTAACTCAACAAGAAGCTCCAGGCAGCTTTCCTGGTGAAGATGCTGACAAAGACTATCCCATTGATGAATTCCATCCTCCCCGACCAGTCATGACCTAACTGCTTTCTCATTGTTTCAACTACATTTTCTTTTTAAAAAGAAAAGGTTGAGAGGGCAACTTCACATTGGATTAACCTTGTGGTTACTTCCTCTTTACTCTGTCTGGCTGAAGTTAGGCAATCCTCCAGTTGTGAAAGCCTTCGTGCTGCTCCTAGTTCAACCTGTCTCCATCCCAGTTAGGGAAGACTTTTTTCATTCATTTACAGGACGTGGATATGGCTAGTATTTATTGCCCATCCCTAACTGCCAAGTGGTCACTTGAGAGTCAACCACATTCCTGTGGTTCTGGAGTCTTACGTAGGCCAGCAGTTTCCTTTCCTAAAGTAATCCAGATGGTTTTTTTCCTGACAATCAACAACCCTACTTAATTGTTGGTTTCTTTTGAATTCAAATTCCACCTTCTGTCATGGTGGGATTTGAACCCAGGCCTACAGAGCATTACCTGGGTCGCTGGATTAATACTCTAGTGATAATACCACTAGGCCATCATTTACCCATGTGCAGGTCAACATTTCAACAAATGCCTGGATCAATTCAATTTAATTCAATTCACCCCAGGAATAGGTTTGAACATAAAAATGGATCTTGCTCCTGTTTCTCACGCTTAAAGTAAAAAACAGTCAGCCCATCGTACCTGAGCTATGGATTGGTTTTATAGGATGAAACTATTCTGTTTAGCTTACTTGTCATTGTTTTTTTCACAGAGACTCACTGTTATTGATCTTAAGCTGATGAGTGAAATATGAAATTAGACATGTATTTGATAATGGGATTTTTCGCAAAATGCCGCATTACACAGGTCTGATTCCTACTTTACAACCCAGTATCTCTCTAATTGTTAAATTTAACACTGAACCCAAAATGTTGGCATTGCTTTCCCTCAGCAGATGCTGTGTTTCTCCAGCAATTGCTGTTTTTTTTTGTTTCAAATTTCCAGCATCCGCAGTTCTTGGTTTTATTTTGATGCTTAATTTAACAATGTCATCAACCTGTGCATTTTTCCAATGGTTGAAATTATCCCAGGCACTGAACAACATAAGCATGAATAAGAAAATTGGGAGAATCAAGTGAGATTTGTGGTTAGACCTTCCCATTGTCAAGAGCAAAATGCATCATTACCCAGTCAAGTGCTGAATGTCAAGATGTCAAGTCTTGCTTCTGAGTGGTGAGGGACTGATTTGGTATATTTGAACTTACATTTACATTTACTTTGTGATTTTATCTTGTCTCATTGAGATGTAATTGCCTGTATTCCAAGCTGCTGAATACAAGCTAAGCAGAGACAATCCCTGAATTGAAAGTCAGAGCAGATACCCAGTGATTCCAACTCACTGCTTGGAATGGATATGCAAGGAATGGAGGGATATGGACCAAGAGCAGGCAGAAGGGATTAGTTCAATTTGGTGTCAGGCATGGTACAACATCGTGGGGCGAAGGGCCTGTTCCAGTGCTGTACTGTTCTATGTTCTATGAGTCACACCCAGTGACTCCAACACTGGATCTCTGTCAGTCACCAACATCTCAAGCTTTGCTCCATACATAGCGACCGCACACTGTTATGTCTCATTGGGAGTAACGCATTGGAAATCATTTCCTGCTCTTCCTGTATTTGTCACAAAATTTAAAGACTTTTAAAAATATGCAGAATTATCCAAATTGTTTGCTTTTTCAGACCCAGGTTAACAGAAAATAAGGATCAGATTTCTGTTGTTACCAAAAATACTGTTTCGTACAAGTAATTAGATTACATGATTCATTGGCATGTTTTTATTTGAATTAAAGTTCTAATCCCTATAAACACACACACACACACTCTCTGGGTGTTATGGATGGAAGGAAAACTGGGAAAGCAGTTCAGTGAACTTCTTGAAGCATAGAACATAGAATAGTACAGCACAGGTACAGGCCTATTGGCCTATGATGTTATGCCATGCATGACACCAAATTAAATTAATCCCTTCTGCCTGCCCTTGGTCCATATCCCTCCATTCCTTGCATGTTCATGTGCTCATCTAAAGGTCTCTGAAATGCCCCGATTGTATCTGTCTCCACCACCATCTCTGGCTGCATGGTCCACACTCCTACCACTCTCTGTGTAAACACCCTTACCCCCTCACATCTCTTTTGAAGTTTCCCCCTCTCACCTTAAATGTATGCCCCTACTATTAGACATTTCAACTCTGAGAAAAAGATTCTGACCATCCCCTAATTTTATAGACTTCTATCATGTCTCCCCTCAGCCTCCACCACTCCAGAGAAAATGACCTGAGTTTTTCTCGCCTCTCCTTACAGCTCATGCCTTCTCATCCAGGCATCATCCTGGTAAACCTCTTCTGCACCCTCTCCAAAACCTCTACATTAAGGGGTACGGGGAGAATGCGGGTAAGTGGAGTTGAAATGCCCATCACATGATTGAATGGCGGAGTGGACTCGATGGGCCGAATGGCCTTACTTCCACTCCTATGACTTATGGTCTTAAGGTCTTATCCATCCTGTAATGCAGCAACCAGAATGGAAGACAATACCCTAAATGTGGCCGAACCAAAGTCTTATAAAGCTGCAACATGGCATCCTGACTCGTTTACTCAATTCCCCAAAATATAAAGGCAAGCATGCCATACGCCTTCTTTACCAACCCATCTTTTTGTGTGGCCACTTTCAGGGAGGTATGAATTTGAGCCCAAGATATATTGATATTGATGCTGTTCAGAGTCCTGCATTAACTGTATATTCTTCATTAACATTTGATCTCCCAAAGTGCAGCACCTCACACACACCAGCGTTAATCACTATCTTCCATTTCTCTGCCCATGTCTGCAACTGACCTGTATCCCACTGTATCCCTTGACAACCTACTACACTATCCACAACTCCATCGATGTTTGCACCGCCTGTATTATAAGGCGGAGGTTGACCACGCTCTGAGAATTAAAATTGAAATACCCGAAGAGAAGTGCCTTGCCCTATAATCTGTAAAAGGAGTGTAAAAAGTGGTGTAACCTGTGGTTAAATAAAATAAATCCCTGACAACCCTCACTTTAAAATCAACAAGTAACAATTTATTCAAATAACATTGAACAAATTAACTAAACAATTAGCAATCCAAATAAATCCCTTCTAATTCCTGACTTCTCCCAAATAGAGCAACATTTTAATGGTATGCTCTTCAAATAGATACAAGTCCCATTCCAAAAAGCAAAATAGAATTTAGTCTCTTGAAATTATAGCCAGGTTACATAGAGCATACAATGTAGAACAGTTCAGTACAGAACAGGCCCATCAGTTCTCGATGTTGTGCCAACTTTGATCCCACTCTAAGATCAGACTAACCTACATTGTATTACATTGTATTATCTTCCATGTGCCTCTCCAAAAGTCACTTAAATGTCCCTAATGTATCTGACTCTACTACCACCGCTGGCAGTGCATTCCACGCACTCACCATTCTCTGTGTAAAGAAACTACCTCTGACATCTCCCCAAACCTTCCTCCAATGACCTTAAAATTATGCCCCCTCATGATACCATTTCTGCCCTGAGAAAAAGTCTCTGGCTATCCACTCTATATATGCTTCTCAACATCTTGTACACCTCTATCAATTCATCTCTCATCCTTCTTTGTTCTCATGAAAAATATCCAGCTCCCTCAACCATTCTTTATAAGACATGCCCTCCAGTCCAGGCAGTATCCTGGCAAATCTTCTCTGCACCCTCTCTAAAACTTCCACATCCTGCCTATAATGAGGTGACCAGAAAAATATTCCAAGTGTGGTCTAATCATGGCTATATAGAGCTGCAGCATAATCCCGTGGCTCTTAAACTCAATTTCCCTGCTAACGAAAGTAACATACCATATGCCTTCTTGACAACCCTATCATCTCGTGTGGCAACTTTGAGGGATCTATGAACTTGGACCCCCAAAGTCCCTCTGTTCCTCCACACTGCCAAGAATCCTTTCTTTAACCTTGTATGCTACATTCAAATTTGAACTTCTAAAGTGGATCACTTCACACTTTTCCAGGTTGAACCCCATCTGCCACCTAACAGCTCAGTTCTGCATCCTATCAATGTCCGATTGCAGCCTACAGCAGCCCTCCACACTACCCACCACTCTACCAACCTTCATATCATCGGCAAACTTACTAACCCACACTTCCACATCCTGATCCAAGTCAAAAAGAGCAGAGGTCCCAAAACTAATCCCTGTTATGTCTTCTGAAATATTCTGTGTCTCCGCCAACACTTTGTCTCTCAGGAACATCTTCTCCATTGACTTCTTTTGGCAGGATCATCTTCTCTTTCATTGTACTGATGTTATTGAGATGGTGATTTCTCTAAGACATAAATAACGGTGAGAGCCAATGATTCCCTCTCGAGAGCTGAGGGCCATTAGTTCTGGTAGTTGGTAGTCAGCTCTGGGGTCTCTGTTCAACTGCCCCCTTCGTTTATACCTCTAATGTTGGTAAAGTATTGTGGGTAAAGTGTTGGCAAGGGTTATAAGAGATAGAATTTATAACCATCAAGAAAGGAATAAGTTGATTAGGGATAGTCAACTCGGTTTTGTGAAAGGTAGGTTGTGCCTCACAAACCTTATTGAGTTCTTTGTGAAGGTGACCAGACAGGTGGATGAGGGTAAAGCAGTTGATGTGGTGTATATGGATTTCAGTAAGGTGTTCAGTAACGTTCTCCACAGTAGACTACTACACAAAATACGGAGACATGGAATTGAGGGAGATTTAGTGGTTTGGATCAGAAATTGGATAGCTGAAAGAAGACAGAGGATGATGGTTGATGGGAAATGTTCATCCTGGAGTTCAGTTACTAGTGGGGTACTGCAAGGATCTGTTTTGGGTCCACTGTTTGTTTGTCATTTTTATAAATGACCTGGATGAGGGCATAGAAGGATGGTTAGTAAATTTGCAGATGACACTAAAGTTGGTAGTGTTGTGATAGTGACAAAGAATGTTGCAATTTACAGACAGACACAGATAAGCTGCAGAGCTGGGCTAAGAGGTGGCAAATGGAGCTTAATGTGGAAAAGTGTGAGGTGATTCATTTTGGAAGGAGTAACAGGAATAAAGAGTACTGGGCTAATGGTAAGATTCTTGTTAGTGTAGATGAGCTGAGAGATCTCGGTGTCCAGGTACATAGATCCTTGAAAATTGCCACCCAGGTTGATAGGGCTGTTAAGTGTGTTAGCTTTTATTCGTAGAGGGATTGAGTTTCAGAACCATGAGATGATGCTGCAGCTGTACAAAACTCTGGTGCAGCCACATTTGGAGTATTGCATACAGTTCTGGTCACTGCATTATAGGAAGGATGTGGAAGCTTTAGGAAGGGTTCATTGGAGATTTACCAGGATGTTCCCTGGCATAGAGGGAAGGTCTTACAAGGAAAGGCTGAGGGATCTGAGGCTGTTTTCATTAGAGAAGAAGGTTGAGAGGTGACTTAATTGAAACATACAAGGTAATCAGAGGGTTAGATAGGTTGGACAGTGAGAGCCTTTTTCCTCAGATGGTGATGGCTAGCATGAAGGGACATAGCTTTAAATTGAGGGGTGATAGATATAGGACACATATCAGAGATAGGAGGGGCATGGAACACACTGCTTGCTGGACTTGCCGACTTTAAGGGCATTTAAATGGTCATTGGATAGGCATATAGACGAGACTAGAGTAGTGTAGGTCAGGTGGGCTTCAGATTGGTTCCCCTTGGCAATATCGAGGGCCGAAGGGCCTGTACTGCACTGTAATGTTCCATGATCTTTGATGACATAACAACATTTCTTACATAGAATTGGTCCTATGTTATCAAAAACATCAGGTGTAAATTGAATATGTTTTAGATATCTAAGCGTCTGGTTCAAATTGATTGGTTAATGCAAACTGTATAGCCTTTTGATACAAGTGTTTCAGTTCAGATGCTCTCTGTGCACTTTCCAGCTGCTGCTGCTCACAGACATTTTAAATCTCTAAGCCCGGAAAATACACCACCTTTTAAAGAAACCATGCAATGCTTCCCGTGACCCCTAGCATTTTACAATTTTACAAAAACCATATTCTAACTTCCTGACTCCTAGTTTACAATTACTCTACCCAACTTCGCAACAGTCTGCCAACTTACTAACCCACCCAATTACATTTTCATCTAAGACATCACAAACAATAGAGGTCTCAGTACGGATCCCTACAGAACACCACTAGTCACAGACCTCCAGCTTGAAAAACACCTTGCTACCATTACCCTCTGTTTTCTATGGGCAAACCAAATCTGAATCCATTCAGCCTAGTCACCATGGATCCCATGCTGACCTACACTACTCTAGTCTCGTCTATATGCCTATCCAATGACCATTTAAATTAATATTCTAGAGGAGCCTACCATGAGGGATCTTGGTCGAAAGCCTGACTAAAATCCATGGAGACAACATTCACTGCTCTACCCTCATTGATCACCTTTGTCACTTTCTTGAAACATTTCAATCGAGTTAGTCAGACATGACCTGCCTTGTACAAAACTATGCTGACTGCCCCAAGGATGCCTACCTTGAAGAAGTTCTCCTCTTCTCTCCACAAGAATCTCAGTGAGTCTCTCTCTCACTGCAACCCCCAGGTCATCTTCTCTGCCCTGAAGCTCTTCAACCATGTACGCCACCTTGCAGAGCGCTTCAGGGAACATCTCCGGGACACCTGCACAACCACAGGGCATCAATGTGGACTTCACCAGTTTCCTCATTTCCCCTCCCCCACCTTATCTCAGTTCCAACCTTCCAGCTCAGCACTGTCCTCATGACCTGTCCTACCTGCCAAACTCCCTTCCCACCTATCCGTTCCACTCTCCCCTCTGACCTATCACCTCCATCCCTACCCCATTCACCTATTGTACTCTTCTCCCCAGCCACCCCCCCATCTCCACCCCCCCTCCACCCCCCCCCCATTTGTCTCTCCACCCTGGAGCCTTCCTTCCTCTATTCCTGATGAAGGGCTTTTGCCCGAAACATCGATTTTCCTGCTCCTCGGATGCTGCCTGACCTGCTGTGCTTTTCCAGCACCACTCTGATCTAGACTTTGCCCCTAATTAGGCCATGCTTTTCCAAATGTGCATAAATCCTTTCATTAATAATTCTGTCCAATCGCTTCCGAACCACCAATGTAGACTCACCACTCTATAATTCCCTGGATTAACCGTATTTCACTTTTTGAACAGAGGAACAACATTAGCTGCTCACCAGTCCTCTAGTAGCTAGCGAGGATACAAAGATCTTGGCTAAGATCCAGGAATATTCTGTCTTGCCTCTCTCAGTAAACTGGGATAGACACCATCGGGCCTGATTTCTGCCTGATAAAGAAGGCCTTTATCATGAAAAACTGGCACCTAGTCTATAGACCAATCAGCCACTGAACCAACACAAACTCCACTTGTACACAAAACCTTTTCGGCGCCAGTTTGTCTGCAACCACACTTCAACCAGCAGCTTTGCAAGCACTGTTTACGATCGGTGGGAGGTCATTTTGCAGGTGTAAAGGTCATTGGTTAGTGTAGGTCATGTTGCGGGTTTACAGGGCATTGGTTAGTGTGAGGTCATGTTGCAGATGCACAGAACACTGGTTAGTGGGAGGTCAAGCTGCGGGTGTACAAGCCATTGGTTCGTGGAAGATCATGATGCGGGTGTAGAGGAAATTGGTTCGTGGGAGATCATGTTGCGGGTGTAGAGGAAATTGGTTCGTGGGAGATCATGATGCGGGTGTAGAGGAAATTGGTTCGTGGGAGATCATGTTGCGGGTGTAGAGGACATTGGTTCGGCAACTTTTGGAATATTGCATACAATTCTAGTCTCCTTCCTACTGACAGGATGTTGTGCAACTGGAGAGTTCAAAAAAGATTTATAAGGATGTTGCCAGGGTTGGATGATTTGAACTATAGAGAGAGGCTGAATAAGCTGTGGCTGTTTTCCCTGGAGCGTTATAGAGGTTTATAAGAGGCATGGATAGGGTAAATAGACAAAGTCTTTTCTCTGGGGTAGGGGAGTTCGGAACTAGAGGACAGAGGTCCAGGGTGTGAGGGGAAAGATTTATAAGGGATCTAAGGGGCAACGTGGGCGGCACGGTGGGACAGTGGTTAGCACTGCTGCCTCGCAGCGCCAGAGACCTGGGTTCAATGCCCGACTCAGGCGACTGACTGTGTGGAGTTTGCACGTTCTCCCCGTGTCTGCGTGGGTTTCCTCCGGGTGCTCCAGTTTCCTCCCACAGTCCAAAGATGTGCAGGGTCAGGTGAATTGGCCATACTAAATTGCCCGTAGTGTTAGGTAATGGGTAAATGTAGGGGTATGGGTGGGTTTCGCTTTGGCGGGTCGGTGTGGACTTGTTGGGCCGAAGGGCCTGTTTCCACACTGTAATCTAATCTAATCTAATCTAATTTTCACACTAAGGGTGTCTCCATTGAATCCCTACAGTGTGGAAACAGGGCCTTTGGTCCAACACACCCACACTGATGCAGACCCATTCCCCTACATTTACTCTTTCACCTAAGACTACGGGCAATTTAGCATGGCCAATTCACCTAACCTGCACATTTTTGGATTGTGGGAGGAAACCGGAGCACCCGGAGGAAACCCACGCAGACACGGGGAGAACGTGCAAACTCCACACAGTCAGTCGCCTGAGGCAGGAATTGAACCCGGATCTCTAGTGCTGTAAGGCAGCAGTGCTAACCACTGTGCCGCCCTCCCACACACAATAGCCGTGGGAATTGCAGAGATGTAGGTGGGTCTGGGTGAGATGCTTTGTGGAAGGTTAGTATGGGCGGAATGGCCTGCCCCCACTTTGTTGGGATTCTAGTAAAGGAACCAAAGGTTATGAAGGCAGGCACTTCAGTGGATGTGATGAACGTCAGATCAGCCATGAACCAATTGAATGGTCGAGTAGACTTGAGGGGTTGAATGGCCTGTACTTGTTCCTGTTTCATATGGTAAGACCAAAAACAAAAAGTGGTTAAAAGGTTATTTTTGACGAGGATCTTAGAGGACAAAAGTGGAGTCAAGAGTATGAGGTATGGAGAATGGGAATATGAGCTTCACACTTTAGCCACTGAAAATATAATCCCCAAAGGTGGACTGGTGAATATAGGAGTCAACAAGAGAGCAGAATTTGAGGCACACTGCTCGGGAGATAGGGAAGGGCAAAGCCAAGGAGGGATTTGCAAACAAGAATGAGAATTTTGAAATAGGTGCCTTACTGAACTGGGAATTAATGTCATTCAGCAAGCACAAAAAAAGGAGTGAAGTAACAGGCTGGCAGAAATATCAGGAGAATGGTTACCCATTAAAAGGTTCTTTATATTTGGCTTCACCTCACCACAAATCAGCAAAGCATCAATTTTCTCTGGCACGGTGGCTCAGTGGTTAGCACTGCTGCCTCGCAGCGCCAGGGTACCAGGTTCAATTCCAACCTTGGGCGACCGTCTGTGTGGAGTTTGCATGTTCTCCCCGTGTCTGCGTGGGTTTCCTCCAGGTGCTCCGGTTTCCTCCCACAGTCCAAAGATGTGCAAATCATGTTAATTGGCCTAGCTAAATTGCCCATAGTGTCAGGTGCATTAGTGGAAGGGAATGGGTGGTTTATTCTTCAGAGGGTCAGTGTGGACTGGTTGGATTGATGAAGGGCTTTTGCCCGAAACGTCGATTTTGCCTGTCCTCGGATGCTGCCTGAATTGCTGTGCTCTTCCAGCACCACTGATCCAGAATCTGGTTTCCAGCATCTGCAGTCATTGTTTTTACCTGGTTGGACTGAAGGGCCTATTTCCACACCGTAGGGAATCTAATCTAATCTTTAGACTGTGGGAGGTAACCCACACAAACACAGGCAGAATGTGCAAACTCCGCACAAGTCAGTCACCTGAGACTGGAACTGAACCGATATCCTCAGTGCTGTGATGCAGCAATGCTAACCACTGAGCCGCTATGACAGCCCTAATCAGGAAGCTCAGCCTTAAATATACTCACTGCTCCCACTGCCCTCTGTGACAAGGAGTTCCAAAGACTCACAACCCTCTCACAGGAGAAATTCCTCCTCATCTTAGTCTTAAATTTCATACCTTTTATTCTGAGTCTGTGCCCTCTGGTCCTAGACTCTCTCATGAGAGAAACATCCTTTCAGCAGTTAGCTGGTCAATCTCATTATGCCCTCTGGTTTTAGGCTCTCTAATCTCTGATCAGCTTTTGTAACTCAGCTTCCTTTCATAACAGTTCCATGAAGAGCTTGAGGATGTTTTATTTTCTTAAAGGCGCCTTATCAATGTGAATGTTTGTTGTTTTCAATCTAAATATTCAATTCCCCTATTGAAAGCAGCTTTCGAATTTGCCAGCATCACCCTTTCAGATAGTGTATCCCAGATGACAACAGCATGGCTCATTAAAGATTTACTGCCCATCTCCCCCTTGGGCCTTTTGTCAATGATCTCAAATCTATGTCCTCTGGTAACCAGCCCATCCACCAGTGGAGACAGTTCCTCTTTATTCCATCAAATACTCACTTAATGTAAACATCTCTGTTAAATCTTTTTTCCATTCGAAAAGGGGCATACAAGTATCTTGAGTCACGTTTTCTATATTTCTGGCAGGGTTTCATGTTGCGATGCTGCTGCTACAGAGTAGCATCAGGGCTCCTCATTGACCATTTGTTCATGAGATCTGTAATTCCTATTATGGAGGTGGTCAAAGGGCCGGGGGTGGTCAAGGGGAGGGCTGTTGAGGGGGTTCAAAGAGGAGGGGGAGTTGAATGGGAGGATCAAAGGGGAGGGGGGGGGTTGAAGGAGAAGGGTTATCAAAGAGGATGGGAGTCGAAAGGGAAGCAATACAATCATTTTTTGAATGTTTTGGATGAATTCAAGCCTGAGATCTCCTTTTGCTCACTGCCCCACTCCGAATAGGTTTATGCCACCTTTCCCCCTGACTCTGCCTCAACCTGGCACCTCATTGCCTCCCTCCTGTTCACTACCACATTGAGTCACTGCTCACTGTGAGTCAGACAGAGCAGCAAATGAGAGAGAGGCAGAGGCAGAAGCAGGACAGGAGTGAACTAGACTGAACAGGAGGGAGGAAGGTTAAAGAGGAGATGTCAAAGGGGAGGGCATCGAAGGGAGGGGTCAAAGAGGAGTGGAGGTCAAGGGCGGGGTCAAAGAGGAAGGGAAATTCAAAAAGAAGGGGGTGCATGGGGGAGGATTTGAAGGAAGCATCAGAGGGGAGGGGAGTCGAAGGGGAGGGGGCTGAAGAGGATGGGGTTTGAAGGGGGTTTGAAGCGAAGCAAGTCAATGGGGAGTCGAGAGAGGGAGGGTTGAAGGGGGGTCAAAGAGGAGGGTGATCAAAGGAGAGAAGTGTCAAAAGGAGGGGGAATCAAAATGCAAGGTTGAAGGGGAGGGTGGTTGAAGGGGAGGATCGAAGGGGAGGGTGGTTGAAAGGGAGGGTGGTTGAAGGGGAGGATTGAAGGGGTGGGTGGTTGAAGGGGAGGATCGAAGGGGAGGGTGGTTGAAAGGGAGGGTGGTTGAAGGGGAGGATTGAAGGGGTGGGTGGTTGAAGGGAGGGGTGGTTGAAGGGAGGGGTGGCTGAAGGGAAGGGTCAAAGGGGAAGGATGGTTGAAGGGGAGGATTGAAGGGGAGGGTGGTTGAAGGGGAGGGTGGTTGAAGGGGAGACTGTTTGAAGGAGAGGGTTGAGAAGGAGGACCAAAGGAGAGCAGTCGAAGGGAAGGGAAGTTTGAGGAGGTGGGGGGTCAATGGGACAAAGGTGCTGTCGAATGCAGAGAGAAAGCGGTGAATGGACTGACACTGTGCAATATGGAACTGAGCAGATTCAGTGCTGCTTCCTGTGACCAATTGCACGTTGATGATCTCAAGTGACACCAAGATCAAGTGCCAGTGTGGTGTCAGGTGATGCCCTGTACTTTGGTGCAATCCCACATGATTAACAACTTATTAATTTATTTATGTGGGTTGAGTCTTGTTTTGCTCAACTTGACTATACCACAGACTGAAAGAAGCATTTCACAGAATCACAAAATTGTTCCATGGGAGAAGGAGGCCACTTAGCCCATTGTACCCTCTTCAAACAAGCATTGTTACCTTCTACCAAATCCCTGCTTCCCCAGTACCTTTGCACACTATGTCTGGATTTCTATACCATCTTCTACTTCCTACCTCTCTCTTTTGGATGAGAGATTAGCCCAGGTCTCTCTGATAAATGTAAAAGATACCATGGAAACCAGTTTGAAGAATAGTAGGGGAGTTGTCCCTGGTGTCTTGGCAAAATTTATTGCTTGACCAAAATTGCTCAAACAGATTATCTGATCATTATCGTGTTGCTGCTGGTGAGACCTTGTGGCACACAGATTAGCTGTAAAGTGCTTTGGGATGTCCTAAGGATGTGGTAAGTACTGTATATCTTCATTTGATATTTAATTCCAAAAGGAAATCTCTGCTGTATTTCTGCAGCTCTCCTTTTCATACATCATTCTCTTTGTTTCTCAATGATTTAGAGACCACATCCTTCTCACTGCTTCTTCCTCTCTCTTTCCCCTACTCTCACCATTAGAGAGAAGTGCCAAGTAAGTGTGATAAACACAACCACTTTGTCCACAGCCACCGAAGAGATTGTGTGCGGTCAAGGTAACACTGCCAGCCGAGTAAGCGCGCAGTCAGAAAATCATTATATTCTCCAGAAACTATGGGCCATAGATATTGTCCAGTAAATGGGTAAACTGCACGTTTGATTTTGTTAGGAGCAGTGTTGGCCTGACATTGTAAAAGATGTATCTTAATTAAATCTGGCTATCATCACTGCCTCTTGCCTGATCGTTACCAATAGACAGTATCAGGGAGCTAAGTTCTTTACTGCTGATAAACGCTTAGAAACATTTGCTTCAATGAAAATTTAAGTTTTGCATGAGCCACTTTGCAGAAACTGAAGTACAAGTTTGAGCCAAGGGTCACTGACCCTTTGCTTTCTCCAATGCGGTTGTCTGACTTGTTTCTGGTAGTTTCCTTTTTGTCAGATATTGTGAGTCCTGTGTTTACTGATCTGTACTGGCTCCCAGTCAGGCAATTCTTTGCATTGAAATATTCTGATCCTTACCTTCAAAACTTTCTATCGTCTCACAACCCCTCTCCCTCCACTCCTCCTGCTTCTCTCTGTGATCTCCTCCAGCTCAATGTGTGTAATGATTGATAATGAGTATGCGTTTCCTGACTGAGGCTGTTCATCTGACTCAATTGGGGAGCCCTTGGCTGACAGAGTTTTGCTCACACTGGGAGCCAGCTCTGAGCTAGCTGGATCAGTGTCATGTACTATGCATAAGTAAATAAAGGATGACTTGGTGACAGGGTACCAGCCTTTGTGGAATTATTTCAATAATTCTCTGAAATATCAGCACTCTTTCTGGCCTCTTGAGTAATCCTTATTTTCATCATTCTGTCCTTCCCCACATGTCTTTCACTGGGAGGTTCCTGAAGTGTGCAATTCCTTCCCTGACTGTTGCTCACCCTCTCCCTCACATTCCTGTTTTGAGACACTCCTTAAGATCCATGGTGTGGAGGTGCTGGTGTTGGATTGGGGGTGGAGTCAGAAGTCACACAACACCAGGTTATAGTCCAGCAGGTTTATTTGAAAACACAAGCTTTTGGAGCGCTGCTCCGTTGTCAGGTGAAGTCAACTCCACTTGCAGATGACTGAAGAAGGAGTAGCTCTCCAAAAGCTTGTGATTTCAAATAGACCTGTCGAACTATAATCTGGTGTGTGACTTAAAATTTATCTTGTTGACCAATTATTGACCATCTGTCCAAACATCTGTCTGAGGCCCAATGTTTTATAATGGTCCTACATTGCCCCTTGGATGTTTAATCCCATTAAAGGTGCTGTATAAATACAAGCACATTTAATGTCATCCATTTTAGCATTTTTACAATGGAATGACTTAATTGAAATAATCCCAGTACAAAAACAGTAAGACATTGTCCTAGCTTGGACTCGGTGCCAAATAGCATTCAGGCCACACAAATGCCAGGCAATAGCCATCTCCAACCAGAGACAATCTAACCATTGTTGCTTGATACTCAATGGTGTTACCATTAATTAATCCCCTACTATCAACATCCTGGGGCTACCATTGACTAGAAACTGAACTCGACTCACTATATAAACACAGCAGCAGCAAGGGTACGTCAGAGGCTAGGATACTGCTGTGAGTAGCTCACCTCCTGTCTCGCCACAGCCTGTCTGAGAGGGTACAAATCAAGAGTATGATTGAATATTTCTTACTTGGCCAGGTGAATGTAACTCCAACAACATTCAAGAAACTTGACACCATCCAGGACAAAGCAGCCCACTTGACTGGTATCATATCCACAAGTATCCACTCCCTCCACCACCGATGACCAGTAGCAGCAGTGTGTACTCTCTACAAGATGCACTGCAGAAATTCACCAAAGATCCTCAGAAGGCATCTTCCAAACCCACGGCCACTTCCACCTAGAAGGACAAGGACAGCAGATACATGGGAACATCACCCCCTGCAAGTTTCCGCTCTAAGCCAGTCACGATCCTGACTTGGAAATTATTATTGATCCTTCATTGTCACTGGGTCAAACTCTGTGAATTGTCTTTCTAATGGCGTTGTTGGTCTACCTACATTAAATAGACTGCAGCGATTCAAGAGGCAGCTCAAAGCCACCAGGGATGACTAATACCCGGAGGGGAGTGGTATGGACAGTGGGCTGGAGGCCTGAGCAGAGTGGGGTGGCCTGCGTGTCCGGAGAGGAGAAGGGACAGGTGGTGGACTGGGGACAGTGTGGGTGGTCAGCGGCTTGTGAACCCAATCAGACCATGTAGAAGCCCCCTGCACTGACCTACTGCAGACCCTTAAGAGAAAGACTACAATATTTATCTTTTTAATTTGTGTACATATTTTTCTAACTTATACTATGATTGACTGTAAAGTAACATAACTATTTTTTTTAATTTCTCTACTTTGTATTTGAGATTTGTACCCAGGTACTTTATGCCTAAGATGGTACTGTGTGGGGTGCCATTGTAAACTTTTCGCTGTACTCCTGTACTTGAGTACACGTGACAATAAAACCTAAATGTTATTCTAATTCTAATAAATGGTGGCCCAGCTAGTGAAGCCCAAGTCCCATGATTGAATAAAATTAAACTGTTGTAACACTTTTGTCCTTCCTCCACAGATTCTGAGTGTCCTCAGACATTTCCAGCATCTGTTGTACTTTGCTTCTTTTCTGCTTGGCAGCTCAGTAAGCGTGGCCAAGCCCTGGGGCCTGGGTTCGACTCCAGCCTCGAGCGACTGTCTGTGTGGTGTTTGCACATTCTCCCCGTGTCTGCGTGGGTTTCCTCCGGGTGCTCCAGTTTCCGCCCACAATCCAAACGATGTGCAGGTCAGGTGAATTGACCATGCTAAAATTGCCCCTAGTATTAGGTGCTTTAGTCAGGGGTGATATGTGCCTGGGTGGGTTACTCTTCGGAGGGTCGGTGTGGACTTGTTGGGCCGAAGGGCCTGTTTCCACACTGTAGGGAATCTAATCTAATCTAACCTTTATCCGTTGCTGGATGGATTGCAGTTTGGTCAGTAACACGAAATGGATGTATTAGAAATAAACGTTATGGGCCATTTGCTGACTCAGCTACACTCAGAGTAAGACTCCCTCCACTGTGCAGAAAAGTCAAACGCTGATCCCTCAATCCACTGTTGCACTGCAAACAACAAATAATCCTAATATCCCTTTCCTTACAAGATTTCTAAGTCCTATTTCCTTGCTTACTTAAGGTGTTTTGAACTGTAACAGACAGATTTCAGTAATTTATCAATTTACTGTGAATTGTATAAATTTAAAAATAATTCTACCCATCTATTTCTCATTTAAAAGCACTTCATCAGCCTTGAACTAATGTTAGAATTCATTCGCTGAATATTAATCTTCCCTTCATAAGTAGGATTATGCCTATTGATCTCCAAGGAGCAATAACTTATTTTGCTGTCTCCCTATTGTCTTCATTCATCAAAAGTGAGCAATGATTGGGAGCAGCACTCTGAATGATACATCTGGACTGAGCAGGCTGGTGTTGCTTTTCCCCCTAACAACGAGACTGAGAGGTGACCCCATAAAGCTTTCAAAAATAACCGAGTTCTCATTTTCTTAAGCCATCCTCAGTACTCTAGCATCACTGACAAATTGTTTCCCCTCTCAACTTTCCGTGACATACTAAGATCTTGAGATTTAGGAGCAGAATTAGACCATTCAGTCTGTGCTCCCATGGCTGATATTTTTCTCAACCCATTCTCCTGCTTTCTCCCCGTAACCCTTGATCCCTTTACCAATCAAGAACCTATCTATCTCCGTCTTAAATTGTCTTGGCCCCCACAGCCTTCTGTGGCAAAGCGTTCCACAGATTTACCAACGTCTGGCTAAAGAAATTCCTCTCCATCTCAGTTTTAAAGGGTCAACCCAACAACGTCAGCAAGGTGGACCTCGCAGAACGTGAGTTCCCCAATTGGGCCTGTCCAATCAGGGAGCCCTGGCTGACAAATAGAAACAGAAGCATCAGACAGCATGGCTGGTTCTGAGGAAGGACTCTCCAAATGTAACTAAAGGGTGACTTGATTATGAGTTACCGGCTTTCCTTCAGATATACCTTTCAGTTCCACTATCATTGTCATAAATTTTTAATAATAAATAAGTACGGCTTTTATACCTTAAAATATGTGGTTTTCAGACACATCTGGAATAGAGTAACAACTTGGATTTATGTCAAGTCTTTAATTTGCTAAAATATCTGATTCTCTGGCAAAATGGCCAAATAGAGGAGGGAGATACAGAGAAGTATAGCACTTAGAGGAATTACTGACAAATGACTGAGACTGATCTCTCTGTCTCTGATTTTAGCAGAAAAGCAAATTCTCTCTCTGAGAACTGAATTGACACATATTAAAATTGCAGAAAAATGATTCGTATAAAAATGAGATTGTAACAAGGTCAGCTAGGTGGACCTCCCAGGATATGAGTTCCCTAATTGGGCCTGTTAACCTGGTCCAATCAGAGAGCCCTGGCTGACAGATATAAATAGGAGCGTCAGACAGCCTGGTTGGCTTTGAGACCTGGCTCTGAGGTAGCTGAACCAGTGTCAAGGACTCTCCAAATATAAATAAAGGGTGACTTGGCAACGGGATACAGGCTGCTGTGGAGGTATTTCAGATATGATGGGAGGAAAGCACGGTCTTGTAGGAATTCACTGTCAACAATCATCTTTCAGGTGGGGTCAGTATTTCTGGCATCATGCCATTATTGGGAATGCTTGACTTGTTCGATCCTGCAAATGACACTGGGACGGATGACAAGCAACGAGTAATTCTCACGTCAGCCTGTGGAACCATAGCTTTTTTCAGTTATTAGGTGCTTAACTTTTCTGGAAACCTTTCTGGACCTGGCATACCAGGTCACAGTAGAGGATGACATTTTATTATGGGGAGCAAGAGTGATTGTCCCGAGCAAAGGTCACCGCCAGATATTGGCTGAACTCCACCAGGGTCTTCCCTGGTGGGAAAATCACACAAAGTTATGTGTGATGGCTGGGATTGGGTGCAGACCTAGTCATGTTGGTGGGACAGTGCCCAGAGTGCCAACAAGGACAAAAATTACCGCTTGAAACTCACTGACATTCCTGAGAATGGCCAGGTAAACCTTGGATTCAGTTACATGTCAATTATGCAGGTCCTTCCATGGGCTCAATGCTCTTAGTCATTATGGACACCCCTTCAAACTGGTTTGACATGCATAGAATTCATTTGTCAAACGTACAAAAACTGGTCACTTAGCAGAGAATTTGAATATTCCCTAAAGTCAAATGGTATTCGACTTATAAGGACCGTTCCATATCATCCATCATCCAATCATCTGGCAGTGCAAACTTTGAAGGCAGGCTTAAAGAAATAGCCTACAGCTTTACTAGATACCAAACTGTTCCGGTTCCTGTTTGATTGTAGCATCACCCCCCTCATGCAATACTGGGATAGCTCCAGCAGAGTTGCTAATGGGGAGAAGACTCCGTATCAGGTTACATCTGACCTTTCCAGACCTTGGGGAGGGTGAAACAGCATCAGGAATATCAATTAAAAACTAAAAAAACGTATAAATACTTTAAATTGGATACAAATACAGAAATTGCTGGAGAAGTTCAATAGTCGAAAAGTGTGGTGCTGGAAAAGCACAGCAAGTCAGGCAGTATCCAAGCAGCAGGCAAGTCAACGTTTCACGCTTCAAATTCCTAATGAAGCGCTTATGAGTGCAATGTCAACCTTCCTACTCCTCGGATGCTGCCTGATCGGCTGTGCTCTTCCAGCATCACATTCTTCGACTCTGATCTCCAACATCTACAGTCCTCACTTTCTCGTAGGAAAAGCTCTAGGTCTGGCAGCAACTGTGGAGGGCAATCAGAGTGAAAGTTTTTGGACATCGTGTGACACATTGGCTCAGTGGTTAGCACTGTTGCCTCACAGTGCCAGGAACTGAGGTTTGATTCCAGTCTCTGGCAACTGTTCTCCCCATGTCTGCATGGGTTTCCTCTGGTTGCTCTGGTTTCCTCCTACAGTCCAAAGAGGTGCAGGTCAGGTGGATTGGCCAGGAAAATGCAGGGTTTTAGAGATACAGTAGAATGCCGAGTCTTTGTGGCATACTTTCGGAGGGTCCGTGTGGACTCATTGGGCTGATTGGCCTGTTTCCACACAGTAGGAATTCTATGACCCTTCCTTTGGATTGCCAATCCTGGACACAAGACCTTGCTAAACAAGAGAGACAGTTTACTTCAGGGGCCAGGTTTTGGTGCAGGAATCATGGGAATGGTCCCATCCAGTGATGTCTGATGGATCTGAATAAGGACATGAACCATAAGAAAGCAGCAAACTGCACAGTAGCAAAAACGTGCCCAGTTCCTCGACAGTTTCTCCAACTGCTCCACCTATTCCAAGAGGTTCATCCTCTCCGTCAACTGTTGAAGATACTTTGGAATCTGAGGTGGACATGGTGGGTGCCTCAATGCCTTTGCTGCCTGAAGAAGAGAATGTATTTCTTCCAAGAAGCTCCAAGTACAAGAGGCGAGTTACTGTGCATTACACACCGTCCGCAACTGAAACAGAGGAGAAAGAATCTGACACTGTGCTAAACACCCCAGGAAGAACTACCAAAAAAACCGAACCAGCCTACATCCTTGGACTGAGGTGGGGGATGCAGTGATCGTAATGATGTCAACCCTGATTGGGAGAGTTAATCTGGTCCAATCTGAGACCTCGCTGACAGATAAAAAGAGAATTGTTCACTGGTCACTCGGGTGTTTTCCTATCTTCCTGGTGGTGGAAATTGAATAAGGATTCGTGCACCTTGTGCCTCTCACTGTGTCTCACACCTGCACACACACACCATGGGTGCTGGGGAAAAAATAAGCACTACCGCAGTTAGGCGGGAGTGTGGGGGTTAGAAAAAAAAAGAGGGGTGTCAAACATCCTGTAAAAAAAAGAAAAAAAAGAACAGGAGTGTCAAAGTTCTGTTCACTCTGAGAGCTGGCTCTGAGGGAGCTGGATCAGCATTGAGACTCTCCATGTGTAAATAAAGGGTGACTTGAGGATGGGATACTGGCCACTCTGGAGTTACTTTAACTTTCTCATTAAATTTCAGATGCACTCACCAAGTCTGGGTAAACTATAGTGTTAGCGTTTCTGTAAATAAAAAAAAAGAAAAAAGAAAGAAAAAAAAGAAGAGAATTGTTGATCACACAGCATTGCCCTTTTGTGAAGGGCACTGCTTGTCACTGGCCACTCGGGTGTTTTCCTATCTTCCTGGTGGTGGAAATTGAATAAAGATTCGCACACCTTGTGTCTCTCACTGTGTCTCACACCTGCACACACACAACATAAAAAAGAAAAAAAAATAGAAAAAAAAGAAGAGAATTGTTAGGGCTGCACAGTGGCACAATGGTTAGCACTATTGCCTCACAGCACCAGAGACCCAGGATCAATTCCCGCCTCAGGCAACTGTCTGTGTGGAGTTTGCACATTCTCCCCATGTTTGCGTGGGTTTCCTCTGGGTACTCTGGTTTCCTCCCACAGTCCAAAAATGTGCAGGTTAGGTGAATTGGCTATGCTATAATTGTACGTAGTTGTGATCATAGAAACCTGAAAGGATTCAGAAAAAGATTTACAAAGATTAAAAAAGAACAGAATTGTCAGGGAGACAGTGAGACCTGCAGATGCTGGAAGTCAGAGTCGAGAGTGTGTTGCAGGGAAAAGCACTGTAGGTCAGGCAGCATCCGAGGAGCAGGAAAATCGACGTTTTGGGCCGGAGCCCTTCATCAGGAATGTCAGGGGTTCTTTTCACTCTGAGAGCTGGCTGTGAGGGAGCTGTATCAGTATGAGTGAAGGACTCTGCTCTTTTTCTTCCTGTATTAAAGAGGAGAGGAGACTGATTCTGTTGCTGTCTTCCCATTGAGGAGGAGTTTATCTTGAAGATTTTGTTTCTTCTTTATTGTTTATCGTAATTGTATTCTGGCTTTTTTTTGCTTATTTGAAGCTGTGCTCAGCTGCACAGGCAGCTGCTATTATCACTGCTGCTGCTGCTACAGCTTGGGCCTGCACCTACTACTGGAGCCTGGACCTCGCCTGCACCCTAGCACCGCTGCTGCAGCATGGGCCTACACTTGGGGCCTTCTCTGACTGCTGCTGCCTGGGCCTGCTCCCACTACTGCTGCCTGGGCCCCACCCGTACCCAAGCCTGCTTCCACTGCTGCTGCCTGGATCCCTGCTCCACTGCCGCTGCCTGGGCTGCACTTGCACCAAGGCCTACTAAGAAAAAAAAAGAAAAGAGAAAAGAGAAAAAAAAAGGATTGTCAGGAGGACAGTGAGGTCTGCAGATGCTGGAGATCAAAGTTGAGAATGTGTTGCTGGTAAAGCACAGCAGGTCAGTCAGCATCCAAGAAGCAGGAAAATCAACGTTTCGGGCTGGAGCCCTTCATCAGGATTGTCAGGGGTTCTGTTCACTCCAGAGCTGGCTGTGAGGGAGCTGGATCAATGTCAAGGACTCTCCATGTGTAAATAAAGGGTAGCTTTGTGATGGGATACTGGCCTGTGTGGAGTTATTTCACACACTGAGGTTATGCCTAGCACTCCCCCTAGTGGAAACATCTTCTCCACCTCCAACCTACCCAGGCCTCTCAGATGGTGGTGAAATGCTTTCTTGAAAGCCCCTGAGTGATTGATCGAGGCCAGTCTAGAAGGCACAGATTAATCAATCATGTTGCTTTGGATCTGAAGTCATACACAGGTCTGCCCAGGCTTGGATGGCAGATTTCCTTCATATGGATATGAGACAATAAGATCAGTTTTGACAATGATCATCATTGTTGAAAGTAACATTATGTCCCAGATTTATTCAATAACTAAAACTTCTATTTCCTGGCTACCATGGTAAGACTTGACTTCCTATCACTAAAACATTCATCACAGCCTCTGAGTTATTAGTTCAATAAACAAAAGTACCATATCATAATTTTTTATGCTGTAGGGCAAATAGAAACATAGAAACATAGAAATTAGGAACACATGTAGGCCACTCAACACTAGGAGCCTGCTCCACCATTCAGTATGGTCCAACTCAGTACTCTGCTCCTTCTTTCCCCACGCATCCTTTGATCTTTTTAGTCCTAAGAATAATATCTCCATATTTCTTGGAAGTCTTTGAAGTTTTGGACCTACTCTCTGGGTGAAGAAACTCCTCTTCATTCTGCCCTAAAATGCCTCCCCCATATCCCCCTCATTCTTCCATAGTAAATATAGTCTGGAGAAATCCAGTCTCTCCCAGTGTGTCAGTAATGCTATCCTAAGAAACTGTACCAACATCAACCACTTCCTTTGGCAGCTCATTTCATGCTCGCACCAACCTCTGTGTGAAAATCTTGTCCCTCAGGTCCCTTTTAAATCTTTCCGCTCTGACTTAAACCTGAGCCCTCTAGTTTTGGACTCCCCTACCCTGGGGGAAAAAATATACTTTATCTATGCATCTCGTAATTTTATAAGCCTCTGTAAGGTCACTCCTCAGCCTCTGACACCAGGGAAAAAAGTCCCAACTTATTTAGCCACTCAAATCCTCCAATCCTGGCAACAATCTTGTACATTTTTTTTCTGTACCTTTTCCAGTTTAACAACATCTTTCCCATAGCAGGGCGACCGGAATTGTACACAGTCTTCTAAAAATAATCTCCCCAATGGCTTGCAAAAGATGCCCTAACTCCTCTACTCAATGCTTTGACTGATGATGTTAAAAATCACACATCAGGTTATAGTTCGACAGGTTTATTTGGAAGCACTAGCTTTTTGGAGCGCTGCTTTTTCATCAGGTAGCTGTGGAGCAGGATCATAAGGCACAGATTCAGACATTCAATCCCTCCACCACTGGTGCTCAGTAGCAGCAGTGTGTACTATTTACAAGATGCACTGCAGAAATTCACCAAAAATCCTTAGACAGCACCTTCCAATCCCATGACCACTTCCATCTAGAAGGACAAGGGAAGCATGTACTTGGGAAAACCATCAACTGCAAGCTCCCCTCCAAGCTATTCACCACCCTGACTTGGAAATATACTGCCATTCTTTCACAGTCGTTGGGTCAAAATCCTGGAAATCCCTCCCTACCAGCATTGCAGGTCAACCCACAGCAAATGGACTGCAGCGATTCAAGAAGGCAGCTCACTACCACCTTCTCAAGGGGCAAATAGGGCTGGGCTATCAATGCTGGCCCAGCCAATGACACCCAAGTCCCACAAATGAATAAAACAAACACCAACTTTATAGCAGAAGAACAGACTCAAATCTGATATTAGATATTGCAAAGTTGCAAGTTTTGCAGAACATTTCATTTCTTTGTCCTGCCAGGAGGACCCCTTGGTACCAGTGAGGTGATCATCACAAGCAAAAAGCAATCCTCAAATTGCATAAAGAAGCAGCCAACATGTCTGCACCACCAAGAGTACAGTCACGAGAACAACTAAAAACATCCAAGTTAATCAACTGGTTGAAGTGAACAGTATCCACACTTTGGCACAGATTTCCCAGCATATTGGAACTAAAAACTTAATCACTTGATTCAAGGTTTGGTGCAAAAACTCCATGGAAACCAACACTGCAAGGGAATGACTGATGTCCAGAGATTCAGAACACAGTCAAGGGGAAATCATTTGGTTCAAAGATCCAGGATACGGCCAAACAAAAGTCCCTATTTCAGCCGGCAGCTGTGCCCTGCAAAGAAAATGCATGAGATTGAAGGGCTTTCTGAGTTTGTAATGGAGCGTTTGCCCAGTTCAGCAGGAAACATGACCTTACCAAAGGAAGTCCAAGAGATGAAAGGTCCTGCAGTTCAAAGAACTTTCAGAAGTCAAACTGTGAAGAACAGTTTCAATGTCAACAATTTTCAATTCGCTCCAAAGAGAATGGGTTCTGGAATAATTGTGACTGTCTGAAAAGGCTTGGGGAATGTGGGGCTGTGGTGAGTGTAATGTACAAATTTATAACAATGACAATGGGCAGAAAAGCTTGGGGAAGGTGTTCCGTAAGAGTTTAAGGGTCTGAGTTGATAAATGTTAAGGTGTTCGAAAAGCAACACACAATATGGTGACATCATATAGTCTTGGCTGAGTGGCTATCTCATTCTTAAAGGAGAAAGACCCAATAGCGACGTCATTCTGACAGTCTCAATCAAAATGTCTAACATACCAATGTGACCTGGACTTAGTTGGTATCTTACAATAATTGACATCTTGCTGAAGACAAGAGCCTCTTCCCAACAAGACTCAGTCTCTCCAAACTCGACATAATTATGCTGTTCTGAATATACAAAACAGTCCCACTAAGCAAACCCCCTTAAAACACAGTTTTAAAAAAGGAACAGATGCTTACAGATTGAAGTTAGAAGGGCAGAAAGAGAGGGAGTCTGTTCACACAGTCCACTGCTGAACTCCCAACTAGCTCTGGACTGAACGGCTCCGCTAGAGAGCTGACCATTCCCCTTTCATTATGCAGGTTACTTCTAAAACATGACCACATTGGCCTGAAGTCTCATCTGATTAGATTACCTACAGTGTGGAAACAGGGCCTTCGGCCCAACTCGCCCACACCTACCCTCTGAAGAGTAACCCACCCAAACCCATTCCCCCTAACTAACGTACCTAACCCGACGGGCAACTTAGCATGACCAATTCATCGAACCTGCATATCATTGGACTGTGGGAGGAAACTGGAGCACCCGGACGAAAACCCTGCAGACATGGGGAGAATGTGCAAACTCTACACAGACAGTCACCTGAGGCTGAAATCCAACCTGGGTCCCTGTGGTTTGCAGATGACACTAAAATTAGAGGTGTATTCGACAGCAAAGAAGGTTACCTCAGATTACAATAGGATCTTGACCAGATGGGCCAATGGGCTGAGAAGTGGCAGATGGAGTTTAATTCAGATAAATGCATGGTGCTGCATTTTGGGAAAGCAAATCTTAGCAGGACTTATACACTTAATGGTAAGGTCTTAGGGAGTATTGCTGAACAACGAGACCTTGGAGTACAGGTTCATAGCTCCTTGAAAGTGGAGTCGCAGGTAGATAAGATAGTGAAGAAGGCATTTGGTAAGCTTTCCTTTATCAGAGTATTGAGTATTGGAGTTGGGAGGTCATGTTGCAGCTGTACAGGACATTGGTTAGGCCACTGTTGGAATATTGCATGCAATTCTGGTCTCATTCCTATCGGAAAGATGTTGTGAAACTTGAAAGGGTACAGAAAAGATTTACAAGGTTGTTATCATGGTTGGAGGATCTGAGCTATAGGGAGAGGCTGAACAGGCTAGGGCAGTTTTCCCTGGAGCATCGGAGGCTGAGGGGTGACCTTATAAGGTTTACAAAATTATGAGGGGCATGAATAGGGTAAATAGACAAAGTCTTTTCCCTGGGGTCGGGGAGTCCAGAACTAGAGGGCATAGGTTTAGGGTGAGAGGGGAAAGATATAAAAGAGACCTATGGGGCAACTTTTTCACGCAGAGGGTGGTACGTGTATGGAATGAGCTGCCAGAGGATGTGGTGGAGGCTGGTACAATTGCAACATTTAAGAGGCATTTGGATGGGTATAGGAGTAGGAAGTGTTTGGAGGGATATGGGCCAGGTGCTGGCAGGTGTGACTAGATTGGGTTGGGATATCTGGTCGGCATGGAAGGGTTGGACCGAAGGGACTATGTCCGTGCTGTACATCTCTATGACTCTATGACTGTATAACATTGAGTCCTTATCTCTCTGACTGGTGGAAACATTTTCTGCATGCCCACTCTATCCAGACCTCTCAGTACTCTGTAAGTTTCAATCAGACCCTCCCTCATCCTTCTGAATTCCATCAACTATGAAAGAACTCCACATAGCCTGTTATCCCATCACTAAGTCACCCTTTATTTACATGTGGAAAGTGCTTGATGCTGATCCAGCTCCCTCAGAGCCAGCTCTCAGAGTGAACCTTTGATCTCATTACTCATCAAGAACCTATCTATCATTACATCCCTCCCCCCTTTGAGAGTGAGGACAGAGTCAATTTTCTTTGTAGCTCCTCCTGGGGGTGGTTCAGCACTGGGCCAGGTTCCTTTAACAGGCAGTGTGTGATGTGCAGTAGCTCACCTTTTGCAGTTGGAGCATCTTGAAAGAATGTCATTCGCATTTTCAGCAGCAAAGTCTATCTGCCACGTCCATCTCAGATTCTGGGCTTGTCAACTCTACAGTAGGTCACTCGGGGTGCCTGGAATACACATTTTTCCCATCTAAAGCATACACCCACCATGGCAGAAACATCTAAGGGCTATGCCCTACTTCTCCAAGTGCTCCTTGTTGGTCTTCCTGGATATTAGCACGTCATCTAGATAAATTGTGACCAAGTGTGGACCTTGCAAAATGTTCTCTGTCTTCCATTGAGAAATTGCTCAGGCTGATAATACCCCAATTGGCAGTCTTGTGTATTGGTACAAACCCTGATGGGTATTAATTGTAGCATACCTCCTGGAATCCTCATCTAACTGCAATTGCAGGTACACATGGCTCATGCCCAGCTTTGTGAAGGACAGCAACCCATGTCAGCCTTTGTGTCCAAGTCCTCTATACAAAGGATTGGGTATTTATCCAGCTATGTAAAGCAGTTTAGCATTTGTTTAAATTTCCCACAAAGGTAAACTGACCCATCAGGCTTCACAATCAGTATGACCGGTGCTGCCCATTCTGTAAACTGGACTGGTCTGACGATTCCTTCACTCTCCAGCCTCCTGATGTCTGCCTCCATTGTTGCCCATAAGGCAATTGGCACTGGGCAGGCCTTGCAGAATCATGGGTTGCTTCCTGGTCAGCATGCAAGATGGCCTTGGCACTTTTGACAGTCCCAGACCTCCCTGAAAGACTTCTGGATATTTAATTCAGACCCCATTCAGGCGGCCATTTTCTAATCGAAAAATACTGAGTCAATCAAGGTGAATCTTTCTCAGTCAATTTCATCCCATCAGGCTTGGCCCTGAGCCTTTGACTACAATCAGTTGGAACTGAACCAGCTGCTTCTCATACAAGAACAAACATTGTACCCTTAATCTGTCAAGGTTCCCTGGTACAGGTTCTCAGTCCAGCCGAGGTCCTGCGCACATGTAATGGTTGGATTCCAGGATGACTGTTGTTGAAGATAGGTTCAGCAAACACTGAAACAGCCACACCTGTATCAACCTCCATTAAACCATTTAACTAGACGTTTATTTTGATTGGTTCTGATTTGGATGTTGCTAAGCAATTTAACTCCTCCAAGCCTGATGTAGGTGGATTTTCCAGGGTGTGCACTCTCTTGCACATCAGCCTAAGTCTCTTACTCAATTTAGATCTTGTGGGACTGTTTTTCTGTCTCACGTACGCATACCGGCAACAACTACAATGGGTTAGCAAGCCTGAAGAAAATGGTAACAACTTGGCCGAGGCTTATCTTTGACCTGTTTTGGTGTTTTGTTGTGGGCTGGCCTAGTGTCCCTCTATTCAGGATATGTTCTGAGTGAGGTTATGCAATTGCATTCTCTCAGGTGGCATTCCCCAAGCCTCAGCTGGACTGATCTCCACTTGCTGTTACAGGCATAACTTTTAACATATATGCTCCACTTGCCGCATTCTCCAGTGATAAAGCCAGTTGTAGAGCCTGATGGATGTCCATTTGGGTTTCAGCTGGCAGGTGCCTTTACAGGTTACATTACTAATCCCATGTACTAACCCATCACTCAGCATCTCATTAAGGGTTAAACCAATGGCAATATATTTCCAAGTCAGGGTGGTGAGTGGTTTGGAGAGGAAATTGAAGATAGCAGTGTTCCCCTTTATCTGCTGCCCTTGTCCTTCTAAATGGAAATGGTCATGGGTTTGGAAGGTGCTGCCTGAGGATCTTTGGTGAATTTCTGCAGTGCATCTTGTAGATAGCACACACTGCTGCTTCTGAGCATCAGTCATAGAGGGAGTGTATGCTTTTGGATGTTGTGCCAATCAAGTAAGTTGCTTTGTCCTGGATGATGTCAAGCTTCTCGAGAGTTCTTAGAGCTGCATCCACCCAGGTAAGAGGGGAGTATTCCATCAGACTCCTTACTTATGTCCTGTATACAATGGACAGGCTTTGGGGTGTCAGGAGGGGAGTTACTCGCTGCAGTATTCCCAGTCTCTGACCTGCTCTCGTAGCCACTGTGTTTATGCGATGAGTTTCTGGTCAGTGATAACCCCCAGGATGTTGATAGTGGGGGATTCGGTGATGGTAACACCGTTGAATGCCAAGGGGGAATGGTTAGATTGTCTCTTATTGGTGGTGGTCATAGTCTGGCAATTGTAACCTGTGAATGTAACTTGTCGCTTGTCCACTCCAACCTGGATATTGTCTTGTTGCATTTGAACATAGAACTGCTTCAGTATCTCAGGAATTGTAACTGTTGCTGAACATTGTGCAATCATCAGTGAACATCCCCACTTCTGACCTGACCTAGTGGCTCAGGAAAAGTTAGGCTCGTAATAACTGAAAAAGCTGCAGGTCTACAAACTGTCAGGAGGATCGTTCATTGATTTTCATCTGCCCCAGAGTCATTTGTCTGGAAAAAAAAACACATTGCTTCCACATTCTGAGGCCAATCTTCAACGGCAGGATCAAACGAGTCAAGCTTCCTAAGCAATGACATAATGGCAAAAATGCTTCCATCAACTCAAAGAGAACTACAGCAAGTGAATTTCTTCAGTAATGTGCTTTTGCCACTGAAATAACTCCACAGGGGCCAGTATCCCATCACCAAGTCACCCTTTGTTTACACATGGAGAATCCTTGACTCTGACCCAGCTCCTTCAGAACCATTTCTTAGAGTGAGTCACTCCTGTTCTTTTTTTTTCTCTATCCCCACAGTTCCGCTGCACAGCAATAGTGCTTAATTTCCCCCATAGCACCCGGGTCATGTGTGTGTAAGTGCGGGGACTCAGTGAAGACACTATTGTGCAAATAATTTTATCCAGGATTTCCACTACCAGGAAAAACACCCATGTAGCCTGGGAACCAGTAACAAACAAAGCCCATAGGGATAAAGCAACAGTTCTATTTCTGCCTGGTGTCAAACTAGTGAAGATTCATGCTTGAGGCTAATGTGATAACCACCACATTACAGCAACGTAGTGTACACTCCTGTTATTTTTTATTTTATTAAACAGTACATAGTTTACAAAACAATTAACATTTACAGCTGTATACAGGGAAACAGCAATTTACAAGGCTCAAAGCCCTAATATTCAACTAGTTTTCAGGGAAATGAGGACAAACCTCAAATCCCACTTTCAGTCATCACAAACCAGTAACAGTAACAAATACATACAAGACAGTCTGAGTAGATTTTAAAAAGTGCATAGAATACAGAATCCCCAGCAACCCAGCAAGACCTATGCCCCTTCTGGCCATTCTAAGGCAGCCCGCCCCTACGTCCCTTCCAGTTCCCAGTCCGCCCCATGCCTCTTCCAGTTCTCGGTCTGCTCTGACCACCTTTAGGACAGCCCGTCCTGCTTCCCCAACCCCCCCCAGCCCCGGGACGACAGCGATCAGGACGGCATACCCACCTTCCGGCTTCCCTAACCGCCCTTCACACCTTCCGGCCACCTCTAGGACAGCCCGCCCCAGTACCTGCCCAGGATGACAGTGCTGAGGACGGCCTATCCACCTTTTGGCTCTCGGTCTGCCTCTACGTACCATCTGGCTACACTCCTGTTCGTTTTTTTCATTTTTTTTTCTTTTTCTTTCTTTTTCTTTTTTTCCCCACACTACCGCCTGATAGTAGTTACACTCCTATTTTTTTTTATTTTATTAAACAATTCACAGTTTACAAAACAATTAACATGACATGCTGTATACAGAGAAACACTAATTTTACAGGGGAGAGGAATGGCAAAGCCAGGCCCAAACCCTAACATTCAACCAGTTTTCAGGGAAATGAGGAAAAACCTCAAAACCTAGTTTCACTCATTACAAAACAGCCCAATTACATAAAAAAACAGTGTGTACAATATAGACCCTCGGCAATACAGCAAGCCAATCGTCCCTCCCACCTTCTGGCCACTCTAAGGCAGCCTGTCCCTAAGCACCTTCCAGCTCTCCGTCCACCCCATGCCTCTTCTGGCTGTCAGTCCGCTCTGACACACCTTCCGACTACCTCTAGGACAGCCTGTCCTGCTTCCCTAACCTCCACCCCAGGACGACAGTGATCAGGGCAGCCTACTCACCTTCCAGCTTCCCTAACCGCCCTTCACACCTTCCGGCCATCTCTAGGACAGCCCGCCCTAGTACCTGCCCAGGATGACAGCGCTGAGGACGGCCTACCTGCCTTCCAGCTCTCGGTCTGCCTCTACGTACCATCTGGCTACACTCCTGTTCTTTCCTTTTCCTTTTTTTCTCTTTTCTCTTTTTTTTTATTTTTTCTCTTTTTTCAGGATGTCTGACACACCTGTTCTTTTGTTTTCTTTTCCTTTCTTTTTTTTTAAACTTTCTCCCCCACACCACCACCTGACAGCGGTTACATTCCTGCTTTTTTTTAATATACATGACGACTTTATATCCCCAGTTATTCGATATGCGTATGTTTAAAGCAACAGATTCTAATTTCTAACTTATAATTTCTACCAGTTTCTAATAGTTACTGCAGCGCAATTAGAGAGATTAAAAACCCAACATTCTCCTTGTTGTTGATCAATACATATATCTTTTGTTATAGTGCTATGAATTGATGCAGCCAGCATCTGGCATGTAGGGGGTGTTCTCGTCCAGATGAAACAGGGCAACAGTGTCTTCTTCATTCACGTGCCGAACATTCCTGCTCTTATCTGTCAGTCAGGGCTCCCTCATTGGATCAGGTTAACAGCCCTAATCAGGGAACTTATAATCTATGAGGTCCACCTGTCTGACCTTATTTCAATCACTGCAGAGTGCAGACCCAGAGTCCTCAACTGCTCCTCAATTGAAATGGAAGGAACATGTTGATGATGTGAGTTGATATACACAAAGTGGCATAAAATGTATCTGGAGTTTAAACAACAGAGAGATCTGTTTCACTGAATGCTTTGTTTGTTCATGATAATATTTTTCTTATTAAAGTTTCTGCCTACACCTTCCTAAATATTGGCTCTGATTCTATCATCCTTTGTCCAATCAGTCTGGTCAAAATGGCTGATCCATTATAAAAATCAGAAATGCAACGCACTAAAATTAAGAAACTGAGACGAAAAGAAAAAGTCTTTATAGAGTGTGTTAGTTAAACCACTGTTACATGACGATGTAATTACTGTTCCCTCCAGACCATCCATATTCACCAATCCTGCATGATTAATATCTGAAATAATATATTTTTATAATTCTCATTAATTTATGACGTCATTTTATTGGATTAAAATTTTTGCTCAGAAAAACCAGACTTTGTTGATTTATTCATAGGATGCAGTCATCATTGGCTCGGCAAATATTTTCTGCATATTCTTCATTGCCCAGAGGGCGGTTCAGAGAGAACGACATTGCTCTTGGTCTGGAGTCACATGTAGGTCAGACTAACAGCAGATTTTCTTCCCTAAAAGATGTTTGTGAATCAAATAGGGTTTACAGTAATCAATTATAGTTACATCATTGGCATTAAGCTGGATTCTTAACACCTTTAAGGTTCACCAGCTAAAATGGTGGGAATTGAATCCATGTTCCCACAACAGTATTATTAGATCAGTGACAGTACCACTACACCACTTCCTCTCCAATTGTACTCTCCTTTTCATATATCCTCCAACATTCCAAGTACATAGTGAAGCTAAGGGTTACAACAATGAACCGTGGCAATGGACCCTATAGGTTGCAAGCTTAGAGTGTTATTGCCAGAGTAGTTAGCGATTGCAAAGTTGGCAGGGACATTAATCAGGAGAATCGATGTTTTGGGCATAAGCCCTTCATCAGGAATTAAGGTTATGCCCGAAACATCGACTCTGCTGCTCCTCAGATGCTGCCTGATTTGTTATGGTTTAGCGATTGGCATCACTTTGCATCAGAAGCCAGCTGTCCAGCCAACTGAGCTAACCAATCCCTAGCTTGCTTGACCTCTTTGTTGAAGGAATCTGTTGACTACTGCTAAATGTTGTGGGCAGCTACTATCAGCTTTCCTTTGGCATAAAGCTCCAATGGCTATGTGTGTATTATACCTGGAATAAGGGCAGGTAAATTTTAAGAGAACCCAAGTCGAACCAACTTTGAATCAATCCATAGATTATTGGTGAGTATTGGATGTTTGATTGTATTATTGATTACTTCTTATGCAGCAACCATTGGAAGGACCGTGCTAGAGCTGTCATTTCCTGGGTGAGATTTGTCCTGTTCTTGCTTGATTATGACCTGTCAAGGGAATATTTTGTATTTTTAGGCAGTTGTATTGCAGTTATTTGACTAGAGCAATGTCAATCTCTAGCGCACAGGCCTTCAGTCCTACCCTCAGGGTGTTGTGAAGGCGTGTACCTGTTTGAATGGAAGAGCTCAATGAAGTTTAGAAGCAAGAGGGGCTTCTGATTGAAGCTTACAGAATACTGAGAGGCCAGGATAGTGTGGATGTGGAGAGGATGTTCCCACTAGTAGGAGAGACCAGAACCTGAGGGCACAACCTCAGAGTGAAAGGAAGACTCTTGAGAACTGAGATGAGGAGGAATTTCTTCAGTCAAAGGGTGGAATACATTACCAAAAAAGGCTATGAAGGCCAAGTCATTGAGTGTATCTGAGACAAAGACAGCTAGGTTCATAATTTACAAAGGAACCAAGGTTATGGGGAGAAGGCGGGAGAATGGGTTGAGAAACATGTCAACCATGATGGAGTGGTGGAGTGGATGTAATGGGCTGAATGGCCTAATTCTGCTCCTGCATTTTATGGCAGTCTGGTCCAATAGCAGGTTCAATTGTCCAAATAGCAAACTCCTGCTCCTATTTCCAAGTATCCTTTGTTAGGTCCAGTGCATTCAGCCTTTGCTCAATGTCATACTGAATGAATTGAATTCTAAGGCACTAACGGCAGCATGCTGGCTCAAAGGGTGGCATGGTGGCTCAGTGGTTAGCACTGCTGCCTCACAGTGCCAGGGACCACGGTTCAATTCCTGCTTCAGGCAACTATCTGTGGGGAGTTTGCACTTTCTCCAGGTGCTCTGGCTTCCTCCCACATTCCAAATAATGTGGATACCAGGTGAATTAGCCATGCTAAATTGCTCACAGTGTTAAGTGCATTACTCAGGGGTAAATGTAGGGAAATGTGTCTCGATGGGTTACTCTGCAGAGGGTTGATGTGGACTTGTTGGGCCAAAGGGCCTGTTTCCACATTGTAGAGATTCTCATCTAATTGTCCAGACATTGGAAAAGACTGAGTAGGTTTCATCAGATGTGACATCACTGGTAAGATAGAGTTGTGGTCATTTTGGTTTCTGGTCAATGGTAAGCACCCAGGATGTTGATTGTGAGTGGATTCAGCAATGTTAATGCCTTTGAATATGAAGTTCAGATGGTTACTTGTGTGCATGTTCAGCTGATATGATAATCAGGGGGCTTGAAATATTATTCAATCACAGGACGTGGGAATCTCTGGTGGATCCGCATTCATTGCCCATCACTAGTTGCCCTTGAGAAGGTGGTGGCAAGTTGCCTTATTGAACCACTGCAGTCCATGTGCTGTGGGTAGACCCACAATGCCCTTAGAGAGAGAATTCCAAGACTGACCCGCTAACACTTAAGAAACAGTGGTATATTTCTAAGTCAAGTGGCTTGGAGGGGAACTTGCAGGTGATGGTGTTCCCATGGATCTGCTGTCCTTTCCTTACAACAGCAATGAGCATGACGTTGGAGGGTAAAGTCTGATGAGCCTTTGTGCATTTCTGCAGTGCACCTTGTGGATGGTACGCACTGCTGCTACTGAGGGTGGGTGTTGGAGGGAGTGAATATTTGTGGATGTGATGCCAATTAAATGGGCTGCTTTGTCCTGGAAGGTGTCAAGCTTCTTGAGTGTTCTTCAAGATGCACTTTTTCAAGCAAGTGTGGACTATTCCATCACATTTCTGATTTTTTTCCTTGTCAATTATATTGCCTTTTGAGAGTCAGGAGGTGAGTTACTCATTACAAGATTCCTCGTGACTGACCTGTTCCAGTACCTACGGCATTTATATGATTAGTTCAATTCCATTTCTGGTTAATGGTTGCCTCCAGGATGTTGATAGTGAGAGATTCAGTGAAGGTAATGTCATTGAATATCAGGGGGATTATTAGTTTCTCTTTGTATTAGTTATGGTCATTGCCTGGCATGAATGTGGCATGGTGGTTCGATGGTTAGCACTACTGTCGACAGCGCCAGGCACCTGGATTCGATCCCAGCCTCAGGTTACTGTCTGTGTGGAGTGTGCACGTTCTCCCCATGTCTGTGTGGGTTCCCTTGAATTGAATTGAATTTATTGTCACATGTACCAAGGCACAGGGTTAAGCTTTGTCTTGCGAGCAATACAGTCAGATCAAAGAGTTAAAAACATAGATAGTGGGCGGCACGGTGGCACAGTGGTTAGCACTGCTGCCTCACAGCGCCAGAGACCCGGGTTCAATTCCCGACTCAGGCGACTGACTGTGTGGAGTTTGCACATTCTCCCCGTGTCTGCGTGGGTTTCCTCCGGGTGCTCCGGTTTCCTCCCACAGTCACAAAGATGTGCGGGTCAGGTGAATTGGCAATGCTAAATTGCCCATAGTGTTAGGTTAAAGGGGTAAATGTAGGGGTATGGGTGGGTTGCGCTTCGGCGGGTCGGTGTGGACTTGTTGGGCCGAAGGGCCTGTTTCCACACTGTAAGTAATCTAATCTAATCTAAAAAAAAGTAAATAATAGGTAAACAGTGGCAAAAACAAAAACACAGGTACAGGTGAATGTTAAGAGTTTGTGAGTCCATTCGTTATTCCAACAGCAGTAGGGTAGAAACTGTTACGAAACCGGCTGGTGCGTGTGCTCAAGCTTCCGGACCTTCTCCCCGATGGCAGAGATTGTAGAAAAACATTACCGGGTGGGATGCCTCCCACTGTTCAAAGATGTGCAGGTAAGGTGGATTGGCCGTGCTAAATTGCCCCATAGTATTCAGGGATGGGCCGGCTAGCTGGATTAGCCATGGGAAATACAGGAATGGGCTGGGATGCTCTTCACAGGGTTGGTGTGGACTTGATGGGCTGAATGATCTGTTTCCACACTGTAGGGATTCGATGTCACTTGCCACTTGCCCACAGTTGGTCCAAGTCTTGCCACTTTTGAGTTTGAACTGCCTCCATCTTTGAGTTGTTGCTAATGGTGCTGAACGTTGTGCAAATCATTGGCAAACATCCCCATTCCTGCCTTTGTAATGGAGGGAGGCATTGCTGCGGTGGGTGAAAATGGTTGGAGCCAAGGACACTGCCCTGAAAAGGCTGGAAAAAAACCCACATGTAAAGCATGAGCAATGATATGGGCCAGTTGGACTGATTGGCTTTCTTTCTACACTGTAGATTGTATGCAAATAATCAATCTAAATTGTTATTTTAAAACAAAAACTTGACTTCACTTGCACCCACTACTTTCCTGGATATTACCGTTAGTTGCATATTTTGACAATCCTCCATTTGGTTTTAATATTTAGCTCATTAATATAGATTAAAATGAACAGAGGACTCTGCGGTGACCCCTGTGTCGGACTCCACTCAACACCTCCCCCTCCCATCTGCAGTCTAATATTACACCTCTTGTGAGCATTGGTGGTTTCCTGTTCTGTAACCAACGTATCATATTTCTCCTCAGGGCTCCTGCGGTTTTTTTTACTACTCAGCTTAGAAATCTTTGACGTGCACCTTTGTCAAGATCTTTCTGAGAATTCCAAATCAAGCACTTTGTTGGGCCTTTCACCGTCTACCTAATTTGTAACGTTCTCCCTAGAGAAGGTTTGACAGGCAGGATCTTCCTCTTGCAAATCCGTGCTGGCTGCTTCTCATTAAAGTTATTGCCTAGGTGAAGTTTGTTGCCCTTTCTATAAAATGCAGCAGCTATGGTTAACTACTTCCAGCCCAACAAAAATCTCACTGGGAGTCCAATGGGGATCAGCATTCAGCATGTTTCTGCACTAATTTCCTCCAGCCACTGGGATAAGTGCCCAAAAGATGTGTTCTTCCTATGCCCCTCTTAAGATATCAGTTCTACATTGATTTTAGAACCAACTCGGATATTATTTGCATTTTTAAAAGTCAGATATCGTATCAGTCTATTCCTCATGAATTGAATTTATTGTCACGTGCATCAAGGCATAGTGAAAAGCTTTGTCTTGCGAGCAATACAGGCAGATCACAGAGTTAAGTAGCATAGATAGTAAATAATAGGTAAACAGCGGCAAAAACAAAAACACAGGTACAGGCGAATGTGCCGAGTTTGTGAGTCCATTCACTATTCTAACAACAGCAGGGTAGAAACTGTTGTGAAACTGGCTGGTGTGTATGTTAAAATATTGATTCAATGGTACATCTACCTATCTTCAGAATGAACGTGTTTAATTTGTAGAATTGCTTCTCTCTAGATTCTTTCTTCTCACATAGAACAGAAACCAGTTGTCAACCTGACAACTTAACTTTAGTAAATTACTGAATTATTTCTCTCTTTCTGTCTCATATATAGTTTGCTCCTCTCTTCTTTCCATTTTAATCGCTTATGCTTTCATTTTGAAACTGTTTTTGCTTCATTTACATGTATTTTCCTTGTGGCTACACATTGTTCCTGTGCATTTGTGTTGTTGGTTTAAAAGTGTGCCTATTCTTTTCCTTCAACTTTGTTGGATAATTAATTCCTCATCCTATAAGTAGGTTTGTGCAATCAGAGACGATAATATGTTTAATAATTCACTTCATTTATTACCGACAGAACATTAATCTTAAACACTGTGGCATTAATATAAAACATCTTAACAAAGCATGCAGATGAGTGCATGTTTGTCCTGTGCCCAAACCATTACATGCAACGCTGGAATAATAATAAATTGTGAAGATATCTTCTTTGTGTCTCTTCACAGCCTGGACATCAATAGGGCAATCTTGCCTCTGAGTCTTCGAATCCCTAAAGTGTGGAAGCAGACCATTCATGTCCACACTGACCTAAAGAGCCTTTCAACCCAACCCAACCCACCCCAGTGAACCTGCATTCTACATGGCTGACCCACCTAGCCTGCACATCCTTGCACACTGTAAGCAATTTAGCCAATGCAACTAACCTGCACATCTTTGGACTGTGGGTGGAAACCAGAGTAATCCCACTCAGAAATGGGGAGAACATGCAAACTCTATGTACATCATCACCCAAGGGTGGAATTGAACCCAGGTCCCTGGAATGTGAGGCAGCAGTGCTAATTACTTAGCCACTGTGCCGACCAGGTCAAACAGTCATGGAATCACAGACCCACTCCAGGACATGAGCATGCGATCATGCCTGGCACTCCAGTGCAGAACATACAACGTGCTGTACTGTTGGACATGCATTTTCTGATAGAGCTTTACAAAATTAAGAAAGACCTGGATAGAATCGATTGTTGGAGTTTTTTCTCAGGATAGAAATGTCAATTTTTAGGGATTGAAGGCAAAAGGAGGAAAGTTCAAAGGTGATGTGAGAGGCAAGTTTTCCACACCGAAGATTATAAATGTTTGGAATATGCTGCCAAAGCAGGTAGTAGAAGCAGATACAATAGCAATGTTTAAGAGGCATCTTGACATATGCATGAATAGGCAGAGAATAGAGGGTTATGTACTGTGTGGAGGCAAAAGGTTTAGGCAATAGATTCGGAAGGTGTCATGCATGCAACTAGGCACAGCATGGTGGGCTGAAGGGCCTGTTCAGGTGCTATACTGTTCTTTGTTCTTGGATGAAATGTTAACCTGAGAATCCATCAGCTTCTTAGGTGAATGTAAAAGTCAGATGACAGTATTTGCAAACAGAGCAAGAAAGTTACACTCATTCACTAATTATTCCTCAATGAACTTCAGTAAAATAGGAGCAAATTATTGCAGAGGCTGAAATCTGTATTGAAACCAACCAATGTGGGAAATCACAGTGAGTCAGGCAGCATCCATGGAGACAGAGCAAGCTAATGTTTTGAGTCTAGATGACTCTTCATCAACGAGACCCAAGATGTTAGCTTGTTCTCTCTTCATGGATGCTGCCTGACCCACTGCGATTTCCAGCATTTTTTGTCTGCAGTGAAACAGATCATTTGGTCATTACCACAATGGTGTTTTGCTGTGCATAATTTAGCTGCCATGTTTTCCATGTTATAACAATGAGTAGACTATGAAAATAATGCATCGCATATGAAACATTTCAGGGAATGCAGCTATTATGAAATGTGCTGTACAACTGTTTCTTCCAGGATCTCATCTGTCTAAGTGTAAAGAGCACATATATTTTGCTTTGAAACATAAACTGAAAGACGAAAGTTGGAGAGCTGTGTTGTATGTTGATTCCTGAAGAAGGGCCTGTGCCCAAAACGTCGAATCTCCTGTTCCCTGGATGCTGCCTGACCTGCTGTGCTGTTCCAGCAATAAAGTTTAAACTTGTATGGAAATAACCTTTTTAAAAATAACTTGAAGCAAAGGTGGAACTGTGCAGTGTTTTGGTTCACTCTTTCATGGGATATGAGTGTCACTGGCTAAGCCAGCATTTATCATTCATTCCTAGGTGCCCCTGGGATGATGGTGATGAGGTCCCTTCTTGAGATACTACAGTCCATGTGCTGTAGGCAGACATACAATATTTTCAGCCCATTGTGTCTCCACCAGTTGTTATGGATCTGGCCAGAACTCCCAACTTCAAAACATTTCAAAAAGGGAGCCCAGACCCTAGCCTTGCTAGTTGTTTTAAGCAGGTGTAACATGGATATTCCAGGAGGTTTGTAGCTGGTTCAACCATTTAGTTTGAAACAAACCAAAATACATGAACAAAAGAAAACCAAATTTAGAATAATATAACCATTTAAAAACCCAAGTAATTCTATCACAAATTCAATGATGCTGTTCCAAACACTTGCACCATCCCCGTAACTACCCCTCGGCAAAAAAAGGTAATATCAAACACAGGTTCTTGCAGGAGAGATGTCAGAGAGAGAGAGAGAGAGAGAAAGAATCAGCATGGTGTTGTTTCTTTGAAAAGCAGCCTCAAAACTGACTGCTTGCTAAAACCAAACCAAACCAGAGAAAAAGCTGAGCTGGGAGAACTCCCCATTCATTGTACAATTTTTTTAAACACTTGAAAACTTTTTGCCTGAGGCAGTATCTACTAGTTATAATCAAATTGGCCCTAAAACTCATTCAAACCACTCACATTGGAACTTCTGCATTTATGACCCCTCTTAAAAAAAAACAACAACTTAACCTCGACAAAGGAGCAGCAGTGTCACACAGTCATTAAAATCTATCTATTGTAATCCTATATAAGGCGTACTTTTGAACATTGGTACCATTGGAACAGGCAGCATTTGTTGCCCATCCCTAATTGCCCTTGGGAAGATGATAGGGTGAGCAACTTTCTTAATCACTACAGTTCATCAAGTGCAGGTAAACAGTAATGCTGTTTAGGGGATTTTGACCCAGCGACTGTAAAGGAATGGTAACATAGTTCTCAATCAGGTTGTTGTATAACTAGGAGGGGAATTTGCAGGTGGTGGTGTTTTCATGCATCTGCTCCCTGTGTCCTTCCAGATCGTAATGATCACACTTAGGAAAGCACTGCAGGGAAAAAAATCTTCATGAGTTTTTGTATTGCATTCTGACAGATGGTAGACATTGCTGTCACTGTATCCCTGTAGTGTTGCTTATAGATAGTGTAGAGCCACTGAGCTGTAAGGTGAGTTACTTGCCTCAGGATGCCCAGTCTTTTACCTGCACTGGAGGCATAGTATTTACATGGCTGGTGCAGTTTAATTTCTGATCAATGCTAATGGAGGTGGGTCCTGTGAGGATAGTTTTATTTTCATATGTTGATAGGATACGTGCATCGGTGGTGAGACTAATATTTGTGATCCCGTTAGTTAATGGTCCTTGTCCTTAAATATTCTTTACAATTGCCTTGTGATTCAAACTTTGTGTTTATACATCTGTAGAATGAAGCTATGGACTTTCTGAGGGGAATGTGCAGATGATGACACTGAATGTTTAGATGGTTAGATTCTCTCTTGTTGGTGAAGGTCATTACCGGATACATGTGCAGTGTGAACATTACTTGCCACTTAACAGCCTAATGTTGTCTCGATAAAAACTGAAGGAACTGTGGATGAGATTGTGGCTGATCTGTGGCCTAATTCCATTTGGCCCATGTCCCTAATATCTTTGCTCAACAAAAATATGTCTACGTCAGGTTTAAAATTAACAACTGATCCTGGAACTACTGCCATTTGTGGAAGAGAGTTGCAAACCTCGTTGTGTGTAGAAGTGCTTCTTAACATCTCTCCTGAAAGGTCTGGCCCTAATCCTCAGGCTACGCCCTTAGTTTGAGAATCCCTAACCAGTGGAAGTAGTTTATCTTTACCTATCCTGTCTTTTTCTGTTAATATCTTGAAGATTTTGATCAGATCATCCTTTAACCTTCTACATTCTAAAGAACACAAGCATAATTTGTATAATGTCTCCTCATAACCTAATATCAGAAGTCCCTTGGAATAGATGAGATAAAAGCAGGGAGATTGTTTCCACTGGTGGGTGAAACTAGAACTAGGGGCATAGCCTCAAAATAAGGGCGGGCAGATTTAGGGCTGAGTTGAGCAGAAACTTCTTCACCCAAAGGGTTGTGAATCTGTGGAATTCCCTGCCCAGTGAAGCAGTTGAGGTTACCTCCTTGAATGCTTTTAAGGCAAAGAAAGATTTTTGAACAGTAAAGGAATTAAGGGTTATTGGTGAGCGGGTGAGTAAGTGGAGCTGACTCCACGAGAAAGATCAGCCATTCTCTTATTGAATAGTGGAGCAGGTTCAAGTGGCCAAGAGATGGCCTATACTCCTGCTCCTATTTCATATGCTCTTAAATCCACATCTCATTTTTGTAAACCCACGCTATACTCCCTCCAAAGCCAATATATCCTTCCTAAGGTGTGGTGACTTAGTCTGCTTACAGTGCTACAAGTCAGATCTAATCACGGTTTTGTATGGTTGCACCATAACTTCAACACCCAGTGGCTTTGGGTGATTCGGGGATCAACGCTGAGAATATGGACTTGAAAGAGGATATTGATGTCAGGTTGCCTTACCTACCCTGGTATGTGGAAGACATTGGGAAGGTACCAATCGCAGTATATCTCCAGACCTGAATTGTCAAAGTTTCTGAAGCACATCAGAGAACAGGGCTCAGTACTGTCTGGAAATGTACAACGTTAGTCTCAGGTTTGAAATCCTGGTCTTCAAGTACTTTTATCCTCAGTCAGGTAGTGGGAAGGGGTAACATTGACCGAGCTGTGGGAGGTAGGATTAAGAGGGAAGGCTGGTAAGACATGGAAGAGCACGCTTTCTGATCCTGGCTGATTGCACTACTTTATCGTGAGAAACAAAACATACCATTTCAGAGGAGCCTCTGAAGTAAGCAAGACCACCCCTCCTGTCCCAGAGTCTCAAGGGTATGAATGTTAATCTTAAGGTTTTGAGAAATCCAAATGAAAAATCACAAGGGCAGCAGAAAAGTGTCTTATTAGAAAAAAATAGTTTGTAACAAATCTATTTTAGTTATGAAAATATTTGCAATGGGAAAAGAGACTCCTTATTTTCAATGTGTCCAAATCAGGATGGTGTGTCACAGAGAGGGACTTGCAGGTCATGGCATTCCCATGCATCAATTGTCCTTGTCCTTTGAGGTGGTCGAGGTTGTTGGTTTTGAGAAGTGCTGTCAAAGAAACTTCCGCACAACAATAAGAGCTTTTCTCCTTGCAGAGTCCAGGACATAACCTTAGAGTAAGGAGGTCCCATGTAAGGTAGATTAGATTACTTACAGTGTGGAAACAGGCCCTTCAGCCCAACAAGTCCACACCGACCCGCCGAAGCGCAACCCACTCAGACCAATTCCCCTACACTTACCCCTTCACCTAACACTATGGGCAATTTAAGCATGGCCAATTCACCTGACCTGCACATGTTTGGACAGTGGGAGGAAACCAGAGCACCCGGAGGAAACCCACACAGACACTGGAGAATGTGCAACCTCCACATAGACAGTCATCTAAGGCAGGAATTGAACCGGGGTCTCTGGCGCTGTGAAGCAGCAGTGCTAACCACTGTGCCACCGTGCTGCCCTAAAAATAACTAGGAAACATTTCAGTATAGAGATGAGGAAGAACTTATTCTCTCAGCATGTAGTGAATCTGGAACTCCTTACCACAGAAATCTATAGAGACAAGGTCATTAAATATATTCAAGACTGAGATAGATTTTTTCACCTGGAAGGGAATCAAAGGTTATGGGGAAAAGGCAGCAAAGTGGAGATGAGGATTAACGGAAATAAAAAAACACAGCGAGTGCTGAAGAAGCTGAGCAGTCTGATAATATATGTGGAGAGAGAAACAGCATTTCTCCAGTTTGGAAGAACACTCATACTGGACTCAAAATGGTAACTTCGTTTTCTGTCTACAGATACTGCCAGATCTGATTAATTCCTCCAGCACTTTCTGTTTCGATTGCAGATTCCCTGGAGGTAGGTAGCTGGTGTAGTGATAATATCACTGGGCTCGTAACACCAGGATCCTTAGCTAATTCTCTGGAGCCGTGGGTTTCAGTAGATGGTGAAGATTTTGAGTTCAATTAAAAAGATAATCTAATAGCGATTATTGTTTTCAGGGCAGCTCAGTGGCTAGCACTGCTGCCTCACAGCACCAGGGACCTGGGTTCAATTCCAACCTCGGGCGACTGCCTGTTTGGGGATTGCACATTCTCCCCGTGTCTGCTTGGGTTTCCTCCAGGTGCTCCGGTTTCCTCCCACAGTCCAAAGATGTGCAGGTTAGGTGAATTGGCCATGCTAAATTGCTCATTGTGTTCAGGAAATGTAGGTTAGGTGCCTTAGTCTGGGGAAATGTAGAGTAATAGGGTAGGGGAATGAGTCTGGGTGGGTTACTCTTTGGAGGGTCAGTGTGGACTTGTTGGACTAAATGGCCTGTTACCACACTGTAGGGATTTTATGATCTGCTATGCTCTGTTAAATGGTGGAATGGACTCAATGACCTTCTTCTGCTCCTGCATTTTGTGTCGAGGGTGTGGTGCTGGAAAAGCACGGCAGGTCGGGCAGCATCCGTGGAACAGGAGAGTCACTGTTTTGGACATAACCCCTTCATCAGGAATAAAGCTTCTGGGCCGGGGGCTGAGAGATAAATGGGAGGGGGGATGGGGCTGGGAGAAGGTAGCGGAGAGTGCGATAGGTGGTTGGAGGGTAATGGAGACAGGTCGGAGTGGAGGGAAAGGAAGATGGACAGGTAGGACAGGTCAAGAGGGCAGTGCCGAGTTGGAAGGTTGGAACTGGGATAAGGGGGGGGGGGGGGGAGGGGAAATGAATAAACTGGTGAAATCCACATTGATGCCGTGTGCCTGGAGGGTCTCGAGGTGGAAAATGACCAGGTAGAAGAATGGCAGTTTCATCCCCTAAAGGATATTAGTGAATCTCTTGGGGTTTTTTTTCCCCTCACAATCATCGATGGATTCATGGTTGTCGTTCACTCTTAAATCCTGATTTTTAAAAAAAAAATTAAGTTCAACTTCCCCAATCTGTCATGGCAGGATTTGAACACAGGTCCTCAGAACATTACTTGAACTTCCAGAATAGCAGTCCAGGGATAAAACCACTCGGCCAGCATCAGCCTGCCCAGTGGGCATGAACAGATAAGTAAATACCTACAAAAGTTGTCCAGGAGACAGCAGGACACAAAGATCCACCTTAGATTGTTTTTCGATTCAGTACTCAGTAAAAATAATATGCTGATGAGGGAGGAGAGCAGGGAAGAATTAAGTAAAAACAATGACTGCAGATGCTGGAAACCAGATTCTGGATTAGTGGTGCTGGAAGAGCACAACAGTTCAGGCAGCATCCGAGGAGCGGTAAAATCGACGTTTCGGGCAAAAGCCCTTACCTGATGAATGGCTTTTGCCCGAAACGTCGATTTTACTGCTCCTCGGATTCCAGCAATTGCAGTCCTTGTTTTTACCAGGGAAGAATAAGGAGATTGATCCCAAATCTACAGCGAAGGAGCTCTGAGGAGAGAGTAGAGAAACTCTACAGTCTCGAGAGATATACGTTGAGGGCTTTGAAATACTAAATGGTGCAGATAAGGTAAACCCAGAACAGGTTTAAAAATAATCCAGGAAATTAGAACCAGAGTAGAAGGATTTATACCTGCGAAAAGTAAATCTAAAGCAGGATATCAGAAAGGACATCACTCAGAGAGTGATGAATGTTTTTAATAATCTTCAAGGCAGGCTATGAAGGAAAGGGAACGTAAGTAAAGTGGAAATTCAGCTGGAAATGAGTTAACATTTTGAAAGAAGGAATATCTTTCTTTTTTTAAGCTTTCAGGAGAAATGTCTTCACCCAGAGAATGGTGAGCCTGTGGAATTTCCTACCACAGAAATCAGTCAAAGTCAAACATTGCCTATCAGTGTTCAGAGGGCAGTTAAGAGTCAACCCATTGCTGTGGGTCTGGAGTCACATGTAGGCCAGACCAGGTAAGGATGGCAGTTTCCTCCCCTAAGGGACATTAGTGAACCTGATGCGTTTCCCCCTGACAATGGTTTGTGGTCATCATTAGATCCTTAATAGACTCTTTAATGAATTCACATTCCACCAACTGCTGTAGTGGGATTTGAACCCTGGCCCCCAGAATATTTGCTGAATTTCCAGATTAACAGTCAAATAATGATGCCACTAAGCCATTGCCTCAGCCCTACCGCCTACCATACAGGATGCCTGGAGCTTGTGCTGGTGAATAAATACAGCAACCAACATGGGCGCAATATTCAAATCCTCGCCCCAGCGAAGTTGTTAATTGTGTAATAATGCAATTTCTGACTGGGATACTTCTGTCTATTTCAGTTGTGCTCTGTGCAGTCTTCTACGCTGGGAAAGACACTCAAAAAGAGGGACCACAAGTGTGCCAGAAGCTTCTCAACTGCCTTGCTTGTAAGATCAAGGCTGTTCCAGCTCACACAGCACACATTTTACAAACTTAAGCCTGAAAGGTCAAATCAAGTCAACACGTCTGCTTGTCACTCCAGACACAGACATAAACATAGGGACATAGGATATAGGACTATGAGTAGGCCATTCAGCCCCTTGAGCTTGTCTCACCTGTCAATCAGATCAAGGTTGATCTGATAACTCTTAACTCCACTTTCCTGCCTTTTCCCCAAAACCCTTGATTCCCTCACTGATTAAAAATTTGTCTCAGCCTTCAATATCATGACCCAACCTTGACAGCTCTCTGCAGTATAGAATTCCACAGATTCACTACCCTCTCAGAGAAGAAATTCCTCCTTGTCACTGTCTTATTCCTAGACTCTCCCACAAGGGAAAATAAACTCTCTGCATCTAACCCATCAGGCCCCTTAAGAATCTTGCATAATTAAAAATATAATTATTGCAGGAAAGGTGACTTCCACAAATCACTGAAATTGCCAAGTTGCAGTGTACTTGGACAGGTTGCAGCGAGTAGTTAGATTTTCCAGTGAGCGTGACTGCAACTTCAATGGAGGCTGGAGGATCTCTGCACAGAAAGGTCAGCGATTGCAGTACTGCTGGGGCTGTTCCAGGAGCTGGACGTGCAGCAGGGCCTCTGTGTGAGGCTCTTTGACAACATCGAACCATTGTCTCTTGTAGGCTGTCCCACTGAAGTCCTTTGAGAAACTGAGGACTGCAGATGCTGGAGAGACAGAGTCAAAAAGGGTGGCGCTGGAAAAGCACAGCAGATCAAGCAGCATCTTAGGAGCAGGAGAGTCAACATTTCGGGCATAAGCCCTTCATCAGGAATGTATGGCATATGCCCGAGATGACGACTCGCCTGTTCTCTGATGTCACTGTAACCCTCATCTGATTACCCTGTGGCAGAACATGTCTGTGTCCACAGCCTCCAGGCCAGACACTATCCCCGTGAGGCAATGATAGTATTGGGCAAAAAAAGGAAGTGGATAAGTAATCTAGAAGCCAAGGTGAATGGTCTCGGGACAGAGATTCAATTCCCACCATGCCAGGTGATGGAATTTAAATTCAATTAATAATATCAGGGATTGGAAGATAGTCGTAAAAAATTATCTTGTTCCCTAATCCCTTCATATGAAGAGCAGGGATAAGTCTGCTTTGCTATTCATTAGGGTCATACCTGATCATCCAACTCAATAGATACCTTCTGTTCTTGCCCCCTGTCCTTTGATCCTTTTAGTCCCAATTGCTACATCCAACACCTTCTTGAAATGCATTGGCCTCAACTGCTTTCTGAGGGAGTAAACTCCAAAGGCTACCACTCTCTGGGTGAAGGCATTTCTCATCATCTCAATCCTAAATGACCTACCCTTAGGCTGTGATCCCTGGTTCCCCATCCTCAGGAACATCCTTCCTGCATCTATCCTGCCTCAGAAAGGACATCTGCTGTGCTCACCTGGTCTGGGCCCCAAATGAGGTAAAAACAATGACTGCAGATGCTGGAAACCAGATTCTGGATCAGTGGTGCTGGAAGAGCACAGCAATTCAGGCAGCATCAGAGGACAGGCAAAATCGATGTTTCGGGCAAAAGCCCTTCATCAGGAATAAGGGCTTTTGCCCGAAACGTCGATTTTGCCTGTCCTCGGATGCTGCCTGAATTGCCGTGCTCTTCCAGCACCACTGATCCTAGGCCACAAATGACTCTAGGTCTGCAACAAAGTTGCTTGCAGTGATCCACAACTTATCTCTGAATGACAAGCCACTCAGCTCATGGGAATTTAGGGAAGGGCAGCAAATGTCTGTCCCCCAGTGATGCCCACATCCCATAAAAGAATCCAAACAATTTAGTCCAGTCCATTCATGCCCGCATCCTGATCCCAGCTTCATACTAATGTCTTTCAAGAAGGAGTCAGATATAGTTCCACAGGGATAAAAAAGTTTGGGGAAAAAGCGGGAAGTGAATGCTACATTAGATGATCAGCCCTGATCATACTGAAAGGGAGAGGACTTTTGAGGGGCTGAATGGCCTAGTGATGCTCCTATTTTCCATGTTTCTACCCTCCAAGGTATATTTAGCACTGACAACTGTGAATTTCAGAGTATCCTTCATTGTTTGTGTCGTGTTGCTGCTCTCTCTCCTCCTCCTCCTCTTGTGAGTGCTATGTCAGAAATGCTAGCATTCTGTCCCAAATCAGAGTCAGAAACCGGATGGCTCAGTTGAGGTTAAGGAGGGTTGGCGAGGAAAGAACGAGCTGACAGTCTAGTCGTATTATCGCCAGACTATTAAACCAGAGACCCTGGCAATGATCTGGGGACCTGGTTTTGAATCCTACCATGGCAGTTGGTGGAATTTGAATTTATTAAATATCTGGAATTAGGAGCCTTTTGAAATATTTGTTGGGAAAAACCCATCTGATTCACTAGTGACCCTCAGGTCATCCTTACCTGGTCATAGAGTGATACAGCACAACTTGTCCATGCCAACTAGGTTTCCCAAACTAAACTGGTTTGTCTACATTTGGCCCATATCCCTCTAAACCTTTCCTATCCATGTACCTGTCCAAATATCTTTTAAATGTTGTAATTGTACCTGCCTTCACCACCTCCTCTGGGAGTTCATTCCACACATGCACCACCCTCAGTGTGAAAATGTTGACCCTTAGGTCCCTTCTAAATCTTTCCCCTCTCACCTTAAAAATGTGCCCCCTAGTTTTGAACTTTCCCACCCTAGGGAAAAGACCTTTACTATTCACCTTATCTATTCACCACTCATGATTTCATAAATCTCTATAAGATCAGCTCTCAACCTCTCATGCTCCAGTGAAAACATGTCCCAACCTATCCATCCTCTCCTTATAATGCAAACCCTGGTAAATCTTTTCTGAACCCTCTCTAATTTAAATATATCCTTTCTATAGCAGGGAGACTAGAACTGTACACAGTCCTCCTAAAGTGGCCTCACCCATGTCCTGTACAGCTGCAACCTGATGTCCCAATACCTATACTCAATGGTCTGAGCAATGTAAGCAAGTGTGCTAAATGCTTTCTTAACTACCCTGTCTACCTGTGATGCAGCTATCAAAGAGCCATTTACCTGAACCTCTGGGTCTGTCTGTTCAACAACACACCCAGGGCTCAACTATTAACCATATAAGTCCTGCCATTATTTGCTTTACCAAAATAAAGTCCATCTGTCACTCCTCAGCCCTTTGGCCCAATTGATCAAGATCCCTATGTAATCTTAGATAATCTTCTTCTGTTCACTCTACCACCAGGTTTGGTGTCATCTGCAAACTTACTAACCATGCCACCTAAATTCTCATCCAAATCATTTGTATAAATGACAAACAAAAGTGGACTCCACACCCTGCAGAATACCACTGGTCATAAGTGTCCAGTCTGAAAAGCCATCCCCCACATCCACTCTGTGTCTCCTACTGCAAAGCCAATTTTCATTGTAATTAGTAGGCTCACCCTGAATCCTATGTGATTTAACTTTACTAATTAGTCTACCATTTGGAACCTTGTCAAAGGCTTTAGACATGTGGACGATGTCTAACGGTCTGCCCTCATCAATTGTTTTGGAGACGGCCTCAAAAAAACTCAATCAAGTTTGTGAGACATGATTTCCCACGGACAAAGCCATGCTAACTATCCCTAATCAGTCCTTGCCTCTCCAAATGCATGTAAACCCTACCTCTAAGAGTCCCCTGTAACAGCTTACCCAATGCTGATGTCAGACTCACAGGTTGATAGTGCCCAGGCTTTTCCTTACAGCCTTTCTTAAACAAAGGTGCAACTTTAGCACCCTCCAGTCCCCTGGCACCTCAACCATGGCTGTCAATGATACAAATGCATCTGCTGGGGCCCTGGAATTTCTTCCCTAAATTCCCACAATGTGATGGGATACACTTGATCACTTCCTGGAGGCTTCTCTTACTTTATGTCTTTTAAGACTTCTTCTGTAAAGTGGACTGTTTTCAAGACATCAATACTTATTTCCACAAGTTCCCCAGCCTCCATTTCTTTCTCAACAGTAAAAAGTAACGCAAACTATACATTTGGTATCTCTCCCATCTCCTGTGGTCCCATACATAGACAACCTCAATGATCTTTAAGAGGCCCTAATCTGTCTCTAGTTGTTGTTTTGCTCTTAATGTACGTGTAGAATCTCATTGGATTATCCTTAACTTTATCTGTCAAGGCTATGGCATATTCCCTTTTTGTCTTCCTGGCTTCCCTCTTAAGAATGTTACTACATCCCAGTACTCTTCAAGAGATTCCCTCCCCTTCCTCGACCTTTCTATTTCCATCTCAGGCGACCGAATCAACACGGACATCTACTACAAACCGACCGACTCCCACAGCTACCTGGACTACACCTCCTCCCACCCTGCCCCCTGTAAAAACGCCATCCCATTCTCCCAATTCCTTCGACTCCGCCGCATCTGCTCCCAGGAGGACCAGTTCCAAAAACGCACAACCCAGATGGCCTCCTTCTTCAAGGACCGCAATTTCCCCCCCCGACGTGGTCGACGATGCCCTCCACCGCATCTCTTCCACTTCCCGCTCCTCCGCCCTTGAACCCCGCCCCTCCAACCGCCACCAGGACAGAACCCCACTGGTCCTCACCTACCACCCCACCAATCTCCATGTACAGCGCATCATCCGCCGTCATTTCCGCTACCTCCAAACGGACCCCACCACCAAGGATATATTTCCCTCCCCTCCCCTATCAGCATTCCGTAAAGACCACTCCCTCCGTGACTCCCTCGTCAGATCCACACCCCCCACCAACCCAACCTCCACTCCCAGCACCTTCCCCTGCAACCGCAGGAGGTGCAAGACTTGCGCCCACACCTCCCCCCTCACCTCCCTCCAAGGCCCCAAAGGAAACTTCCATATCCGCCACAGATTCACCTGCACCTCCACACATATCATCTATTGCATCCTCTGCACCCGATGTGGCCTCCTCTATATTGGGGAGACAGACCGGCTACTTGCGGAGTGTTTCAGAGAACACCTCTGGGACACCCAGACCAACCAACCCAACCACCCTGTAGCTCAACATTTCAATTCCCCCTCCCACTCCACCAAGGATATGCAGGTCTTTGGACTCCTCCATCGTCAGACCACAACAAAACGACGGTTGGAGGAAGAACGCCTCATCTTCCGCCTAGGAACCCTCCAACCACAAGGGATGAACTCGGATTTCACCAGTTTCCTCATTTCCCCTCCCCCCACCCTGTCTCAGTCAAATCCATCAAATTCAGCACCGCCTTCCTAACCTGAGATCTTCTTCCCGACCTCTCCGCCCCCACCCCAGTCTGACCTATCACCCTCACCTTGACCTCTTTCCACCTATCACATTTCCGACGCCCCTCTCCCAAGTCCCTCCTCCCTACCTTTTATCTTAGCCTGCTGGACAAACTTTCCCCATTCCTGAAGAAGGGCTTATGCCCGAAACGTCGATTCTCCTGTTCCCTAGATGCTGCCTGACCTGCTGCGCTTTTCCAGCAACACATTTCCAGAAGAGATTCACTTGATCCTAGTTGTCTATACCTAATGCATGACTCCTAGTGATTCCAGAGCTTTGTGGCTGGCACACAATAAAAACTGTGAACAATAAAGGATGCGTAATAAATGCTGGCTTGGACATAATGCCCATATCCCCCCATTGATTTTAAAAAGTCAATGGTCAGATATGCTTTCACCAATTAGTTTATCCTGATTGATAGCAGAACAACGGAGAACTAGATATTGAGAAGAGACAGAGGGGCATCAATATTCTCAATGATGCAAGATACCACGAGCTTTGTTACAGTCAGTCTCAGAATGATGAGATTCATTGCATTAATAGGGCTTAGTGAGTGCAGATGGTTTCCCCCAGGGCTCAGCTTTCCTCTGCTCTGTTGTATGAACCCCCTTGGTTTGCAAGTTAGAAGGAGGAATATTAAAGATTGCACAGCACAGTTTGATATACCTGACACGGTTGAATAGTGAGGTAGATCCTGTAAATCCTCTGCATCCACACGCGAATTTATCTATCTGGACCAAAAAATAAGTAGCAACAAAATTCAATACCTGTGGGCAAACTTGCATGTCCACGATTTTTTTTTAAACCTGTACTTTTTTCACAAGTTCCACACTAGCAGATTTCATTATTCACAGGGATTCTCAGGAACAGAACCCTCATGGATATGGAGGAATGACTGCACATGGAGATAGGGTGAGGCTGGTATCATTAGTACGTGGGTGACACCGAGTTGGAGCATCTGGGTGTTAGATGTGAATCCTAAGGAGCAGAGAGCACAGCTGAGGGAATGATGTGGGTTCGGAACATTCACATGAAGTTACACTCTTTTGATCTTGACCATCCTCTATGAGAGCATTATGGAATTGTTTTCACGTTCTCAGAGTGTGTCTCCTTGCATCGATCTCCCAGGAATAACCAAGGTCTTTTTCACAGGGTAGGAGCATTCAAAACCAGAGAGCATAATGTTTAGGTGAGAGAGAGAAAAGATTTAATTTTTCACCCAGATTGGGTTCGTGTATACAGTGTACTGGCAGAAGAAGTGGTAGAGGCTGGTACAATTACAATAATTAAAAGACATTTGGACAGGTACATGAATAGGAAAGGTTTAGATGGATATGGACCAGATGAGGAAGGGAGGGCTAGTTTAGCTGAGGAAATTTGGTCAGCATGGACAGGTTGAACTGAAGGATCTGTTTCTGTGCTCTTGGTCTCTCATGAAAACTCAGACTCTCTCCTCCTGCCATGTGAACCACTCCAACCTTCAGAACTATCTCCAAGAATCTAGGAACTCTGTCTCCTCCCTGGTGTGGTTCATACATACTACCAGTCCACACAGCCAGGAACAAATCTTTTCCACTGACTGCTGCTGCCCTTGAAGAGGGATAGACTACCTTTAAGAAGGGTAGGCTGCCTATGCTTTGTCTGATCAGCACTTGATGCTCAGACCCTGCTCGGAACATTGGCCACATGCAGACCGGAGTAAGCAGATGTTAGCTTTAGGATTTACTGCTTATTGTAAATACTGCTTATTACACTGCATGTAAGGAATGTGGTACAGGCAGCATGATGACATTATTGTGTTCGTCAAGGCAGAACCTGGTTGCAATATAAATGCTCAGAGGGGGGATACTTCTGTTGGATTTCAATGCAATTTGCATGTCAACACTCTCTGGCACGAATCAATCATGCCCCATTCTGTAATTGAACAGTTCAGACGAGCAAAAAGAAATGCGCAGTGCAGTCACTTTGCTTTCTCTCTTCTCAGGCCTGTAATGTTGAGGCCCAAACTGCACCAACGAGCCCTCCGAGAACAGAGCACATCTGTTAACAATCGCAGACTGAAATGATTAAGGCAATGATTAAATGAGGCATTTTGTGTATTTTTGGATTTCACTCCATCACAGTGAGATGAAAGAAGTATTAATAAGAAACTGTCAGAGTGCAGACTTTGCTGTAGAATCGGTACAGGGAATTAAGGGCCGTGTTCACTTCTTCATGTCAAAATCGCTTGAACCCAATAGGTTCTCACCCCGCTACAAAAATATGAATGTTTTTATTGATGTGATGGTGTAACCAGTGGTTCACATTTTCCAAGCTCCAGTCCTGCCAACTCATGTTTCCACTTTAATGTTCCAACCTTTGCTTCGCTCTGCCTTGTTTTTATGACCTCTTCATACCACAGTGGTGGGAAGAGGGAGTCATCGGAAAATGTGGTGTGCGTGTCACTTTAATCCAGCTCTGAAGGAAATTCCCGGGTCAAGCAAGGGAGCAGCAAACTGAAAGAAAAACAGCAAGAACGAATTTGCTCTCAGGTAGGGGTACAAATTCATCTTCTGTGTTCACACATGCTGAAGGTCACTGGCTGCTGGACGAGACTCCCTCCCCCAGAATTATTCAATTCTGTTGAATTCCATTTTGAGACAGATTCCTCACCTTCCCCCAGGGAGTCTCCCGCTTGCTCAGGACTTCCCTGAAACACTTTCCAAGCAATGAGTCTTCCTCTTGTCCTGGAGGCAACAAGAAATATGCCACTGGTGCACAGCAAGATCCCATGAGCAGCACTGAGAGAAGTAGCCTTCAGTGCCTTTGACTGAGCAGTTTGTTCCTGGCCAGGACATTTGGTCACTCTTCACGTTGTGCATCACAATCTACCATGGTGAACTGCAGGAAGCTCAGTTCAAAGTCTTACCATCCGAGACATGGTGGTACGGATGGAGAACAGGCTTGGACTGTGTTTCAGACAAATACGAAGCAATTGCAATCTGAAGATATGAGTATTACAGGCAGGGAAAGTTAAACTGATCGACAAAACCCTCCATGATGTGAAGAGCATCACAATAGGCCAGTTCTTAGCCGCATCCCATTTTGCCACAATACCCCCCCCCCCACCCCCCACATCCGGTCTGACTTGAGCAATGGTGAGAAAGGTGGGGATAAAAATCAGAAGCTCAGTGCTGAAAAATTGTTTGCTATTTACCCCTCACTTCTTAAGTTGTGGCATCAGAATCTGGCTATTGATTGGTGACTCTCTTACTTCCATGTGCTTACATCTTGGTAAAGGTCCAACATGTCACACTGATACGTCACTGCCAATTCTCCTCTCCTTCCTGAGGAATGAGGCAAAACAAATTCAGTGGCTCACAGCGCCAGGGACCTGGGTTCAATTACACCCTTGAGCTACGGAGTTATATCCCCACCTTTCTCCCCATGACTGGTTTCCTCTCTCAGTTCAAAGATGTGCAGGTTAGCTGGATTAGCCATGCTACATTGCCCATAGTGTCCAGGGATATATAGATTGGGTGAATTAGCCGTGGGAAATATGGGAGTGGGGTGGACCTGGATGGGATGCGTTTTGAAGGGTTGGTGTGGACTCGATGGGCTGAATGGCCTGCATCTACACTGTAGAGATTCTATGAAAGTCCTGATGTGCGGATTACAGCAGGTACTTGAGTGGGTGCCGCTAACTGAATGGTTGTCCCAGTCCACCTTCACAATAATGGTGCTCCATGGCCATGATAATCCTTGCCTCCTTGACCATACTGATGGGCATTACCAAACCACCAGCCTCAACTACCTTCTCAGGTGGCTGACTCCAGATTCTCAGAAAGGTTTTCCCTGTAAATCTCCCATCTTTCATCTTAAAATCACCCTGTCCATGCTCCTCATAATCATATACAACTCAATCAGGTCCCCCTTCAAACTTCTCCACTCCAAGAAAGCAATCCACATATATCCCCAACCTCTCTTCATAGTTAATGTGCTCAAATCCTTGTGATAGTGCAGTGACCAGAACTACACATACTAATCCAGCTGTGACCTAAACAAAGCCCTGTACAGCTCCAACATAACTTTTTTGATTAGATTCCCTGCAGTACGGAAACAGGAAATTTGGCCCAACAAGTCCACACCGACCCTCTGTAGAGTAACCCACCCAGACTCATTCCCCTACCCTACATTTAACCCTGACTATTACCCCGAACACTATGGGCAATTTAGCGTGGCCAATTCACCTGGCCTGCATATCTTGGATTGTGGGAGGAAACCCACACAGACACAGAGAGAACGTGCAAACTCCACATAGAAAGTTGCCCGAGGCAGGAATTGAACACAGGTCCCAGGCGCTGTGAGGCAGCAGTGCTAACCACTGAGCCACCATGCTGCTTGCATATGAAATTCCTGGCTTTTCTAATCTATGCCACAACTGAATGCAGCAAGTGTCCCTTTTCTCTTCTTAAACCCCCTACTAACCTGTCCTGCCACCTTCAGGGATCTGTAGACAAGCACCATAAAGATTCCTCTGTGTTTCCTAGTGTCCTGCATTTATTGAGTAACCCCTGTCTTGTTGCTTCATCCAAAATGCATTGCCTCACATTTATTAAGGTTAAATTCGATGTAGTACTGATCACCCCTAACTAGGGGTCACAGTCTAGGCATCTGAGGTAAACTATTTAGGATTGAGAAGAGGAGAAATTTCTTCACCCATAGAGTGTTGAGCCTGTGGAATTCACTAACAAGGAAAGCAGTTATGGTCAAGTTATTGTGTTATTTCAAGAAAGAGTTGGATATTGCACTTGACACTAAAGGGACCAAAACATATGAGGAAAAAAACAGGAACAGGCTATTAGATTAGATTACCTACAGTGTGGAAACAGGCCATTTGGCCCAACAAGCCCATATCGACCTTTCAAAGAGTAACCCATCCAGACCCATTTCCCTCTTCTATATTTACTCCGACTAATGTACCTAACCTGTTCAATTCCCGCCTCAGGCGACTGACTGTGTGGAGTTTGCACGTTCTCCCTGTGTCTGCGTGGGTTTCCTCCGGGTGCTCCGGTTTCCTCCCACAGTCCAAAGATGTGCAGGTCAGGTGAATTGGCCATGCTAAATTGCCCGTAGTGTTAGGTAAGGGGTAAATGTAGGGGTATGGGTGGGTTGCGCTTCGGCGGGTCGGTGTGGACTTGTTGAGCCGAAGGGCCTGTTTCCATGCTGTAATGTAATCTAAAATCTAATCTAACCTGATGGGACAATTTAGCATGATCAATTAACCTGGCCTGTACATCTTTGGAATGTGGGAGGAAATCAGAGCACCCAGAAGAAAACCACACAGGCACGGGACAAATGTGCAAACTCCACACAGTCACCCAAGGGTGGGATCGAACCCAGGTCCCTGGTCCTGTGAGGCAGCAGTGTTAACCACTGAGCCACTGTGCCACCCTATTGAGTTGGGTAATGATCCATGAACATACTGAATGGTGGAGCAGGCTCGAAGGGCCAAATGGCCTCCTCTTACTCTTATTTTCTATCGACCTAATGTCCTCGGTGATAATGTGAGAGCCATTGATGAGTACAACACCTAAAGTGATGTGCGATTGGACACTAATTATGGCACCATCCATGTGAAATTAGAAAGTCCTGGCAGTGGGGAGGACATCCCCCTCTTTGCCTATGGAAGCCTCGATCCTGGTGAGGTGAGTACTGGGGGGAGATGAAGAGTGAAGGATTATGTGCAAAAAGTCATTGCAGGGCCAGGGCAGACTGGACAGAATGATCCTGACTCAATGAAACACAACAGCATCCCAACCACAATCTCTGGGGGGAACTAATAAAGACAGAGAGAAAAAAAACTAATAAAGGACACTATACTCAGCCAAATTCCTTCTTGACCCACTTAAAGCAACAAAAAACAAACTATATTTTACATAAACATACAAAACTATTTGATATCTCAGGGTAAAGCGTTGTATATGATGCAATCTATGCCCTGGTCAATAACTGTCTGGATTCCTCTTGTCAGGAACTGACCAATACCTCAGCAGCCAAAGGTGATGTCGGACTCTTAATTGGCTAGTACAGGCACAGTGGAACAAATGGCCTCCTTCAGTGCTGAAACTTTTACTATACCTTTCTATTGTTCTTCAGTGCAAGGAATGGAGTCTGGTTTCTATGTTTAAATGCCAGGTTTGGTCTCAGGCAGATTTCTGGGTGTAACTGGGGAGCTGGCAAAAGCATGGTCTTTTTCTGTGCTTGTTTCCCTATGATTCTCTAAGTGTGGCCAGTGGCAAGTCTGCAGAACATTGTCTGCAAACAGGAACAAAACTGCAGAGGATGTCAGCTCTGGACAGGGACATCAGAAAAGTATTTTGCATAATTCTAAATTTATCGCCTGCCTCTTTGACCCTGAATGACCTTATGGTCAGCAAGAAAGGTTTCCAATTCCCTGCTTTGCTATTAAGCGATTGTTTTTTTTATTAAAATATAGAAACTTCTCCCCCTTCCTCCTGGTGATAAATCATCTGAAGCAGCTAGGAGGAAGAGGTTTTAAACTATGGAGGAAAATAATTAATTCCCCAATGGCAAATAAAGCAGTTTTCTACAATATTCAGCAGATGTCCCCTTTTTTTTTAACATAGAAATGAAGAGAATGCAGCCCTTGTTCTCAGCATGGATTCTGAAGTACCAGCTAATGCATATTTGTCAGGGAAGACTCAGCCAATCCGTGTCAGAGAGTTGCCAGTTCAAACCCTGTCCTGGAGCTGAAAGTAGACTGTCGTTTCGGTGTCAGGACTGAGGGAGTTCTGCTTTGTCAGCGGTGTGGACTTTCAGTCGAGACGGTAAATCAAGGCAAATAATTGCAGATGTGCCTTGATTTCATTCAGCTGAGAGTTTTATCCCTGTCCCTATTAATTGAGCATTCGAATGCTCTCTCTGCTTCAAGCAGTTGAGGGAAAAATAACATCATCTTTGATTTAAATGAACGAAAGGTCTGAAAGTCAGTAGTGAAAATGGACTCAGCTAAATTGGCAGCAAGTAGTCTTTTCCCAATAATGTATCAAATCATCACCATCAATTTTCCTGAATAATATTGTGCTGCAAAATGAACTGTGATTATTTCAAGGGCCCAGCAGCAAGGCACACTATTAAAGCAATACAGAGAAAGCTGTGTAAATATAAGTAGGCAGGACTCTCCTTTTATTTTTGTCAGTTACCTGCAGCTAATGCTTTCAGCTCATTGATTATCCCTTAAGTGAGTGCCTGGCGCCAGAACCTTTTAATACTGACGTCGGAAATTTCTTTTAAGCATTATCTTTCTTAAAGGGTTTTAATCGACCCTGACCAGTGTGCACAGCAGCTGACATCTTACTTAGTTGAAAAAGACTGCTTGGTTTATTCCTCACCAGTCTTAGGCGGTAATGGAATCCTCGCTGTGATCTATTAGCAGAAAGGTCCATCAAAGTTCACAGAGAAAGAATGTGTTTATTTGCGCATGGGATGTGGGCGTCACTGGCTGGGCTGGCATTTATTGCCCACCTCTAATTTCCCCCGGACCTGAATGACTTGCCATGACCATTTCAGAGAGCAGTTTAAATTCAACTCCATTTCTGTGGGCTTTGAAGCAGGTGTAGACCAGACCAGGTGAATGTGACAGATTTCCCTCACTAAGGGGCATTAATGAAACAGATGGATTTCTACTCCAATTGACAGTGTTTGCATGCTCACCGCGAGGCCAGCTTTCTGTTAATTCCAGATTTTTATTGAATGTAAATTTCACCATCTGCCACATTGGGATTTGAACCTGGAATATTAGCCCAGTGATATATCTGTTATGGCACTGCCTCTTCCATATGTACTCAAAAGTACAAGAAATAGGACCAGGAAATCACATACTTCCTTCCTCAGATGTGCTCCACCATGGCTGATCTCAACTTCACATTCCTGTCTGTTTTCGATATCCATTGATTCCCAGAGAACCCAGGAAACTGCCTATCTTTGTCTCAAATGCATTCAATGATGGAGCATCAAGAAGCCTCCGGGATTGAGAATTCCCAATCCTTTGAGTGACGAAATTTCTCCTCATCTCAACCCTAAATGATCAGCCCTTTATTCTAAGATTGTGCACTTTGTTTTAGATTCATCAATGAGCAATAACAACCTCTCTGAGCTACCCTGTTAATTCCCCTCCCCAACTCTTTTATATATATATATATCATATATGTATATATATGTGTGTGTGTGCATATATATATGTGTATGTATGTGTGTGTGTGTATATATATGTGCATGTATATATATATATATATATATATATATCTCAGCTCTCATTCTCCTAAACTCCAGAGAATATATATCTAATTTACACGTTCACTCAAAATTTTACCATGCTCTCATCCCTGTGAACTTCACTGTATCTCCTGTAATGCAAGTAGCACCTTCCCTTAATTGGGAGATGGACAGATACTGTGAACATTTCTCTGTTTGTACCCAAGGCGAATAGAAAGCTAATAGCACACATAAAAGATTTTGACAACTAAGTGTTTGTGGGATTTACGAACCATTTTTAATAAAGTTATAAGCATTGAACCAGGGGCAACTCCAGCCATACCAATATTTCAGAACAGAGAAAAAAGGGAGTCAAGGTATTTGGGAACAAGGTGAGGAGGAATCACATGCCATTAGTTCTACTGCTTCTGTTGGGGGTAAGCACTGAATGTAAGTTGGCCTTCTTTCCATGTTGTAATTTTTATGTCATTCTGCCATGATTGATGCAGCATTCAATTGTTCTGTATTTGATTACATGAGTCTAGTAACTGATCTGTGTTCAAGTTCTAGATTAGAGTGGTGCTGGAAAAGCACAGCAGGTCAGGCAGCATCCGAGGAGCAGGAAAATCGACATTTCAGGCGGCTTTTGTCCGAAACGTCGATTTTCCTGCTCCTCGGATGCTGCCTGACCTGCTGTGCTTTTCCAGCACCACTCTAATCTTGACTCTAATCTCCAGCATCTGCAGCCCTCACTTTCATCCTGTGTTCACGATGCTCAGTTGGTTACATCTGGTTGTTGACTCTGAGATAAGTAAACTGAAGTTACTCGAAGTTTATTTATCTCAGCTAAAACATGCTCTCGAATTCTAGTGCAGTGATTGGAACGAGGACTAAATGGATCTTATTGACTATGAGATCTCCTCAATTGGGGTTGTTAACCTGGGCCAATCAGGGAGCCCTGGCTGACAGATATAAACAGGAGTTCATGCCTGGTGGTGGAAATTGAATAAAGATTTGTGCACTTTGTGTCTTCCACTGTGTCTCACACCTGCGCACACACACCATGGGTGCTGGGGAAAAAATAAGCACTACCGCACTTAGGTGGTAGTGTGGGGGTTAAAGGGGAAAAAAAAAGAAAAAAAAAAAAATATATATATATAATCAGGGGATCTCCGCGGTTACGTTAGAGCCCGGAAAAAAAAAAAAAAAAATAAATTAACTAAAAAAAAAAAAAAGAAAAAAAGAAATAAACAGGAGTTCATGCCTGGTGGTGGAAATTGAATAAAGATTTGTGCACTTTGTGTCTTCCACTGTGTCTCACACCTGCGCACACACACCATGGGTGCTGGGGATAAAATAAGCACTACCGCAGTTAGGTGGTAGTGTGGGGGAAAAAAAAAGGAAAACAAAAAAACAGGAGTGTAGCCCGGGTGTCCTTGGAAAAAAAAAATAAAAAAAAAATAAACAGGAGTTCATGCCTGGTGGTGGAAATTGAATAAAGATTTGTGCACTTTGTGTCTTTCACTGTGTCTCACACCTGCATACACACACCATGGGTGCTGGGGAAAAAAAATAATAAGCACTACTGCACTTAAAAAAAAAGAAGAAAAGAAAAAAAAAAATAAATAAAATAAAAAAAAAGAACAGGAGTGTTCACAAAAAAAAAGGAATACCAGTATAAGGGCAGTGTTTGTCACTGGCCACCCGGGTGTTTTCCTATCTTCCTGGTGGTGGAAATTGAATAAAGATTCGTGCACTTTGTGTCTTTCACTGTGTCTCACACCTGCACACACACACCATGGGTGTTGGGGAAAAAAAATAATAAGCACTACTGCACTTAAAAAAAAAGAAGAAAAGAAAGAAAAAAAAAGAAAAAAAAAATTAAAAAAAAGAACAGGAGTGTTCACAAAAAAAATAAACAGGAGTTCTATTTTGATTTAGTCCCTACCCTCCCTCTCACTGTTTTGATCACACAGCACTGTCCTTTCATGTGAAGGGCAGTGTTCGTCACAGGCCACCTGGTGTTTTCCTATCTTCCTGTTGGTGGAATTTGAATAAAGATTCGTGCACTTTGTGTCTTTCACTGTGTCTCACACCTGCACACACACACCATGGGTGAAAAAAAAAGAAAAAGAAAAAAAAAATAAACAGGAGTTGGCACACCTGCACACACACACACCATGGGTGCTGGGGGGAAAAGAATGAGCACTACCGCACTAAAAAAAATAATAATAAACAGGAGATTACACAGCACTGCCCTTTGATGTGAAGGGCAGTGTTTGTCACTGGCCACCCGGGTGTTTTCCTATCTAAAAAAAAACAGGAGTTGGCACACCTGCACACACACACACCATGGGTGCTGGGGAAAAATAAGCACTACCGCAGTTAGGCCTAACTGCGGTAGTGCTTATTTTTCCCCAGCACCCATGGTGTGTGTGTGGGAGTTAAATGGAGAAAAAAAAATAAACAGTAATGTTAAGGGCACTGCTTGTCACTAAAAAATAAAAAAATTAAAAAAAATAAACAGGAGTTGGGAGTGTGTTGCTGGAAAAGCACAGCAGATCAGGCAGCATCCGAGGAGCAGGAGAATTGATATTTTGAGCCGGAGCCCTTCATCCAGAATGAGCATTCCTGATAAAGGGCTCAGTCCCAAAACATCGATTTTCCTGCTCCTTGGATGCTGCCTGACCTGCTGTGCTTTTCCAGCAACACACTCTCAACTCTGATCTCCAGCATCTGCAAACCTCACTGTCTCCTAGACATAAACAGGAGATCCAGAGAGTCTCCTCAGTTTAGGGCCTGGCTCTGAGCTGGCTGGTCAAAGCCCATGTACTGTGCACAGGCAAGAAATGGTGACAAATTCCTGGCCCCTGTGCAGTTATTTCACAAACATCCTTAATTAAGACTGTAAAAACATTAACTTTAAACTTTAGAAAGCTTAAACATCGCAAAACTCAAGGCAAGACATGTCCTCATCTTAAACATTTTCTCAAATGCAATACAAATTTTAAAAATAAACAGGCAATTGAGTGAGTCTCCTCACTTTGGGAACAGACTCTGAACTGGCTGGCCACAGCCAGTATACTGTGCACATGTAAATAAAGGATGTCTTGGTTAGGGGATACCAGCCTCTGTGCAGTTATTTCACTGGCATATTTTGAAACTTTTGCCATCTCTGCGTTTTGGAACAATCTTTGACAGTCAGCACCAACAAAACTTAAAGAGCCATCTGACCAATTAAATGTCCTCTACAGGTGAGTAATTGACACTCACAGGGAGCAATGCTCAGCAACTTGCAGTTCTGTGAGGCTTAATTCTCCATCAATTTATTTGAACAGATGTAAATCCAAGGCATTTGACCCATGATTTTCTAAACATTGCTCTTTCTGAGCATCAAACCTACTCAGAGTGTCTCATCAGGGAAATCAGACCCTTGTCTGTAGCAATTGCACATGTGATGAAGCAATGTTTCTTGCTTTAAAGCATCAACTTTTCCACTAAAAATTAACAAAGAGGCAAAAAAAATTGGCACTCTCAGCAATTGTCATTATTGAAAGTTTAAATGGATCATTTCCAACAATTCAAGCAGTTCAGTCCATATTGTTATATAAACCTTAACTTCAGATGGAGAAACATTGGTGTAAAATTACCTTGCAAGAATGCATAAAATACCAAAGTAATAACTTAATAGTTGTAATGAAAATACCATCTTTATTAGCAGCCAGCAAGTTTGGAATGACTGCATTGCCTGTATTTTATTTAGCATTTCCAGAAATAAACCAGGAAAAGTGCCCAGACTACTGAACCAATGTGTAGTTTTATGGGTTTCATATCTTCCAGACTCGTTTAAGGCAGGAAAGTTTCAGGAATGTCTACCTTATAACACCTTATAAGCTCACCTGAAAGTCTTAGTGATGGTATATTCAGAGTAAGCTCAATGCTGTCTCTCTCTGATGTGTATACCCACATGTGCTCACATATATGTAAAGACAAAGGTTGTACAAGCACACACAAATATACTCGCAGGTATACACATAGGACAGGGATTTTTCGGATGACAGTACGGCAGCCACCTAACATTCCAAGGGCTGGTGATAGATTGAAGGGAGGATTTCCAAACCTTGTTCATTTTGGAAGACCTGACTGAAAGAGCCAACACCAAGCAGGTGTCGTCCAACTGGAAGCACTGAGACTACAAACAATGTGCACGTTTTAAATCCCAGGTTCCAGGACAGTGTGGTGAGGGGAGGAAGAGGTGGGGTTATTTATGCTGAGGAGGGCAGGGGGTTATCTGTGGTGTGGTGGAGTGACTACCTAATTGGCTACCTAATAGCCTCAGTTGGGATGAAGGCATACCACCTTAGGCATCACCCATCCCTCACATGTGACTAGGTACAGGTCAGGGATGAGGGGAGGTTGCAGGGAAAGCCAACCAGTAAATTAATACATGGTCCTTCTCTCATCAGAGAGACCATAAAATGCTGTTCATACACACACACACACACACACACACACACACAGATAGACGCACATACAAAAACACAAACACAGAGATGTAGATGTATGTTCAAAGATGTGCACACAAATCCACTCAAAAACATACAAACTATAGAGATACATACAGGCACATAGATACAAAGACCAAACTCACACACACTGTCTCTCACTCACACACACACACTTTCAGGCAGGAATCATTGAACAACAAGCCAGAATTTAAACCCTGGAGGATTTGTATGGCCGCCTCCATTCCTGATGATGGACTTAATCCCGAAACGTCGATTTTCCTGCTCCTCAGATGTTGCCTGACCTGCTGTGCTTTTCCAGGAGAAAGTGAGGTCTGCAGATGCTGGAGATCAGAGATGGAAATGTGTTGCTGGAAAAGCGCAGCAGGTCAGGCAGCATCTAGGGAACAGGAGAATCGACGTTTCGGGCATTAGCCCTTCTTCAGGAATGAGGAAGGTTGGTCCAGCAGGCTAAGATAAAAGATAGGGAGGAGGGACTTGGGGGAGGGGCGTCGGAAATGTGATAGGTGGAAAGAGGTCAAGGTGAGGGTGATAGGTCAGACTGGAGTGGGGGCGAAGAGGTCGGGAAGAAGATTGCAGGTTAGGAAGGCGGTGCTGAATTTGATGGATTTGACTGAGACAGGCTGGGGGAGGGGAAATGAGGAAACTGGTGAAATCCGAGTTCATCCCTTGTGGTTGGAGGGTTCCTAGGCGGAAGATGAGGTGTTCTTCCTCCAACCGTCGTTTCGCTGTGGTCTGACGATGGAGGAGTCCAAAGACCTGCATATCCTTGGTGGAGTGGGAGGGGGAATTGAAATGTTGAGCTACAGGGTGGTTGGGTTGGTTGGTCCGGGTGTCCCAGAGGTGTTCCCTGAAACGCTCCGCAAGTAGGCGGCCCGTCTCCCCAATATAGAGGAGGCCACATCGGGTGCAAAGGATGCAATAGATGATATGTGTGGAGGTACAGGTGAATCTGTGGCGGATATGGAAGTTTCCTTTGGGGCCTTGGAGGGAGGTGAGGGGGGAGGTGTGGGCGCAAGTCTTGCACCTCCTGCGGTTGCAGGGGAAGGTGCCGGGAGTGGAGGTTGGGTTGGTGGGGGGTGTGGATCCAGCACCACTCTAATCTAACATCCAAATATGGCAGATCCTTTGGCTATTTGGTTCAATCAGCAAAGAATTCAAACCTAACTTTTTAATGTATCGGCCGTGGCTCAGTTTGTGCTGTCAGTTCTGAGTCACAAGGTTTAAGTCCCACTCCAGGATTTGAACATAGAAATGAATTTTGACATTTCAACGCAGTATATCATGTGTAAGAAGGTAGGAGCAGGCTATTCGGCCCTTCAAGGCTTGTTCCACTATTCATTATGGTTATGGCCAATCATCCAACAAAGAGGAGAAAGTGAGGTCTGCAGATGCTAGAGATCAGAGCTGAAAATGTGTTGCTGGAAAAGCACAGCAGGTCAGGCAGCATCCAAGGAACAGGAGAATCGACGTTTCGGACATGTGCCCTTCTTCAGGAAATCCGAAACGTCGATTCTCCTGCTCCTTGGATGCTGCCTGACCTGCTACGCTTTTTCATCCAACAAATAAGCCTGTTCCCATTTTCTCCCCACACCCTTTGGTTCCTTTAGCCCGAAGAACTATAGCTCCTTCTTAAAATAACATTAGTCCAGAATTGGGTTTGGCAAGTGGCCAAAAATAGACTGAACCAAAATTTTGTCTTCTTTAATGGGACATGGGCAAGGAAAGCATTTCCCTAAATGCCTGGTGAACTGAGTGGTTTGCTTTTTAGAGGGTAGAGGGTACAACACTACCTGAGACAGAGACACAAATGTACAGAAAATGCGCCTCCGTACCAAATGGGGTTAGAATAGTTAGGTGGTTAGTTTTGATCAGCGTGGACATGATGGGCCAAAGGATTCTCTTCAATGCTGCAAAATTCAGGTCAGAAGTGCTGTCTCTCAAATGAGACGCTGAACCAAATCCCAGTCTTGCCTCTCAAATAAAAATATAAAATCCGTTAACAATATTGGCAGATAGAGCTGGGGAGTTCTCTCCAGTCTCCTGGCCAATATTTAACCCTTATCATAAAATGAAGGAGATTATCTCTTATTGTGGCATTTCCGTTTGTAGGAAGCTTCAGCAAATTGTCATCACATTTCCTACCCACTGCAACAATGGCCACATCTCCAGGTACTCCAGTGGCTGGAGAGCATCATTTGAGGTTTTGTGACAGGCACTACACAAATCCAAAGCCTGCATTTTTAATCCCCATTAAGCTCTGCTGCGCATTCAGTGAATCATCAGATAAGTTTAAAATAAATGGGCCTCGAATTAATTTGACTTTGACTGATGTTGGAATCTTTAGAATTTTGGACAGTGCTATTTAGTCAGATTTATGTGGAGCTGATTGTTTCTATTCAGTATACCAACTTAAGTAACTAAATGACTCCTCAAGGATTAAATCAGTGTGCCATAAATCATTACATGTGCAAGTACAAAGGATTATATTCTACTTAATCAGTTATTGTGAGAAATTAAGAAGAAGTCAAGACCTCTGATACAGAGCAACAATCAAAGTACTAAAGATTTAAAAGTGATGTGGGAAATAAAGAAATGGAGACCAGGAAATGTAAATTCTGATTATTAATGCCTCGAAGTTGCAGGAGACAAGGATGACTAATGGGGTTAAGGAATTCCATGTTTGGAAATTCCGAGGGAAGAACGTGATAACAGCATTTCCACAGAACGAAGATGCACATTAGCAAAGGAAAAATCTCACAGTGTACACACAGTGTTTAGAAGTTAAATGAGAAACAGGGCTGATAGAAGTAATACTCATCTGGAGATATTAGAGGCTGTGATGGAGTGAAATGTTGAAATGGATGTTCAGACAGCAAGAGAGGAATTCCAAATACCTTACCTAACCGGAACGGAACTGAACACTTTGCAAATTGAAAGCTCTGCCTGAACATCCCATTTTCATTCTAATCTCCACTGGCCCTCATTTGAACTGCTGACGGATGAGTGGAAATCTGAATGCTTTCACAATGCTATCTGGGAAGGCGATGTGTTCTGGGGTTCCGAGTTCGAATCCTGCCATGGCTGATGGTGGAATTTGAATTCAATAAAAAGAAAGCCTGGAATTAAGCGTCCAATGATGAACATGAATCCATCGTCAGAAAAACCTATCTGGTTCACTAATGCTTTCTGGGGAATCTTGCAATCCTTACTTAGTCTGGCCTACATGGGACTCCAGACCCACAACAATGTGGTTGGTTCTCAGTTGCTGTCTGAGCAGTTAGGGCTGGGCAATAAATGCTGGCCCACACAGCGATGCCCTCATCCTGTAAATGAGTTTTAACAAGTGCAAATTGGATTCCATGTTGCTGGTGGAACTCGAACTGTATGTTAACACAGACCCAAGTAGAGGAAACAGGTCAACAGCTGTCATGAAGATAAATAACCCCCCTCCTATTTATCTCTCAGCCCGCTTCCCACACACCTCTCCACCACACTGCTGATGAAGACCTTATGTCCGAAATGCAGACTCTCCTGCTCCTCAGATGCTGCCCGACCTGCTGTGCTTTTCCAGCATCACACTTTTCGACTCCGACTTTCCAGCATCTGCAGTCCTCACTTTCTCCATGAAGATAAATAGACCAAGGCTTGACCTTGGCAAAAGTGAGGACTGCAGATCCTGGAAACCAGAGTTTAGATTAAAGTGCTGCTGGAAAAGCACAGCAGGTCAGGCAGCATCCGAGGAGCAGAAAAGTCAACATTTCGGGCAAAAGCCTTTCATCAGGATGAAGGTCTTTTGCCCGAAACATCGATTTTCCTGCTCCTCAGATGCTGCCCAAGGCTTAACCTTGCCTTGCCACATTGCCGCACATCTGGATCTGGTTGGCTTGCTAACCTGATCCTGCCTGTCTCTATGCTGCTGCCATTCATCTGTTTCTGAAGGACAATTGATTGGCAGGATTCATGGATTTATATTGACAAAAGGCCATCGTACTTCCTCTGTTATTGGAAAGTAATGAAGATCAAGTACGATGGAAAGAAAGAAACTAAGAACTGCGGAAATCTGAAAGGATAATACTGGACAAACTCAACAGGCCAAACAGCATCTTCATAGAATCCCTACAGTGTTGAAGCGTACCATTTGGCCCATTAAGTCCAGACAAACCTTCCAAAGAGCACCCTGCCCACCTACCCCCTTCATTTCCCATGGTAAATCCGCCTAAACTGCCGTTGTCAGACTGTGGGAGGAAACCCATGCAGAGACAGGGAGAATGTGCAAACTCCACCAAGACAGTCACCTGAGGCTAGAATCGAACACAGATCCGCGGCACTGTGAGGCAGCAGTGCTAGGCACTGACCCACCGTGCATTTGGCAGACATACTGAACTCGAAACGTCAACTCTGTTTTTCTCTCTCTCTACAGAGGTTGCTGCACCTGTTGAGCTTCTCCAGTACGTGATTAAGTAACATGGATTGTGTTGATTCGAAAATCTCAACCAGGTTTATTTGACCGTGCAGATTACATCTTGTAGGTACAGTTAAGTTTGTGCTCAATTTCCATCTGGCATGCTTTTGCTGGACAGCACATTGCAGTTGATCATATAGAGTCATAGAGTCATAAAGATGTACAGCAAGGAAACAGACCCTTTGGTCCAACCTGTCCATACCGACCAGATATCCCAACCCAATCTAGTCCCACCTGCCAGCACCCGGCCCATATCCCTCCAACCCTTCCTATTCATGTACCCATCCAGATGCCTTTTAAATGTTGCAATTGTACCAGCCTCCGCCACTTCCTCTGGCAGCTCATTCCAAACACGTGCCACTCCCTGTGTGAAAAAGTTGCCCCTTAGGTCTCTTTTATATCTTTCTCCTCTCACCCTAAACCTATGCCCTCTAGTTCTGGACTCCCCCACCCCAGGGAAAAAACTTTGCCTATTTTTCCTATCCATGCCCCTCATAATTTTGTAAACCTCTATAAGGTCACCCCTCAGCCTCTGACACGCCAGGGAAAACAGCCCCAGCCTGTTCAGCCTCTCCCTATAGCTCAAATCCTCCAACCCTGGCAACTTCCTTGTAAATTTTTTCTGAACCCTTTCAAGTTTCACAACATCTTTCTGATAGGAAGGAAACCAGAATTGCACGCAATATTCCAACAGTGGCCTAACCAATGTCCTGTACAGCTGCAACATGACCTCTCAACCCCTGTACTCAATACTCTGACCAATAAAAGAAAGCATACCAAATGCCTTCTTCACTATCCTATCTACCTCCAACTCCACTTTCAAGGAGCTATGAACCTGCACTACAAGGTCTCTATGTTCAGCAACATTCCTTAGGACCTTACCATTAAGTGTATAAGTCCTGCTAAGATTTGCTTTCCCAAAATGCAGCACTTCACATTTATCTGAATTAAACTCCATCTACCATTTCTCAGCCCATTGGCCCATCTGAACAAGATCCTGTTGTAATCTGAGGTAACCTTCTTCGCTGTCCACTACACCTCCAATTTTGGTGTCATCTGCAAACTTACTAACCATACCTCTTATGCTCACTTCCAAATCATCTATGTAAATGACAAAAAGTAGAGGACCCAGCACCGATCCTTGTGGCACTCCAATGGTCACAGGTCTCCAGTCTGAAAAACTGGATGAAGGGTTTTTGCCCGAAACGTTGAGTTTCCTGCTCCTCGGATGCTGCCTGAACTGCTGTGCTTTTCCAGCACCACTCTAATCTAGAATTTGGTTTCCAGCATCTGCAGCCCTTATTTTTACCCAGTCTGAAAAACAACACTCCACCACCACTATCTGTCTTCTACCTTTGAGCCAGATCTGTATCCACATTGTTAGTTCTCCCTGTATTCCATGAGATCTAACCTTCCTAACCAGTCTCCCATGGGAACCTTATCGAAAGCCTTACTGAAGTCCACATAGATCACATCTACTGCTCTGCCCTCATCAATCCTCTTTGTTACTTCTTCAAAAAACTCAATCAAGTTTGAGAGACATGATCTCCCACACACAAAGCCATGTTGACCATCCCTAACCAGTCCTTGCCTTTCCAAATACATTTACATCCTGTCTCTCAGGATTCCCTCCAAAGACTTGCCCACAACCGATGTCAGGCTCACCGGTCTATAGTTCCCTTGCTTGTCTTTACTGCCCTTCTTAAACAGTGGCACCACGTTTGCCAACCTCCAGTCTTCTAGCACCTGACCTGTGACTATTGATGACACAAATATCTCAGCAAGAGGCCCAGCAATCACTTCTCTAGCTTCCCACAGAGTTCTAGGGTACACTTGATCAGGTCCTGGGGATTTATCCACCTTTATGTGTTTCAAGACTTCCAACACTTCCTCCTCTGTAATATGGACATTTTGCAAGATGTCACCATCTATTTTCCTACAGTCTATATCTTCCATATCCTTTTCCACAGTAAACACTGACACAAAATACTCATTTAGTATCTCCCCCATCTCCTGCCGCTCCACACAAAGTCCGCCTTGTTGATCTTTGAGGGGCCCTATTCTCTCCCTAGTTACCCTTTTGTCCTTAATGTATTTGTAAAAACTCTTTGGATTCTCCTTAATTCTATTTGCCCATAATTTCATCTGGAGAAAGAATGCTTCATCCTCCACCTTGGCAGCCTCCAACCACGGGGGGGTCAATATTGATTTCACCAGTTTCCTCATTTCCCCTCCCCCCCAGATCCAACCTTCTAACTCAGCACTGTCCCACCTGCCCATCTTACTTCCCATCTATCTGCTCCACCCTTCACTCCAACATATCACCATCACCCCACACCTATCGCATTCCCAGCTATCTTCCCCTCAGCCTCACCCCTCTCCTATTTATCCCTCAGCCCCCTTGGGCCACCCCCATATTCCTGGTGAAGAGCGTATGCTCGAAACCTCGACTCTCCTGCTCCTCAGATGCTGCCTGACTTGCAGCACCACGCTTTTTGACTCTGATCTCCAGCATCTGCAGTCCCCACTCTCTCCTAATTTCATCCGAGCCTCTGGCTCATTGATATATCCAGTTCTTACAGCAACACAGCCCCAGGATCACTAACACTGTGAAGGTATGAAGAGATTTGAAGAAAAGTGACTTTATAGACACACAGAATGGAGAAACAAGTTCAAATGACCAAATCTCCTGGCTCGTGGATGAGAAAAAAATTTAAAATACCAAAGCTTGTACTCTGAACTCAACACTATCCAGAACCTGGATAGTGCCAAAGGGGGAATCAACACTTCCAAATGTTTATTTACATCCTTCCCAACATCATTTCCAACTCATTGGCAATGCGCTTATCCTTCTGAGACAGGGATTTGAGGCTCCAGTATCATGGCAGTACTCAAGGCCATGACCCAGGTTGACATTGTATCACTGAAAACAACAAATGCTGGAGATCACAGTGTGTCAGCGAGCATCCATGGTGAGAGAGCAAGCTAACATTTCAAGTCTAGATGACTCTAGTAAGTTATGGAAGGAAAGGTTGCATTTATTGGGAGGTGATAGCCTAGTGCTATTATCTCTAGTCGGGTAACCCAGGTAATGCTCTGGGGACTCAAGTTCAAATCCCACCATGGCAGATGATGGAATTTGAATGCAATTTCTTAAAAAAAAGTCTGGAATGCTAATGATAACCAAGAACTGCTTGTCAATTGACTGAAAAGCCCTTCTGGTTTCCTCATGTTCTCCAAGAAAGGAAACTGCCATCATTACCTGGTCTGTCCTACATGTGACTCCAGACCCAGAGCAATGTGGTTGACTCTCAACTACCCTCTGGGCAATTAGGGATGGACAATAAATGCTGGCCTGGCCAGCAACACCCACATCCCAGGAATGAATAAGACAACAAGAGTCAAAGGTGCAGCTCTTCAGATGGAAGAATGATTGAACGCATGCGACGTAAGGTAAAGTCACCACAGTCCCAATCTCTCACTGGAGAGAGAGGGAGGACTGGTAAAGAGTTTAACTCGAGTGCCATCGTACCTCAGGTAAGAGAGGTAGTCATGAGTATGGGTATTTCATTGTGACCTCAGCCAGAGCAGGAATTAAACTCATGGTCTTGGTGTCACTCTGTATCACTCTGAACTAACCAACTCCCTCGATTGGTCGATACGCACACTAACCAAGAACATGACATGGAAACAGACCAACTGCTCATGTATCTTGCTGACTAACACGGATTCTAGACCCTCCCACTCTTTCTGACAGGGTCTGAGCATTTCCCATACTAATTTATTGTCAATGAGTGAAGAAACTAATTTACAAATGATAACATAAAATGAACAGCACCTTGGACAGGCACCATGTAAAATGCAGAGGTAAAAACAATGACTGCAGATGCTGGAAACCAGATTCTGGATTAGTGGTGCTGGAAGAGCACAGCAGTTCAGGCAGCATCCAAGGAGCAGCAAAATCTACGTTTCGGGCAAAAGCCCTTCATCAGGAATAAAGGCAGAGAGCCTGAAGCGTGGAGAGATTTAGCTAGAAGAGGGTGGGGGTGGGGAGAAAGTAGCATAGAGTACAATAGGTGAGTGGGGGAGGAGATGAAGGTGATAGGTCAGGGAGGAGAGGGTGGAGTGGATAGGTGGAAAAGGAAATAGGCAGATAGGACAAGTCATGGGGCAGTGCTGAGCTGGAAGTTTGGAATTAGGGTGAGGTGGGGGAAGGGGAAATGAGGAAACTGTTGAAGTCCACATTGATGCCCTGAGGTTGAAGTGTTCCGAGGCGGAAGATGAGGCATTCTTCCTCCAGGCGTCTGGTGGTGAGGGAGCGGCGGTGAAGGAGGCCCAGGACCTCCATGTCCTCGGCAGAGTGGGAGGGGGAGTTGAAATGTTGGACCACGGGGCGGTGTGGTTGATTGGTACGGATGTCCCGGAGATATTCCCTAAAGCGCTCTGCTAGGAGGCGACCAGTCTCCTCAATGTAGAGGAGACCGCATCGGGAGCAACGGATACAATAAATGATATTAGTGGATGTGCAAGTAAAACTTTGATGGATGTGGAAGGCTCCTTTAGGGCCTTTGATAGAGGTGAGGGAGGAGGTATGGGCGCAGGTTTTACAGTTCCTGCGGTGGCAGGGGAAAGTGCCAGGATGGGAGGGTGGGTTGTAGGGGGCTGTGGACCCGACCAGGTAGTCACAGAGGGAATGGTCTTTGTGGAAGGCGGAAAGGGGTGGGGAAGGAAATATATCCCTGGTGGTGGGGTCTTTTTGGAGGTGGCGGAAATGTCGGCAGATGATTTGGTTTATGCGAAGGTTGGTAGGGTGGAAGGTGAGCACCAGGGGCGTTCTGTCCTTGTTCGGGTTGGAGGGGTGGGGTCTTAGGGCGGAGGTGCGGGATGTGGACGAGATGCGTTGGAGGGCATCTTTAACCACGTGGGAAGGGAAATGGAGGTCTCTAATGAAGGAGGTCATCTGGTGTGCTCCTGCCGCACTGAACTCATCTCTACCTACCTCGACATTGTCCTATCCCCCCTACTCCAGGAACTCCCCACATACGTTTGAGACACCACCTATGCCCTCCACCTCCTCCAAGACTTCTGTTTCCCCGGCCCCCAACGTCTCATCTTCACCATGGATATCCAATCCCTTTACACCTCCATCTGCCATGACCAGGGCCTCCAAGCCCTCCGTTTTTTCCTCTCCAGACGTCCTCAACTGTACCCTTCCACCGACACTCTCATTCGTTTGGCCGAACTGGTCCTCACCCTTAACAATTTCTCCTTCGAATCCTCCCACTTCCTCCAGACCAAAGAGGTAGCCATGGGCACACGTATGGGCCCCAGCTATGCCGGTCTCTTTGTTGGCTACGTAGAGCAGTTGATCTTCCGTAATTACACCGGCACCACTCCCCACCTATTCCTCCGCTACATTGATGACTGCATTGGCGCCACCTCGTGCTCCCGCGAGGAGGTTGAGCAATTCATCAACTTCACCAACACATTCCACCCTGACCTTAAATTTACCTGGACCATCTCTGACACCTCCCTCCCCTTCCTGGACCTCTCCATCTCCATTAGTGACGACCGACTTGACACTGACATTTTCTACAAACCCACCGACTCCCACAGCTACCTGGATTACACCTCTTCCCACCCTACCTCTTGCAAAAATGCCATCCTGTATTCTCAATTCCTCCGCCTCCGCCGTATCTGCTCCCAGGAGGACCAGTTCCACCACAGAACACACCAGATGGCCTCCTTCTTTAGAGACCGCAATTTTCCTTCCCATGTGGTTAACGATGCCTTCCAACGCATCTCGTCCACATCCCGCACCTCCGCCCTCAGACCCCACCCCTCCAACTATAACAAGGACAGAACGCCCCTGGTGCTCACGTTCCACCCTACCAACCTTCGCATAAACCAAATCATCCGCCGACATTTCCGCCACCTCCAAACAGACCCCACCACCAGGGATATATTTCCCTCCCCACCCCTTTCCGCCTTCCGCTAATCCACAACCATGTAAAATGCAGCCAACAACTAAGGGTCAACTTGGTCCTGAGAAAATGCCCATGATTCCACAGCCTCATTCTTGATGAAGGGTTTTGCCCCGAAACATTGACTCTCCTGCTTTTCAGATGCTGTGCTTTTCCAGCACCACACTCTCAACTCCACAGATCTTTACTCCGGAATTCTACAATCTCTGGAATGGGGATGAGCCATATTTCATAGATGGCCAACTATTAATAAAGTATTAATATCTTAAAAATAACTGCAGTTTGGCCCACATGATTGTAACTTAGAAACAGACGGCGGCCATTCAGCCCTTCAAGCCGAACTCCACATACCCACCCTTAATATAGTTGGTTAATAAAATATTGCTTACCTCAGATTTAAAACTAACAACTAATTCTGCATCCACTGCTATTTGTGGAAGAGAGTCCAAGCATCTACCATCCTTTGTGTGTAGAAGTGCTTCCTAACATCTCTACTGAACAGTCTGGTTTTATTTCTCAGACTATACCCCCCAGTTCAACCAATGTAAATAGTTTATTTTTATCTTTCCTTTCCTTTCCTATTAATATCTTGAGGACTTCAACCTTAACCTTCTAAATCCTAGAGAAAACAGACCTAATTTATATAATCTCTCCTCTTAACTTAACTTGTTGTTTGACTGAGAATGTTTATGGGGCACAATGCTATATGAGAGTGGGGAACACGATGCCGCAAACACTGAAGGGTTAAAAATTTATTGGTTTGATATTAAGAGCCCCTGGGGTTAAGTTCCATTATCTTGATGTGTGGCAGTGCATAATGAGACGCACAGCATAATGAAATCCAGTGCAGGCGATATTTTCAGCACTGACTTTATTACCTGGTTTAGCTTGCATAAGATTGCATGTGGGTTTTAAAAACAAATATGTAATGATTAATGCAGAATGACGCGTTTTAATGGATGGTGATGGCAATGTCAACAGCCCTGCCACTCCTAAAAATGATGCAAATATGAGTTAACATGAGTGATTCTGACTAAGCGAGAGCAAAACTGTCTACAGCAAGTCAGGTGTAATAAGGATCTTGGGCTGGAAGCCAACGCTGGAAAGGTAGATTCACTGAGGTTGAGCCCCATGGCATATCTATGGAGATGAGAGCTCTGTCAAGGTCCAGATAAGTGCCCACAAACCAGATTGTAAAGTGTATGGGGTGGTGTAAGAACGTAGTTTGGGTGTAGACAATCAAGCACGATTCTGTGGAATAGTAGAGCAAACTTGAAGGGCTGAACAGCCTCAAACGTGCTGTTGACCCTGTCCAGAATTCAAAATGAACTAGCATGAGGAATCAGGGCTAGGAATGACCAACTGGCCTCTCCTGCTCCTATTCCTGCTGTCTTACATCATGTGATCTGCTCCTAGGGATTGGTTGAAGGATTAACATTTGCCAGGGAGAACTCCTCTTTGAAATAATGGCTGCAGGATCCTTGATGCCTACCTGAAAGGGCATCAATATAAGGTCTCATCCAAATGTCCTCCAAGATTTCCCAGTCCCCTGCTAAAAGTGTCAGCCTAGACTTTGGGGTCAAATCTCTGGAATATGATTCAAATCTTCAAAGTCAAAGGCAAGAGTGTACCCCACTGAGCCACAACCAGCAGCACAGACTGGGGATGTTTTCCTTAGAATGGAGGAGACTGGGGGGAGCATGAATGAGATGTATAAGATCATGAGGGGCATAGATAGGAAGCAATTTTCCCTTTTGGTGAAGGGATCATTGAGCAGGGGCTTGGACGTAAGGCAAGGGACTGAATGTTTAGAGGGGATGCGAGGAAAATCTTTATCACTCAGAAGGTGCTGGGAATCTGGAACTCACTGCCAGTAACGGTGGTGGAGGCAGAAACAGTCATAACATTGAAGAAGTATTTAGATATGCACTCGCGATACCAAGGCAAGCAATGTAATGGGCTAACAGCTGAGAAACAGATTGGAATAATTAGGGAGTTGTTTCTGACCAGTGCAGATTCGATGGACCAAAGGACCTTTTTCTGTGCTGTAGACCTCCAGAGGACACAGCTTAAAAATACAGGGTAGACCATTTAGGACAGAGATGAGGAGAAACTTCTTCACCCAGAGAGTGGTGGCTGTGTGGAATGCTCTGCCCCAGAGGGCAGTGGAGGCCCAGTCTCTGGATTCATTTAAGAAAGAGTTGGATAGAGCTCTCAAGGATTGTGGAATCAAGGGTTATGGAGATAAGGCAGGAACAGGATACTGATTAAGGATGATCAGCCATGATCATATTGAATGGTGGTGCAGGCTCGAAGGGCAGAATGGCCTACTGCACCTATTGTCTATTGTCAATGCAATGGGTCTCCACATGACGGGCATGTGTGGAAATGGGCTGTTGAGGCAGACTGTAGAGCGAAAATGGAGGCACTGTTCGTGTGAGGGAGCAACTCACGAGCAAGCAGAGTGCCATACTGATGGTGTCCACTTACGAGCTGTGTTCCCTGCCACCACCTCCAACCTGTACCTGCAAAATACATTTGAAAATGGCTGGGGCAACACCTAGTGCCCAAGGGAGAGTGGAGTCCATGTCAAATTGATGGGCACTGAATCCAGTGCAATGAACACTAGGACCCTGAAGGGGGCAGTATCTGTGGAGCAAGAAGCACAGTTAAGGCTTAAAGAGTTAACACCTTCGATCCGATTTGACTATTTTGCTTCATTCTGCAGAGCTGCTTCCTTTCTCCAGCAATTTCTGATTTTGTTTCATAACATAATGTCAACATTTTTGTCACTATGCATCCTGTTTAAATTAAAAATCACTGAGGAAATAAAATGGGAAGAATATAGAACAACTCTTTTTTTCAATATATAAACTAAGCCTGAGGAAAGTGTCAAACAAAGATTACCTTTTGAAATAAAATCCTATGTTTATTTAAAACATGTTTTTGTCTCCCTCTCCATTTGAATATTTTCTTCAGTGCATTAATAAGTCAAATGACTCACAAAATGAAACATACCTGAACAGGAATTGTTTTGCAGTTAACAATCAGGATTAAGTCTAAAATTAATCTATTTCTGGAATAGTGGTGCTGGAAGAGCACAGCAGTTCAGGCAGCATCCAAGGAGCTTTGAAATCGACGTTTCGGGCAAAAGCCCTTCATCAGGAGTAAAGGCAGTGAGCCTGGAGCGTGGAGAGATAAGCTAGAGGAGGGTGAGGGTAGGGAGAAAGTAGCATAGAGTACAATGGGTGAGTGGGGGAGGGGATGAAGGTGATAGGTCAGGGAGGAGAGGGTGGAGTGGAAAGGTGGCACGACATGGTTGAAGAGCTTCAGGGCAGAGGAAATGACCTGGGAGTTGCAGTGGGAGAGGGACTCCCTGAGATTCTTGTAGAGAGAGGTCTATACCCACCAGGAAAGAGGCCAATCAACTCTTCGTGTTTAACTTTTGAAAGACTGATTCCAGTAATCCCATTCCCCTGCCAAAGTTTAAACACACGTATACCAACAGATTCAAGAACATAACTTTCTTCCCCGCTGTTATTAGATTGAATGGACCTCTCAAATTTTAAATTTAATTATTGATTTCACTCTCTGTGCACCTTCTCTGCAGCTGGAATATTGTATCCCTCGATCTATCCTATTTACCTTAATACACTTTGCATAGTATGATCTGCCTGTAATAGATAGGTTCATAGAGTCATAGAGCTGTACAGCACGGAAACAAACCCTTCGGTCCAACTTGTCCATTCCGACCAGAAATCCTCAACTAATATAATCCCATTTGCCAGCACTTAGCCCATCTCCCTGTAAACCTTTCCTATTCATATACCCATCTGGATGCTTTTTAAAACATTGTAATTGTACCAGTCTCCACTATTTCATCTGGCAGCTCATTCCATACATGCGCTACCCTCTGTGTGAAAGAATTGCCCCTTAGGTTCCTTTTAAATCTTACCTCTCTCACCTTAAAACTATGTACTCTAGTTCTGGACTCCCCCATCCCAGGAAAAAGATCTTGTCTATTTACCCTATCTATGCCCCTCATGATTTTATAAGCCTCTATAAGATCATTCCTCAGCCTACAATGTGCAAAAGCAAACTTTTTTTTTACTGTACTTATGTACATGTGACAATAATAAATAAAATCAAATCATTATTTCATGGCCCTGCAAGCATTTCTGCTTAAAGATTTTTCTAATTTCCTTTTGAACAATATTATGGAATCTGTTCCCAGCCCAATAGCGCTGCAATGGAGTCCGTGAATCATATATCTATTGGTTGAGGGTGAAGTGCACCCCTTTGTGAGTTACCTGAAAAACCTTTTGCTGTGCTTTCGCTTGCACGTCAGTGGCAGGTTACTGATGTTTGGACGTTGGGTGCGCAAGGGTCAAAGGACCTCTTCCTGGCTCCGCTCCTGGCCTGCCAAATTGGCAATGAACAGGTACAGATAGCAGGCAGCGGAAGGAATTATTGTTGCAAACTGTCTGTCCCTTCTCCATGGCTATGTTTGTGCCCAGGTGCTCTCGGAAAGAGTGCATGCAATGTCTCTTGATGCCTTCAGAGAGAGAGGGGTAGACACCATAGGGAGGCTTTATCTCATCCCATTCACCCCTCCCTCTCTCCCTTACCCTTTGATTCTGCAATGGCCTTAATGGGCTAGGTATATAAATTGATTAACTGGAAAACATCGGTGATTTACAGATGAAATAAATGCAAAGTATCACAGCTAATTTTGAGATGGGGAGGATAAAGGCTCAGTTGTATGTAAGAGCACTTCTGGATGTAAAAACATAAAATGACGGAATGTGTCTGCACCAGTGTTTCAGTCAGTACGTTCTCAATTGTTGCAACTCATTGTGTAGACAAACAAATAATATTTCTCATTTCACCTCTAGTGCTTTTTCCAATTACCTCAAATGAGTGAACTAATTCTGGTTAAATGTGGGAAATCATTGAAGGAGAAACCATATTTCAGTCAAAGAAACAATTTCTAGTCATACAATCTGATGGCAAATGCTCATTTTTGTTTAAAAATAAGAAAACAAAGCAATTAAAATGTAGAGTAATTCTTAGAGCAAACATTTTAATAAATAAATGACTAATGATTTACTCTAAAAATATTCTGTACCTGTGACAAGAGTCAAATGAGTGATTAGATGCAGGCTGCATATGCATGTGACCGAAACGTATTCTTCAGGCAATGCTTTCTGCTGTTCAGCAATGTCAAAATTTCCGTACAATATATTTTACATTGTCACATGCTGCTCTATCTAATTCCTGATACAAGAGCTGCCCTCCAGCTACTCTGCTACCTTCCGTCAGTAAATGATTAAAATGGAAAGATTCAGAGATATTGTAATATAAGTTGTAAGCGTCAAGGTCGTTAACTCTTTGACAACTGTAGCAGGATACTTTCTCTTGTATCTGACAGGATTTTAAGCAGTGAGCACAGTACTCTGAGAAATTCAATGCCTTCCAGGCAAAGATGCAATCTCATAGCTTCATAACAACATGACAAATAATTGTGAGTCTTATGGCCATACTACTGTGCACCATTCTGCTTTCTGTGTTGTGAAGAGGGAACACCAGCAGAGGTGAAGATCAAAACAGAAAGAAATTTGCAAACTACAAGAACTGAAATTATATATATTAGGCATAACCCTTTCTCATGAAACAAGCACGCTTGCTCTCCCATAAATCTTGCAAAATGTCACCCTCATTTAAGGTGGCACGGCGGCTCAGTGGTTTGCACTGATACCTCCCAGCATCAGGGTCCTAAGTTCGATTCCAACCTCAGGCGACTGTGTGTATGTGGAGTTTGCACCTTCTCCCTGTGTCTGCATGGGTTTCCTCCCGTAGGTCATGTGAATTGGCCATGCTAAATTGCCCATAGTGTTAGGTGCATTAGTCAGTGGGAAATGGATCTGGGTGGGTTACTCTCCAGAGGGTTGGTGTGGCCTGGTTGGGCTGAAGGGTCTGTTTCCACACTGTAGGGAATCTAATCTCCTTTCACCTTCAAAATGCATGAGTATTTGTCTCCTCCCAAATCTTTACAGAATTCGATGTTTGAGACCCTTCAATCAAGGCTTGCAACTGCACTGACAAAGTTTCACATGATATCCTTAGTGATGGTGTCAGAGGTAAACTATCCCCTCATCTATCTTGACCTGTGTGTAGCCTTTCACAAAGGTCTCCCACGGCAACTTTATACAATGCCTCCACATTGTCTTTGAGCTGGATGGGACCTTACTCACCAAGTGAGTTCTTATCTCTCTAATCATAGCCAGAATAATGCCTCAAAGGCTCCTCTTCTTCTTGCAATACTATTACCTCATGACCCCCTGTCTTTGACAGCCCCAATTTCTCATTAATATGCTGCGGTTCAGTAACATCATTGCAAAACAACAGTGTTAGCTTAACACATTGTGACAATACTCATTACCTCCTCTCTTATTTCTCAATTCCTCCAACATCATTGTACAAACAGAAACTTCCTCTAGTTGGGAAGATTGAACAACATTGTCTCCAGTCCAAGCTACAAACTCCCATCTCCAGCTACTGATCCCATCTCCGAGGGTAATGCCTTGTTATTACTCATGGAATGTGGGTATCATCACTGAAACCAACATTTATTGCCCATCCTCAATTGCCCAGAAAGCAGATAAGAGTCTTGCTGTGGATATGGAGTCACAGGTAGACCAGGGGATAAGGACGGCAGATTTCCTTCCTGAAAGGACTTTAGTGAACTAGATGTTTTTTAATAATAATTGACAAGGATTTACATGATCATTCCAGATTTTTTACTGAATTCAAATTTCTGCCATGGTGGGGTTCAAACCCAAGGTTGAAAAATGTGTTGCTGGAAAAGCACAGCAGGTCAGGCAGCATCCAAGGAGCAGGAGAATTGACGTTTCAGGCATGAGCCCTTCTTCAGGAACTCAAGGTCCCCACAGCATTAGCCAGGGTTTCTGAATTTTTACTCCAGTGACCTTGCCACTATACTAAGGCCTCTCCATTTGTGAGTAAGTCAGATACTTTGCACCTGTGTATCACAACTGGTCATGCAGCATCCTAGGAACAGGAGAGTTACTGCCTGACTTGCTGTGCTTTTCCAGCACCACACTCTTCGACTCTGAATTCCAGCATCTGCAGTCCTCACTTTCTCCTAACTGAGCATCACAGTTGAGCTTGAAGGGATCTTTGAGCGTCATTTCCACCTTCATACCTGGTTAGACTACATTTGGAATATTGTGTTCAGTTCTAGTCACCTCATTATAGGAAGGATGTGGAAGCTTGAGAGAGGGTGCAGTGGAGATTTACCTGGAACGGAGGGCATGTCTTATGAAGAAAGTTTGACAGAGCTAAGGTTTTTCTCATTTGAACGAAGAAGGGTGAGAGGCGACTTGTTAGAGGTGTACAAGATGATGAGAGGCATAGACAGAGTGGATAGTCAGAAACTTTTTCCCAGGGCAGAAACAGCTGTCATGAGGGGGCATAATTTTAAGGTAATTGGAGGAAGATTTAGGGAAGATGTTCTTTACACAGAGAGTGGTGGGTGCGTGGAATGTACTGTCAGCAGTGGTCGTAGAGTCAGAGACATTAGGGACATTTAAATGACTCTTGGATGGGCACATGGATAACAGTAAAATGTAAAGTTTGTTTGATCTTAGAGTAGGATAAAAGGTTGGCACAATGAAAAGAGCCAAAGGGCCTGTACTGTGCTGTACTGTTCTATGTTCAATGTTCTAACAGCGATGTCACACTGGCCAAGAGGATTACTCTGGACTCAACTATTCCAACATGATCCTGTCTATCTTCCCATATTCTAGTCTCTTTGGACTAAAGATTACCGAAAACTGTTGCTATGTCCTTTCTTGCACACTGTTCTGTTCACCATCTCTCACTGGCCTAAATTGATTACAGGTCAGGAAATGCAAGAATTATAAAACTCCCATTTGTGTGTTGACATCGCTCCGTGGTCTGAGCCCTCAGTTTCTCTCAAATCTCCTTCAGCTTTTATGATCATCATTGGGACTCGTTCCATCTCTGTAACCCTGCATTTCCCATGGCTACTCCACTCAGCCAGCACATCCCTACTCAATATGACAATTTAGCATAGCCAATCCACCCCAACCTGTACGTCTTTGGACTGTGGGAGGAAAGCAGAGTACCCAGAGGAAACGCAGACAGACACAGGCAGAATGTGCAAACTCCATACAGAGTGTCACCCGAGGCTGGGATTGAGCCCAGGTACTTGGCGTTGGGAGACAGCAGTGCTAACCACTGAGTCACTGTGTTGTCCCTGTCGCTGAAAGTAAGCATGAATGTACAGCAGGCAGTAAAGGAAGAAAACCATCTATATCCACATCATGTCCAACATTATATGTAATTTGCTGGATAGTCCTGAGTGTGTAGTGATGATGCTGCTCCTTTCACAAGGTTATGTTGCCCTTGGTTTTTGTCAAAAGTGTTGAATGAGGCAGAGTTTCCAAAATGTCTAGTTTGATCTACTTGAAGAAGCTTTTAAGTTTTAAACAAAACCCTTTTACAGTGAAAGGGGCATGACCAGTTCTCCCAGCTCAGCTTTTCTCTGGTTTGGGTTTTAGTAGTCTCGCAGTTCAGAGCAAGCAGTCAGTTTTTTGAGGCTGCTGGCCAAAGAAACAGCTACATGGAAGATGGTGTTCCATGCCATCTCTCTCTCTCTCCCTGACATCTCTCCTGTATGGCCCTGCGTTTGATTTTACCTTTTATGCCAAAGAGTATTTATGAGGATTGTTGCAGGAATTTGGAACAGCATCATTAAGTTGAGATAATCTGTTGGGTTTTCGGATAGGTTAAATTATTCTATATTCTGCTCTCATTTGTTTATGTTTCATTCGGTAATCTTGTAAATAAATTCTGTTCAGTTTAAAACTAAGTTGTTGAACCAGCAGCATCTCTCCTGGAATATCCACCTTACACCTGCTTAAAAGAACGAGCAAAGTTAGGGTCTGGGTTACTTTCTTAAAATGTTTTGAGGGGGTTTGGCCTGGTCCAAAAGAGTGTGAAGAATTTCACTGACAATTTGGGACTATTTGCTCAGTTCGCGTTGTTGTGCACTTGTGTTGTACTGGTAGCTACACATTTTAATACACAGAGCCCTCATCCTTGCAGACAGAAAATACATATACATTTACTGCAATGGTTTCAACTCCACAAAGCTGGTTCATTTTTCAGGGCAGTGCCTTGGCCAGTTAGAATCATTTTATTCATGCTACTGGGCTTGCAGAGAGCTGAAGCCTACTACAGATCATCACTTGGGTCTTCCTTCTCTGTCTATTTGTTTTCATATCTCCATGAAGTTTATTTCTCATTATGGCTAACGGTGGGAAGTTTTGGAAGAAGCAATAGGCTGATTACCAACCTTTTTGAGTCATATCATGAACACTTCTTTCTTGGTCAACAAATATGGGACTGGGACTTGAACCAGGAGATTCTAGCTCAGAGACAAGGACTTGACCTAATGAACTCCAAGATTTCTCCAACTGGGAGAAAGTGAGCACTGCAGATGCTGGAGCTCAGAGTCGAGAGTATGTTGCTGGAAAAACGCAGCAAGACAGACAGCATCCAAGGAGCAGGAGAATCAGCATTTTGGGTATAAGCCCTCGATTGGGAATCTGATGAAGGGCTGATGCCCGAAATGTTGATTCTCCTGCTCCTCAGAAGCAGCCTGTGCTTTTCCTTTCCCCAACTAGGTCCATGTTAGTCTCAAATTGTTGGTGCCGTGGTGTAACTCTGAGTGGGATTATATCTGCTGCTGTTCCCTGTAAGTGGTTTGGAGAAAGGATTGTTGGAGATATTTTGTTGCTACCAATCCTCCTTTGTCTACTGTTTCAACCGGAGCGTAAAACTGCCTTTACTCATTTAACTGAATGTAAAACTCCCTCAATGCCGCCCCAATCAAACTCTCCCAGGATTGGTTCAGTATGGGGTTAGATACAAATTAAAGCTCCCTCAACGAGGTCCCTATCAAACACTTGCAGGACAGGGTTTGTGTAAAGATTTGTAGCTCGGCTGTCGGTTGCCGCGGTTGTGGGTATGTTCGACGAGCCGGCAAGTTGGTTTGCAGACGTTTTGTCCCCTGTCTAGGTGACATCCTGAGTGCTGTGGAGCCTCCTGTGAGGTGCTGCTGTACTGTGTCGGTTGGAATTTATTTGGTTACGTTCCCGCTGTTTCTGGTTACTGGCTCCAGTTGTCTGTTGCAGTGGTCGGTATATTGGGTCTAGGTCAATGTGTTCATTAATGGAGTCCGTGGACGTTCTCTGGCTTGTGGGTTGTTGATTCATGGTCTGTGTCTGACACAGGGTATTTGATTCCTTCGGCATCCATGTAGGAATCGGAATTGTTTGTCGGTAGTGCTTAGGCGGTTGGCCCAGGATTCCCATTTCCTTGCTTATCTTAGCCTGTAGGTGTTCCAGATACAACATGGGGTTAGATACAAATTAAAGCTTCCTCAACTCTTTTCAACAGAAAGTAAAGTTTCCTCTACTCATAAAACTAAGAGGAAATGGAAAATAAAGTTCCTTTGACACCATCCTCATTAAACATGTCCAGGACAGGAACAGCATGGATTGACAAATATAGAGTAAAACTCCCTCCACTCTTTGAACTAAAAGTAAACTGAAAATAACAGTCCCTCAACACTGTCCCTACAGGACAGTGACCTTCCTTTGTCTATAGAGTGCCATGGTGAGGGGTAGTGGATCCACCATCATCGAATCTTCACAGAAGAGGCACTGCTCTTAGTTAACATTATAGTCTAGTACTGTAATGATTGTCTCTTTCACCAGTACCTGACCAAGCCAGAGAGACAATCACTACAGTACATGATCGCAATAAATACAATTCCATTAATAGTCAGGCATAACTAATTGGATACTCAGGGGTTGTAAAGAATACATCTGCTCCTTGCAAAGGCTAGTGTAGAACTCATTGTCTCTGTGTGTGACTTCAGCAGAATGAGTGGAGCTCAATATAACATGATTGTTAACTCCCACAGAACTGTTAGCTACTGCAGCAACACCACCTTCCTGGTGAACTGGGGACAGCACTTGAGGTTTTCCGACTAACATTGGCTCATTGCCATAGAGAAGTCTCCAACATGGAGGATCTATTTGTTTTGGTTGTCCTTTTCATACACAATGCTTAGGTGTGTACTATGAGAAAGTCTATACCCCAACGAGTATTTGCATTAAAATAAAAGCAGAAAATGTCAGAAACAGCCTCGGCTAAATTTGTGAGGATAGAAGAAAATAATTAACATTCTAGCTGTGTAAATTATTTGAATAGAATATGCTAACTTCAAACTAAATGAATCACTAACTTTATCAAATCCCATTGCAGCTGCTGCTGTGCCCATCAGCCACAGAATGTTTGGTACAATAGTACAGAACTTAAATGTTGCCAAAGGAGACTAAAAATCAAAGCTATTCATCAGAACAAAGACAGAAGAAACTGACTTCTAAAAAGAGACACCATTTTACAAAAGCATTCTGTTTAAAATAGTGACTCTGTTTCCAAATCCCTTTCTTGTATCCTAGCTCTAATACTAAGATGATGACTTCAATTTTTAGAGTGGTGCTGGAAAAGCACAGCAGGTCAGGCAGCATCCAAGGAGCAGGATTCCTGATGAATGGCTTTTGCCTGAAACATCAATTTTCCTGCTCCTTGGTTGCTGCCTGACCTGCTGTGCTTTTCCAGCACCATTCTAATCTAGACTCTGAGTTCCAGCATCTGCAGTCCTCACTTCTGCCTAACTTCAATTTTTAGTCTTGTGACAATGCTGTGATTTTAAGAAATGTGTTTTGTCCAGTTTCTTTTAAAGAGAGCTTGGCAGATAGGCGCTGGGCAATCTATGAGAAGATAAACAACTCGTGAAGCCTTGGATTTTTAAAAAAAGTTTGAACAATAGAAGCAGCCTGAAGGGGTGTGGTTGAACTCCCACAGAACGTTCCTTCTTTCTTTTGTTGTATTTTAAATATAGTTGGTGAATAAAGTATGCTTTGCTTTAGATCTGGTAGTTTGACCAATTTAATTGCATCTGGAACACAACACCTAACATTTACCTTTAAAATAAAAAAAGTTTGAGTCTAGACTATCTTCTGAATATATTGACGGGTTCATTCAAGTTCATAACAGTCTCCTTTCAGTAATGTTTAAAATTTAATTTCTTAACTACCTGACTTGGTATGAACTGATGATTTACAATTTTGTAAAAACACTATAGTTGCCAAGTTGCTATGGGCTTTCCCCCTACTTTTCAATGGAGCAGGGTACTATCTGTGATGTGGCAGGTCAGTCCACACTAACAGATAGAGGTCCAAGCCACTTGTTCTACTTGGCTGGCTATACCACAACATTCCTTGCAGGTGACCAGTAATGGTGGGAATCCATAGCCAGAAATATTGGTAACCTCGTAGTGAGTTTGCTTTTAAAGTTATCTGTGGGATGTGGGCATGATTGACAAGGACACTATTTAATACCCAGGCTTAATTGCTCTTGAGAATGTGGCGGTGTTGTGCTCTATTCTTGAACCACTTTAGTGCGAGGGATGTGGGTACACCCTCAGTGTTGTTAGGAAGGGAGTGCCAGGATTTGACCCAGTGACAGTGAAGGATAAAGTTCCAAGTCAGGATGGTGTGTGGTTTGGAAGGAAGCATGCAGGAACTTGGAGTCATAGAGTCATAGTGATGTACAGCATGGAAACAAACCCTTCGGTCCAACTCAGCCATGCCAACCAGATATCAAAAATTAATCTAGTTCCATTTGAACCCTCTGAACCCTTCCTATTCATATGGCTATCCAGATGCCTTTTAAATGTAATTGTACCACTTCCTCGGGCAGCTCATTCCATACACACACCACCCTCTATGTGAAAATGTTGCCCCTTAGGTCCCTTTTATATCTTTCTCACCCTAAATCTATGCGCTCTAGTACTGGACATCCCCACCCCAGGGGATAGACCTTGTCAATTTACCCTATCAATGCCCTTCATGATTTTAAAAACCTCTATGAGGTCACCCCTCAGCCTCCGATGCTCCAGGAAAACCAGCCCCAGCTTATTAAACCTGTCCTTATAGCTCAAACCTTCTAACTTAAGCTACATCCTTGTAAATCTTTTCTGAGTCCTTCCAGATTTCACAGCATCCTTCTGATTGGAAGTGGTGTCCCCATGAATCTGCTGTCTTTATCTTTCTAGATGGTAGCGGTCACATGGTCAGAAGATGCCATTGGAGGAGCCTTGACAACATGCTGAAGTTCATTTTATGTTTTAATTCACTCTGGATATCACTGGCTGGGCCCATTAGGGACACTGCCCGTCCATGATTGCTCTTGAGAAGGTGGTGGTGAGCTGCCTTCTTGAACCATTGCTGTCTTGTAAGTGGTGCTCACTATGGGCCATCGTGGTTGATGGTGAATGTTTGAGGAGATCTATGGGGTGCTGATCAAAAGAGCTGTTCTCTCTTTGGTGGGGACCTTTAGAACAGCACTCCTCAGGGCAACCAGGGAGTATTCCATTACAGTCATGGATTTGTGCTTTGTGGACAGTGGATAGGCTTGAGGGGGCATGGTCACAGAGGTAAAAACCAATAAAAATGGTGAATGGTAAATACTGGTCTGAGTCAAATTTATATATGAATCAAAATGGAGCACCAGTATTATTTCTAAGTGTTAAAATTTGTACTTCTGCTTTCCCCCTCTGGGTGATGAAATTCTTGTTGTATGGTTTTCATAACCTGACCTTCAATTGCAGTCAGATAATTATGAATGGCTTGACCAGTTAATCTGGAGGTCTGTACACTGATGAGCAGTCAGGGAAAACAAGCTTTTGTATATGCGATTAATCTAAGCAACACCAGTAGTTTATCATATTGCGGTTCACTGAATTGCTTGCAAAAGGCAAAATATAAAAGAAAGTCTCAATGAAAACTGAACCCATCAGTTGCTAAATTGTAGTCACTCAGAGCGGTTCATATCACTAGAGATTAAACGGCAATTCAATGGAGAGGCTACATTTTTGTCTCTCAGTGGAGATGTGATTCAAGCAGTGAAATATTGACTATAGATTTATTTCCCACAGGATAAGTCATTGTCCTCTTCCTTCCTGACTCCATACCATTTAACTTCGGCACTGAGATAGATGGGGAAGGATTTGGCTGAAAAATGTCCACACCCCTCTCTAGGTTAGGGTTCCCATTATGAGGACCACAGGGACATCGCACTGTCTTGGACGCTATTTTACATAGGAACGCAGGAATTAGGAGCAGGAGTCGGCAATCCAGCCCTTCGAGCTGTCTCCACCATTTGACATTATCATGGCTGATCTTATCCTGGTCTCAACTCTACTTGCCTGACTGCTGCCCATAGCCCTTCCCATCAGAAACATCTCTATTTCTTTCTTGAATCTGTTGATTGATTCTGCCTCCACTGCACTCTGGATCAGGGAATTCCAAAGATTCACAACCCTCTGAGAAAAGTGATTCTCCCCATCTCAATTTTGAACTGACATCCTCCCATTCTATATCTATGCCCTCTTATTTGAAGCTGTCCCACAGGGGGGACCATCTGTCCTGGCACAGATTCTCTAAATAAAAGAATTGCACCTCCTTGGATAGCCCATAACCACTGGAGAAAATCTGTTGAGGAGTCAAGAACTTTACAAAATGTACGCATAAAATGTTTTGACCTACTCCAATATCATCATTAGTTGTATTGTAATATTGAGGTATTTTTAATGCAGTGATTCATCAAAGGGATGTATTCTGCAAAGATGATTTGATCCTTACATTAACCAGCATTGCATAATTGTTGTTACACATTACAATGCTTTCCTAGTTGTCAAAAGTGTCATACTGCATTAAAAAATGAAAAAAAAGTCTGTCAGCTTATACTATTGTGTTATTTTCTGTGATTGACAGTTCCAGCTATTAAATAAAAAACTGCCTTGTAAGTTAAAAAAAAACTCAGCATTTTCTTTTCCACTAATTAACAATCACTGATTTGAAATAGAATGAGTGTGTTCTGTTAGTTTCAGGTAATGTCGCTGGAAGCCTTAATTGTGATAGCTTTACCCATTATGAATGCCGAGCTGGGTTTTGAAAGGTAATGATGGCTTCTCCTCAACAGGGCACCTTTTGAAAAAAGAATTATTGATATTTCTAAGCATATGTTTAACAGAATATGATTTATTGTTTGTTATAAAGTTAACAATCATTTAAAGGATCACAATACTTATTGCACTGAAGTAGTTATTTTTCCAGTATTAATGAGAGTTGAGTTCAGACTTTTATGAGCTTAGAGGTTTTTCTTTTCAATTACATTACACTAATTTCTATTGCTTTTTTATGGCTCCTGGATGCATATTTAAGGAGGAAACATGTGAAGATGGAGATTAATAACATAGGAAGGTGAGAACAGGAGTAGGCTATTCAGTCCTTGAAGCCTGTTCGATCATTCAGTGATATCAAAGCTGAGCTGTGGCCTAACTCCCTATACCGCCCTTTGGCCTATGTCCTTGAATAACCTGTGCTTAACAAAAGTTTCAGATTTAAAATTAACAACTGAAATAGAATTCGCTGCCGTTTGTGGATGAAAGTTCCAAACAATGACCATCCATTGTCTGTAAACATGCTTGTGAGCATCTCTTCTGAACAGTCTGTCCTTGATTCTCAGACTATGTCCCCTAGTTCCACAACCAGAAGAACAATAACATGGCAGGGGAAGGGTTGGAAGGGATGTGAGGTGATGCATGGTACATGATATAGAAGGCATAGACTAGGCTTTCCCAATTCCAAATGGAACCATGAGCTGAGATGCTTCAAGTAATTAAATGATCTGACATTGATTTGACAGCGGTTCAGACTGAGGGTTTGGAGGGAGGAGTTGTCAGTTGAGAGGTCTGAAATCCATGTTGATAGATTTTCATTCAGAAAAGCTGACAGGATCAAGGTGGAGAACTGGAATTAAGTTCAGGTCAGACATGACTTAATTGAATATATCATAACAGATTCAGGAAGTGGAATGCCACACTGCTGTTGCAATGTTTAATATCTTGAACACCTAGTCAAGAATATTCCTTTGAATGATACTGTCTGACAATGCATCAGTTGGGTTAATTGTGTCTAACTGCACAAGCCAGATGGTCTGGAAAATGGAATTCATAAATGATTTTGAACTGTTTTACCGAATGTTGAACTAAGCCTTTAATAAGGCTAGTTATGATTCAACAGGAGAAAGTGAGGACTGCAGATGCTGGAGATCAGAGTTAAGAGTGTGGTGCTGGAAAAGCACAGCAGGTCAGGCAGCATCCGCGGGCAGGAAAATCGACATTTCGGGCATAAGCCCTTCATCAGGAATTTTTGATTGATTATGATTCATGTTTCATTCAAGATTGTATTTAATTGAAGTCTAAAATTTGTTCAAAGTAAGAAGTACATAGCATCGAGATAGAAAAATAGAACATGTGCACCACACAGCAAGGAGACAGAGAAATGGACAACTGTGCTAACGTGTCTCAATCCCAGCTGCAATTGGGGATTAGTTCCTCAGAGAGTTGCCGTCATTGATGGCTGTAAAGTAAAGTCATCACAGTCCTATTCTTTCACTGGTGAGAGACAACCAATGATAGTTTAACCTGAGAGTCATCACACCTCAAGCAAGGGGAACGATTGAGAAAGAGAGCCCTTCGTGCCAATATGAGCCAGTGCAGGAACTGAACCAACGGTTGTGTCATAAATCTACATTGCAAATGCCAGCTGTGCAGTCAACTCACCAACTGCCAAGGACCGAAGTCACTATTGCCCCAGGAACACTGATGGTGGCTTAACCTGAGGGTCGCCATACCTCAGGCTTTCATGAGAAGACCTTCACGGCAACCTCAACTACAGCAGGAATTAAACCAACACCATTGGTCTCATTCTGCATCTGAAACCAACCATCCAACCAACTGAACTAACCAACATCCATAGGCTAAAAGCCTGCTGAAAGAAAACAAAATCATGAACTTGAGGCTCATGCGTTTTCATGAAAATGTAGAGTAAGTTTGTGGAGGCTGTTTGTTTCTGAACACACAGAATCTCTTAGCAAACCCTGATTAATAAATGGATAAATGGAAATGTTAATCTTCTGGGGGCTCTGGTGGACAAGTTTCTCCCTTTACAAATACGCTCATTCTCATCAACTACAAAACATTCCTGTTCGAGTTGCAAGCATTTTGTTTGAAAGGTCTAAGAAAGCAATATACATGAAGAAAATCGTCACCGGCAATTTTGCTGGTTGGCTGCGAGCAAAGGTGTGGAAATTATGAAGGGAATAGATTGGACAGATGCAGGCAGATTGTTTCCATTTGTGGGTGATACTAGAACTAGGAGGCACAGCTTCAAAATAACGGGGAGCAGATTTAGGACTGAGTTGAGGAGGAACTTCTTCACCCAAAGGGTTGTGAATCTGTGGAATTCCTTTCCCGGGAAGCAGTGGAGACTACCTCACTGAATATTTTTAAAGCAAAGATCGATAGGCTTTTGAACAGTAAAGGAATTAAAAGGGATGATGAATGGGCAAGTAAGTGGCGCTGAGTCCATGAAAAGATCAGCCATGATCGTATTAAATGGCAGAGCAGGCTGGATTGGCCAGATGGAGAAAGTGAGGACTGCAGATGCTGGAGATCAGAGTTGAGAGTGTGATGCTGGAAAAGCGCAGCAGGTCAGGCAGCATGCTGATGAAGGGCTCTTTCCTGAAATGCCGATTCTCCTGCTCCTTGGATGCTGCCTGACCTGCTGTGCTTTCCCTGCACCACACTCTCGGCTCAATGTGTCAGATGGTCTGCTCCTGCTCCTATTCTTTATGTTCGAATGTTCTTCAGGAGGTATTTTTGAGTCTGTGGTGACATTGGACCCAAAATGAGCTTGATCCAAGCCACAACATTGATCCATGTCACATTTTGAATGTGACACCCGCAGTGGACTGACAAAGGGTTTCTCCCACAGGCTAGGAACAGCATGAAAGGGAATTTTTAAGCAGGAATTCAGGGGTAAAGGATGTCTATAGGAACGATTTGAATGTAAGGTTTCATTGCAAAATGTTATCGACTTTAAGCATGGTGAACCACATGTGATTTAATTCTGTTTGCATTTTCATTCACTATATTGGCAACAGTGGATCTGTTGTTCAGAGACAATTCCAGCCTTAGCAACCTGGACCACATTCTGCTGATATCTCTGGACAGTATGCATGTAGGTGTGGAAAATTAAAATAAATGAAGTCTGTGTTCTAACAATTACGAGAGAAGAGTACACAGGATTATTAGTTTGTAATCTAATGCTCAGAATTATAACCGTGCAGAAGGAGGCCATTTGGCCTGCTATGTCCATGCTAGCTTTCCAAATGAGCATTTCACCTGCTGCTATTATCTTATCTTTGCCTACAACCCTGCACCAGTCATATTTGATAAATAAGAACCAGTACCAACCCCACCCACACCCAACCTCCACCTCCACACATGGTTGTTCAACACCTTAAGCTTAATGCAAGAATGGCACAAGGTTAGTGTGCAGGTTCAACAGTAGATCAAGAAAGGTGTTATGTTGTATTGTGAGGGCATTTCACTGCCGTGGGATGGAGGCAATGCTTCAGTAATCAGCATCCGAGGAGCAGGAGAATCGACAGGACGCTGCCTGACCTGTTGTGTTTTATTCCAGCGCCACGCTCTCGACTCTGATCTCCAGCATCTGCAGTCCTCACTTATCCCTGTGCTTCAGTATTACAGGGCACTGAAATGACTGCATGTGGAGAACTGTGTACAGTACTGGTCACTGTGCTTACAGGGAGGTGCTAATACTTTGTGAGACCCCCTCAAAATATTTGAAGAAAGTAATCTGTACCCTAATGTTTTCTTATTTTAAAGGCAGATGTGAAGTGGATATTCCAGGTGTGATGCAGCTGGTCAAGCCACTCAGCATTAAGCAAAACAGAATTCAGTGAAACACTACAGTTGAAACATAAACGAAAGAAAATGGAATTTACAATAACTTAACTATTGGAAAACTCTAACCGACCCGATACACAACTTAACTAAATAGTTATTCCAATCCAGCAACATCCCCTAAACACAGCCCTTGGCAAAACGGTAAATTCAAACACGGATTCTTACAGGCTGGAGGGAACAACATCTAGAGAGAGTCATAGAGTCATAGAGATGTACAGCATGGAAACAGACCCTTTGGTCCAACCCGTCCATGCTGACCAGATGTCCCAACCCAATCTAGTCCCACCTGCCAGCACCCGGCCCACATCCCTCCAAACCCTTCCTATTCATGTACCCATCCTAATGCCTCTTAAATGTTACAATTGTACCAGCCTCCACCACTTCATTTGGCAGCTCATTCCATACACGTACCACCTTCTGTGTGAAAAGTTGCCCTGTAGATCTCTTTTATATCTTTCCCCTCTCACCCTAAACCTATGCCCTCTAGTTCTGGACTCCCTGACCCCAGGGAAAAGACTTTGCCTATTTACCCTATCCATGCCCCTCATAATTTTGTAAACCTGAGGTCACCCCTCAGCCTCCGACACTCCAGGGAAAACAGCCCCAGCCTGTTCAACCTCTCCCGATAGCTCAAATCCTCCAACCCTGGCAACATCCTTGTAAATCTTTTCTGAACCCTTTCAAGTTTCACAACATCTTTCCGATAAGAAGGAGACCAGAATTGCACACAATAGATTTCAGAGAAGAAAGTCAGTCAGAAATCTTCACTGAAGCTTGTAGCCTTCCAGCATCTTGTGACTGCCACAGCTCAACCAAACTAGAAAAAAAACACGAACTGGGAGGACTGGCCATTCCCCTGCCGTTGTGAAACTAGACTCTTAAGTATCTCTGCCTTGATGACGTCAAAATAATCGTTTTAAGGTGACAGCATTGCCACAGCTGGAAGTTCAGAAAAGGTTTACTGGACTAATACCCAGAATGAGCAGATTGCCTTATGAGGAAAGGCTAGACAGACCGGCCTGACTGCTCTAGAGTTGAGAAGAGGCCGGGTGACTTAATTGAAACTTATCAATTGGCCAGATGGATATGAAGAGAATATTTTCTCTTGTGGGAGAATCCAGAATGAGGGATCGTCATTTAAAAATGAGCGGTCACCTATTTAAGACAGAAATACAGAACTTTTTTTTCCCTCATTTGGTTCCGAGTCGTTGGATTTCCCTTCCTCAAAAGGCAGTAGATGCAGAATCTTTAAATATTTTTAAGGCAGAGGAAGGTATATTCTTGATGACCAAAGGAGTGAAAGATTGATCGGGGATATGCAGGGATGTAGAGTTGAGGTTAAAATCAGCCCAGCCATGATCTTACTGAACAGCCTCAAAGGGCCGAATGGCCTCCACTTGTTCTTTGTTTGTATGTTTGTGTGAGCCTGTAATGTCTGTTAATGGAAATTATGGATTTACCTTGACTCTATCTACCTGTTTAATCTCCATATCCCTTTTATCCATGGATAGGGTTAATTGTTTTTTAAAATTCTACCCTCTATATCTTCCTTTTTGTGAAGATGTGATTCTTATCTTCTCTCCCTTGTCTCTGTTTTTAAGCTTAGGTCACCTGGCTTCGACTCCCTCATTAAAACAAAATCTAATCAACTCCGTCAATCTCAACATCCGAAAGAAATCTCAATCAAGAATTTTGAAACCCTTTGGATAGAGGGGCTGCAATGGAGATTTCACAAGAATGAAACGGGGCGTGAGGGTTATTAGTAAAGGGAGAGAAGGTAGGACTCTTCCCCTTAGAGTTTTTAAAGTGTCAGAAAAGATTTACAAGGATGTTGCTTAAGTTGGAAGGTTTGTGCCATTGGGAGAGGTTGAAAAGACTGGAGCTGTTTTCCCTGGAGTGTCGGAGGCTGAGGGGGTGACCTTAGAGAGGTTTATAAAATCATGAGGGGCACGAATAAGGTGAATAGCCAAGGTCTTTTCCTCAGAGTAGGGGAGTCCAAAACTGGAGGGCAGAGGTTTAAAGTGAGAGGGAAAAGATTTAAAAGAGACCTGAGGGATAAAACGTTCATGCAGAGGGTGGTGCGTGTATGGAGTGAGCTGCCAGAGGAAGTGGTTCATGCTGGTACAATTACAGCATTTAAAAGGTATCTGGATGGGCATATGAATAGGAAGGGTTTAGAGGGATATGGCCAAATGCCAGCAAATGGAACTCGATTAAGTTGAGATATCTGGTCGGCATGGACAAGTTGGACCGAAGGGTCTGTTTCCATGCTATACGGTTCGATGACACTATGAGTCCAGAGGAAGGTGAGGAGAGAATTAATAGGGGTGTTCAATATTAAGAAAGAATTTGATGGGGCAAGGAGGGAAAAGTTTCTTCCACTTGCAAGAGAGAACTCAAAAAATGGCAACAACACCAGAATGGAGTTGAGGATGATATTTTTCAGCAAAAGAGCTGTAATGATTTAAAATGCACAATGTGAAAAGGTCATAGAACCAAATTTGGTGTGACTTATCAAAGACAATTGAATAATTAGTTAAAAAGGAAACATTTTGGGGCTACACTGAAGTGGCAGTAATTAATTAAATAATCAATCTTACAATCACTGGCACATTCACGATGAGCAGAGTCGTGCGTTTCTCTGCTCGATCCTATCATTCTGTGCGTAACAGTGAAAATAATGTATTCCTCTCGACAAGTCAAAGTTGTTATAATATTCCTTTGAAATAAAAAAAGGTGCTGTCAGCATTTAATATATTCTACTTTTCTACTATCTTCTTTAATGAAGACAGTGCTAAGACTGATTTGTAACACTTGGCTTGTCCCATGTTAATTGCTGGTCTCTATTTAAAGGTGGGGTTAAAGCTTTCTTCCAGTAACTAATAAGTCCCAAAATAGCAAGCACATCAAAATGCGTTATGGTCAGATGTTTATCAGATGTCATCTACAAATGTCCTTCGAAGCAAACTGCTTGTCTTAGTTGTCTGTTTATCACCATTTTATGTCAGCCTTCAAGGAGCAATTACACGAGAATCTGAATTGGGGAGCGAGAGGAAAAAATAACATCATTGATCCACAGTGAGAGGCTGTCAAAAGACCTAGGGTTCTAAAAATGGGAGCTTATATATCTTGTTAAAATATATGCAAATTATCCTTTATTTCTGCTCCTGTAGTTCCAACAAGCACACCAAAGCATTTCACTAAATGTCTCCAAATTAAAGAGCCATCGGCTGATTCCCTATGTCAGGAATTTGCAAGCAGCCACAGAAAGCGTAGAAATAGAAAGAGGCCATTTGGCCCAGAACTGTGTGCTCACCCTCTTAAAACAAAAACTCCAATCTATTTCCAAATTTCCCTGTAACTATTCTAATTGCCTTTTCTAAAGTCCTTATCTTCAAATGTGATGGATTCTAGTCCCCAAATTCAATGTCCTAATAAGGTAATGTTAAAAGAATTGTCTTTCCTTTCCCCTTTGTTCCTCTGCTGGTGACTCCTAGTTATCAACTTGCCAATAAGTGGCAGTTGTTTTATCTCCATGTGCCTCTCATAAACCTCAAGACTGTGAGATTCACTGAATTGCACTCTGAAAGAGGTGGAACAGACTCAAGGTATTGTTTTCACTTTTAGATTAATATTCTACACACAGCTGTACAGTCTACAGCACAGTAACAGACACTTTGCTGCAACCAGTCCATGCCAACCATAATCCCAAACTAAACTAGTCCCACCCTCTGCTCCATATGCCTCCAACCGTTTTTTATTCATATATTTTCTAAGTGTCTTGTAAATATAACTGTTCCCGCATCCTTCAGCAAGTTCATTGCACGTGCAAGCCAGCCTCTCATGTCTTTTAAAAATCTCTCTCCTCTCACCTTAAAAATATGCCCCCGAGTCTCGACATCACCCACCAAGGGAAATCTCACCTCCCATTAACCCTATCTGTACCCCAAATGATTTTTATAAACCTCCATAAGGTCATCGCTCAACCTCTTACACTCCAGTGAAAAATGTCCCAGCTTATCCAGCCTTTCTTTATAACTCCAACTTTCTGTACCCGGCAACATCCTGATCAATCTGTTCTGAACCCTCAATAGCTTAATAATATCCTAAGATCATGTGATCATAAGGCATAGGAGCAGAAGTAGGCCATTCAGCCCATCAAGTCTGCTCCACCATTCAATGAGATCTTGGCTGATCTGGTCATCCTCCACTCCACTTTCCTACCTTTCCTCTACAACTCTTGGTTCCCTTACTAATTACAAAACTATCTCAACCTTAAGAAAACAAACTCGACAGCCCTCTTTGGTAAAGAATTCCAGAGATACACACCTTCAAAGGGAAGAAATTCCACCTCATCTCCTTCTTATATGGGCAAACCATTGTTCTGAGATTATACACTCTGGTCCAACAGCTGGACACTTCTGCCTTTGAAAAGAGCTGAAACGCATGGTGAAGTTTTCACTTGATAGTACAGATCGTGAATATTCCTGAAAATACAGCTGAAGTATTGCATCTTGCACTCATCAGGACAAATGCAAGAATGCCAAATTTCAAATGATCACAACCAGTTATGCTACAGATGCAGATTGTTGGAAAACTCGACTGTGATTGGCTGAAATGCTGCTGTGGAGAAAGTTATCAGGAACTATAGTCTCTTCAAGCTCCTGGATAATTCAAAAATCGTGCAAGGCCTCAACATATTCCTTTAGTTTGCCGAGAACAGGATCTTGCAGATCAATGTATGTCACTTATATCAAGTGCAAATGAAGCACACTATTAGCTTTACTGTTTTTCATAAGTGAGGTAAACACTAAAATTACTAATGTAGCTATTAGCACATTCAGGTATGTTCAGGAACTACCACCCAAGTGCAGACTCACATCTGACAGTAAATGCTTTGTTTTGAGTTTTTCAATTGTGGGTTGGTTGAGTCCTAACTTCCTCTGCCTATTATGAACAATTGAAGATATTTCTATTTGATTCAATCAGCCAACCATTGGAGTCTGAGGTCTAATACAATGTCCAGTGCATTGAACTGCATTGAAACAGGACTGGATGCAACATCCTGTCTTGGAAACTATCACTACAACTTGAGTGTGTATAATCCACTGCCTAGCCACTGAGTGAAGTTTTTGATTAAACTATTATAGAGTCATACAGTACGAAACAGACCCCTTCAGTCTAACCAGTCCATGCTGAACATAGTCCGAAACGAAACTAGCCCTACCTGCCTGCTCCTGGCCCATATCCCTTCAAACCTTTCCTGTTCATGGATTTATCCAAATGTCTTTTAAACGTTATAATTGTACCCACATCCACCATTTCCTCAGGAGGCTCATTCCACACACGAATCACACTCTGCATAAAAGAATTAAATTTATCTTCTCTCGTGCTCCCCCAGTCTTGAAATATGTCATCCAAGGGAACAGACACCTACCATTAACTCTATCTATACCTTATTATTTTATAAATTTCTGTCAAGTTGCCTCTCAATTCAAATTTTTGAGATTCTTTGCTTTTCCAGGGAAGACTGGGTAGCCTTTGCTTTAGTGGTTTGAAAGTAAAAGGGGAATGGCAAGTCTGAATTGCAACTTAATTTGATGAACAACATTAGCACAAAGGGACAGAGGTTCAAATTCATAGAGGGTGGCAGAGTGGTTAGCACTGCAGCCTCATAGCACCAGGGACCCAGATTCAATTCGAGACTTGTGTGGAGTTTGCACATTCTCCCCATGTTTGTTTTTCTTAAAAAAAAGATTGAATTCCGACAGTGCAGAAAGAGGCCATTTGGCCAATCATGTCCACACCAAACCTCCGAAGGACATCCCTGCCAGACTCAGCCCCCCACTCTATTCCTGTAACCCTGCATTTCCCATTGTAACCATACCCATGAACACTATCGGCAATTTAGCATGGCCAATCCATATAACCTGCACATCTTTTGACTGTGGGAGGAAAGCAGAGTACTTGGAGGAAACCCACGCAGACACAGGGAGAACATGGAAATCTCACACAGATAGTCGCCTGAGGCTGGAATCCATCCTGGGTCCCTGGTGCTGTGAGGCTAACTACTGAGTCACCCTGACATCTTCAGGTGTTTTGCTTTCCTCCCACAGTCCAGAAATATTACTTAATTGTCAACAGTTATCATAGCACTGAAAAGTGACTCACTCCAGAATGAATGTGACAAAAATTTCTGGGATGAATTTAGTTCCTATCCAGACAGCTACAAAATCCATTTCACACCATTGGTGCATGTCAATGATGAGCCAGACAGCAAGATACTTTAATTTTTGCAAAGTAAACAGCCAAGGGTCACCAGGTGGATATTCCCTCACCTGAAGTTGCCTAACATTTACCTACAAATAACGGGAAGCATCATCGGCCTCACCATTATATTGACAGGAAAATCTGGGCTGTTGTGTGAGCAACTTGACAGGCTTCATCTCAGCATCATTTTCTGTGGTAAACACTTAGAATTTTAAAGCTATTACTGTCTATGTGCTTTTATTGCAGTTTTTGATTTTTCAGGCAGTGAGGATTATGTGGCCTGCATTGAAATTGGGTGAACATAAGTAAGGAACCTTGAACATCCCCACGCCATTGCAACTCTGCGACTGGCATTAATATAACCTTCGGACCCGGGCTGAAATGAATTTCTTTGTTATTACCATTACATAATGCGTCAGCCTCGGGCTGATGTTGCACCTGTGATTTGGCTGAGATTGGGAACTCAATCACTTCCATCAGAATGTTTTTTTTTAATTCAGTCATGGGATGTGAGCATCTCCAGCTGAGTCAGCATAAATTGCCTGTCCATGGAAACAAATCAAATAGGAGTAGGCCATTCAGCTCTTTGGGCCTGCTCCACAATTCAATATGATCATGGTTAATCTTCCAACTCTGGATCCTGTTCCTGCATTTTCCCTGTCCTGTTTATCACTAAGGACTGTATCTAACTCCTTCTTTAAACAGCCAATGTTTTGGTATCAATTGTTTTCCATGGCAATGATTTCCACAGCATCACCACTCTCTGGGAGAACAATTTCATCTCAATTTTATCTCACTCCTTATTGGCTCACCCTATAATCTTAAACTATGACCCTTAGTTCTAGACTCCTCAGGAACATCCTTCCTGCATTTATCCTGCCAAAGCTTTATAAGTTAATTGTCTACCTCAGAACAATATTTCAGTCATGTCCCCATATCCTTATGTTGATAAAGACAAGGGCAGCAGACACATGGGAACACCACCACCTGCAAGTTCCCCTCCAAGCCACTCACTATCCTGACTTGGAAATATATCACCGTTCCTTCACTGTCACTGGGACTAAATCCCGGAACTGCCTCTCTAAAGGACATTATGGGTCCACCTACAGCACATAGACTGCAGCGGTTCAAGAAAACAGCTCAGCAGCACCCTCTCAAGGTGTAACTAGGGATGGGCAATCAGTAGGGATGGCTGAACCAGTGACAACCACGTCACCTATGAGTGAATTAAAAAAAACTAACAATCTCTGTCTTCAACTTGATATCCGAAATTCCATAGACCTCTGGAGTAGAAAATTCCAAAGATTCACCAACCTCTGAGTTAAGCATTTACCCCTTATTCTGGAGCTATGTCACCTGGCACTCTACATCACTGTCAGGCAAAACATTCTTCCTGCATTTTCTTAGTCTATCCTTTTAAGTGTTTTATAAGTTTCTAAGAGAACACCTGACCTTCTTCTAAACTTCTTCCTCTGGGAGGTCAGGCGCACCATCCCAGGAATCAGTCTGGTGCCACTCCCTTCATGGCAAATATATCCTTCCTGAGGCCAGGGGAACCGAACTGCACACAATGGCCCAAATGTTGTCTCACCAGCATTCTATACAATGGGAGCAAGATGTCTTTGCTCTTGACCTTCCATTCTGTTGCAATAAGGAGGAAGTCAGAAGTCATATGATTCAGGTCATAGTCCAACAGGTTTATTTGAAATAATATTTTTTTTTTGATGAAGGAGCAGCGCTCTGAAAACTTGTTTTGATTAGATTAGATTCCTTACAGTGTGGAAACAGGCTCTTCAGCCCAACAAGTCCACACCGACCCTCCCAAGAGTAACCCACCCAGTTCCCTCTGACTAATGCACCTAACACTATGGGCAATTTAGCATGGCCAATTCACCTGGCCTGCATATCTTTGGACTGTGGGAGGAAACCAGAGCACCTGGAGGAATCCCTTACAAACTCCACACAGACAGTCGCCCGAGGCTGGAATCAAACCTCGGACCCTGGTGTTGTGAGGCAGCAGTGCTAACCACTGAGCCACCGATTATTAGTGATCTCAAATAAATCTGTTGGATTTTAACCTGGTGTCATGTGACTTCTGACTTGTCCACCCCAGTCCAACACCTGCACCTCCAGAATAAGGAGTAACATATTGTTTGCCTTCTAAATTGCTTACTTGCTTTCAGATTGACATATTTTGTTTCTCAATTAACATTTTGAATGCCTTAGAACATAACAACCCCCTCAATATTCTATATTCATGGAAATAAAGCCAAGGTTTAAGCATACTGACCATATACACGAACCAATGAAGCCCTTCAATGAGAGCAGTATAGAAAGGAGATTTCAATTGGCCAAGGTAGGTCAGTGGGCTATAAGCCCCATATATTACAATGGTCCATGCGCACACCAGATGATTTGCCTTTCAACCTCATCGCCTTAAAACAGTGACATTGAATTGCTAATCTATTGCAGCATCATGTGTAGTGAGCACTCGTAATTGTGCATTCGATATCAAAGCACATCATCATCTACATGATGAAGCCACAGGGCATTTTGTGTTACCAGCAGTTACATTCAGTAGGCATCCTAATTAAAACAAACACCCGGTCTTTAGATTAATCTTGAGCAGCTTCTGAGGTCTCCTGCTTTTTCAGTCTGGCTGCTTCTCGAGTGTACGGTGCTTCTCCTGTAGGGCATCACTCTCTGGCACCAATGAATCTTTACTGCTCCTCTGCATTTATCTGGTAATTTACTCTGGTATTCAATTGAAAAAAACATTTTAAGATACTGTACACATTAAAATTACTCCCAAGTGGAGCAACTAGACTATTTTGTGAGAGGGGAAAGATTTAAAAGGGACCTAAGGGGGCAATTGTTTCACGCAGAGGGTGGTGAGTGTATGGAATGAACGGCCAGAGGAAATGGTGGAAGCTGGTACAATTACAACATTTAAAAGGCATCACGATAGGCACATGAATATGAAGGGATATGGGCCAAATGCTGGCAAATGGGAATATATTAATTTAGGATATCTGTTTGGCATGGAGGAGTTCGACCAAAGAATCTGTTTCTGTGCTTTACTTCTCTATGACTCTAAGACTTTCCTATTATATTTAACTTTCCAAATCATTTGACATAAGTTCAGATAAGGTAGTCAGCAACTTAACCTTTGGGGAACATAACTTTATCTAATGCACCAATGAACAGTAATGTGAAATTCAGATGCTTATATGTACACAAACCTGGCCAAAGTGTAGCTTTGCAAAACAAAAACCTGAGCTTTATACAATCTGTCTGAATTCCTCTCTCTGCACTTACTAATATTTAACCCCTCAACCTTTGGAGATATTGTCACACCCATTCTTTGACTCTTCACTGATGAGTCTTGGCAAACACTCTCAGGCCACTCGTCATTTATGGGCCAGGATGGTAATATTTGTCATGATGACAATAGTCTAGTAAACAAACGCTATTCAGGGAATGATTAACTCTGTGGATTAGTTTATTTAAAACAGTAGAACAGATAATCAATTCTAAAGTAGAGATTACAGCAAACGGAGGTGCAGGATGTGGACGAGATGCGTTGGAAGGCATCTTTAACCACGTGGGAAGGGAAATTGCGGTCTCTAAAGAAGGAGGCCATCTGATGTGTTCTGTGGTGGAACTGGTCCTCCTGGGAGCAGATACGGCGGAGGCGGAGGAATTGGGAATACGGGATGGCATTTTTGCAAGAGGTAGGATGGGAAGAGGTGTATTCCAGGTAGCTGTGGGAGTCGGTGGGTTTGTAAAAAATGTCAGTACCAAGTCGGTCATCATTAATGGAGATGTAGAGGTGCAGGAAGGGGAGGGAGGTGTCAGAGATGGTCCAGATAAATTTAAGGTCAGGTGGAATGTGTTGGTGAAGTTGATGAATTGCTCAACCTCCTCACAGGAGCACAAGGTGGCGCCAATGCAGTCATCAATGTAGCGGAGGAAGAGGTGGGGAGTGGTGCCGGTGTAATTACGGAAGATCAACTGCTCTACGTAGCCAACAAAGAGACAGGCATAGCTGGGACCCATATGTGTGCCTTACCTTTCTATATAAGTCCCTAGCATGAATTTAGCATCTTACTTGAGACACAGCCTCAGCTGTGCAAATGGAATAGGTAAACCACATCACCCGCCAACATTTCCAACTCCTCCAAACAGACCCCACCACCAGGGATATATTTCCATCCCCACCCCTCTCCGCCTTCCGCAAGGACCGTTCCCTCCGTGACTACCTGGTCAGATCCACGCCCCCCAACAACCCACCCTCCCCTCCAGGCACCTTCCCCTGACACCGCAGGAATTCCAAAACCTGCGCCCACACCTCCCCCCTCACCTCCATCCAAGGCCCCAAAGGTGCCTTTCACATCCATCAAAGTTTTACTTGCACATCCACTCATATCATTTATTGTATCCGTTGCTCCCGATGCGGTCTCCTCTACATTGGGGAGACTGGGCGCCTCCTAGCAAAGCGCTTTAGGGAACATCTCCGGGACACCCGCATCAATCAACCCCACTGCCCTGTGGCCCACCATTTCAACTCCTCCTTCCATTCTGCCGAGGACATGGAGGTCCTGGGCCTCCTCCACCGCCACTCCCTCACCATCCGACACCTGGAGGAGGAATGCCTCATCTTCCGCCTCGGAACACTTCAACCCCATGGCATCAATGTGGACTTCACCAGTTTCCTCATTTCCCCTCCCCCCACCTCACCCCAGCTCCAACCTTCCAGCTCAGCATTGTCCCCATGACTTGTCTCACCTGCCTATCTTCCTTTCCACCTATCCACTCCACCCTCCTCTCTGACCTATCACCTCCATCCCCACCCCCATTCACCTATTGTACTCTATGCTACTTTCTCCCCACCCCCACCCCCCCCTGTCATTTATCTCTCCACTCTGCAGTCACCCTGTCTCTATTCCTGATGAAGGGCTTTTACCTGAAACGTTGATTTTCCTGCTCTTCAGATGCTGCCTGACCTGCTGTGCTTTTCCAGCACCATTCTAATCTCGATCCTGTGCAAATGGAATGTCAATGCTTTAATGTTTGAGGTACACAGAATAGCCTTATATTCTTTCAAATAAGAAAAATAAAGCTTGATGTTGGTGGGCTATTTAAAATAATGAAAGGTTTTAACAGGGTCGATGGAGAGAAACAATCTCAGTGATGGCAGATTCCAGAACAAAGGAACATAACCTTAAAATGAGAGGTGGGCTGTTCACAAGTGCTACCAAGAGATATTGCTTCAAGAAAAATATAATGGAAATTGAAAGTTTATTTCCCATTTCCATTCCCTTCTGAAGAAGCTGTTGAGGTGGAGATTCAGATAAATTGGCATTTTGGGGGTAAAGTACTGAAGAATGTAGTCCAAAATAGTGAGGTAGAGTTGTGATCCACATCAGCCATGAGCTAATCAGAATCTAACTTGCGAAAGGATGCAATGGCACTGGAGGGGGTGTGTAGGAGGTTGATTCTGGAGCTGAGAAGGTTGCCTTATGAGGAGAGATTGAGTAGACTGGGACAACACTCACTGGAATTTAGAAGAATAAAAGGGAATCTTGCAGAAGCATATAGAATTATGAAGAGAATAGATAAGATCGAAGCAGGGAAATTGTTGGTGGGTGAAACTAGAACGAGGGGGCATAACCTCAAAATAAGGGGGAGCAGATGTAGGACTAAGTTGAGGAGGAACTCTTCTCCCAAAGGGTTGTGAATCTGTGGAATTCCCAGTGAAGCAGTTGAAACTATCCCATTGGATGTTTTTAAGGCAAAGATAAATAGATTTTTGAACAATAAATCAATTAAGGGATATGGTGAGTGGGTGGTAAGTGGAGCTAAGACCACGAAGTGACCAGCAATGATCTTATTCAATGGCGGAGCAGGCTCGAGGGGCCAGATGGCCTACTCCTGCCACTACTTTTATGTTCTTAAGTTCTAACAACTGACTTGAAGGGCTGAATGGCCTTTTCCTGTTCCTTTGTTCCTCATGAGTAAGAGATTTGTGACCCAAGAACTGATATCTGGAAGAATTCCAAAGGCCATGTGTGAATCTGTACAGAGAAATAAAATATATATGAGGCAAGCATTTAGGGAGCTTGATAATTGACCACAGATGTGACTTTGATTTCTACCTTATGCTTACAATTTTTTTGTAATTCACTGTATATTTTTGAGAAGAATCTCGACTTCATTGAATTTCCCAGTTATCTTTAGGCAAAACAGAAGTGCTTTGGTTTCAATAAAATTGTAAGTAAAATTATTCTGCTCCAGAAATTAATTTTAAAGGTTGTGAAGATCAAGTTAAGCCTCTTTAGCTCCTTTCGGATTGAAGGTATACTGCAAAGGTTTTTAGTTTGCACTGTGTGAGGGAAACCTGTGTCTTGCAATTGGAATGCTTTTGCCTTGGAGTACCTGTGGCAGCATCAAACCCTCTGATGGCAGAGAAGATCTCCTTCAAGCATGTTCCAACTGTAATAACAGTAGAGAATGCCATCTGGCACCAGTGTGGCACTCTTTCACCATGACTAGCTCTTGCAGTGAGTCATAGTTATATGGCACGGAAACAGATCCTTTGGTCCAACTCATCCATGTCGATCAGGTTTCCCAAACTAGACTGGTCCCATTTGCCTGCAATTGGCCCATCTCCCTCGAAACCTTTCCTATTCATTTGTTGGTATATTGCATGCAATTCTGGTCTCCTTCTTATTGCAAGGGTTCAGAAAAGATTTACAAGGATGTTGCCAGGGTTGGTGGATTTGAGCTATAGGGAGAGGCTGAATAGGCTGGGGCTGTTTTCTCTGGAGCGTTGAAGGTTGAGGGGTGACCTTATAGAGGTTTATAAAATCATGACGGGCATGGATAGGATATATAGACAAAGTCCCTTCCCTAGGGTGGGGGAGTCCAGAACTAGAGGGCATAGGTTTAGGGTGAGAGGGGAAAGATACAAAAGAGACCTAAGGGGCAATGTTTTCATGCAGAAGGTGGTGCGTGTGTGGAATGGGCTGCCAGAGAAAGTGGTGGAGGCTGGTACAATTACAGCATTTAAAAGACATTGAGATTGGTATATGTATAGGAAGGGTTTGGAGGGATATGGGCTGGGTGCTGGTAGGTGGGACTCAATTGGGTTGGGGTATCTGATCGGCATGGACAAGTTGGATTGAAGTTTCTTTGCTGTACATCTCTATGTTATAACTATACCTGCATTTATCACTTCCTCTGGCAGTTAATTCCACACACACATCATTATCTGTGTAAAAGGTTGACCCTCAGATTGCTTTTAAGTCTTTCTCCTCTCACTTTCAACCCACGCCCTCTAGTTTTTAACTCCCCCACACTAGGGAAAAGACCTTTGCCATTCACCTTATGTATTCTCCTCATGATTCCATCAACTTCGATAAGGTCACCCCTCAGCTTCCTACGCACCAGGGAAAAAAGTCCCAGCCTATCCAATCTCTCCTTATAACTCAAACCCTCCAGTCTCAGTAACATCCTTGTAAAACTTTTCTGCACCTTTTCCAGTTTAATAACATCCTTCCTTTAGCAGATTAACATTGCACTTAAGAGGGCCATGGTTCAAATCCCACCATGGCAGCTGAAGGAATTTAATGTCATTGAATTTATAAATTGAATAAAACTATGATAAAAGTGTCATTTTATCAATGTTGACTGAATCTATCATCAAGAGGGGTTTAAAGAACTTTAGTTCAATAATGTCCTTTGAGGGAATCTGCCAATTTATTCCAGTCTGGCTACATGTGCCTCCAGGTCTACAGCAATATGATTGTTCCTTCTGAAATGGCCTAGCAAGGAAAGGTCAATCCGTATGGACTGACTGCAACAGCTCAAGAGGTCAACTCCCCACCACCAACTTCTCAAGGACAATGAAATAATGGACAACAAATGCTGAGCCTTCTCAGTTGCATCTCAAATCCCGTGAAACAGTAATTTTGAAGAAAGGGGATATGTTTTATGTTCTGCACCTGTTATGTTTTATGTGGAGTTTGTCTGTTCTCCTCAGTCTGTGTGGGTTTCCTTCAGATGCTTCTGTCTCCTCTCCCAGTCCAAAGGTGTACACATTCGTTGGATTAGGTGAAAGTGAGGACTGCAGATGCTGAGATTAGAGTCCACATTGGAGTGGTGCTGGAAAAGCACAGCAGGTCAGGCAGCATCTGAGGAGAAGGAAAATCGATGTTTCAGGCAAAAGACCTTCATCAGGATCTTCCTGCTCCTCGGATGCTGCCTGACTTGCTGAGTTTTTCCAGCACCACTCCAATCTGAATATTCGTTGGATTGCCCATGTCAAATTTTCCTGTAGTGTCCAGAGATCTGCAGTCTGGGCGGATTAACTAGGGGGAATGCATGGTTATTGGATTGGGAGTGGGGTGTGGAAGATTCGATGGGCTGAATGGCCTCTTCCTGCACTGTAGAGACCTTATGATTAGGTAAAAACAATGACTGCAGATGCTGGAAACCAGATTCTGGATTAGTGGTGCTGGAATATTCCTGATGAAGGGCTGTTAAGACCTTTCATTATTTTAAATAGCCCACCAAGATGCTGCCTAAACTGTTGTGCTTTTCCAGCACCACTAATCGAGATTCTATGATTCTATGATCTTTCACACTCCCACTTCCTGGGGAAAAAGGGCATGGCCCACAGCTCCCAGCAAGAGGCACAAACCCCAGCAAAAGCCCTAAACCTCAGTGAAAGGTATTGCTGACCCCCAGGAACCTCCCGCATGCCCATCACTTACTTACCTCATGGCTCACTGCTCTGCAATCACAGGGTGTGGCACCAGTTTCCTCATTCCCCTCCCTCCACCTTACCCCAGTTCCAACCTTCCAGCTCAGCATCATCCTCATGACGTGTCCCATCTGTCAACCTTCCTTCCCACCTATCCGCTCCACCCTCCTCTCCGACCTATCACCTTTACCCCCACCTCCATCCACCTATTGCACTCTCAGCTACTTTCCCCCCAGTCCCACCCCCACTCCCATTTATCTCTCCACCCTGAATGCTCCCTGCCTCATTCCCGATGAAGGGCTTTTGCCTGAAATATCAATTTTCCTGATCCTTGGATTCTGCCTGAACTGCTGTGCTTTTCCAGCACCACTGTAATCTTGGCTCTGCAATCACAGGCTGTCTCTCTCCCATGTTTACTGATGATAAGCCTCAGCAGGGATCCTACCAGTCCCAGGCAGGGCAGAGACCCTAGTCCTGATTGAGGAGCAGGTCCTTACTAGTTCTGTGTATTCTGTTGCAGTGATGTTAGTGACCTTGCTCTGTTGGTTGTCCTCACCCTAATCCCCTGGATTGAATTTTCTTCTTCTGGTGGAGTTCAGAGTGAATTCATCAGCTTCCTATTTTGAGCTCTAATACTCAAGATGTAACTAATGGAAGTGATTTACAGGCTCCTGAACAGTAACAGCAATCAGAGAATCCCTACAATGCAGAAGCAAGCCATTCAGCTCATTGAGCCCACACCAGGCCTCTGAAGAGCATCTCACGTAGACCTACCCCCCTACCTTATCCCTGTGACCCTGCATTTCCCACAGCTAATCAACCTGGCCTGCACATTCCTGGACACTATGGCCAATCCGAGTCAAAACATTTGATGCTGGAAAAACACAGCTGGTCAGCTAGCATCCGAGGAGAAGGAGAGTCAACATTTCGAGCATAAGCCCTCCATCAGGAACAGCGACTCTTCTGCTCCTCAGATGTTGCCTGATGGGCTGTGTTTTTCCAGCACCACACTTTATGACTCTGATCTCCCATCCTCACTCTCTCCTACTATGGCCAATCCACCTCACCTGCACAGATTTGGACTGTGGGAGGGAAACCACACAGACACAGGGAGAATGTGCAAACTCCACACAGACAGTCGCCCGAAGCTGGAATCAAACCCGGGTCCCCTGACGCTGTGAGGCAGCAGTGCTAACCACTGAGCCACCGTGCTGCCCTAATGTGGGACAAAGTATCCAAAAATAAATATTGGGTGTTTGGATAAACAAACGCCAATAATCATAGGTGCCATTAGATTAGATTCGATTAGATTAGATTCCCAACAGTATGCAAACAGGCCAAATGGCCCAACAACCCTCCAAAGAGTAAGCCATCCAGATCCACTTCCCTCTGACTAATGCACTTAACACTATGGCAATTTAGCATGGCCAATCCACCTAACCTGCACATCTTTGGATTGTGGGAGGAAACTGGAGCAAACCCACGCAGACATGGGGAGAATGTGCAAACTCCACACAGTCGCCTGAGGCTGGAATCAAACTCAAATCCCTGGTGTTGTGAAGCTCAAATCCCTGGTGTTGTGAAGCTGTAATGCTTACCACTGAGCCACTCCTAATCTATATGCAAACTTAAAAAATCAGATGGGCTGTGGCAGCCAGTTCTCAGAATGCTATTGAAATAGTTTCTTAGAGCAGCACATTCTGGAACTAACCAGAGAGTAGATTATATGAATGTTTATCATGACTAGATTACTGGTGACCTTAGAGTAAAGGCACATCCAGATTGCAGCCAGATCACATCTGGTTTGAAAGGGAGAAAGTTGGGTCTACAACTAGTACTATGAACTAAAAATAAGGGTAAATATGTGGCTCCAAGTCAGTTGAAGTTGGAAATGATGAGTTTAACCTTTTATTTCTTCTTAGAGCAGATGAGATTCAGGTTATTTTGTTTAAAAATTTATTCATGCAAGCATGGGGAGATGTACATGTCAAGGAAATGGCATACAGCCCAAACATTTATTGTAAGGACAAAGGTTTTATTATATTTTTACAGTCAACAAGCTTCAATCAGTTATTCTTACAGATAATACTTTCCAATCAAAAGATCATTTATTAACTCACTCAAATCAGCGAGGCTCGGTACAAACTGGAAGAACAGCACCCCATTTCCCCCTTGGGAACTCTACAGCCTTCTGGAATCAACACTCAGTTCAACAATATTAGGGCTTCAGGCAGTTTCTCTCATGTGCTTACCCCAATCCCCACACACCCCAGGCCTTGTTATCACAAAGTCTGCTATTACACACAACCCATTGTGAGCCACTAACAGTCCCCATTAACAGCCATTCACCCTCCCAGCCAGATCGTTTGATTAGATTAGATTACCTACAGTGTCAAAACAGGCCCTTCAGCCCAACCAGTCCACAACAACCCCCTGAAGAGTAACCCACCCAGACCCATTTCCCTCTGACTAATGCACCTAACACTATGGTCAATTCACCTGACTTGCACATCTGTGAGAGGAAAAACTTGAGGACATGGGGAGAACGTGCAAACTCCACACAGACAGTCACCCAAGGTTGGAATTAAATCTGGGACTGTAAGGCAGCAGTGCTAACCACTGAGCCACCGTGCCACCCTTTTGACCACTCCTTTGTCTGTCCAATGGCTCTTCCCTCTCTTTGGGCTCTATACCCACCTACCAGTTACTCCTTATCCTCTACCCCCACACTCTCTTCTGCATATAAACCGACACTTTTCCAGCTGCCATCAGTTCTGAGGAAGGGTCACCCGACCTAAAACATTAACTCTGATTTCTTTCCATGGATGCAGCCAGACCTGCTGAGATTTTCCAGCAGTTTCTGTTTTTGTTTCAAATCATTATCCAACTGTGATTACACAATTCACATTTCAAGTTCGTGCACATTTCAAGTTAGTGCACACAATTATATCATGTTCAAATTAATACATGTCTTATCATTCAGTTATATTATGACATTCTCATATCTCCTAGCTGTAGTTGTGCTTGTGATTACAGTGAAATTATACTGTTTCTTTTTACTCCCAGTTATGAAGCCTCAAACTCTTACAATTTATATCAAATACTGAAATGAAGGGAGTGACGTCATGGAGCTAAATTCACAGATGACACAAAAATAAGTCAGCAAGTATGTTGTGAAGAAGACATAAGGGGTTTGCAGATGGATATAGATAGGCTGAGTGAGTGGGCAAAGATCTGGCAGAGGACGTATAATGCAGGAAAATATTTAGTTTTCTTCACTTTGGCAGAAAGAATGAGAAAAAAAACAGAAGAATATTACTTAAACATAGGCTGCAAGTCCAAGATGCAGAGGGATCTAAGTTGTCGCAGGATGTTAATGTGCAGGTACAGCATGTAATCGGGAAGGATAATGGAATATTGTCCTCCATTACCAGAAGAACTGAACAAAATGATAAGGATGTTATGCATCAGTTATACAGGGGATTGTTGAGAACACTCCTCAAACACTGTGATTAATCTTGGCCTCCGCATATGAAAAAAGATGCAAATGTGTTGGAGGCATGAAACAGAATGTTCACCATATTGATAGCCGAAATGATTGGGTTATGTTATGAGGAGATCAGGATTAGAAGTGTGAGGGGTGACTTGATTGGACTGAATAACATCTTAAATTGCCTTGACGAAGTGGACATGGAAAGGATATTTCCCCCTGTGGCTGAATCAAGAACAGCTGGGGGGAGGGAGCACTGTTTTAAAATTAGGAGACCCCTTTTCGGGACAGAGATGTAGAGAATGCTTTTTTCTCTCAGAGGGCTGGACAACTTTGAACCCTCTGCCTCAGCAGTGTCATTGAATATCATTAAGGGGGAGGTAGACAGACTTTTGTCAGGCAGAGGATTCAAGGGTTATTGAGGGTAGATAGGAATGTGGAGTTTGAAACACGAGTAGATCAGATTAATTCAATTAATTCAATGACAGAGTAAGCCAAATGGCCGACAGCTGTTTATATTTCCATCTCAGCATTATTAACAACTTTTCCATCACTGAATCCCCCACAATCAAAATCTTGTGGTTTACCATTAACAAGAAACTCAATTGGTCTAGCCATGTAAATATAATACAGAACAGACAACAAGACGGAGAACCTATCAACAAAGACTGCGTACTCAAACTACTGGACTTGTGCCTCACAACACACTTCACATTAAACAACCAAATATATGAACAAATCAACGGCACACCCATGGGCTCACCTTCATTCCTGAAGAAGGGCTTATGCCCGAAACATCGATTCTCCTGCTCCTTGGATGCTGCCTGACCTGCTGCGCTTTTCCAGCAACACATTTTCAGCTCTGATCTCCAGCATCTGCAGTCCTCGCTTTCTCCTCACCCATCTCCGGACTCATAGCAGAAGCGGTAATGCAAAGATTAGAACAAACAGTCTTACCGCAAATTCAACCCAAACTCTGGGTCAGATATGTGGATGACACCTTTGTAATCATTAAAAACACAGAAATAGAGAAAACACACCGGATCATCAACGCCACACTCACAGGAATCCGATTCACTAGAGAGGAAGAAAAGGACAACCAACTCCCATTACTAGACGTGATGGTACAGAGAACACCGAATTTACCACAAAGGTATACAGGAAAGCCACACACACAGACCAAGTCCTGAACTACGAAAGTAACCACCCCAACACATACAAAAGAAGTTGCGTCAAGACACTGTTCAAAAGGGCCACAACACACTGCAGTACACCAGAACTGCAAAAAGAAGAAGAAGAACACCTCTACAATGTATTCGCCAAAAACGGATACTCCCGCAATTTCATCAACAGATGCCTAAGGGAAAGACAACGGAATGAGGACATGCCACAACTCAAAGGACTAGCCACGTTACCATACATCAAGAACATTTCTGAACTGACAGCCACTATGACCACTAGGAGTCATAATAGCACACAAACCAACAGCCACTCTCAGACAACAACTCACCAGGACAAAGGACCCGATACCCAGCATGAGCAAAACCAATGTAGTGTACAAAATCCCATGCAAGGACTGCACAAAACACTACATAGGACAAACAGGAAGACAGCTAACGATCCGCATCCATGAACACCAACTAGCCACGAAACGACACGATCAGCTATCCTTAGTAGCCACACATGCAGATGACAAGCAACATGAGTTCGACTGGGACAACACTACTATTATAGGACAAGCCAAACAGAGAACAGCCAGGGAATTCCTAGAGGCATGGCATTCATCCACAGATTCTATCAACAAATACATCGACCTGGACCCAATATACCGACCACTGCAACAGAGCAACGGACAGCTGGATCTGACAACCGGAAGTGGCGGAGACAAACCACTATAAATGCCGGAGGAAACAACACAGAAGCGCTTCACAGGAGGCTCCCAAGCACTGAGGATGTCACCGAGACAGGGGACGAAACGTCTGCAACACAAATTCCTAGCTCGGCGAACAGAACCACAACATATAATTGCAACTACAAGAGCAGATCAGAGGCTAGGAATACTGCAGCAAATAACTAATCTTCTAACTTTCCAAAGTCTGTCCACCATCTACAAAGTACAAGTCAGGAGTGTGATGGAATACTCCCCACTTACCTGGATGCATGCAGCTCCAACAACACTCAAGAAGCTTGACATCATCCAGGCCAAAGCAGCCCTCTTAATTAGTACCACATTCACAAGCATCTCGTCCCTGCACCACTGATGCTCAGTAGTAGCAGTGTGCACCATCTACAAGATGCCCCTCAGAAATTCACAAGAGATCCTCAGACAGCACCTTCCAAACCCATGACCAGTTCCATCTAGAAGGACAAAGACAGCAGATACATGGGAACACCATCATCTGTAAGATCCACTCCAAGCCTCTTACCACCCTGACTTGGAAATATGTCACCATTCCTTCTGTGGCTCTGTATCAAATCCTGGAATTCCCACCCTAAACAGGTCAACATACAGCACATGGACTGCAGTGTTTGAGAAGGCAGCTCACCGCCACCTTCTCAAAGGCAACTCAGGATGGGCAATCAACACTGGCCCAGCCAGCAACGCCCACATCATACAATGAGAGTCAGAGTTATAGAGATGTACAGCACAGAAACAGACCATTCAGGTCCAACTTGTCCATGCCAACCAGACATCCTAAATTAATCTAGTCCCATCTGCCAGCACTTGGCCCATAACCCTCCAAACCCTTCCTATTCATATACTCATCCAGATACCTTTTAAATATTGTAATTTCCAGCCTCCACCAATTCCTCTGGCAGCTCATTCCATACACACACCACCCTTTGCATGAAAAGGTTGCCCCTTAGGTCCCTTTTAAATCTTTCCCTTCTCACCCTAAATCTATGCCCTCTTGTTTTGCACTCCCCACCCTGGAGAAAAATCTTGTCTATTTATCTTATCCATGCCCCTCATGATTTTATAAATCTCTATAAGGTCACCCTTCATCCTCCGATGCTCCAGGGAAAACAGCCCCAGCCTATTCAGCTTCTCCCTATAGCTCAAATCCTCCAACCCTGGCAACATCCTTGTAAATCTTTTCTGAACCCTTTTCAGTTTCACAACATCCAAAAAAACTTGCATGTTCAAATATATGCAGGACAAAGCAGGAATGAAATTATACAGCCTCCACCAATTCCTCTGGCAGCTCATTCTATACACACACTACCCTCTGCATGAAAGGGTTGCCCTTTAGGTCTCTTTTAAATCTTTCCCCTCTCACCCTAAACCTATGCCCTCTAGGTTTGCACTACCCCACCCTCAGGAAAAGACCTTGTCTATTTATCTTATCCATGCCCCTCATGATTTTATAAACCTCAATAAGGTCACCTCTCAAACTCCAAAGCTCCAGGGAAAACAGCCCCAGACTATTCAGCCTCTCCCTGTAGCTCAAATCCTCCAACGCTGGCAACATCCTTGTAAATCCAAAAAAGAAAACTGCATGTTCAAATATATGCAGCACAAAACAGGAATGTGATCTGATAGCAAGTGAATAGGATACCACTGTTTCAGTGAATGGTTGAACCAGTCAAATTACTTGAACCATTTAAGAAAAAGTTACTGATCCACAAATTCACCTCATCATTTATCTCTTGTCTAAACCTGATAACTTTACTGCGGTTCAAAATTGCAGGAGCATAGAAACCATCGTATTCTATCGAATATACTTCCTAAGCACATATTAGTGAAATAGCTTCATTTTCCTCATTATGATGGCGACTCCATTTTCAAAAGAATTTCATTGCTTCAGGACGTCATGATCAGTGTGATATGGATAAGCCTTTCCCCTTCCTTTTGTTTCTGAAGGATAAATGATTTCATCTCTTGACTTGCTACTGTTCTTCATATCCACTACACATGAGGAAAAAGAATCTTCAAATCTTCTGATTCATTTGAGTTTTGCTCATTCTATCCTTATGCCCTTCTGTTATATCCTCATTGATCGAATATCATTAGCTTCTTTATATCTGCAGTCACACGTATTTGTGTACAGCGTGCTACAGGAGTATTTCTGACTAAGACAATTCTGAAAAAGGGTCAATGGACCCTTCTGTTTTTTTCTCCACAGATGTTGCCAGACCTGCTGAGCTTTTCCAGCTAATTCTGTTTTTCATTTCTGATTTCCAGCATCTACAATTCTGTTTTTTAATGAAGTAGACCAATCCTGACAAAGAAACACATCTGCTAACTGTCCCTCAAACCCAACAGCAAAGTGAAGGATGGTTTACTTTGTTTCCTCAAACAGATCTTATTAAGTTGGAGAGGGTTCAGAAGTGATTTACCAGGATGCTGCCATTGGAGTTGGAGTTATAAGGAAAGGCTGGATAGGCTGGGACTTCTTTCACTGGAGTTTAAGAGGTTGAGAGGTGACCTAATAAAATGTCATAAAATCATGGGAATGAATGGTAGGTATCTAGAATGAGGGATTTCAAGACTCGGGTGTCACATTTTTAAGGTGAGAGGAGAAAGATTTAAAAAAGATATGCAGGGCAGATGTTTTACACAGAGGGTAATTTGAGTGTGGAATGAACTTCCTGAGGAAGTGGTGGATGTGGGCACAGTTACAATGTTTAAAAGACATTTGGATAGATACATGAATAGGAAGGATTTGGACGAATATGGGCCAAGTGCAAGCAAGTGGGACTAGTTTAGTTTGGGATTATGATCAGCATGGACTGGTTGGACCGAAGGGTCTGTTACTGAGCTGTATAACTTAATGACTCTATGCTTATGGGAAACAGAAAAATCCTGAGCATCTGAAAGACAAAAGTTCACATTATCTTGACTTTCAGACAGAATATTGTCCTTGTGTGGCCTCATAATTCTTTCGATGTTTTCTGTTTTATGCAGGAGGTGAGAGAAAAGGTACCTTAGGGATAACTGGACTGTGATAGTCAAGGGTTCATAGCAATGTCCTTTTTGAGCTTTTGAAGTCAGCTTGTCCTAACATTGTGAAGCAGAAGCCACCACATATTGAAGTGTCCACTGACAGAAGTGAACTGGGTACAATCCCACAAGAGACTGGCTGGTTTTACCCCAGTGTTGTTTCACCAAAATGCTGCTCAGTCTGAGAGAGACTGCACATTCAGACATGCAGTGCATGTTCTTGGCTGAGGAGTCAATGGTGCGAGACCACCATCTGTGGGAGTCTGACTTAATGGCTGTGTCTGAATCCCTCCTGGATATGACAGTAGCCTATCGCCTGTGATAGATGATTGCGATCAGCGTGCAGTGCTGTTCGGGGTTGGGGAACAGACGGACGATTTTATGTTCTGTGTCTCTGTTAAAGAAACACTCGCACTTTCCACCACCTCAAACTTTCCCAAAGCTCTTTCCAGACAATTAAGTACATTTTGAAATGTCACCACGGTTTTAACCTTGACTGAATCCATAATTTTAATTTGATGACCACATATGTATCTATGCCTACTTTCTTCATACACTCTCAATCCTTGTTCTGTGGAGGTTTAAGGCAGATGACAGATTCCAAGGTAATGGTAAGCATTGGCTTGAAGTCTTGCTTCGTCCATTTGCATTGTTTAAGGGTAATGAGGCTTGATCTTGGCTCATTAACGTCATTAATTGGCTAGTGTGTGAGTAAAATTTGATCAGCTGCCAAAGTTCAACTGGTGGATTTAATCCTGAGCCACTGCATGAATACAAAGAAGCAATTTGATGAATTTACTTGCACATTACATTGCAGAACACCTCTATTACCCTACCAAGTGGAAAATCAAGCCTGCAAATCTTTATAAACTGCAGCAGAATGGTGATTAGCTCATATATCTGTAACATGGAAGCATTGGATCCATACTAAAGTATTTTGTAAATGCCGCATGAGTTGTGAGGTACCAAGCTGTGAACGAGAAACATCAGTTATATTATAGACTATCCCAAAGGTGTGATTTCCGATCACTGCTTTTAATGCCAGGAATTTAAAACCACTTAAAACATTTGTCAACTTGCATTTTGGATGTAAAGTTGCCTTTTCATCGTCGTTCCTTCAGCAGTTAGTTTGATCAAGGCAGCCTGGAGCTGAGCTACTCAGAACACAAGGTTGCAGCTTCAATTCATTGTCCTTCTCCAAGGGATGCCTCAACCAACTCCCAGGAACCAGTGTAAGTATATACCACTGAAGAGTTGCTCAGTTCCCTGGTGTTTGTCTGAGAAAGAACGCTGAGGCTTCAAGTTCCACTCTTGGAGACTGAGCATCAAACATAGTCAGATCATAGAAGCCAGTGGAACCAGACCATTGAGTCCACACTGACCTTCCAAAATCAGAAGTCACACGACACCAGGTTATCGTCCAACAGGTTTATTTGAAATCACAAGCTTTCAGAGCTTGTTAGGCGAAGTCACCCTAAAAGTGGAGCTGACATCATCTGATAAAGGAGCAGCACTCTGAAAGCTTGTGATTTCAAATATACTTGTTGGGCTATAACCTGGTGTCATGTGACTTCTGATTTGCCCAATCTAGGCACCTCCACATCATGGACACTCCTAAGAGCATCCCACCTACATCCATATTGTTAGATTGTGGGGGGAAACCAATGCAGACACGGGAAGAATGTGCAAAATCCACACAGACAGTTTCCCAAGGCTGGAATTCGACACACTTCCCTGGCACTAGGAAGCAGCAGTGCTGACCACTCAGCCACCATGCCAGATGTACAACATACCTCGTCCCTGCCAACCAATTCCTGTTGAAGTGCAATTATTGCAAGAATTCAGATGAATGCAGTGGCAACGTCCTTCGAAGTAAGTGAAGTCTGCACAAATAGCAATGACTGTATCTGTTTTCACTGAGAGGTAAATGAAAGATAGTCCTTTGGTGTCACTGGGTCAAAATCCTGGAATTCCCTCCCAAGGCAGCATTGTGGGTCAACCTGCAGCACATGGACTGCAGCGGTTCAAGAGGGCAGCTCACCACTACCTTCTCAAGGGGCAACTAGGGACGGGCAGTAAGTCCTTGCCAAATTAGCAATGCCCACTTCCCATGAATGACTTAAAAAATAATTATTGGTCAGGAATCCTGGATGACTTTCGCCCCACTCCTTAATGTTGTGCCAGGGTATCCTGACTAGCTGTTTGCATTGGTAAATGGGACTCCAGTTTGACAGACAGTGCCTCTGACTGTGTAACACTCACATTCATCCAATGGTTGGGGAAGAATTCCACCTCCTTCAGTGTGCAGTAGCCAAGGGTTCAATTTTGCTGCTCGCTTCAAGACCCTTTTTTCAGGAATCAGTCCAAATGGCGACTCTGAGCCCACGCTCGGTGGCATTGCAAGTGGTTGACTAATTGTGCCAGCCTTCTGAATTCCCACCACTTGGATATATAGTGCAGAAACAGGCCATTTGGCCCAACCAGTCCATGTCAGTGTTTTATCGAGCATCATCCTATCTGAACCGATCATTGTCACCCTTTGTCCTCAACTGCTTGTTAGATTTTTCATTAAATTCACCCACACTGTTAGCTTCAACCGCTGACTGTGGTCAGGAGCATACTGTTTAATTTTGTTTATTTGATTAGATTACTTACAGTGTGGAAACAGGCACTTCGGCCCAACAAGTCCACACCAACTCTCTGAAGAGCAATTCCCCTACATTTACCTCTTCACCTAACACTACAGGCAATTTAGCATGGCCAAATCACCTAACTTGCATATTTTTGGACTGTAGGAGGAAACCGGAGCACCCGGAGGAAACCCACGCAGACACGGGAAGAATGTGCAAACTCCACAACAACAGTTGCCTGAGGCGGGAATTGAACCTAGGTCTCTGGCACTGTGAGTGCAGCAGTGCTAACCACTGTGCCATCCTCACTGGACTTGATTGGTTAGGCCTAGGTGTTGACTCAGAGCAATGTAAACAGATCCCACAAAAGCTACATGAGCAACAGAGAAAAATTTGATCATTCAGCCCTTTGAGCCTGTTCTATCCTTCAATACGATCATGGCTGATCAGTGAACTCAGTGTCCTATTCCTATATTCTCCCCAAAATCTTTAATGATTTCTGTTCTAAGAAATGTATCTAAATATTTTTGAAAATATTCAATGCTTTGTCCTCAACCACTTTCTGTGGCAGAGAATTCCACAAGCTCCCCACTCTCTAGGTGAAGACACGTCTCCACATCACAGTCCTAAATAGCCTACCCCATATCCTTAGAATGTGACCCCTGGCTCTGGACTCCCTCATTCCTCAGGAACATCTTTCCTGCATTTCCTCGATTTGGTCCTGTTTTATAGGTTTTATAAATTATAGAATTTTATAGGTTCCTATGCCCCTCATTCTTTTAAATCCAAGTGAATGTAGTCCTAACTGATTCAGTCTTCCTTCGTCTGTCAGTCCTGCCAATCCAGAAATCAGTCTGGCAAACCTCTGTAGTACTCCCTCTATCGCTAGGACATCCTCCCTCAGATAAGGAGGCCAGAACTGCACACAATACTCCAGGAGTGATCTTAATCAAGGCCTAGTCTAACTGCAACAAGACATCCCTGTTCCTGTACTTGAACCCTCTCACTACGAAAGCCAACAGACATTTTACATTTGTCATTGCCTGTTGCACCTGCAGGCTTACTTTCAATGACTCGTGTTCGAGAACACCCAGGTGTCCTTGCAACTTCCCTTTCCCAGTATCTGTCTTCTGGTTTTTGCTACCAAAGTGGATAATCTCACATCCACATTGTACTCCGTCTGCCCACACACTCAATCTGTCCAAACCACACTGAAGCAGCTCTGCATCCTCCTCACAGATCACCCTTCTGCAAGATTTCTGTCATCTGCAAACTTGGAGATCTTATGCTTAGCTCCTTCATCAATTGGGTGACACAGTGGTTAGCAATACTGCCTCATAGCACCAGGAATCTGAGTTCGATTCCACCCTTGGTTGACTGACTGTGCACATTCTCGCTGTGTCTGTGTAGGTTTCCTCCCACAGTCCAAAGATGTGCAGGTTAGGTAGAATGGCTGTGCTAAGTTCCTCATAGTGGACAGGAATGTGCAGGCTAGGTGGGCTAGCCATGGGAAATGTAGGGTTATAGGGATGACGTGGGTCTGGGTGGAACATACTTTTGAGGGTCAGTGTGAACTCGATCAGCCTGCTTCCATACTGTAGGGATTCTATTCCCAACTTACCACCTTGCATTGTTATGTCCTGGTTAAAGATAGATTTACCTTTCCTTCAAATATCATAATGGTGCCTATAGGATGCCAGAGCAACATTTAGGTTGAATTAAATAACTTTTTTTCAATCCAAAGTATAAATTGGATCACTAAATTGAGGTTACCAGAACAAGGGCATTGGGACTAATTAGGTGGCTTTCAATTAAGCTCCACAGGCAAGACATGTTAATGACGATGAAACTGATGGGTTGACAGAATGATCGGTGCTGTACGATTCAAAGATTACATGTATGTACACAAAAAAGGTGCCATATGTATCAAGCTTTTGCAATTAAGCATTTTGTTTGATTCAACAAACTCTAGTATTTTCTAAGCAAAAGAAAAATGCAGAGGGATATTGTACAACTGCATTAAACCACACATTTGGAATACCATGGCAAAGTAATGGGATTAAAATTAGAAGCATATATAATGTTACATTTATATGATCAAATGGAGCAAGTTGGAATTGAACAGAAGCTCTATGCTCATACAAGGTGTATTTGGAATAGGTTGAAGGAGACTCGAGGACCATAGGGCATAATCTCAGGATAAGGGGCCTCACAGTTAAGAGAGAGATCAGGAGGAATTTCTTCCTTCAGAGTGTAATGAATCTATGGAAGTCTTTACTGCAGAGGGCTGTTGCAGCTAGGTCAATACAAAGGAAGACCAATTTCTAATCTGTAAAAGAATCAAGGATTGTGTGGAAAAGGCAGGAAAGTGGAGCTGAGGATGATCAGATCAACCAATATTTCATTGAATAGAAGAGCAGACTCAATGGGCTGAATGGTCTACTTCATCTCTTATAGTCTTATGGTTTTGTGGATGAGGATGAGTATACAGCAGTAATGAGTTCTTGCAGAATGTTCCCAGGGCTCCAGCAGCATTAGAATGGGAGAAATAAATATAGTTAGATCTCAACCATGGCAAAATACTAAATCATGCAAACTATTTACTGACATTGGCATGAAGGCAGGCTGGGTTTCTACTGTGCTGTCACTCTAATCATGGACTTAGCTGCTCAACAACTTTATCAGCAGAGTTGTTATGTGCTTCCCAGTCATCGAGAAAGTCCAACGGCTGGTGAGAGGGTTGACCAGGGAGACTGCAATAAGCCTAGGATGCTGCCTGACCTGCTGCGCTTTTCCAGCAACACATTTTCAGATTGCATTAAGGGTAATGTTGGTAACCTTTCAGGTGACCTCAAAATGGACTGAGTGAGTGACATCTTTGAAGCTAAACACGTCATTCCCAAAGAGATTAGGTTGATTTTTTTTTTATTGCCAACATTTGCAGCTTGTATCTAGCACTTTGCAAACAATTGCTGGATTTAATCCTCTGCTCACTATGATAAGTTGCTATTGTTAGCTTTGTAAATACTCTGTCTTTTTTTGTGTTTTTTGAAATTGTAGACTGAAACAAGACATAACTATATTAAAACTTCAAGATTTTCTAGGATTGAACGCAAAGAATTTGATATCTTTTCTGAACCCTGCTTGTGCAGTTGTGATGTGCAGATTAACTCCAGTCAAAAGATTGTATACATGTGAAGCTGGTTGGCTTATGAATTAGTGGTCAGTTATCAGTTGCAAAGATCCTTTGACTGACAACAACGATGTGATTGGTTGTAGGTAGCTGCAAAACTTGGGCTGTGAATAAGGAAGAGAGGAGTTCTGTTGGACCGAAAGAGAAACCAGCAAGTCCGCACCAGACAGAAGACAAGCCTGAGGAAAGCCAGCTTATATTCCTTCAGTAGATGCTGCAGATTGTGATCTTGAGTTGGATAAGTCAGAGACATTTCAAAAGTGAGCCAGCCATCATGTGTCTCTTAGGTAAAAACAATGACTGCAGATTCTGGAAACCAGATTCTGGATTAGTGGGGTTGGAAGAGCACAGCAGTTCAGGCAGCATCCAAGGAGCAGTGAAATCGACGTTTCGGGCAAAAGCCCTTCATCAGGAGGCAAACCAGTGGGAACAAAAATGTTTCTGGTAAAAAGGAGGTTGAGGAGAAACCTTCAAATCTGCAAGAACCAACCCAACAGATCTTGTGAATAAGTTTATGGAACTGTTTTGCCAGTTTTCCAATATTTATCTTTCCCTATTTATAGTTATTGGTGTGTATGTGTAAGGAGTTGTGTATAAGCAGTATAGAGTTCTTATTTGGAGATGCTGGTGTTGGACTGTTGTGTACAAAGTTAAAAATCACACAACACCAGGTTATAGTCCAACAGGTTTAATTGGAAGCACATTAGCTTTCGGAGCGACGCTTCTTCACCTACTATCACCTGACGAAGGAGCGTCGCTCCGAAAGCCAGTGTGCTTCCAATTAAACCTGTTGGACTATAACCTGGTGTTGTGTAATTTTTAACTGAGTTTAGAGTTTTAATTCGTCATCTAATTAAATATGTCTAATCATTTACCTGCATCTAGAATCTAATTACCAGTCACGAATATTCTTGTTCAGTGCAGAAATGTGGTCCATACTTTGGTTATCCTAAGTCTGAAAAGCTGATAGTTTGGGATATTGTGCATTTCTTTTAACACATTGAACTTCTGTATCAATTCTGGGAACAGAGATGCTTAATCTCCAGTGCCTTACCCAATGAGTCATAACATTTTAAATTCTCATTGAGTTCTTGACTGCCTTCATGCTTGTTCTTGCTGTCATCATTTGAAATAAAAGCAGAACATGCTGGAAATACTCGGCATGCACAGCAACATCTGCTCAGAGAGACATGACACATATGTCTGATTAAATGTCTTCTTTAATAGCCCAAAGGTAGCCTGACCCCTCAGTGTCATGATCTCCACCACAACGAGAGAAAAGAAGAAAGTCCCAAATCTACCCCAATCTGAACAGGGTTCAAAGCCCATGATGTTGGTGTCTGAGTCAAAATTCCCCCTTACCCCAGTTGAGGTATCAGATTTTTTGGGGCAACATGCATGTTGGAACATTGGGAAGTCTCTATACTTTATTTTTAAGCTGCTGAATGATATTTTCTCTAATTTATTTCCATCACGTGCCTGACCAGGAATCTCTCCCACTCTTACTGCCTGCCATTGGAAGGATTTACAAATTGATAAGCGACCTGATTGTTTGTATTAGGGGGTTAGATAGGGTCGACAGTATGAACCTTTTCCCGCGTATGGAGTCGGGTATTACAAGGGGGCATAGCTTTAAATTAAGGGGGGGTAGATATAGGACTGATGTTAGGGGTAGGTTCTTCACTCAGCGAGTCGTTAGTTCATGGAATGCCCTGCCAGTAACAGTGGTGGACTCTCCCTCTTTATGGGCATTTAAGAGGGCATTGGATAGGTATATGGAGGATAGTGGGTTAGTGTAGTTTAGGTGGGCTTGGATCGGCGCAACATCGAGGGCCCAAGGGCCTGTACTGCGCTGTATTCTTCTATGTTCTATGTTCTATAACACACCTTCCTTGGCCATCAACTCTCTTGAACACAGAGCTCTGGCTCAGAGATAGGGACAATGTATCATACGATTTCCTCATTGGCTCTACATCTTTTGCTCCGAAATTAACGCCACTGCTGTGTTTTTTCTATCAGTTTCTGTTTTTCATCACTACAGCAGATTATTAGCAACATAGAGTTGTGCGTTCATAATACCTCACTAAAAAGGTGTGATATTTAATTCAATTGATCTGTTCATTAGTGGTGTAGGTGGCATGGTGAGGGAAATGACTATAAATTGGCAGATTATTGTGAAAACCTAATAAATATTTCAATAGTTTCAGCAAATGCTTGAAAAGGCATAATTTACATGTGGGAGCATGGGCAGTCGACTAATTATATGGCTCTAAGTGGCAGCAGACAGTTGAAGGGCCAGAACAGCTGGTTCTATTCTGTGTTATCTTATCCTATTCTATCTGACCCCTGTTGACTCTGGTACCACAGTATAAACAAGGATCGAAAGTAGGCTGCTTTGCTAATCAATAAGATCATGACTAATCTGATTTTAACCTCAAATCCACATTCCTGCATTCATTCATTCATCCCCTTGGTCATCAAGAACCTCCCCATTTCTGTCTGAAAATAAATAAATAATCTGTATCCATCGGAAGGGAAGTCTTTTAGATTAGATTACATTGCAGTGTGGAAACAGGCCCTTCGGCCCAACAAGTCCACACCAACCTGCCGAAGAGCAACCCACCCATACCCCTACATTTACCCCTTACCTAACACTAAGGCAATTTTAGCATGGCCAATTCGCCTGACCTGCACATCTTTGGACTGTGGGAGGAAACCGGAGGACACCCACGCAGACACGGGGAGAACGTGCAAACTCCACACAGTCAGTCGCCTGAGGCAGGAATTGAACCCGGGTCTCAGGCGCTGTGAGGCAACAGTGCTAACCACCGTGCCACCCACCAAGTTCTTAAAACTCACAACCCTCTGAGAGAAGAATGTTTCCTCATTTCTAAATGATTGCCTTTCATTTTTTAATCTATGTCTTTGATATGCAATGTCCTCTTCTAAATGGTCCAACAAACCATTCAGATGGCACGGTGGCTCAGTGGTTCGCACTGCTGCCTCACTGCGCCAAGGACCCGGGTTCGATTCCAGCTTCAGGCGACTTTGCACATTGTGTGGAGTTTGCACATTGTCTGTGTGGGTTTCTTCCCACAATCCAACGATGTGCAGGTTAGGTGGATTGGCCACGCTAAATTGCCCACAGTGTTCAGGGTTATGTAGGTTAGGTGCATTAGTCAGGCGTAATTATGGGGGAATGGGTTGGTGTGGACTTGTTGGGCCAACACTGTAGGGATTCTATAAGGTACTTTAAAATAAAGTACAGATTGGTTGAGGTGACCCAGTACCTAATCCAGGCATCTACAGATGGGCACAAATTAATGTTCATCACCAAGAGACTCATGACTTGTGAATGAGTAACCTTACAGGGGGATGGATCGGAAGTGAACGCAAAAAATGCTGGAGATCACAGCAGGTCAGGCAGCATCAACGGAGAGAAAGCAAGCTAACGTATTGGGACTTGAAACACTAGCTTGCTCTCTCTGTGTGGATGCTGCCTGAACCATTATGATCGCCAGTGTTTTTTGTTTTCAGTTCAGATTCCAGCATCTGCAGAAACTTGCTCCTACAGTGGGTTGGAAGTCTTTGTTATCATCGTTTTGTTGCTGGGTACAGTTGCAGATTTGAGCAAGTTTTTCCTATTACTAATGACAGATCCTGAATCAACCTGAACCTGGCAGACAACTTGCAGTTTATGGGACAGATGGGCAATATTAGATCATTTCTAGCAACCAGTCTGTCAAACTGATCAGAGTGAAGTAGACACCAGAGTGTTGGATGTAACAAATGAACCTATGCAGAATTGATTCAGTATAGGTGCTTGTTTGTATGCCTGGTCCCAGATGTATCATAAATTCTACAGAAACAGTGAAATGTTGAATGTCAAGCGCTGGATTAGTCCTGAATAGGCTGTTGTGCTATTTTCTTTGCAGAGGTGTTAAACATGAATTATAATAAAATACAGCAATAACTCAGGCAATAGAGTTTCAGAATTCATACAAACATATTGTGCTCGATCTGATAAATTTGTTTAATATTTACCCAATTAAGACAGATTATTTTGTGCACTGGGTTGACAGGATTTCATTGCTTATAGAGATAAAGATTATGAAGATGGATGCTGTGATGCATACTGTTGCATTAAAGTTGAACTAGTCTGTTTTGCAGTGTATTTCATTTCGTTTATCTGAACATGTTTTCAATTATACGATTGCTGCATTAATGTTAAGACAGATAAGCATTCGGTTGTGTGTATTTAATTCACAGTTCCAATACTTAAAATCAGAGGTTTAAATCACCATCTAATTGCTGCTCTTTCAGAATGAAGGAGGCTTTTCAGGGATTCTATCAGAAAGAACGTCTTCAGGCAAAAACAATGGGAAATCTGGAATTCTCTTTGCAAAGGAGGGGATCAGTTGAAAATGCCAAGATTGAGTTACAATCGATGGTTGCTAGGCTGAAATATGAATGGATATAGCGCCAAGGTAGACCATTCTTCCTACTGTCAGAAATGGCCGACTTATGCATAAGTTAGTCTCCCCACGACTTCACGATGTTGAAATTAATTCTCAATACCGTCTGCTACACTAATTAACATTCTGGGAAAATATGACTAAGGAGTGTGCACTCTCATCTCTGAGTCAAAAGCTTGCAATTCAAGTCTCACTCCAGAGATTTCACAACAGAATCCAGCCCAACACGCCAGTCTGATTGCTGCTTTGTCAGGGGTGTCATAGAATCACTACAGTATGGGAGCAGGCCATTCAGCCCATCAAGTCCACGCCAACCCTCTGAATGGCATCCCACCCAGACCTACCCCATCCCTGTAACCCTGCATTGCCCATAGCTAGAGGAAACCGGAGCACCCAGAGGAAACCTACGCAGACACGGGGAGAATGTGCAAACTCCACACAGACAGTTGCCCGAGGCTGGACTTGAACCTGGGTCCATGCTAGTCCAAGACCAGCATTTGATGCCAGTCCCTTAATTCTTTTCTCTCTTACATTTGATGCCCATCCCTTATTGTTGGTAATGAGCTGCCTTCTGAAAGTGCAGCAGTCTGTTGCTTGATTAACACCATATCCACAAACATCCACTCCTTCCACCACCTCAGTAGCAGTCATGTGCACCATCTACGTGATTAATTGCTGAAATTCACCAAAGTCTCTTAGGTAGCACCTTCCACACACACAGCCACTTCCATCTAGAAGGACAGGACAGCAGATACATGGGAACGCCACTAGCTGCAAGTTCCCCTCCAGGCCACACGCTATCCTGACTTGGAAATATATTGCTGCTTCTTCACCGTTGCAATGCCAAAATCCCTTCCCAATAGCACTGAACAGGCTGGGGCTGTTTTCCCTGGAACGTCGGAAGCTGAGGGGTGACCTTATAGAGGTTTGTAAATGATGGGTGGTATGGATAGGATAAACAGACAAAGTCTTTTCCTTGGGGTGGGGGAGTCCAGAACTAGAGGGCATAGGTTTAGGGTGAGAGGGGAAAAATATAAAAGGGACCTCAGGGGCAACGTGTGGTACGTGTATGGAATGAGCTGCCAGAGTAAGTGGTGGAGGCTGGTCCAATTATAGGCATTTAAAAAGCATCTGGATGGGTATCTCATTAGGAAGGGATAAGTGGGATATGGGCCAAGTGCTGGTAAATGGGACTAGATTAGGTTAGCATGTCTGGTTGGAATGGACGAGTTGGACCGAAGGGTCTGTTTCCGTGTTGTATAATTCTATGACTCTAAGATGCCTCAGTGCTACCCTCTCATGTACAATTTGGAATGGACAACCAACATTAGCCGTGCCAATAGCCCTAACATAAGATGAAAGCACAAAATAAGATGCCTTATGACTTTTCAAAGTAAAGTCGTGGACTTCCTCTCAGTGCCCTATGTAACGGGGCAGCACGGTGGCTCAGTGGTTAGCACTGCTGTCTCACAGCACCAGGGTCCCCGGTTCGGTTCCAGCCTTGGGTGACTGTCTGTGTGGAGTTTGCACATTGTCTGCGTGGGTTTCCTTCGGGTGCTCCCGTTTCCTCCCACAGTCCTAAGATGTGCAGGTCAGGTGAATTGGCCATGCTAAAGTGCCCATAGTGTTAGGTGCATTAGTCAGAGGGAAATGGGTCTGGGTGGGTTACTTTTTGGAGGGTCTGTGTGGACTTGATTGTCCGAAGGTCCTGTTTCCACACTGTAGGTAATCTAATCTAATATTTATCCCTGAACCCGTCCCATAAAACTAATAATATGGTCATATATTCTTTGCAATCAGTGGGCACTTTCTGTACATATATTGGGTTCACATATCAAAACATATTAAAAACACCACAATAATTAATCAGTAAAGCAGCTTACCTTATGGAAAATTGTTGGACAGGTTTGTTCTTTATCCATTGCAATCTAGAAGAAGGAAAGATTATGTTATTGATGTATGGAATATCTGAGAGAACTGGTAGTGGGGGGATGTGGAAAGAACACTTCCCCTTGTGGGAGGGATTGGAAGTAAAGGACCTTGATTAAAATATTACATTTATGACCAAGATGAGAAGAATGTTTTTGGTCTGTCCGAAGATCATGAGTGTTTGGAACTATCTCCTTCAAATAACATTGGAGGCTCTGTCACTGAAAATGTTTACGGCAAAGTTAAGCAAAGTTTAGCTAACCAAAGAGTCAAAGATTATTGGGGATTGTGGACTGAAGGTCACAATCAGATTAGCCACGTTCGCATTGAATGATGGAGCTGGCTTGGAGGGACTGAATGGCCTATTCCTGTTCCTAAGCATATGCTCAGATATATATTGTTGTACTTTAGTGTTGTAGAAAATCCTAATGTCAAGTTTGGCACTACCTAAATGTACATTTTTTCACTTCCTTACCTTTTAAGAACCTCAGCACTACCTTTGTCTGACCCAGGCTCATTCCGGGACTATCTGCTCCTCCAATTATTTCAGCTTTGATGCCACCTGATTATAAGGCAATTGGCCCTTTAGCCAAGTCAGTTTTAAATAAGAATCAAAGGCCGTAAAAGGTCAGAGCTTCACTGAACACTGTCCAGGTTGGAGAAAAATAAATGGAAGTCGGTGTATTCAATTGCCAAATGCCAAAGATTGACTGACGATGCTTTAATTGTGAAATTGGGAGTGTGCAAAGCAAGAGAACAGATCTCTCTTAACAATTCTCCAACAGATGCTCCCATTGAAGAAACTAGAAGCAGATGGGACTGTAGTTATTGCAGGATGATAAAGGATAAGGTCCATCCAAAGTTCACTATCTACTATCCTAGCAGCAGCATGGTAATGATATTGGAATCGCTGACTAATTAACACAATCAATCTTGATCAATTAGTGCTCAACCGACTGAGGGATGATAAAGGAAACACCCAATGATGGGGAGCTGGATCCAATATCACCTATTCCTCCCAAACGCACAATATTTAGCACATGCCATCTATCAGAGCATTCTAGTCCTGCGTGACAAAATGCTGCTTTCTTTAACAAACGTAGTTGATTTACATTTGAATGAAAATGTGCTAAATGCTTCCATCATCTTAACATCAAAACATATTAAATCGGAGCAGGAGTAGGCCATTCAGCCCTTCTTGGAGAAAGTGAGAATGCAGATGCTGGAGATCCGAGCTGAAAATGTGTTGCTGGAAAAGCGCAGCAGGTCAGGCAGCATCCAAGGAGCAGGAGAATTGACGTTTCAGGCATGAGCCCTTCTTCAGGAATGAGGAAGGTGTGCCAAGCAGGCTAAAATAAAAGGTAGGGAGGAGGGACTTGGGGAAGGGGCGTTGGAAATGCGATAGGTGGATGGAGGTCAAGGTGAGGGCGATAAACCGGAGTGGGGGTGGGGGCGGAGAGGTCAGGAAGAAGTTTACAGATTAGGAAGGTGGTGCTGAGTTCGAGGGTTGGGACTGAGACAAGGTGGGGGGAGGGGAAATGAGGAAACTGGAGAAATCTGAGTTCATCTCCTGTGGTTGGAGGGTTCCTAGGTGGAAGATGAGGCGCTCTTCCTCCAGGCGTCATGTTGCCATGGTCTGGCGATGGAGGAGGCCAAGGACCTGCATGTCCTTGGCGGAGTGGGAGGGGGAGTTAAAGTGTTCAGCCACGGGGCGGTTGGGTTGGTTGGTGCGGGTGTCCCAGAGGTGTTCTCTGAAACGTTCCGCAAGTAGGCGGCCTGTCTCCCCAATATAGAGGAGGCCACATCGGGTGCAGCGGATGCAGTAAATGATGTGTGTGGAGGTGCAGGTGAATTTGTGATGGATATGGAAGGATCCCTTGGGGCCTTGGAGGGAAGTAAGGGGGGAGGTGTGGGCGCAAGTTTTGCATTTCTTGCGGTTGCAGGGGAAGGTGCCGGGAGTGGAGGTTGGGTTGTTGGGGGGTGTGGACCTGACGAGGGAGTCACGGAGGGAGTGGTCTTTTCGGAACACTGATAGGGGAGGGGAGGGAAATATATCCCTGGTGGTGGGGTCCGTTTGGAGGTGGCGGAAATGACGATGGATGATACGATGTATATGGAAGTTGGTGGGGTGGTAGGTGAGGACCAATGGGGTTCTGTCCTGGTGGCGATTGGAGGGGCGGGGCTCAAGGGCGGAGGAGTGGGAAGTAGAGGAGATGCGGTGGAGAGCATCGTCGATCACGTCTGGGGGGAAATTGCGGTCTTTGAAGAAGGAGGCCATCTGGGTTGTACGGTATTGGACTGGTCCTCCTGGGAGGAGATGCGGTGGAGAAGAAGGAATTGGGAATATGGGATGGTGTTTTTACAGGGGGCAGGGTGGGATGAGGTGTAGTCTAGGTAGCTGTGGGAGTCGGTCGATTTATAGTAAATGTCCATGTTGATTCGGTCACCTGAGATAGAAATGGAGTGGTCTAGGAAGGGGAGGGAGGAGTCTGAGATGCTCCAGGTAAATTTGAGGTCGGGGTGGAAGGTGTTAGTAAAGTGGATGAACTGTTCAACCGCCTCGTGGGAGCACGAGGCAATGCCGATACAGTCATCGATGTAGCGGAGAAAAAGGTGGGGCGTGGTGCCAGTGTAGCTGCGAAAGATGGACTGTTCCACATATCCTACGAAGGGGCAGGCAAAGCTGGGGCCCATGCGGGTGCCCATGGCTACTCCTTTAGTTTGGAGGAAGTGGGAGGATTGGAAAGAGAAGTTGTTCAGAGTGAGGACCAATTCAGTCAGTCGAAGGAGGGTGTCAGTGGAAGGGTATTGGTTGGTACGGCAGGAAAGGAAGAAGCGGAGGGCTTTGAGTCCTTCGTGATGGGGGATGGAGGTGTACAGGGACTGGATGTCCATGGTGAAGATAAGGCGTTGGGGACCGGGGAAGCGAAAATCATGGAGGAGGTGGAGGGCGTGGGTGGTGTCCCGAACGTAGGTGGGGAGTTCTTGGACTAAGGGGGACAGGACCATGTTGAGGTATGCAGAGATGAGTTCGGTGGGGCAGGAGTAGGCTGAGACAATGGGTCGGCCGGGGCAGTCAGGTTTTTGGATTTTGGGCAGGAGGTAGAAACTCCGCCCCCACCCCCACTCCAGCCTATCACCCTCACCTTCCACCTATCGCATTTCCAACGTCCCTCCCACAAGTCCCTCCTCCCTACCTTTTATCTTAGCCTGCTTGGCACACCTTCCTCATTCCTGAAGAAGGGCTTATGCCCGAAACGTCGATTCTCCTGCTCCTTGGATGCTGCATGACCTGCTGCACTTTTCCAGCAACACATTTCCAACCCCGCATTCAGCCCTTCTTGTCTGCTCTGCCATTCTATATGATCATGGCTCATCATGCAACTCAGTCCCTGTTCCCACTTTCTCCCCATACCTTTAACCCTAAGAACATAACTTGACTCCTTTTTGAAAACACTCAAGGATTCCAATTTTTCTAAGTGAGGACATTTCTGCTCATCTCAGTCATAAGTGACCTACCCTGTAACCTTAGACAGTGATACTCGGTTCTGGGCTGCCCTGTCAACAGGAACATTGTTCTTGTATTTACCCAGTCTCACTCTCATGCTGTATTTTCCTTTCTTTATCAATCCCTTTATCCTCCTTTGCTGAAATCTCAGTTACTCCCAAAGTTGCTGTTTTTTGGACAACTTGCATGCTCCTTCCTTGGATCTAATACCGTCCCTAATTTCCCTTGTTAGCCATTGATCGGCCACCTTTCCCATTTTATTTTATGTCAGACAGGAATAACTAGTTGTTGCAGTTCCTCCATGTGCTGTTTTAATGATTGATCAATGCCTTCCATTGCTATTTTCCCAGCTTGCCACCTGCCACTTGCGGGAAAACAGGGTGATGAAGTGGTTGTGCCAATGGACAATTTGGCACCAGTGGGAATTCATCTTAGCTATGCAAATAAATGCCCAATGGACCAAGTAAGTCCTGCTAGAATTTTATCAGTTTCTATTAGATTCACCTTCATTCTTCTAAATGCCATTGCATTTAGTCCTAACAGATTATACATCAGTCCTGTTATACCAGGAATTAGGCTGAAAAACCTGATGTGCACCTTCTCTATAGCAAGAACATTATTGCTCACATAAGGACAGCAAAACTATACACAATGTTCCAGTTGTGATCTCACCAAGGCTCTATATAATTGCAGCAGGGGATCCCTGTTCCCTACTCAAATTCTCTGGCTATGAAGGCCAACATACCATGTGTCTTCTTCACTGTCCACTGCACCTGCATGCTTACTCTCAGTAACTGGTGTAACGGTCTCATTGCACTTCCCCCATCCTCAATTTGTTGCCATTCAGATAATAATCTGCTTTCCTGGGGGTTTTTTTGAGACCAAAGTAGATAATCTCACATACATCTATATTATACTTCATTGTACAGACATTTTCTCATGCATTTAACTTGTCCAAATCATGCTGAAGCATCTGCACAAACTCCATATCCACTGGCTCCCTGTTATCAATTCTACTGGTTGCATTCTCAAAAACTTCCAACAAATTTGACAAGGATGAACACTCTTTTCTGAATCCATACTGACTCTAGCTCACTATGTTCCATGTTCTGAGCCATCTGTAATCAAACCTTTATTAATGGACTCTAGCATTTTTCCAATTCCCAACGTCAGCCTAAGCAGTCTATAACCTCCATTTTGTCCCTACCTCCTTTTTTTAAAATAGAGGAGTTACATTAACTACCCACCAATCTGTAGAAATTGTTCCAGATGCTATAGAATCTTGGAATATGATCACTAATGCATCCATTCTTTCCAGGTTAACTTCCTTATGTACTCTAGAATGTTGATTGTTAGTCCCTGGGGATTTGGCAATCTTTAATCCTGTCAATGTCCCCATACCATTTCCCCACTGATTCTTGTACTGAGGTCAGGCAGGTGGACGTCATAAAATGAGTTCCCTGATTGGGGCTGTTAATCCAGTCCAATCAGAGAGTCCTGGTTGACAGATAAAAAGAGGAATGTAAACAGGAGATTGCATTGCCTTTTGTGAAGGGCACTGCTTGTCACTGGCCACCCGGGTGTTTTCTTATCTTCCTGGTGATGGAAATTGAATAAAGATTTGTGCACTTTGTGTCTCTCACTGTGTCTCACACCTGCACACACACACCATGGATGCTGGGGGAAAAAAAAATAAGCACTACAGCAGTTAGGCGGTAGTGTGGGGGAAATGAAAAAAAAAAACAAAAAAAAACAAAAAAGAAGAGGAATGTCAGCCATTCTGGTCACTGAGAGCTGGCTCTGAGGGAGCTCGACCCAGTGTGAAGTATTACATACATGTAAATAAAAGGTGGCTTGCTGATGGGAAACCGGCCTCTGTGAAGTTATTACAATATTGATTTCCTTCTCTAACTAGATCATACATCTCCCAACATTTTGGAATGTTATTTGTGTCTACTTTTGTGAAGACAGAACCAAAATATGTATTTATTTGGTCTGCCATTCCTTTGTTCTCCATTATGGTTTCTCTAGTTTCTGATTGTAAGGGATTTGGATTCACATTTGGAATCACTCCTCTTTTTCTCTTCACAAAACCTTAGAAGCTTTGACAATCCATTTGCTTGCTCCCTGCCAGCTCACTGTCATGTGGTATTTTCCTCTCTTTATCAATCTGTTTATCCTCCTTTATTGAAATCTAAATTGCTCCCAATGTTACTGTGTTTTGGACAATTTGTATGCCCTTTCCTTGGATCTAATACCATCGATAATTTCCCTTGTTAGCCATGGACAGGCCATCTTTCCCAGTTTATTTTTGTGTCAGACAGGAATGAACATTTGTTGCCGTTCCTCCATTCGCTTTTTTAATGCTTGATCACTGCCTTCCACTGCCATTTTCCCATCTTTCTCAACTGCCACCTGTGGGTAAATGGAGAGTGATAACGAAATTGTGCTAAGCAGCAATTTGGCACCAGTGGTCCAGAGGCCAGAAGAGGTACTGACTTTCAGTTCATCCGGTAGTTCTACCTTTGTCTCCAAGCTAGGATGTAGCTGGTACTTTAGCTGTGTAAATTAATGCTTAATGGGCCAATTAAATAAATAAAACTGATGTGGCAAAGATGGTACTGTGCCCTGATGGCAAGCTGTGTCAATCTGTGGAACACACTGCAGTTCTGGCCAACTATGTCTGTATAAATTGCCTTGCAACTAGTCTAACTTTGGCTCAAAGTTGCTGAGCTAGAATCTGAGTGGCCGACCTTGTAGGACATCAAAGAGGAGGCAAGATATCCCCAAGAGGCCATCACAACCTTGAGTTAGGGAGACCTTCAGAGCTCATGGGACAGTAGATTATATTAGATTACATTACAGTGTGGAAACAGGCCCTTCAGCCCAACAAGTCCACACCGACCCGCCGAAGCGAAACCCATCCATAACCCTACATTTACCCCTTACCTAACACTATGGGCAATTTAGTATGGCCAATTAACCTGGCCCTGCACATCTTTGGACTGTGGGAGGAAACCGGAGCACCCGGAGGAAACCCACGCAGACACGGGGAGAACGTGCAAACTCCACACAGTCAGTCGCCTGAGGCGGGAATTGAACCCGGGTCTCTGGCGTTGTGAGGCAGCAGTGCTAACCACTGTGCCACCGTGGCGCCCATAGGGAGTGACAAAAAGTCAAAAAATGGGGATCAAGGATGTAGGAGTTCAGGAGACTCAGCCATTGACTTTGAACAGGATTACCTGTGTGGAAAAGGAGAAAAAATGAAGTTGGATGAGAGAATGGACCATGACACCACAGTGCAGAATCCTAACCGAGAGATCAGGACTAAAGCAGACTTTATGGCAGCATTCAAGAGACACCTGGACAGCGACATGAATAGGAAGGGAATCGAGGGATATGGATCCTGTAAGTGAAGACAGTTTTAATATGGAAGGGCAAAATGTGTTGGCGCAGGCTTGGAGGGCCTGTTCCTGTGCTGTATCTTATTGTGTTGTTCTCAAAGGAACAAAGTAGTGACAGAGGACAATATTGTCACAGACATAGGCACTGTCCTTAACATCCATGAGCGGTGTCTCCAAAGATTCTGTTGCTCAGTGCTGGGATTAAAACATTTCCTGATGGCTGAAGGCAAGCTTAGAGTGGAAGGGCAAAAGTGAGGACTGCAGATGCTGGATACCAGAGTCTAGATTAGAGTGGTACCGGAAAAGCACAGCAGGTCAGGCAGCATCTGAGGAGCAGGAAAATCGACGTTTCAGACGTTTTGGGATGAAGGGCTTTTGCCCGAAACTTCGATTCTCCTGCTCCTCGGATGCTGCCTGACCTGCTGTGCTTTTCCAACACCGCTCTGATCTAAACTTAGAGTGGAAGGGGACAATTCCTGTTGTCATGGTCCATGTCAGAACCAATGGTAGATGCAGGACGTGTAGTAATGTTCAGCTGAGAAATTTTTGGCAATGCAGGATCAAAAGTAAACTGCACAGCATCCAAGGTGCTCATCTTTGGATTGTTATCTGAGGCTCATTCCATTTGGTATTAGCCGGTATTAAATGTGATGTTCATAGAATGGTGTGGAAAGGAGTTCCAATTCATGGGGCCCTGCCAACAGAAACAGGGCTGTGAACGCCTCATCTTCCACCTTGGGACCCTGAAGAAGGGCATGTGCCCGAAACGTCGAATCTTCTGTTCCCTAGATGCTGCCTGACCTGCTGTGCTGTTCCAGCAATAAAGTTTCAACCCTGCAACTACACCAGATTCATGTGGATTTCACCAATTCCCCACTTCCCCTCCCCCACCTTATCCCAGTCCCAAGCCTCCAACTCGGCACTGCCCGCCTGACCTGTCCAACACCCTTCCCATCTATCCATTCCACCCTCCTCTCTGGCCTATCACCTTTTCCCTCACCTTTATCTACCTACTGCATTCCCAGCTACCTTCCCCACCCCCAACCACAACCTCCTCCCATTTATCTCTCAGCACCCCCCACCCCGACCCACAAGCCTCATTCCCGATGAAGGCCTTTTGCCCGAAACATCAATTTTCCTGCTCATCAGATGCTGCCTGACCAGCACCACACTCTCAACTTTGTTCTCCAGCATCTGCAGTCCTTACTTTCTCCAACTTCAAATTGAACACGAGTTTGGTGAGCATTAGCTCAGTAAAAGCATAGTTTCAGCCAATTTGACAACCAGCATAGATTCTTACTTGATTGCCATACTTCAGCATCTTTTAACATTTGCTCTTTTGACAATGTCTCAGTGTTGATTTGGTCAAGATTGAGAGGTACAGGATGTTTGAAGGTATACTTGGTGTTTGTCTCTGTTAAATCATAGGAAAAGCAGAATTCCTTTTTTAAAGAGTATTTCTGAAATTTATTTTTTTTTGAGCAGCCATAGACTTCAAGGGTTATTCTCTGCTTCATTGGTAACGTGAAGTGGATATACTGGGTTAATGAGTTAAAACGGAGAATATCAGGGGCTCATGAAGAGGTCCTGGGGTACATTGTGTTTCAAAAGGTACCTGACCCCAGACTGACTCCTCTCAGGATTTGTGACCCCTGAGTCAAGGGAAAGTTGGCCAAACCCCATGAAAATTGTCGAGGGTTCTGAGATGCTCTCCCTTGCAATACAGTTAGCACGGTTGGAATGGAAGGGTACAAGCTTGCTTCCTGTACCTTATCCTGCACTGATGAATCTTGTGATCATTCGGAGTGGGTTAGGAATTTGTTTTATTCAATCATCATATGTAGGCCCTCCTAGTGGACCAACACTATTGCCCAGTGCTAGTTGCCCTTGAGAATGTGGCAGTCAACTGCCTTCTCAAAATGTTCGCTTCTGGGGCATCCACATCCCAGTGAAGGAACGGTGATATATTTCCAAGCCAGGATGGTGAGTTGCTTAGATAGGAACTTGCAGGCAGTGGTGTCCCCAGGCGTCTGCTGCCCTTGTCCTTCCAGATGGTAATGCTCATGGGTTTGGAAGATGCTTTCTAAGGACCACTGATGTGAGGCTACCATACATCTTATAGATAGTACACATTGATGCTACTGACTGTCAGTGGTGGAGAGCGTGGATATTTGTGAATGTGGTGCCAATCAAGTGACTGCTTTGTCCTGGATGGTGTCAAGCTTCTTGAGTGTTATTGGAGCTACACCCAACTAGGCAAGTAAGGAGTATTCCATCCCATCCTGACTTGGGACATGCAGATGGTGGACAGGCTTTGGGGCGTCAGGAGGTGAGGTACTCACCACACGATTCCTAGCATATGACCTGCTGGTTTTAAGGAGCTTTAGATCTTTCCTGACAGCGGTTACCTTGGTTTCTAATGGTCAGTGAAGGTTCCCAGACATTTTCAACTCTTCAGTGGCACAGTGGCTCGCACTGCTGCCTCACAGTGCCAGGGACCAGGGTTTGATTCCCACCTCTGGTGACTGTGTGGAGTTTGCACATACTTCCTGTGTCTGTGTGGGTTTCCTCCCACAATCTAAAGATGTGCAAGCCAGGTGAATTGGCCATGCTAAATTGTCCATAGTGTTAGGTGCATTAGTCAGGGATAAATATAAGGTAGGGGAAGGGGTCTGGGTGGGTTGCTCTTTTGCAGGTCAGTGTGGACTTGTTGGGCCATAGGGAATCTGATTTAGCTTGGCCAGTCCATCTAAACTGCACATCTTTGGGAGGAAACTAGAGCAGGCCGAGATGGGGAGAACATGCAAACTCCACACACACATACATCCAAGGCTGGAATTGAACCCAGATCCCTAGTGCTGTTAGGCAGCAATGCTAACCACTGAGCCACTGTGTTGTCCCACATTACTAGGTACATGTTATTTAGTTAACTTGGCATCATTAAGGTAATTGTAAGGGTTGTTGCAAAAGAATAGCAGTCTCTCTACTTCTAGGCCATAAGGCCTGGGTTCAAGTTTCCACAAGTGTGCTGGAATGTTGGCGTGAACAGTTGATTAAAAATATCCACGAAGACAATTTGGAGATATGTATAGTTCCTTTATCCCCTTTGAGACCCCGAGCTATTCTCCTGATTTCCCAAGACTTTCTGATATAATCAGATGAGCGCAGTCTCCAATATTAACCCTTTCTGACCTACTAACTTATTAAAGTGACAAGCTCAATATTCATCTTTCTGTCAATATCTCGAGAATAGACTGTACTGTCTTCACTATCTGAGGATTAACTTTGAGCTGGACACAGTGTTTCCTGATGAGGTCACCTGGTCTGTGTATCCAGCCTGGGTGATGTACTTGAGGGAACTGAAGAGCAGTCTTTTGCAATGAAGCAGACAGCAAGTGATTGTCTCCTGAAGTGCCATGAAATATACTGTGATACTCAAAATATCACAAGCTCCAATGTGGATAACTCGACAGGGTTCCCACAAAAAAACAAACACCTGCCCGTGACTCTTTAACATCCGTTTAAGTGGCAAATCATTCAATTAGTCACAGGCAATATAAAGGGATTGGTTCTGATTGCAGCAACTTGGGCTTTGTCATCACACTGCCCTCAGCTGGTCACTGCAGAGTTTGCAATCAGAAATCCCCTTCTGTCCACAGCAATGATGCTTCAAGGAAGGTTGAAGAAAGATAGTTGAAATTGTGAAGGCACTCAGTGGGGTAAGTGATCAGTAACCAAAGGCACCAGTCTACAATAACTGGCAAGACTGAAGGGGAGATCATTTCTTTTCTGGGGCAGCATGTTCACAGAATTACAGAATTGTTACAGTAAATGAGGAGGCCATTCTGCCTATTGAGCTTGCACTAGAGCTATTGCTCAGTGCCAATCTCCTGCCTTATCACAATATCTCTGACAACCATTTCTGCCTTCATTGGTCAACAACATTGAGTATAGGGGTTGGGAGGTCATATTGCAGCTGTACTGGACATTGGTTAGGCCACTTTTGGAATACTGTGTTCAATTTTGGTCTCCCCTGTAAGAAACATCAGGAGTCACGCAACACCAGGTTATAGTCCAACAGGTCTACTTGAAATCACAAGGTATTGGAGTGCTGCTCCTTTGTCAAGTAAAGGGACTTCACCTGACAAAGGAACTGTGCTCTGAAAACATGGATTTCAAGTAAACCTGTTGGACTATAATCTGGTGTGATGTGACTTCTGACTTTGTCCACCTCAGTCCAACACCATTACCTCCACATTATACTATAGGAAGGATATTGTGAAATCTGAAAGTTTCAGAAAGGTTTTACAAGGATGTTGCCAGGGTCAGAGGGCTTGAGCTATAGGGAGAGGCTGAATACGTTAAGGTTATTTTCACTGGAGTGTCGGAGGCTGAGGGATGACCTTGTAAAGATTTATAAAATCATCAGGGGCATGGATAGAGTAAATAGACATGGTCTTTTCCTTGGGATGGGGGAGTCCAGAACTAGAGGGTCTACGTTTAAGGTGGTCGGGGAAAGAAGTAAAAGGGACCTAAGGGGTGACTTTTTCACAGAGAGGGTGCTGCATGTATGGGATGAGCTGCCAGAGGAAGTGGTGGAGGCTGATACAATTACAGCATTTAAAAAGCATCTGAATGGGTACATGAATAGGAAGGGTTTAGAGGGATATGGGCCAAGTGGGACTAGATTTATTTAAGATACCTGGTCGGCATGGACGAGTTGGACTGAAGGGGCTTTTTCCATGCTGTATATCTCTGACTCTAATTAGTCATTCAACATTCTCTTGAAAGCCTCAGTTGAACCTCTCTCCATTATACTTCCAGGCAGTGCATTCCATACCTTAATAATTCACTGTGTGATTTTTTTTTTTTCCTAACATCACCCTTACTTTGTTTGTATACCATCTAAAATTATCTTTTCCAAGCAGGAACCGCTTCACCCAACCCACTGTGTCCAACCTGTTCATGATTTTAAATACCTCTATCTGGTCTCCTCTCAGCCTTCTTCTCTCCAAAGAGAACAGTCCCAACTTCTTCCATCTATCCTCAAGGCTCATTCCTAGAACCATTCTTATAAATTGCCACTGCACCCTCTCCAACCATTCATGTCTTTCAAAAGTGCGCACACTACTCCAGCTGAAGGCTAGCAAGTGTCTTGTACAAGGTCAGCATCACCTCCTCGATCTTGTACTCTTGGCCTTTATTAATAAAGACAAGAACACTGGTGTTGATTAACTGCTCTCCACCTATCCTGCCTCCTTCAATGTTCGATATCCACATACAAAGGTTTTGTGATTGAGAAGAACTGTGGATCATCATGGATGGTCAATAAATGATGGCCGAGCCAGTGATGCCCAAGTCACAGGAAGGGACACAACAAAATCTTCCAAGGCACACACCAAGCTAACTTAGACCCACGTTGATGTTCTTTAATGTAGCTGATCACTGGAAGTCCCTCCCTTCCAGTATTGTGGGTGACCACATCACAGGAACTGCAAAGGTTTAAGAGTGTCAACTCATTCCCCAACTTCTCAAGAGCGATTCACAACGGCCAACAAAATGCCCTCATGAGATGAATACATTTTAAAGAAGCTACACAAAAACTGTCAGATTAATTTTTAAATTCAACACTCATTATTTTACCTTTAACTGAGTATCATAGAATCCCTACAGTGTGGAAGCAGACCATTCAGCCCAAACTGACCCTCTGAAGAGTGTCCTACCCAGACCCTTCCCATCATTGTAACCTTGTATTGTCCATAGGCAAATGTCCTTCCTGATGAAGGGCTTTTGCCCGAAACGTTGATTTTCCTGGTCCTCGGATGCTGCCTGACCTGCTGTGCTTGTCCAGCCCCACTCTGATCTAAACCCTGTATTTCCCATGGCTATTCCACCCAGCCTGCACATCCCCGAACACTATGAACAATTTAGCATTGCCAATCCACCTCAATCTGCACATCTTTGGACTGCAGGAGGAAACCAGAGAACCCAGAGGAAACCTGCACAGAAATAGGGAGAATGAGTAAGCTCCACACGGTCACACAAGGGTGGAATCAAACTTGAATCCCTGGTGCCGTGAGACAGTAGTGCTAACCACTGAGCCACCCCACAACGTTTTGATTTCAGGCATCTTGCTGGTAATTTCTTTGCATATTAACCTGGGCCCAGCATTACTTAGATGCACACGGCCTGAGTTGAACTCTTGATAGATTGCCTTCTCATGTGTGGGATGTATCTTACTGGATCCTTTGTCACTCATTTATTTCAACAGGCACATTGCTATCAGGTTTGGAGGATGGTGCCTGGTCCTTTATCTTCTTGCCATTGGTGGAACCCTGCTGTGTGCAAATTTCCCAGTTATGTTCCCTTCTATTCAACAGCAACCAAGCTTCAAACAATGTGTTGCTCACTGTGAAGCTCCTTGATGTACCTTCAGCTTGTGAAAAGCTCTGCAGGAAAGCAATTTCTTTCTTCTTCATCTGTGGAACAAAATACAAAATTATTTTAAAGCCTAGTTGATGAAATATCCCAGTTTTTAAGGTCAAATCCCATGGGCATTATCATGTTGTATTGATCAATATATGCGAAAAGATATTCTTCGGAAAGTGTATTTTGAACAGGAGAGAAATGGATGACATATATATATATATATATATATATATATACAAAATAGGAGCAGGGTGGGCTGTGCAGTCAGAGTCATACAGCATGGGAACAGGCCCTTTGGTCCAACCAGTCCATGCCGACCATAATTCCAAACTAATCTAGTCCCAACTGCCTGTGCTTGGCCCATATCCCTCAAAAGATTTCTTATTCATGTACTTACTTAAATGCCTTTTAAATGGTGTAACTCTAGCCATATCCACCACTTCCTCTGGAAACTCATTCCACACACGAACCACTCTCTGTACAAAAACATTGCCCTGCATGCCTTTTTTCAATCTTTCGTCTCTCACCTTAAAAGTATGACCCCTAAACCTTTGAACGTATTCTGCCATTCCATAGTGACCTCCTTGTATTTTGAATACCATATTCTCATCTATCCCCTTTAGTCCCTAAATCCACTATTAATGAGAACCTACCTGCCTCTTCCTTCCTAATATTCGATGACCCAAACATTGCCTTCTGATGCACAGAGTCCCAAAGACTTTTTGAGGGTAAGTAAATTCTCCTCATCTCTGTCCTAACTTTAAACAGTGTCACATGGTGATAGACATTCATGAAGAGAAGAATCAAAGACCCTCCATCTTACCAGCTTTAGGCCAGTCAGTATCTGGAGTCTGCTCCACTACACGTATAGAATAAAGGCAATCAATATATTAACTCTGTTTATCCATCAGAGCACTTTATCCTTCAATAATCACACATGCCAAGACTCAATTGATTTAGAGCAACATCTGCAATCTTTCGAGGGAAAGAGTGCTCTGAATCTCTGTACAAAAGTGTCATCCCTTCTCTCGGAAGGATATTATTCAGCTTGAGAGGGTTGAGAAAGGATTTATTAGGGTGTTGCCAGTAATGGAAGGTTTGAGTTATAAGGAGAAGCTGGAAAGGCTGGGACTTTTTTCATGGGAGCGGTTTTTGTGTTCAGCACCAAGCCATCAGTGGTCTGCAGTCCCTAACTTTAGCGAGGTGCTTTTCAGGGTTGTATGGTGGCTCAGTGGTTAGTGCAACTGCTTCTCAACACTGGGGTACCAGGGTTCAATCCCAGCCTTGGGTTAGCGTCTGCCTGCTCCCTTTGTAAGAGATCGACCTTATAGAAGTTTCTAAAATCACGAAGGGATATAGATAAGGTGAATGGTAGGTGTTTTTTTTCCCTTGGTTGGGGGATCTCAAGACGAGAGGGTATATTTTTAAGGTGAAAGGAGAAAGATTTAAAAGAAAATGAGGGGCAATTTTTTTACACAGAGAGTGGTTCGTCTGTGGAATGAACTTTGAGAGGAAGTGAGGTGGATGCGGGTACAGTTACAACATTTAAGACATTTGGCTAATTATGTTTAAAGAAATGTTTGGAGGGATATTGACCAAATGCAGGCAGGCAGGACTAGTTTAGTTTGGGATTATGGTCACCATAGACTGGTTGGATGGATGGTCTATTTCTGTGCTTTATGACTCTATTAGTCTACTCCCATCAGAAATGGCCTGGCTCTCTTTTTCCAACCGTGTCTCCTGGCTTTCAATCCATCCACGAAATGAAAAAGTTTCACTGTACCTCATAATCCAGAGGATCAGGTTAAAACTCTCAGAACACGAGTTAAAATCTCACCACAGCAACCACTAGGTTTGAAATTCAATGAACAAATCTGGAATTTAATAAAACACTAGTGTCAGTAATAGGGGCCCATGTAACCTGGGTCACTAATCTCTTTTCGGGAAAGTAATTGCTAGGCTTCCCTGGTGACCTACATGAGATTCTAGGTCCACAGTGATGTGACTGACTCCAAACTGCCATGTAAACTGACTGAGAAAGCTGCTCAGTTCATGGGAAATCCAGCAAATGTCAGTTTTGCCAGTGAAGCCCACAACCCCCGAAACACAAGACAATACCATGAAAGATGACCAAAAGCTGTGTTTTGAGGAGCATTTTAAAGAATGAGTGGGTATGAATCATAGAATTGCTACAGTGTTGAAACAAGCCATTTAGTCTAGACTGGAGACAACCCCCCCCCGTTCTCTAGATTAAATCAGATTTAGATTACTTACAGTGCGGAAACAGGCCCTTCAGCCCAACAAGTCCACACCGACCCTCCGAAGAGCAACCCACCCGGACCCATTCCCCTACATTTACCCCTTCACCTAACACTACGGGCAATTTAACATGTCCAATTCACCTAACCTGTACATTTTTGGACAGTGGAAGGAAACTGGAGCACCCAGAGGAAACCCACACAGACACGGGGAGAATGTGTAAACTCCACACAGACCGTTGCCTGAGGCGGGTTTTGCACCCGGGTCTCTGGCACTGTGAGGCAGCAGTGCTAACCACTGTGCCACCATGCCTCTGTGCCTCTAACACTGCACTCCCACCTAGCTGACACACTTTAGCACAGCCAATCCACCAAACCTGCACATCTTTGGATTGTGGGAGGAAACCCACGCAGACGCAAAAAGAACACAAAAGCTCCATACAGACAGTCACCCAAAGTTGGAATTGAACCCAGGTCCCAGGCACTACGAAGCAGCAGTGCTAACCACTGAGCCAACATGCAACCCTGAAGGAGGGTTTTGCCAAAGTTAGGGACTATAGGCCACTGATGGCATGGTGCTGAACACAAAACCCTATGAACCGGGAGTGAGCACGAGGCCTGAATTAGAGAAGGGCACAGATTTGGAAGAGTCCTTGTTACACTTCAAACACCTCGATTAAATTCCTCCACAATCCTCTGGACTCAAAGGTATATTAACCGAGTTAAGTTTGAGCAGCTACAGCAGCCTGCTTCATGCAGATGTATGTGTGATACCAGGACACAGATTTCCCAGAGATAAAAGGAGGTGAGGTTTAAGGCAGCTCACGTAGACCTGTATGATCAAGACAGAAGCGGAATCCAGCCAGGGACCATGGTTCGATTCCAGCCTCAGGCGCCTGTCTGTGTGAAGTTTGCACATTCTCCCCATGTCTGCGTGGGTTTCCTGCGGATGTTCTGGCTTCCTCACACAGTCCAAAGATGTGCAAGTCAGGTAGATTGGCCATGAGGAATTGCTCATTGTGTTCAGGAATGTGAAGGTTAGGTGCATTAATCAGAGGTAAATGTAGAGTAATAGGGTAGGGGAATGGGTCTGCGTGAGTTACTCTTTGGAGGGTTGGTGTGGACTTGTTGGGCCGAATGGCCTGTTTCCGCACAGTAGGGATTCTATGTATAGGAATGGGTAGCACCTCTAAGCTGAACGTCCAACAGTCTGAGATTGCGGATGTTGAACACCATCCTCTCCAGAGCAAGGGAAGAGAGTGGGTTGATACACCGAATGTTCAAGGGGACAGGATGGTGTAAGCTCCTCAAGTATTCACAAGGGTAAACACATAGGGCAGAATCTTATAGAGGGCTGAGCAACATCAGCTATGGCAGATTTTGTGGCAGAATCAGATGATACGTCCGGCAAGGCTGACATTGACATTGGAAGCAATTTGCTGCATCTTTCATGCAGTTAGATGAGTTTCTTCTTAAGCAATGGTGAGTGATCAGTTAAAGGGGCATCGTTGTTTGTTAAACACTATATCAACGGCACACATGTCCCACCAGTATTCAGCTTCTGATCTCACCAAACAAGCTCAATGTCAGGAATCCTCAATGCAGCTCCCTGGTGACTTCAGCTCACCACTGACTGAGAGGAACTTCCATGTTGCTCAGGTCCAAAGAGCATCTCAGGACAATTTCAATGGTCACCAGCCTCATGCCCCCTTCATCTACAGAAACTGGCATCTGACATTTGCCAACATCCCCCATCCGATCCACATTCAGATCCACATTCAGAAACTCAGACTTTCATTGGAGTGACCTTCGGAAACCAGCATAAAGGGCATTTTATACACGGGTACAGGGACGCAGCTCAAGGCATGGACCAGGCTGTGTCTCAGAGTTGCTCACTTCGAAGGCAGGAGGCTGGAAGAACACAGCAAGCCAGGCAGTATCAGGAGGTGGAGAGCTCGAGATTTCAGGTGTAATCCTTCAAGACTGTGGACGAGTCTACCCCCAGTCCTGAAGAAGGGTTACACCTGAAACATTGACGACTCCACCTCCTGATACTGCCTTATTTGCTCTGTTCTTACAGCCTCCTACTTGTCTACCTTGGATTCCAGCATCTGCAGGTTTTTTTTTGTCTCTTGCTCACTCAACTTAGCACCGACCTGCATGCTCACAGAATCCATACCATGCTCACAGAATCCATACCATGCTGTGTCAAGCCCGATAGCATGAGGTCAGTCTAACCATTGTATGGTTTCCTATCTTCTGGCTCCCTCTTTTCTTGCACCAGGCTGTTAAATTAGCCATTTCCCAGACCTCTGGGACCCTTCCTGAGTCCAATGATTCCTGAAAGATCGCCACTAATGCATCTACAATTTCCTCAACTGTCTCATTCAGAACTCTGGGATGTGGTCCACCTGTTCTGAGTGATTTATTCAGTTTCAGACTCTTCGCCCTCCGCTACACCTTCTCCTTAGTGATGGCCACTCCACTCACCTCTGCCTCCAACTCTCCTCAAGTTCGGGGATGCTGTGAAGACTGATGCAAAGTACCTCTTCAGTATCTCTGTCATTACTTTGTTCCCCATTGCTACTTCTCCTTCCTCATTTTCCAGCAGTCCAATGGCTGCTCTTACCTCTCTCTTTCAGATGCCAAAAAAACCTCCTGCAACCTACTTTTAAATTACTAGTTACATCACCCTCTCCTCAACTTTTTGAGTGACCCTCTGCTGATTTTTAAAGGCTTCCCACATCGTATGCTTTTGGTTTTGTCCCCGACTTCCTTTTTTAGATTAGATTCCCTACAATGTGGAAGCAGGCACTTCAGCCCAACCAGTCCACACCGACCCTCCGAAGAGTAACCCACCCAGAACCATTTCCCTCTGACAAATGCACCTAACACTACGGGCAACTTAGCATGACCAATCCACCTGACCTGCACATCTTTGGACTGTGGGAGGAAACCCACGCAGACATGGGGATAATGTGCAAACTCCACATAGACAGTCACCCAAGGCTGGGATCGAACCTGGGACCCTGGTGCTATGAGGCTGCAGTGCTAAGCACTGAGCCACCGTGCCGCCCCATGGTTGCCTTGTCCTCCCCTTAGTGTGTTTTTACTTCCTTGGGATGAGTTTCTGCTGTGGCTCCCAGATGACCTTCAGAAGCTCATGACATTGCTGCTCCACCATTTCTCCTGCCAGATTTCCATTCCAATCAACTCTGGCCAGCCCCTTCCTAGGTCTGTGTTGTTATCTTTATCAACTGTAAGGCTATTCCATCTGATTCCAGCTTCTCGCTCTCAAACTGCAGGGGGCGTTTGATCATATTATGGTCACTGCCCGTTAAGGACTCCTTCACCTTAAGCTCCCTCATCAAGTCTGACTCATTACATATCACCTGCTCCCTAGTGGGCTCTACCACAAGCTCCTCCAGAAAATTAATTATCTCGTAGACATTCCACAATTTCCTTTCCTTGGTATCAGCTACCAATCTGATTTTCCCAGTCTACCTGTAAGTCGAAGCCCCCATGATTGTAATAGTGGTTTTCTTATATGCCTTTTCATGCCTAGAGGCATGGCACTCATCCACAGATTCAATCAATAAGCACAACGACCTGGATCCAATATACCGACCACTGCAGCGGACAGCTGGAACTGACAACTGGAAGCGGCAGATTCAAACCACTATAAATGCCGGAGGAAACATCACAGAAGCGCTTCACAGGCGGCTCCCAAGCCCTGAGGATGTCACCCAGACAGGGGACAAAACGTCTGCAACACAAATTCCCAGCTCGGTGAACAGAACCACAACAATGAGCACCCGAGCTAAAAATCTTTTCACAAACTTGGAACATGCCTTTTCTGTCTCCTGATTTATTTTCTTACCCACATCTTGATTACTGCTAGGATCCCGGTACATAGCTCCCATCAGGGACTTCTTTCCTTTGCAGTTCCTCGACCCTACCAACACTGATCCTGTACCTTCTGATTCGATATCAATTTCTGCTGTTGATTTGAGCTCATTTTTTCCTAACAAGGTAACCTCGCCCCCTCTGCCCATCTGCGTATCCTTTCAATATTCTTGGATATTTAACTCCCAGCCCTGGTCCCCTTGCAACCCTGTCTGTTTGTGACAAACAACATCGTACTGCCAATTTCAATCTGTGCCACAAGCTCACCTACCTTGTTTTGTAAGCTGCATGCATTTAAATATAACACCCTCAGTCCTGCATTGACTGTCCCCTTTTTCACCCCTGTCAGCTTAACTGCTGTGCCTGAAGTTAGATTTCTGACCCTCTCTATTTTCTCTGACCTATTACTTGTTCTGGAAATTGTAATAACTCTGCAGGGCCCTCCCCCCCCCCCCCCCCTTTAAAGTTTTCCATAATTTACCTTGCAATTGGATCCACAGCGCTCCCCTCTCCCAACTATTTAATATAAAGCTCTATCCACCGCCCTAGTTGTGTGATTCACCAGGACTCTCATCCCAGCAGGATTCAAGTGGATTAATTCCCATCTTTCCCCAGCACTGGTTCCAATGTTCTATGAACTCAAACCTGTTTCTCCCACACTGATCTTTGAGCCACACGTTTATTTCTTTAATCTGGGCTGAGGGGTGGAAAATGGAGTTTAATGCAGAAAAAGTGAGAGGTGATTCACTTTGGAAGGAGCAACAGGAATGCAGAGTATTGGGCTAATGGTAAGATTCTTGGTAGTGTAGATGAACAGAGGGATCTCAGTATCCGTGTGCATAGATCCCTGAAAGTTGCCACCCAGGTTGATAGGGTTGTTAAGAAGACATGCAGTGTGTTCGCTTTTATTGGTAGAGGGATTGAGTTTCAGAGCCACGAGGTTATGCTGCAGCTGTACAAAAGTCTGGTGCGGCCACACTTGGAGTATTGTGTACAGTTCTGGTCACCGCATTATAAGAAGGATGTGGAAGCTTTGGAAAGGGTTCATAGGAGATTTACTAGGATGTTGCCTGGTATGGGGGTAAGGTCTTATGAGGAAAGGCTGAGGGCCTTGAGGCTGTTTTCATTCGAGAGAAGAAGGTTGAGAGGTGACCTAATTGAGACACATAAGATAAACAGAGGGTTAGATATTTTGGACAGTGAGAGCCTTTTTCCTCAGATGATGATGGCTAGCATGAGGGGACATAGCTTTAAATTGAGGGGTGATGTTGGATATGTTGGATAAACATATGGATGAAAATGGAATAGTGTAGGTTAGATGGACCTCAGAATGGTGCAATATCGAGGGCCGAAGGCCTGTACTGCGCTGTGATGTTCTATGTTCTAATCATGTTGATCCTGTGTTAATTTGTTGGTGGTTTAGATCGTAATCTGGAGATTATTCTCTTTCTGGCTCAGTTTTCTCGTTTAGCCCCAAGCTGCTCACATTTGCCCAGTAGAAGATCTTCGCTCTTTCCGTTGTATCACTGGTACCTATCATGGGCCATGACAATAAGATTTTTCCCCTCCCATTCCAAGTTCCTCTGCAGCCTGGAGGAGAGATCTTGAAGCCTGGCACCAGGCAGGCAACACAGCTCTTGGGACTCTTGATCCTGGCCACAGGGAAGAGTGCTTGGGCGCCAAACTATGTTCACTTGGAGGAACATTAAATAGCTATTGGTCATTATGCCAGTGATTGGATTGTATCGTAGGACTGAACTGAAGTCTGTTGGTGGCTGTCTATAAAAGCTTATTTATGGAATTTGCCTGTTTCTGATGGTCCCCGATGGGATAATGGCAAGGTTCAACTGACCATTGGAGACAGAGCAGCATTGACTTAGACGGGATGTGGCTAAGGACAGGTAACGTTTTGGACTTCCTAATTAAATGGCAACCAAAGTGAGAGAACAGAGTATCAGCCATTCAGGCTATACGTGGTGGTCAGTGTGGTTTTGTGGTTGTTGTGCAATGGTTGATGGTGAAGGGTAATGTCAGATTGCAAGCACTTGCCTGGTAAGCCAGTCTTTCTGGACGGGTATCCACTGAGTGGCGAGTTGTTCTGGGAGTGGCTAGTGGTAAGACATGGGTTGAATTTTTTCTGACTGGCACCTCACATGGTGCAGTGAGTATTTAATGAAGTATCTTTGGTGAGATCTAGTAAGCTGGGCCTCATGCAAGAATCCCTCCAGAAAATGCGATGCAACTCGATATTCACCAAGGAAAGCACAAGATCAGCCCATGCAGTTTAATTGACTGGTTTTCTAACACTGTTTACTTACTGGTTCTCAATGAAGTCTAATCAAAATCATGCTCTCCAATTCGTTTCAAGCACAGACCTTGATTATAATGATATTTTCATAAGCAGCGAGCTGTTATTGCTGAATTGTTCTGTCATAATTGAATCTTTGGTAGCTTTTATTAGTAATTTGACCATTTAAACTTAACTAAAAATTATTCACGTACCCAAAGCTTATCTACTGTAGACGATGGCTGCAAGAGTTATAAACAAATGTTAGTGTGTGATGTTTGTTGTCTGACCTTTTCTTTGGTGATTGGTCAGTAAAGGTTAATTCATTTACTTGTGCAGGAACTACTGTAATCAGAATTGTTTCTCGCGACACAATTCTCGAAGCCAAATTTAGGCATCATTCAATTCTGGACAAAAGCTAGATGAGCCCTTGATAAGGAGTCGTGTTTGAATCATAAAGGATTCTTCTGGTTCCTGTAATGACTCAGATTGGAGAGTTGCATTGTTTCTTTGCTTAGTCCCATTCCTCCACAGATTATAACAAATTTCAAACTTAACTAATTTGGTGATGTGTGCGGTTAGAGAGGTCTTTCAGGTTTAGTATGAAAAATAAATTTGGGTATCCCCTGCTATTTGAAAGCTTGCTTTACCCCACTTCATTTTTATGAAAGACCTACACTAATACTTGTTTTCACAAACTGAAAGAAATCCGAAGAATATTTTCACTTTTTCAACAGAAGGAAAAATTGTAATTGCTTCTTCGCTTTACGCCATTTCGGCTAACAAAGGGTCTCATCGGAATACTCTGCTTTCAGATAGCGGGGGAAACATGTAGCCATTTTAATTTGTGGCAAATACTAAATAACTGGTTTATACCCCCAAAAAAATTATTTAAAGATACAAGAATTCTTCACAAGTGGTAAAGATGAGTTTTTCAGCTCCGATGTTTTGTGAAGAAGAGTTGGAGAAACAAAGGGAGACAGAGCAGTGATCTTTTGCGTCTTGGAGAGGTCTCTCTCGAAGAATTCAAGATGTTCAAAAAATGTAAAACTAATCTTATTGCAACTGCAACTTGGGCCAGACAACTTCTCTCTCTCTGAAAATCCTTCAGACCCTATCCGAGCTCTCGGATTCTCATATTCTTTTACAAAATAATATTTAGGTCACATCTCTTCATACCATTCCCTGGATTAATATTTTTGTGTTAGTCTCCTTTGTTCTTACAAAAAGAAACCTTTTCTTCAATCCTAACTTGTATTATTAGAAAATAGAGTAAGAATTACAGAATCACAGACTTGTTATGGTGCAGAAGGAGGCCATTCAGCCCATTGACACTAGGTGATAGAACCAAGGCAAGAATAACCTCCTAGGAGTAAGTGAGGACTGCAGATGCTGGAGATCAGAGCTGAAAATGTGTTGCTGGAAAAGCGCAGCAGGTCAGGCAGCATCCAAGGAGCAGGAGAATCGATGTTTCTGGAAAGGCTCCTTCCTGAAACGTCGATTCTCCTGCTCCTTGGATGCTGCCTGATCTGCTGCGCTTTTCCAGCAACACATTTTCAGCCAAGAATAACCTCCTGTCTTTTCCCCGTGTCGCTGCACATCATTTCTATCCAAATAATGATCCAAATGGCTGCCTCAATTGAACCTGCCTCCACCATATTTCAAGGCAGTGCATTCTGAACCCAAACTCCTACCTGTCTGAATTTTGTTTCACAATGTCCTTGCTTTGTTTCCACATTACTTTAGAATAATAAGGGAGCATAACCTCAAAATTAGAGCTCACTTTCTCAGGGGTGATATCAGGAAGTAATGTTGTGCACATCAGAGTAGTGGAAATCCAGAATGTTCACACAGAAGATTATTTAAAGCTAAGAGTCAATTAAGAATTTTCAAACTGTTGATATACTCCCTCTAGGTAAAGATAGGAAAGAATATTTAGATCGAAGGCAGGAGTTAAGATGTCTCGAGGGACAGGGACGGAATGGGTCTCAATGTTCCTGTCTCCAGCTCCCAGCCCCACCACCGGCTCTGCTCCTGAGCTGAACACACTGATCCTTCCTGCAGCCTGAGAAAAAGCTCCTGTTCCCCACCCAAGCTTAGCGAGCCTCTGAGAGCCCCCCATGTAGCAACTCCTTTTCCCAGTCACTGAGTCTGGAAGCCACCATCCTTCTCCTCTCGCCTACCCTCGCCATCCTGGTCTTAGTTGGAACCATGTTCTACTTGAAAGAAAGAGGGTATGCCTTGAATAAAACAAAGAATTGTGGGTGCTGAAGATCTGAATGAAAACACAGAGATTGCTGTTGGAACTTAGCAGGTTGGAGAGGGGAGCAAAGTGGAGTTTTGAGTCCAGTGACTGTTCTTCAGATAAGTCTTGTGTTTGCAGAACACCTTTCACAACCTCTGAGTATCCCAAAATGATTTGTGGCTAATTAAGGGTTTTTTTTAGGATGGAGCAGGTTTGCGGGGCTGAATGACCTCCTCATGCTCCTATGATTGGCCAGTCTTTACCAATTAATCAGCTTTAGCAAAATCTAAACATCAGTGACAAGGCTTCAGCAGCCGGGATAGATGACTGTGTCAGAAGGTTAAAGGTAGCACTGTGACTCAGTGGTTAACACTGCTGCCTCACATCACCAGGGATCCCAGTTCCACCCTCGGGACTGTCTGTGTGGAGTTTGCACATTCTCCCCATGTCTGCATGGGTTTCCTGTGGGTGCTCCTGTTTCCTCCCACAGTCTAAAGATGTACAGGTTAGGTGGATTAGCCACGCTTCAGTCTCCAGGGATGTGCAGGTTAGGTGGATTGGCCATGGGAAATGCGGGATTCCGAGGATGGGGATGTGGATTTGAGATGGATGCTCTTCGGAGGTTTGGGTCTGAGTCAATGGGCCAAATGGCCAAATACCTCTGTACTGGAGGGCTTCTGTGGTAATATTTCCAAGATGGCAGTGGAATAAGATTCCTGAGCTGGAGTACGTATGCTCCATTTATTTCTTTTCTTTTTTCTCTCTCTCTCGTTTCATGCTTGTTTTTCTTTTTCTTTTTGTCTTCCATCCTTGGGCAGCATCAGTGATGTCTAGGATAAAAGTCAGCGCTGTCTCCCGGCCTCAGCGTGGTCATCCAGCCTCAGCACGGTCTCCCAGCATCAGTGCGGTCTCCCGGCATTAGCACAGTTTCCCGGCCTGAGTATGGACTCACGGCCTCAGCGCGGTCTCCCAGAGTCAGTGCAGTCTCCCGCCTTCAGCACAGTTTCCCGGCCTCAGTATGGACTCACAGCCTCAGCATGATCTCCTGGATAAGAGGTGATGCCCAGCGCAGTCGCAGTTAGGAGGACTGTTATTCTGAACAAGGAGACAGTAAGAATCGAAGTGAATTGAATTGAATTTATTGTCATAGTGAAAAGCTTTGTCTTGTGATACAGGCAGATCCCATTGTTAAGTAGCATGAATGATAAATAATAGGTAAATAGCAGCAAAAGCAAAAACACAGGTACAGGCGAATGTTAAGAGTTTGTGAGTCCATTCAGTATTCTAACAACAATAGGGTAGAAACTGTTTCAAAACCGGCTGGTGCATGTGTTCAGGTTTCTGTACCTTCTCCCTGATGGTCGAGGTTGTAGAAAAACATTGTCAGGGTGGGGTGGATCTTTGAGAATGCTGGCGGCCTTTCCTTGACAGCGGGCCTGGTAGATGGATCCTACAGATGGGAGGTTGGATTTTGTGATTAACTGCCGATTCTGGAAGTCAGAGTCCATAGGTGTGAAGCTGGAAGAGCACAGCAGGTCAGACAGCATCCGAGGAGCAGAGTTTCGCGATCAAACACTTCATCCTGACTTTGATTTTCCTGCTCCTCGGATGCTGTCTGACCTGCTGTGCTTTTCCAACTTAACATCTGTTGACATTGTTATTCTGAACTTTAATTTCTCTCTTTTTCTAATTTATTGCTTGACTTTTTAATTTCTTGACTTTCCTCAATGTTTTTCCCTAAGAATTTGTACTTAAGAATCTGGGTCTATGTATCGTGCTGTAAGCACTGACTTGTAAGCTTTTCACTGGACTCATGTAAATACATGTGACAATAAAACTAATTCAATTCAAGATACAAACATAAATCAGTTAATTAGTAAACTTCTTGATTCTACCTTCTCATTGAAGAAAATTATTGTTGATGTCAAACAACAATTTTATTTTCCTGCCCAAAACTCATCGCCCTTGATTCAATACCCTACAATATGGAAACAATCCCTTCGGCCCAATAAGTCCATACCTACCCTCTGAAGAGCAACCCACCCTAACCCTGACTAATATACCTAACACTATAGACAATTTAGCATGGCCAATCCACCTAACTTGCACATCTTTGGACTGTGGGAAGAAACCAGAGCACCCAGACACAGGGAGAATATACAAACTCCACACAGACAGTCACCCGAGACAGGACTTGAACTTGGGTCCCCACTGTTCTGAGGTAATAATGCTAACCACTGAGCCACTGAGCCACCACTTGAATGATCTATCACTCTGTGTCTGAAATGTTTTCAATGACTGAATATCCGCTATCAACGGGAACCAAGATCCAAGCATGTTTCCAAGAAAACATCGACACTGACACAAAAAAAGTCACATAGTTTGTCCTCAAGATGTGGCGCATGGGAGAGATTGTCACAATATGGTACGTGCACTGTGAACAAAAAAAAATCACTTGCCTTGGCAATAATTTAATGAAAAAATGTCTTTGGGTGTCAAGCAAGTCCCTGTTTTTGATATAACAGATGGTACCAGTCATTGAATTATGCATTCATACCCTCCTTGCTGACTGCCAGCATTTATCTTTTGGGCTAATTTGAATGAAATATCAGCAGTGAATTGAGGATTTAGTGCAGGCCTTTTTGTCATTAGCGTCAGATAAACTTTAGTAAGTAACTGTGCTGAATCATGAGAATTCCCAAAGTGTGGAGGCAGGCCATTTGGCCCCTTGAATCCACACCAAACCTCTGAAGAGCGTCCCACCTTGTAACCCTGCAATTCCCATGACTAATCCACCTAGCCTGCACATCCCTGAACACTATGGGGCAATTTAGCATGGCCAATCTACCCCAACCTGCATGTCTTTGGACTGTAGGAGCAAGCTCACACAGACAGGAGGAGAATGTGCAAACTCCATCCAGACAATCAGATAATCAGAGGGTTAGCCTTTTTCATCAGATGGTGATGGCTAGTATGAGGGGATGATTTGGAGATGCTGATGCTGGTCTGGGGTGTACAAAGTTAAAAATCGCACAACACCAGGTTATAATCCAACTTTAACTGGAAGCACTAGCTTTCGGAGCGCCGCTCCTTCATCAGGTGGTTGTGGAGGGTACAATTGTAAATTCTGTGTCTTACAATTGTGTACTCCATAACCACCTGATGAAGGAGCAGTGCTCCGAAAGCTAGTGCTTCCAGTTAAACCTGTTGAACTATAATGTGGTGTTGTGATTTTTAAGTATATGGGGAGATAGCTTTAAATTGAGGGATGAAGTTGGCTACTGCAGATGCTGGAGATTGGAGTCAAGGTAAGAGTGGTGCTGGAAAAGCACAGCAGTGCAGGCTGGATACGAGGAGCAGGAAAATCGATGATTCGGGTAAAAGCCCTTCAGCAGGAATCCTGATGAAGGATTCTGATGCCGTTCCTGATGAAGGGTTTTAGCCCGAAACATCGACTCTCCTATTCCTCAGATGCTGCCTGACCTGCTGTGCTTTTCCAGCACCACTCTAAGGGTGACAAATATAGGACAGGTGTCTGAGGTAGTTTCTTTACTCAGAGTAGTAGGGGTAGGAACACACTGCCTGCAACAGTAGTAGACTCACCAACTTTAAGGTCACTTAAATGGTCATTGGATAGACATAAGGACGAGAATGGAATAGTGTAGGTTAGATGGGCTTCAGATTGGTTTCACAGGTAGGAGCAACATCGAGGGCTGAGGGGCCTATACTGCACTGTAATGTTCTATATACAGTCACCTGAGGGTGGAATCAAACCCAGGGTCCCTGGCACTGTGAGGCAGCAGTGCTAAGCCCTATTGTTTTGAGTGTTTGTACTTCCCGATGCTAACTGGTGTAAAGGAGAACACTATCCCATAGGTAGCTACATGGAGCACAATGCGATTCATTGAATCAGGTACCAGGAGGTTTTGAGAAAGCCTTAGCATCACGCTGTGAGAGATCGATGAGGTTTAGAGGATCCTGCTATGAGTAGGAGAGGATAATACCTTTAATGACCGCAACATGTCCGAAACAGCTTCACATCAACTGACGTGTTTTTCAAAGGGGAGTCACTACTGTAGTGAAGGAGGTGTGTCAACCAATGAATACACAGCAGGATCCCACAAACTGTTACTTGATAACAACCTGGCTGTTTGCTTTATGTGATGTTGAATCTTTAAGACCACAGTTCCCATCAAAGAAACATAGACTCGTACAGTACAGAGGAGACCCTTCACCCCATCATGTCTGTACCACCCAATGCATACCAACGCCAATACTCATCCCACTTTCCCATAGCCTTCAGCTTTATTCGCTCTTGTTGGATTTGGTCAATAGGAGCAAGATGGTTCAGCCATTCGGCCCATCAAGCCTTCTGTCTCATTCACCTGACTCTCCATCTCGATAGCATGTTCCCCCTCACTCCCCATAACTCTTGACATCTTTAGCCTCTAAGAAATCTGTATATCTCTTTTTTAAGCACGTTCATCCTACTCCAAAGCCTTCTGGAGTAGAGAATTCCACAAGTTCGCAACCCTCTGAATGAATAAATTTCTCCTCAATAGTCCAAAATTGGAGACTGAGTCATGTTCTGGAGTCTGTGTGACTGTGTTTCCCTGCCCGTTCGTCTGTCTGTCCAGATGCCTCTTGAATGTTGCTATCATAACTGCTTCAATCACCTTCCCTTGGCAGCACATTCCAGGCACCTACCACCCTCTGTGTACACCTCCTTTAAACATGTCCCCTCTCATCTTAAACCTATGCCCTGAGTATTTGACATTTCTATTCTGGGAAAGAGATTCCAACTATCCACCCTATGTCTGCCTCGCATCACTTTATATACTTCTATCAGGTTACTCCTCAGCCTGAGGGTGGCACATTGGCTCAGTGGTTAGCACTGCTGCCTCACAGCACCAGGGACCCAGGCTCGAGTCCACCCTCAGGTGACTGTCTGTGTGGAGTTTCCACATTCTGCATGTGTTTCCTTCGGGTGCACTGGTTTCTTCCAACAGTCCAAAGATGTGCAGGTTAGGTGGATTGGCCATGCTAAATTCTGCTGCAGTGTCCAGGGATGTGTGGGTTAGCCATGTGGGGTGCAGGGCTACAGGGATTGGGTGGGATGGTCAGTGTGGACTTGATGGGCTGAATGGCCTGCTTCCACACTGTAGGGATTGTTTCAGCCTCTGACAGTCTAGTGAAAACAATCCAAGTTTCTTCAACATATGCTTACAACTAATATACTCCAAACCAGGCAACATCCTAGTAAACCCCTTTTGTACCCCCTCCAAGACCTCTACATCCTAGCCAGAAGATAATAACAGGAATGTTAGCAGGAGACCAAAATAATTTATTATAATGGTGAGCAACAGGGTCATTCTAAAGGACAGAGTGTAGGTGCTCTGCAAAGTGGTGACCTAGTCTGTGCTTGGCTTCGCCAATGTAAAAGACACTGCATTGTGAGCAATGAATGCAGTGGACGTGATACAATATATCATTTGTCTTCCTAACAGCTTGCTTCAAAGAAGCCAGCATATCTCTTCCTATTGGCCTCAGATGATTTGCCAGGCCAGGCCTTGGATGTAAGAATTCCTAGAGATGGGAATTTCAGTTGAAGCCACCCTTCATCACCGTTGACAGCTTTGACCTTACTTGTGATGGATTGAGAGTCCAACTATCTACTCCCTTGCTTCGTGTAATTAATGCCCCTGTGTCATCATAGGAGCCGAAATATCCATCAAGTTATACGGTAATTGTGTCAGCTGTGACAATGAGCTTCTCTAGACTGAAGGAGAAACTGTTGTCTTCTGGTGAAAGATGGAGCAGATTGGTCCAAGACCCACTGGAGTTTAGAAGATTGGAATATCCAAGATGGAGGACAGGTAGTTGGAGGATCTGAGCTACAGGGAGAGGCTGAACAGGCTGGGGCTGTTTCCTCTGGAGTGTCGGAGGCTGAGGGGTGACCTTATAGAGGTTTACAAAATTATGAGGGGCATGGATAGGATAAATAGGCAAAGTCTTTTCCCTGTGGTGGGGGAATCCAGAACTAGAGGGCATAGGTTTAGGATGAGAGGGGAAAGATAAAAAGAGACCTACAGGGTAACTTTTTCACACAGAGGGTGGTACGTGTATGGAATGAGCTGCCAGAGGAAGTAGTGGAGGCTGGTACAATTGCAACATTTAAGAGGCATTTGGATGGGTATATGAATAGGAAGGGTTTGGAGGGATATTGGCCGGGTGTTGGCAGGTGGGACTAGATTGGGTTGGGATATCAGGTCAGCATGGATGGGTTGAACCGAAGGGTCTGTTTCCATGCTGTACATCTCTATGACTCTTTTAAGGTAGTGGTTGGCAGATTTAAAACGGAGGTGGGGAGGAATTACTTCTCTCAAACGTGGAATTCACTCCCCCAGAGTGTGGTGGATGCTTGTACATTGAATAAATTTACAAGGATGTTACCTGGCCTCAAGGGTCTGAGATAGAGGGAGAGTTTGGACAAACTGGGACTTTTCTCTTTGGAGCGTAGGAGACTGAAGGGTCCTTATAGAGCTGTATAAGATCATGAGAGGCATGGATAGGGTGAATGCAGCAGTCTTTTTCCCAGGGGTGGGGAATCAGTTTAAGGTTAAAAGGGAAAGAAGGAAAGGATAAAAGGGAATCTGATGGGAAACTTTTTTTACACAGAGGGTGTTATGCATATGGAATGAGCTGCCAGCAGAAGTGACTGAGGTGGGTACATTAACAACATTTAAAAGGCATTTGGATGTATGCATGGATAGGAAAGGATTAGAAGGATATGGGCCAAGTGCAGGGAAAGGCGGTTACCGTGAATGGATATTTTGGTCGGCATGGATCAGTTTGGGCCAAAGGGCCTGTCTCCATGCTTTAGGACTCTATGAGGAGATAAACAAATTTGTAATTAGTAACGGGTTGAAGGGTTATGGGAGCGGACAAGAAAGTGGAGTTGAGGCCGAGATGAGATCAGCCGGGATCATACTTATTGGGAGAGCTGTCTCGTCTGATGTTCTTATGTTTCTGCAGGCTTTACCAGGGTAGATACTGAGAGAATGTTTCACCACATGTGGGAGATGATTTCAAACTCAGAAGCACGGCTTCAAGACAATGGGTTTCCCATTTCAGCCAGAACACGACAAGCAATTTTACTCAGAGGTGAGTCCCAGACTGGAGGCTGGCACAGGGGTGAGACCCGGACTGGACGCTGTTGAGGGGAGGGGAGTCCCGGACTGGAGGCTGGCAAGGGGAGGTGAGTCCCGAGCTGGAGGCTGGTGTGAGGAGGGGTCTCCCAGACTGGACGCTGGCACGGGGAGGTGAGTCTCAGACTGGAGGCTGGCGAGGGAAGGGGGCTCCCAGACTGGAGGCTGGCAAAGGGAAGGGAGTCCTGGACTGGACGCTGTCACGGGGAGGTGAGTCTCGGACTCGAGGCTGGTGAGGGAAGGGGAGTCCCAGACTGAAGACTAGTGAGTGGAGGTGTGTTCCGACTGAAGGCTGTTGCTTCATATAAAATAGTCACATTTCTGTGAGTTTGAGCTTCATGCATTAACATCAGTGTCTGACTGAGGGGGTTCTGCATTTCCACAGGCCAAGGCTTATTTCTGCCGACATGGGGCTCAATCCCACCACTGACTTTAAATGCAAACTGGAATCTAGGGCTGGTCTCAGTGATGGTGACTCTGAAGCTGTCATCAATTGTTGGGATAAACCATCCAGTTCACTAATGTCCTGTAGGGAATGAAATCTGCCATTCTTACCTGGTCTGGCCAATGTGAGACTCCAGACCCACAGTGATGTGGTTGACCTGTACATGCCCTCTGAAATAGCCAAGAAAGCTACTAAGTTCAAGAGCAATTAGAGATGGGCAGCAAAGGGTGACCTTGCCTGTGCTGCCCACATTCAATGAACAAATAATTATTGGCAATGCTCTCTGTTAAATAATAGGATGAGCATGTTTAAATGGAGGCATTTAGCACTTTTTTTTTAACCGTTATTTTAAGAAAAGCAGAGAATTCTGAGTTTCCTGATTTACATCCTTCAACTGTCCAACATCACCACAGTACATTATTTACAGACCAAATCAGAAATTGCTGGAAAAACTCAGCACGGTTTGGCAGCACCTATGAAGTGAAGGCAGAATTAACATTTCAGATCCAGTGACCCTTCTTCAGAATCCTTTGAATTTTATTTACAGTAAATTATCTTGTAATCTGTTCACTTGCTGTTTATGGGACCGTGCTAATTGCAAACTCAAGATGCCACATTTACTCTCCATAACAATGTAAACTGAACTTCAAAACTAATTCATTCACTGGGAAACAGATTGTGACCTCGTTGTAACTGGAAATCCCTTTTTTGTTTCTCAGTGCGAGGAAGCGCAATGAGAGGAAGATTCAAATGTTGACATTGGACCCTACGCGAGGGATTTCCCTGTTAAGTATGAGACCCTTAAAACAAATCTCATTTACCTCCCTAATCCCCACTGTAGTGATCGGAATACAGTTGACCTCAGACTATGAGCTCCAAAAACAGAAATTGCTGGAAAAGCTCAGCAGGTCTGGCTGTATCTGTGGAGAGAAATCAAAGTTAACATTTCAGATCGAGCGACCCTTCCTCAAGAATCGTGTTCTGGACCCTTAAACTCTCATCTCTCAGGAAGGGTCACTGGACCCAAAACGTTTACTCTGATTTCTCTCCACAGATACAGCCAGACTTGCTGAGTTTTTCCAGCAATTTCTGTTTTTTGTTTCTGATTTACAACATCTGCGATTCTTCTGGTTTTTATTCAGAATACATGTTTCCTGATTGGCCATTAACCTGGTCCTTTCCGGGAGTTTTGGCTGACAGATATAAAAAGGATGTGGAGGTGCCAGTGTTGCAGATGAGTGGATAAGGTCAGAGATCGCTCGACACCAGGTTATAATCCAACAGGGTTTAAATCAGAGTGGTGCTGGAAAAGCACAGCAGGTCAGGCAGCATCCGACGAGCAGGAAAATCGACGTTTCGGGCAAAAGCCCATCCAACAGGTTCAGTTGAAATCACAAGCTTTCTCAGCGCTGCTCCTTGATCAGGTGACCTGACGGAGGGGCAGCTCTCCGAAAGCTCGTGATTTCAAATAAACCTATCGGGCTATCACATGGTGTCGTTAGAGGACTGTCAGAGGCTCTGTCCCCACGAGCAGCTGGCTGTGAGCTAGCTGGTCAGAGTCCATGTACTCTGCGCGTGTAAATAAAGGGTGACTATGTGACAGGATACCAGCCTTTGTGGAGTTATTTCACCCATAATATCCAACAATCTCATGACAAGCTAACATTGTGCTTGCAAGCTTGTCAGCGCAGCTATCGAATCGAGTGAAAAAGGCCTTGGATCCATGTCTACACCTCCGTAAGCTGTTCTGAAGTGTGTGGCGCACCAGTAACCGAGCTCAGACTGTCACACTTGATCAAGTAAATATTTTTTTCTCTCTTTTAAAAGCAAACAGAGGAGCACAGCATGAGCTCTCCCAAGCATTCTAGGCGGTTGATGGGGGATGCATCTGGTTCTTAACGTGACACGGACCACTGAGAACGCATCATTCTTCCTGAACCTGACAGCACACTGTAAATATTACAGATTGGTCAGAGGCAAATGATGTGCATGCTCCCAACAATACAAATCGTGAGTAATTTGGCCCAATAATGATTGATTGAATTCATGCAGTTGTTTGGCTTTTATCTAGTTGTGGCACACAGATCACTCGTTCTAGCTTTCTTTCACTTTGATTTGTCTGCTCGTTCTTATCATGAACACAGTCCTGTCTTTCGGGAATATATGAATAATTCCTAGTGTATTCAAAGAGAGTTCTTGTGAGTGTACAATCTAATGTTTTGGCCTTCAGTGAAATCCAGTCAATGAGGTACCTTCTGCCTAAGGCTTTACATGTTAGAGTTTCATTCTCTTTAAAGTCTGGCAATATTTTATTCAAATGTTTTTTTTGATCACGCACAATTTCCCTTAAGAATAATATTTTTGACAAATTCTTTTGTTCATGCAACTGCACTTCTAATGTGATTCAATTTTTAAACAGATTAATGTTGCTTCAAAACAGCTTTCTTTTCTGTGTACAGAATCACTTGTTTATAAAAACGCTTGTGGAGAATAGGAAATCGACCTGATATGTTAACTCTGCTTTCTCTCCATAGAGGCTGCCAGACCTGCTGAGCTGCTCCAGTGATATCTGTTCTTCTTACACGATAAGTTAACCCTGAATCAACCAGCTGCACTGCAACGTATTCACTTATGCCCTCTGATCTTAGGCATGTTATTCATGGGAAAGAGGTTCTCATGATCTACTCTGCCATAGAGATGTACAGCATGGAGACACACTCTTTGGTCCAACTTGTCCATGCCAAGCAGATATTCTACAGTGATCTAGTTCCTTTTGCCAGTATTTGGCCTTATCGCTCTCAATCCATCCTATTCATAGAACATAGAACATAGAACATAGAACAATACAGCACAGAACAGGCCCTTCGGCCCACGATATTGTGCCGAACATTTGTCCTAGCTTAAGCACCCATCCTTGTACCTATCCAATTGCCGCTTAAAGGTCACCAAAGATTCTGACTCTACCACTCCCACAGGCAGCGCATTCCATGCCCCCACCACTCTCTGGGTAAAGAACCCTATACCTTCCACCCTTTACCTTAAATTTATGTCCCCTTGTAACACTCTGTTGTACCCGGGGAAAATGTTTCTGACTGTCTACTCTATCTATTCCTCTGATCATCTTATAAACCTCTATCAAGTCATCCTTCGCCGTTCCAATGAGAAAAGGCCTAGCACTCTCAACCTATCCTCGTACGACCTATTCTCCATTCCAGGCAACATCCTGGTAAATCTTCTCTGCACCCTCACCAAAGCTTCCACATCTTTCCTAAAGTGAGGCGACCAGAACTGCACACAGTACTCCAAATGTGGCCTAACCAAGGTCCTGTACAGTTGCAACATCACTTCACGACTCTTGAATTCAATCCCTCTGCTAATGAACGCTAATACACCATAGGCCTTCTTACAAGCTCTATCCACCTGAGTGGCAACTTTCAAAGACCTATGAACATAGACCCCAAGATCCCTCTGCTCCTCCACCTCACTAAAAACCCTACCGTTAACCCTGAATTCCGCATTCTTATTTGTCTTTCCAAAATGGACAACCTCACACTTGGCAGGGTTGAACTCCATCTGCCACTCCTCAGCCCAGCTCTACATCATATCCAAGTCCCTTTGCAGCCGACAAGAGCCCTCCTCACTATCCACAACTCCACCAATCTTCGTATCATCTGCAAATACGAATCCCATCCAGATGCCTTTTAAATGCTGTAATTCTACCAGCCTCCATCACCTCCTCTGGCAGCTCTTTCCATACGCGTACCACCTTGTCCACGATAAAGGTCTCTTTTAAATCTTTCCCCTCTCACCTTAAGCCAATACCCTCCAGTTTTGGACTCCCCGACCCTGGGGAAAAGATTTTGGATATTCTCCCAATCCATTGACTCTCCATGATTTTATAAGCTTCTGTAAGGTCAACCCCATCCAGTTCACTAACGTCCCCTGTGGAAAGAAATGTTGCCCTGATCTATAGCAATGTGGTTGACACTTAACTGACCTCCAGGCAATTAACAAACATCTCAAAAATAGCAGATACTAGGAAGGTGTCACAATGTCAGAGGATTCCTGTGATAACTCCATACATTAAACTCTTTATGAAACTTGTTGAGCATGAGTTCCCTTGGTAACAGGCAATGGCCTGTTCAGCTGGAACTCCTCACCTGAGCCCTGTGTAATAGCATCTCTGGACAGGTTAATGTAGGCTAAATAAACAAAATAAAATTACAAAGCCTACCTCTTGTGGCTCAATAGTGGTATCACTATTTCTGGATCAGACAGCCTGGGTTCAAGTCCCATCTGCTCCACAGTTGTGTAATAACATTTTTGGGCAGGTCGATTTAAAAAAAAACAGATTAATAGAAATTCAATCAGTCCCACTCCCTTCCTGCTCTCTCTGCCCTTCTCTCACTTATGATGATTTGTCGTGGCCTATTTGTAAAGGCTTTGCTTGTAAATGTTCAATTGCCTGCACGGGTATGTTATTGGTCAGGGTTACTGTGTTAAAATAAAAAGCAAAGAAAAGGTCACAATGTCTTGGTGGTGGGAAGGTGGCTTTGTTGTGCGTGATATAATTCGGGATGTAAAGAAAGAAAAAGAAGAAAAAGCAGACCCAACCTCTTCCCACTCTCCCTCTCTGTCCCTCACTGTTGGTAGCTGGCATTATCCATAATGAGCTGCGCATGTAACTATTCAATTGGTCACATGGGTGTTTTACAGGTGGCGGTTAATTGTTAAAATCAAAAAAAATGGTCACAGTGATTTGGTGATGGTAGAGTAGCTCTGTGTGTGTAATAATCTCTCCAGATATAGAGAAGAGAAAAAAGGAAAACCAAAAAAAAAGCAGACCCAGGGGTGTTATTGCGGTGCAATGGTAGCAAATCTAACTCCAGATCGGGAAGTAGCCTGTTTGAATCACGTCAGGCTTAAGCAGCTTCTCCTCAGCTCAACCTCCTATACTTTGGGAACTGTGGTAGCACAATGGTAGTGTCCCTGCCACTGAGCTCGGAGACCAAGATTCAAGTTCCACCTGCTCCAGACGAATGTCATTACATCCTTGATCAGATTGCTTAGAAAATATGAAGGGCTTTTGTACGAAATGTTGATTTTCCTACTCCTCGGATGCTGTCTGACCTATTGTGCTTTTCCAGCACCACACTCACGAACCCAGACGATTAATAGCTAAAAACAAATTTAAAAAGTCACGGTGGTTTGGTGGTGGAGAAAAACAAAACATTCAGTTGTGTGTACGTGCATTTCAGGAAATAAGTAAAAGGCAGATGAAAGGCAGGGTAGTGTCCCTTTCCCTGGGCCAAGAGACCCAGGTTCAAGTCCCACTTGCTCCAGAGATGTGTAATAGCATCCCTGAACAGGTAGATTCATAAATATATATAATAGAAAGCAGAGGCAGGGATGGGTCTGCAGAACTGTCCTCCCTGGGCTGGGATGAGTCTACATACATTATGAGTAGTGGCTCTACTTTGGTTTGGAGGAGCCGGTGTTGGACTGGGGTGTACAAAGTTAAAAATCACACAACACCAGGTTATAGTCCAACAGGTTTATTTGGAAACACGAGCATTCAAATCACTGATGAACCACCTGATGAAGAAGCAGTGCTCTGAATTCTAGTGTTTCCAAATTAACCTGTTGGACTGTAACCTGGTGTAATGCGATTTTTAACTCACTTTTAGTATCCAACAATAAACAATGTTCTTTTCCAGGTGGGCTTCCTGAGTTATTACAATCCTTCAGACTGTGATATACGACTCTCCATACAGAGAGAAAACTTACTCCTCTCCACTTCTGAGCATAAGGCTTCTGTGTCACCCCCATTTCCTTCTGTAAATAAATGACCCAGTCTTCAGGCATCTCTCCCCTACATTGTAGAACTTCATTCCTGACCCTGTCCCCACTGCTACATCTCTCCACATCTCCAAACCTCTTCTCATAAAGCAGTCCATCCAGTAAAAGACAGACATTTACTCCTGTTCAATGCTTCCAATGCTATCAGAGCACTCCAAATGCATTCATCGTCATTGAAAAACCTTTCATTAAAGGCTAATAACTATTTTTTTTAATGAAGGATGTTCCTTCTGGAGTTCAGACCAATGAGAGGTGATCTTATGAAACCATGAGAGATTCAGAAAGGGCTGAACTGTGAGGATGGTTCTCCTAACGGGGACCCTATGGGTCTCGGTTTCAAATTAAAGGCCTTGCGTTGAAGGTGACGATGAGGAGGAATTTCTTTCCCTTGTGAATCATGAATCTATGGAATTCTTACCCCCACCAGGGAGCAGTGGAGGCTGGCTCTTTGAGTAGATTGGAGGAAGAGTTTGACACATTTGTGAAGCTTTGGGGAGTCGAGGGTTGTGGGGAGCAGACCAGTAAGTAGAATTGAGGCAAAGATCAGATCACCCAGAGGGAAAAAGCAGTAAAGAACCAGGGAAAATAAAAATACTCTTGGCCTATTGCACCATCATTTTGGAAGTATACTGGAAAAAACAGTCTGTCAATTACATTGGTTGTATTTTCTTCCTCTTCTGGGATTATACATGATCTGATCAAACCATAGAATCCCTACAGTGCGGAAGCAAACCATTTTGCCCACCAAATTCACACCAACTCTCTGAAGAGAATCCCACCCCAGACTTGTAACCCTGCATTTTTCATGGCTAAACTACCTCACCTGCACACTAAGGGGGAGTTTCTCACGGCCAATCCATCTAACCTGCACACCTTTCGACTGTGGGAGAAAACCCACGCAGACACAGGGAGAAGTGCAAACTCCACACAGTCGCCTGAGGCTGGAGTCTAACCCAGGTCCTGGTGCTGGGAGGCAGCAGTGCTATCCACTGAGCTACTCTGCCATCTGGTAAACCAGGCTCAGGATTGCAGGAGAATCTATGGACTACTCGTTCTGTCCAGTAATTGGACCTTAAATGTTAACTCTGATTTCTCTCCGCAGATGCTGCCAGACCTGCTGAGCTTTTCCAGCAATTTTCATTTTTGTTTCTGATTTACTGCATCCATTGTGCTTTCGGTTTTGACTCCTTCTGTCATGTTTGATGTTGTTCTGAATGAGCCAATATATGCACTGCAAGATCCCACAAATGGTCAAGTGATAAATTACCAGGTGCTGTGTTTTTTTTAATGAGGTTGGTTAGAAGACAAAGATGGACCTGGCCAACAGGGAGTACACTTACTTTGATCTTTTATATCTGCCTCAGAATGCATTATTCATAAGACTGTTCTAGTGTAGCACTTCCTCAATAATAGTGTTAGAGTTGATTCTGGCATTTAGTCTCTGTATGTGACTTAAGCCCATGAATGTCTGATTCACAGGCGCGAGTGTAAGTAACTGAAAAAGTCTTCAATTCTGATCCACCCTCGAGGGATACATTCCACATGAAAGACGTGACACATTTACAGTTTGGAAACTCTTCAGTCACAACAGACCAATGCTCCAGCTGTGACTTCAAAGCAGCCACAGCCATCAGTAGCACAGAAAACATTGACGTCATTGTCTGATTATTTGAAAACCACACCCTCAATCGGTAAAAACACAATGAGTTTTGCCAGAGCTGAGGCCACTCCCTATTGACTTGATGATTGCAGCAACTCGGGGCAAGAGCAGAAATCCCAGAGAACATTCTCACAAGTGAATAGGACTGGACAGTGGGAAGTCAGGAAATTCTATCCCTGAGGAAAGGGTTAATATGAATTGCATATTACATCAGCTTCCTTTGTTGCAAACCTACACAACAGTTATGTCGCTTCCCGTCAGGATCCAAAGCATTTCTGGACTGAGGTTTCTGTGAAGTCATTCGGCTTTTCATTAACCTCCTCTGCACATCGAGGTGCAACCTTAACCCTCTCTGTCATATCGGAAAGAGAGGTTAGTGGGAGGTGATGGAACGATATCTGTGTAACTTTATTCTTGGTCCAAAAGCCAACCACAGTCAGATTGTCCTCAGAGGAATGCTTTTCAGTCAAATGAGTCAGTATTTTCACTACAAATCACACTATCGTGTTAAGAAATTATGCTTGTCACAGAGAAGTATAGAACAGGAACAGGCCTTTCGGTTCAACTCGTCCTATTTGACAGCATTTGGCCCATATCCCTCTAAACCCTTCCTATTCATATAACCATCCAGATGCTTTTTAAATGTTATAATTGTACCAGCCTCCACCATTTCCTCTGGCAGCTCATTCCATACATGCACCAGCCTCTGTGTGAAAGTATTGCCTTTTAGGTCCCTTTTAAGTCTTTCCCCTTTCACCTGAAACGCACGCCCTCTAATTTTGGACTCTGCCACATTGGGGAAAAGATCTTGGCTGTTCACTGTATCCATGCCCCCTCATGATTTTCTAAACTTTTATAAGGTCACCCCTCAACCTCCAACACTCCAGGAAAAATAGTTCCAGCCTCTCCCTACAGTTCAACCCCTCATTGTAAATCTTTTCTGCACCCTTTCAAGTTTCACAATCTCTTTCCTATAGCAGGGAGACCAGGATTGAACGCAGTGCTCTGAAAATAGCCTAACCAAAGTCCTGTACAGATGCAACATGACCTCCCAACTCCTGTACTTAATGCACTGACCACAGTTGGTCAGCAGCTGTTTGAAGTATGATGATCTCTGTTCATCCACAACTGAGCACAGTGGGATATTCCTCTGTCAGGAACTGGGTGTCAGTGTTAGAAAGGGCAGTCGACTTAAAGATAAAGCAGTACAGCCGCGGAGTTGCTTGAGAGGCGTAGATGCTGTCTGGACTTTGTATTTAAGAGCTGGCTCTGGGCTCTTGTGATGCAGCGACAATGTCCATTAGCCTGAACCAGGAGGCCAGGGTTCAAATCCCACCTGCTCCAGCAATACGTCATAACATCTTTGAACAGGTTGATGCAAAAAATAAGGAAGAGCTGGGTTCTGAGGAAGAATAACAAGAGCTGGGATCTTCCATCCAGTTAAAGTAGCTCAGTCTTGGAGTGAAGATTGCAGCTAAGAGCTTTTGCGGTACAATAGTAGAGTCCCTACCTTGAGGGCTACATGATTCTGGTTCAAGTCTCACCTGCTTCAGAGTTGTGTGATGACATGTTTAAAAAAGGTCGGTTAGAAATATCTCCACGTATGTGTTGAACCTTTCTCATTCAATCCCTGACTAATCTCCCTCTGTCTCCTTCACATTGAGAGCTATTGCATTGATCTTAATGGGATTGGAAGGTAAATTGATTAATTGGAAATTATTTGGTGATGTAGTGGTGGTGAATAATGGAGGTAATTAACATGGAGTCATTTTGTGATGGAGAAAAAAACATCTTCAGTTGTGTGTGATAGTACCTCCTGGATGTACTTGTTCTGGAAAAAGAGCATCAAGGAGAAAGTGAGGTCTGCAGATGCTGGAGATCAAAGTTGAAACTTTATTGCTGGAACAGCACAGCAGGTCAGGCAGCATCCAGGGAACAGGAGATTCAACGTTTCGGGCACAGGCCCTTCTTCAGGAATGAGCAGAGAGTGTTCAGCAGGAGAAGATAAAAGGTAGGGAGGAGGGACTTGGAGGAGGGGAGTTGGAAATGTGATAGGTGGAAAGAGGTCAAGGTGAGGGTGATAGGTCGGAGTAGGGTGGAGGCGGAGAGGTCAAGAAGAAGACTGCAGGTCAGGAAGGCGGTGCCGGGCTGGAAGGATCCGGCTGAGACAGGGTGGGGGGAGGGGGGATGAAGAAACTGGTGAAGTCCAAGTTCATCCCCTGCGGTTGGAGGGTTCCCAGTCGGAAGATAAGACGCTCCTCCTCCGACCGTCGGGTTGTTGTGGTTTGGCGGTGGATGAGTCCAATGACCTGCATATCCTCGGTGGAGTGGGAGGGGGAGTTGAAATGCTGTGCCACAGGTTGGTTGGGTTGGTTCGTCCGGGTGGCCCAGAGGTGCTCTCTGAATCGCTCCGCAAGTAGGCGGCCTGTCTCCCCAATATAGAGGAGGCCACACCGGCTGCAGCGGATGCAGTAGATGATGTGGGTGGAGGTGCAGGTGAATCTGTGGCGGATATGGAAGTTTCCCTTGGGGCCTTGGAGAGAAGTGAGGGGGGAGGTGTGGGCGCAAGTGTTGCACCTCCTGCGGTTGCAAGGGAAGGTGCCGGGAGTGGTGGTTGGGTCGGTGGGGGGTGTGGATCTGACAAGGGAGTCGCGGAGGGAGTGGTCTCTACGGAAAGCTGATAGGGGAGGGGAGGGAAATATATCCTTGGTGCTGGGGTCTGTTTGGAGGTGGCGGAAGTGACGGCGGATGATGCGCTGTACATGGAGATTGGTGGGGTGGTAGGTGAGGACCAGTGGGGTTCTGTCCTGGTGGCGGTTGGAGGGGCGGGGCTCAAGGGCGGAGGAGCGGGAAGTGGAGGAGATGCGGTGGAGGGCACCGTCGACCACGTCGGGGGGGAAATTGCGGTCCTTGAAGAAGGAGGCCATCTGTGTTGTACGTATTTTGAACTGGTCCTCCTGGGAGCAGATGCGGCGGAGACGAAGGAATTGGGAGAATGGGATGGCGTTTTTACAGGGGGCAGGATGGGAGGAGGTGTATTCCAGGTAGCTGCCGCCGCGATATTAACCGCTACCTGAACTCCCACACTCCCCCCACCCACTCCAACCTCTCACCCTCGGAACGCGCAGCCCTCCACTCCCTCCGTTCCAACCCCAACCTCACCATCAAACCAGCTGACAAGGGAGGCGCAGTAGTAGTTTGGCGCACTGACCTTTACACCGCTGAGGCCAAACGCCAGCTCGCAGATACCTCCTCCTACCGTCCCCTTGACCATGACCCCACCCCCCACCACCAAACCATCATCTCCCAGACCGTCCATAACCTCATCACCTCAGGGGACCTCCCATCCACCGCCTCCAACCTCATAGTCCCACAACCCCGAACCGCCCGTTTCTACCTCCTGCCCAAAATCCACAAACCTGACTGCCCCGGACGACCCATCGTCTCAGCCTGCTCCTGCCCAACCGAACTCATCTCTGCATACCTCGACACGGTCCTGTCCCCATTAGTCCAAGAACTCCCCACCTACGTTCGTGACACCACCCACGCCCTCCACCTCCTCCAGGATTTCCGCTTCCCCGGTCCCCAACGCCTCATCTTCACCATGGACATCCAGTCCCTGTACACCTCCATCCCCCATCACGAAGGACTCAAAGCACTCCGCTTCTTCCTTTCCCGCCGTACCACCCAGTACCCTTCCACCGACACCCTCCTTCGACTGACCGAACTGGTCCTCACCCTGAACAACTTTTCTTTCCAATCCTCCCACTTTCTCCAAACAAAAGGAGTAGCCATGGGCACCCGCATGGGCCCCAGCTATGCCTGCCTCTTCGTAGGGTATGTGGAACAATCCATCTTCCGCAACTACACTGGCCCCACCCCCCACCTTTTTCTTCGCTACATTGATGACTGTATCGGCGCTACCTCGTGCTCCCACGAGGAGGTTGAACAGTTCATCCACTACACCAACACCTTCCACCCCGACCTCAAATTCACCTGGACAGTCTCGGACTCCTCCCTCCCCTTCCTAGACCTTTCTGTTTCTATCTCAGGCGACCGAATCAACACGGACATCTACTACAAACCTACCGACTCCCACAGCTACCTGGACTACACCTCCTCCCATCCTGCCCCCTGTAAAAACGCCATCCCATTCTCCCAATTCCTTCGTCTCCGCCGCATCTGCTCCCAGGAGGACCAGTTCAAAATACGTACAACACAGATGGCCTCCTTCTTCAAGGACCGCAATTTCCCCCCCGACGTGGTCGACGGTGCCCTCCACCGCATCTCCTCCACTTCCCGCTCCTCCGCCCTTGAGCCCCGCCCCTCCAACCGCCACCAGGACAGAACCCCACTGGTCCTCACCTACCACCCCACCAATCTCCATGTACAGCGCATCATCCGCCGTCACTTCCGCCACCTCCAAACAGACCCCAGCACCAAGGATATATTTCCCTCCCCTCCCCTATCAGCTTTCCGTAGAGACCACTCCCTCCGCGACTCCCTTGTCAGATCCACACCCCCCACCGACCCAACCACCACTCCCGGCACCTTCCCTTGCAACCGCAGGAGGTGCAACACTTGCGCCCACACCTCCCCCCTCACTTCTCTCCAAGGCCCCAAGGGAAACTTCCATATCCGCCACAGATTCACCTGCACCTCCACCCACATCATCTACTGCATCCGCTGCAGCCGGTGTGGCCTCCTCTATATTGGGGAGACAGGCCGCCTACTTGCGGAGCGATTCAGAGAGCACCTCTGGGCCACCCGGACGAACCAACCCAACCAACCTGTGGCACAGCATTTCAACTCCCCCTCCCACTCCACCGAGGATATGCAGGTCATTGGACTCATCCACCGCCAAACCACAACAACCCGACGGTCGGAGGAGGAGCGTCTTATCTTCCGACTGGGAACCCTCCAACCGCAGGGGATGAACTTGGACTTCACCAGTTTCTTCATCCCCCCTCCCCCCACCCTGTCTCAGCCGGATCCTTCCAGCCCGGCACCGCCTTCCTGACCTGCAGTCTTCTTCTTGACCTCTCCGCCTCCACCCTACTCCGACCTATCACCCTCACCTTGACCTCTTTCCACCTATCACATTTCCAACTCCCCTCCTCCAAGTCCCTCCTCCCTACCTTTTATCTTCTCCTGCTGAACACTCTCTGCTCATTCCTGAAGAAGGGCCTGTGCCCGAAACGTTGAATCTCCTGTTCCCTGGATGCTGCCTGACCTGCTGTGCTGTTCCAGCAATAAAGTTTCAACTCAAAAAAGAGCATCAAACAGAGCTGAGTTCTCACACTTGGATGAAATAGTTCAGCTGGAGAGAGTTGGATTGAGAATCTAAAGGAGGAGCTCTTGTGACACATCAGTAATGTACCTCTGTGCCAAGAACCCTGCATTCAGATGTGTGTAGTAACAACTCTGAACATGTTGGTTAAAAAATTAGAGTTTTTCCTCTCTTCTGCATTGATAGTCGAGCCCAGATGCCCTTGAGGAGGGAGCACGCTGTGCCCATCTACACCCTCAAAACGCTTAGAAAGAGGTGGCCACCCCAGGGACTGGATGGCATCACCTTGCCCTCCAGCACCATCCTGATTCAGTTTCTTCTCTCTTTTTAGACCTGTTCTGAATTTGTTGCTGTTGCATTGCCCCACTGGGCAGTGCGTGTGATTTGTTCCTTACTTAGTTCATTAAACAGGTGATTTGTTGGTGAATTTTCAAATAAGAAAGAGCTGAATTCTTCTCATGGGTCTCTACTATCCAGCCATCGGGGGAGACAAAATTCACAACATACTGCCCTTCACCATCAGGTCCAGAGGGTGGAGGCAGCTGGGGCCCTGAAGCGGGATCTTTGGCGGTCAGAGCGTTATGAAAGTATAGGGGGTACAGTACCTGTCAGAGAGTTGAAAGCTTGCAGATCTACCTGACAGCACCAAGTGTTCTGAACAAGATACAATGTAACCTTTTGGTCCAGCAGCTTGTGTAGCTGGTTGCCTAGAGACAAAAACAAATTCAAATTAGGCCAATCAGTTTAAATTATAAGGAGTGGCACCGTGCCTCGGTGGTTAACACTGCTGCTTCGCAACACCAGAGACCCAGGTTCGATTCCAGCCTTGGGCGACTGTTTGTGTGGAGTTAGCACATTCTCCCCGTGTCTGCGTGGGTTTCCTCCAGGTGTTCCGGTTTCCTCCCACAGTCACCAAAGATGTGTAGGTCAGGTGGATTGGCCATGCTAAATTGCCCATAGCGTTAGGTGCATTAGTCAGAGAGGGACGGTTTGCTCTTCGGAGGATCAGTGTGGACTTGTTGGGCCAAAGGGCCTGTTTCCACACTGTAGGGAATCTTATCTATGCCTCAAATAAACCAAACTCCAAGCAAGTTTGAATTGAGTATATTGCCAAGATTAAAAACCAATGGCACAATCCGATGCTTTGGGGGTATAAGATCAGGAAAATGTGAACAGTTGAGGGAGAATTGCCAAAAGACCAACAGATGTAGGCTGATGGTCAGAACTCTCTGAGAGGCACCTGTCTAGAGAAAGAGTTTGTATAGAGAAAAACATCGACACCAACCTGGAGAGCAAGTCCACAGAGGAAGATACAAAGAGAAAATTCGACAGCTGGCTGCTTTTGAAATTTGAATGTTTTGGCACAATCTTAATCAAGGGTTTTATCAGACTAGAATTGTAGAAAGGAAAGTGAAAGATAGGATCGGGAAAGGAGTTGTTGATAGTTGATGGTTAATATTTTGCGTGAGACTTAAAGAATACATTTCTTACTTTTATTACTTCAAATAGTGACTTTTGTGAATAGTTCATGACATCTTGAATTTTCACAGATTACTGCATGGGATAAATCTTTTCTGTGTTGCTGGTTTAAATTAGCCGGAGGGGGCCGGGGGGCTTACCCCGTGTCATACCAGTTTGTGGGCTAAGAGTTATAGAGATGTACAGCATGGAAACAGACCCTTTAGTCCAATCAGTCCAGACATCCCAACCCAATCTAGTCCCACCTGCCATCACCCGGCCCATATCCCTCCAAACCCTTCCTATTCATATACCCATCGAAATGCCCCTTAAATGTTGCAATTGTACCAGCCTCCACCACTTCCTCTGGCAGCTCATTCTATACACGTACCACATGTGAAAAAGTTGCCCCTCAGGTCTCTTTTATATCTTTCCCCTCTCACCCTAAACCTATACCCTCTAGTTCTGGACTCCCAGACACCAGGGAAAAAACTTTGTCTATTTATCCTATCCATGCCCCTCATAATTTTGTAAACGTCTATAAGGTCACCCCTCAGCCTCTGACGCTCCAGGGAAAACAGTCCCAGCCTGTTCAGCCTCTCCTTATAGCTCAAATCCTCCAACCATCCTTGTAAATCTTTTCTGAACCCTTTCAAGTTTTACAACATCTTTCCGATAGGAAGGAGACCAGAATTGCACGCAATATTCCAACAGTGGCCTAACCAATGTCCTGTACAGCTGCAACATGACCTCCCAACTCCTGTACTCAATACGCTGACCAATAAAGGAAAGCATACCAAATGCCTTCTTCACTATCCTATATACCTGCGACTCCACTTTCAAGGAGCTATGAACTTGTACTCCAAGGTCTCTTTGTTCAGCAACACTCCCTAGGACCTTACCATTAAGTGTATAAGCCCTGCTAAGATTTGATTTCCCAAAATGCAGCACCTCGCATTTCTCTGAATTAAACTCCATCTGCCACTTCTCAGCCCATTGGCCAATCTGGGTCAAGATCCTGTTGTAATCTGAGATAACCCTCTTCGCTGTCCACTACACCTTCAATTTTGATGTCATCTGCAAACTTACTAACTGTACCTCTTAACCTTACCTCCAAATCATGTATATAAATGACAAAAAGCAGAGGACCCTGCACCGATCCTTGTGGCACTCTACTGGTCACAGGCCTCCAGTCTGAAAGACAACCCTCCACCACTACCCTCTGTCTTCTACCTTTGAGCCAGTTCTGTATCCAAGTGGCTAGTTCTCCCTGTATTCCGTGAGATCTAACCTTGCTAATCAGTCTTCCATGGGGAACCTTGTTGAATGCCTTACTGAAGTCCATATAGATCACATCTACCACTCTGCCCTCATCAATCCTCTTTGTTACTTCTTCAAAAAAGTCAATCAAGTTTGTAAGACATGGTTTCCCATGCACAAAGCCATGTTGACTATCCCTAATCAGTCCATGTCTTTCCAAATACACATACATCCGGTCCCTCAGGATTCCTCCAACAACTTGCCCACCACTGAGGTCAGGCTCACTGGTCTATAGTTCCCTGGTTTGGTCCTTACCACCCTTCTTAAACAGTGGCACAACATTAGCCAACCTCCAGTCTTCCGGCACCTCACCTGTGACTATCGATGATACAAATACCTCAGCAAGAGGCCCAGCAATCACTTCTCTAGATTCCCACAGAGTTCTAGGGTACACCTGATCAGGTCCTGGGGATTTATCCACTTTTTTGCGTTTCAAGACATCCAGCACTTCCTCCTCTGTATTATGGACATTTTGCAAGATGTCGCCATCTATTTCCCTACAGTCTATATCTTCCATATCCGTTTCCACAGTAAATACTAATACAAAATACTTATTTAGTATCTCCCCCATTTTCTGTGGCTCCACACAAAGGCCGCCTTACTGATCTTTGAGGGGCCCTATTCTCTCCCTAGTTACCCTTTTGTCCTTAATATATTTGTAAAAACCCTTTGGATTCTACTTAATTCTATTTGCCAAAGCTATCTCATGTCCCCTTTTTGCCCCCCTGATTTCCCTCTTAGGTATACTCCTACTGCCTTTATACTCTCCTTAGGATTCATTCAATCTATCCTGTCTATACCTTACATATGCTTCCTTTTTCTTAACCAAACCCTCAATTTCTTTAGTCATCCAGCATTCCCTATACCTACCAGCCTTCCCTTTCACCCTAACAGGAATATACTTTCTCTGGATTCTCATTATCTCATGTCTGAAGGCTTCCCATTTTCCAGCCGTCCCTTTACCTGTGAACATCTGCCTCCAATCAGCTTTCGGAAGTTCTTGCCTAATACCGTCAAAATTGGCCTTCCTCCAAATTAGAACTTTAACTTTTAGATCTGATCTATCCTTTTCCATCATTATTTTAAATCCAATAGAATTATGGTCGCTGGCCCCAAAGTGCTCCCCCACTGACACCTCAGTCACCTGCCCTGCCTTATTTCCCAAATAGTACTTCAAGTTTTGCACCTTCTCTAGTAGGTACATCCACATACTGAATCAGAAAATTGTCTTGTACACACTTAACAAATTCCTCCCCATCTAAACCTTTAACACTATGGCAGTCCCAGTCTATGTTTGGAAAGTTAAAATCCCCTACCATAACCACCCTATTATTCTTACAGATAGCTGAGACCTCCTTACAAGTTTGTTTCTCCATTTCCCTCTGGCTATTAGGGGGTCTATAATACAATCCCAATAAGGTGATCATCTCTTTCTTATTTCTCAGTTCCACCCAAATAACTTCCCTGGATGTATTTCTGGGAATATCCTCTCAGCACAGCTGTAATGCTATCCCTGATCAAAAATATCCAGGATTTGAACTGGTTTAGACAGATTTGAACAGATTTGGGGATACGAGAAATCCCAGCAGATTTAAACACGTACAAGTTAATATCCTAGATCATTAAATAAAATGTAAGTGAGGCAATTTGTTTAATTTCGGTGATTTGTGGTTAATGAAATTAAAAGTGAGAGAAATGGCTCTTAAAATTGCTAAAAGGATTCTGGAATTTGAAGATGATTCTCAAATTTACCAAGGAAGTGTAGAAGGAAAGAAAAAGTCCATACATTTAGGATTAGCAAAGAAATTAGATTTGGGTTTAACCGAGGACAGAAATAAAGCTGAAATTGTAAGGGAATTACTCAAACACTTTAAGTGTGTCAGAGAAACAGAAAAGTGCAGTAGAGGGAGAAAAACTTAGCTTACAATTGAGGAAAATGGAGTTAGAAGATAAACAAGGAGAGAGAGAAATAGAGGGAGAGAGAAAGAGAAGGAGAGAGAGAAGAGAGAGAGAGAGGTAAAAGAGAGAGACAAGGCCCTTAGCTGAGCAAAGAGAGAGCGAAAATTTGACTTTGAGAAGTTGCGACTTAATCAGCAAAATAAAGTTAACAGGATGGAGATTAAAAGCGAAGATATTGATGTATATAAAAATATCAAAACTCTGGCACACTTTGATGAGAAAGATGGTGAAGCCTTCTTTATTTAATTTGAAAAATTGGTTAGGCAGATGGAGTTAGAGATATACAGCACAGTAATAGACCCTTCGGTCCAACCCGTCCACGCCGACCAGATATCCCAACCCAATCTAGTCCCACCTGCCAGCACCCGGCCCATATCCCTCCAAACCCTTCCTATTCATATACCCATCCAAATGCCTCTTAAATGTTGCCATTGTACCAGCCTCCACCACATCCTCTTGCAGCTCATTCCATTCACATACCACTGTCTGCGTGAAAAAGTTGCCCCTTAGGTCTCTTTTATATCTTTCCCCTCTCACCCTAAACCTATTCCCCCTAGTTCTGGACTCCCTGACCCCAGGGAAAAGACTTTGTCCATTTATCCTATCCATGCCCCTCATAATTTTGTAAACCTCTAAAAGGTTACCCCTCAGCCTCCGACGCTCCAGGGAAAACAGCCCCAGCCTGTTCAGTTGTCTGAGGATTTATGGGTAATGCTAGTTCAGACTAAACTGGTAGGCAGAGGTAGTGAGGTATTTGCCGTGCTGTCAGATGAGAGTTCAAGGGATTATGAAGAAGTTAAACAGGCTATTTTAAGTGCTTATAATTTGGTGCCAGAAGCATAGAGACAGCAGTTCAGAAACATAAAGAAGGAACCAGGTCAGACTGAAGATGAGCTCGAAAGAATTAAGCATAAGCATTTTGATAGATGGATGTGTGTTTTAAAAATAGATAGGACCTTTGAGGCTCTACGAGAGATTATTCTGCTGGAGGAGTTTAAAAACTCACTTCCAGATGTGGTAAGAATTCATGTGGAGGAATAGAAAGTTCAGGAAATGAGAAGGGCAGCAGAATTAGCAGATAAATCCATGTTGGTGCATAAAACAAGCTTCCAGCCAGAATTTCATCCTGTGAGGGATAAGGAGTTGGGAAAAGGTGAGATCCTGCACTATGAAATCAAGAGTAGAGAGCTTGGTTGAGATTTTACCACAGGATAAAGAAGCCCAAGAGAGTGGACAAGAGGTGAAAGGTCTGAGCTGTTTCCACTGTAATGGAGTGGGACACAGACAATTACAGTGCCAGTGCTTTCAGAAGGGCACTGCGAAAAGGTGTTTTCACTGCCAGGAGGTGGGACACGTAAAGTCACAGTGCTGGTCATTAAAGAAAGGCACTCTGGGAAAAGACGTGGTGAAAGAAGCTAAGCCAGTGACATTAGTGAAAGTAGTAAAGGAGACCCGAGAAAAGGTGAGGATCTGCAGGAGAGTGCACAGCCAAGGCAGGGACTGGGTATGGAGTCAGTACCTGATCTCTACAAAGAATTCATCTCTGTGGGTAAAGTTTACTCAGAAAGAACAGGGGGAGAAGGACAAGAAGTTATAATTTTGAGAGATACAGGATCTGATCAGTCTCTAATAGTAAGAGATAAATGTATTTGCACTCTTTCGGACCTGTTACCCAAGAGTGTGGTAATTTGTGGGATAGATGGACAGAAATTTAGCATTCCCCTATGTAAGATCAGGTTAAGGTTCCAACTTAAAACTGGGGAAGTTACAGTGGGAGTGATTGACAGAGTGTCAGTTCCAGGAGTTCAGTTTGTTCTTGGGAATTATTTGGCGGGATCCAAGGTGGGAGTGACACCCCTTGTTGTGGAGAAGCCCAAGGAAGACCAAGAAACTGAGGAGTTAAAACAGAAATATCCTGGTATTTTCCCAGACCATGTAGTAACCAGATCCCACTGACATAAGTCACAGCACAAAGCAAAAAGTAAAGAGAAAGATGAAGGAGTTGAGGTTCAATTAGCGGAAAGCCTGTTTGACATAATGGCGCAAGAAAAAACTGAACAGGCAGAGGGTCAGACAGAAGTGTTTAGTCCCGAAAGGCTGAGGGACTTGCAACAGCAAGACAAGATGATAAAAGATCTTACTCCAACAAGGAGGTAGGGAATATTCTGGAGGGTTATTATCTTAAAGATAGAATCTTAAGATGGAAATGGAGACCACTGCAGGTTAGTGCAGAGGAGAAATTGGCCGAAGTGCATCAGATTGTGTTGCCAGTAGCATACAGACAGGAGAGGTTATGGGTAGCACATGTCGGAGGTCACCTTTGGGTTTGAAAGTAGTAAAAACAATGACTGCAGATGCTGGAAACCAGATTCTGGATTAGTGGTGCTGGAAGAGCACAGCAGTTCAGGCAGCATCCAAGGAGCTTAAGCTGTGCCCTTCCAGCACCACTAATCCAGAATAAGGGTATGAAAGACCCACGCAAAGGTACAAAACATTTTTATTGGCCAAGAATGCACAAGGATGTGGTTAACTTTTACCGTACATGCCAAGTGGTAGGTAAGCCATAGGTGGTAATAAAACCAGCACCTTTGTTGCCGATTCTTGCATTTGAAGAGCCTTTCACATGGGTTATAATTAATTGTGTAGGTCCCCTTCCAAGAACTAAAAGTGGGACCCATTACTTGTTAACCATAACGGATGTGTCTACCTGGAAGCTATTCCATTATGAAGTATTAAGGCAAAAATAGTGATAGAGGAGTTAGAGGAGGTGGTAGAGAGATTCAGTCGGACCAAGGATCAAATTTTACTGTGAGGCTGTTTAAGGAGGTTATGGATAGATTATGATTTGGAGATATGGACTGTGGTGGACAAAGTTAAAAATCACACAACACCAGATTATAGTCCAACAGGTTTAATTGGAAGCGCTAGCTTCCGGAGCACTGCTCCTTCATCAGGTGGTTGGCACGACCACCTGATGAAAGACACTCCAAAAGCTAGTGCTTCCAATTAAACCTGTTGGACTATAATCTGGTGTTGTGTGATTTTTAACTATGGATAGTTTAGGTATACAGCACTTTCAATCCAGTGCGTATCATCCTGAATCCCATGGAGCTTTAGAAAGGTGACATCAGCTCTTGAAGACCACGTTGAGAGTATACTGTCAGGATTACCTGAATGATTGGGATAAAGATATCCCATTTGTATTGTTTACCATTAGAGATTTCCCAAATGAATCCACTTAGTACACTCCTTTAGAGTTAATATTCGGGCATGAAGCAAGAGGCCCTTTGAAATTAATTAAAGAAAAACTGACAGGACCAAAGTCAGAGATCTCACACTTAGATTATGTATCGGAGGTGAGGAAGAGATTAAATAGAGTAGGTGAGTTAGCTAAACAGCACCTAAAGAGGGCACAGTATAGTATGAAGCACGTAGAAGATAAAAGCTCTGAGACTCAGACGTTTTCCCGAGGGGTGACGTGCTAGTATTGTTACCAGTGATAGGAGATCCGCTCAAAGCCAGGTTTAGTGGTCCCTATCAAATTGAGAAAACGTTGAGTCAGGTGAACTATCTTGTAAAAATGCCAGATAGAAAAGAAAAGGTAATGGGTATGTCATGTGAACACGTTGAAACTGTATTATACTAGAGAGAAAGAATTGGAGAAACAGGTGTTAGAAGATGTGGATTTCAATGTACCTCAAAATAGATTAAGAAATGAAGAAGATCTTGAGCAGTGGGATAGGTTGGCAAGCTATCTGTCTCATGAGCATAGCATGTAGTTAAAAGGTTTGTTACTGCAGTGTAAGGACGTATGTAAGAATCAGTTGGGGGTGACTAACGCTCTTGTACATGAAGTAGATGTAGGGAATACTGCAGCGATAAAACAACTCCCCTGTCAGCTGAATCCTTTCAAAGCCAGACAGGTCCAGATGGAGGTGGAGACAATGCTTGACGAGGACATCATCAAACCACCAAGGAGAGCAAGTGGAGATCGCTGATTGTTTTTATTCCCAAACTGGGCAGGGCTCAATGATTCTGAATGGATTATCAGAAGGTTAACGCCGTTACAAAATCAAACTCATATCCAATTCCGAGATTGGAGGACTGTATCGAGAAAGTCAAACAAGCCAGTTACACCATCAACTTGGACTTAAAGCGTGGTTACTGGCAGACACCTATATCAGAGACGATGAAAGAAATTTCTGTGTTTGTAACCCCAAATGGGCTACATCAGTTTAAAGTGATGCCCTTTGGAATGAAGAACGCACCCAACTCATAAACAGAGTTGTGGCTGGGTTAACAAACTGTGCATCTACTTGGATGATGTAACAATTTTTAGTAAGTCCTGGAAAGATCACATGGTACAGTTGACAGAGCTCTTTGAACGACTATGAGAAGCAAAACTGGTGATAACCTTAAATAAAACTGAATTCGCGAAAGCTGAGGTGACGTTCTTGGGACATAACATCAGTCATGCAAAGACGAAGGCCATCAAGGAATTTCCACAACCAACCTCGTAGAAAGAACTGCTTCAATTCTTAGGACTCAGTGGATTCCATTGGAAGTTTGTTCCATACTTCAGCAGCATAGTAGCACTGTTAACTGATTTGCTGAAGAAGAACACAAAGTTTCGGTTAACAGAACTATGCCAGGGGGCATTCAAACATTTGAAAGCGATATTAACCACCAAACCAGTTCTCGCTACACCAAACTTTTCAAAACCTTTTAAAGTTGCCATCGATGCTAGTGACATAGGAGTTGGAGCTGTACTCCTACAGGACGATGAGGATGGGATTGAACCGCCAGTTGGTTACTTTTCAAAGAAGATAAACATCCGCTAGAGGAAATACTCCATGATCGAAAAAGAACTATTGAGTTTGATACTGGCCTTACAGCATTTTAATGTGTAGAACATGAGCAATGTGTCAGAGACAGTTGTGTACATGGAACACAATCCTCTTACACTCTTAGAATGCTTTAAAGACAAGAATATGGGACTATTTCAATGAAGTCTTATATTACAGATTTTTAATTTAAAAGTCATCCATGGTGCAGGTCATAAGAATGTAATTACAGATGCATTATCACGGATTTAACTGATAAAGTTTAAATGAGATTTGTATTTATTTAATATTTATATATATATATATATATATATATATATATACACCCATACAGGTATATGGTAAGAAGTTAAAGTGAACTTATATTAAAGTTATCTGTATGTTAGGGTAATGTGTTTAAAGAATAGGAAAAAAAGCCATCTTTTCATGATGATGGTTCATTTTTTTCTTAAGGGGAGAGGTGTTATGAAGATGTGGGTGCACTGTACCTTTCAGAGCATTAAACGTTAGCAGAACTAATTGATACTGCACTAAGTGTCCAAATAAGATACAATATAACCTTTTGGTCTAGCAGCTAGTGTAGCTGGTTGCCTGGAGACAAAAACAAATTTGAATTAGGCCAATCAATTTAATTATACCCCCCAAAAAAAACCAAACTCCAATCAAGTTTGAATTGCGTATATTGACAATATTAAAAAACAATGGTACAATCCGATGCTTTGGGGGTATAAGACCAAGAAAACATGAACAGTTGAGGGAGAATTGCCAAAAGGCCAACAGATATAAGCTGCTGGTCAGAACTCTCTGAGAGGTACCTGTCTAGAGAAGGAGTTTGTATAGAGAAAAAACATCGACATCGACCTGGAGAGCAAGTCGACAGAGGAAGATGCAAAGAGAAGATTTGACAGCTGGCTGCTTTTGAAATTTGAAATTTTCGCTCAATCTCAATCAGAGATTTTAACAGACTATTGTAGAAGGGAAAGTGAAAGATAGGTTAAGGGAAGGAGTTGCAAATAGTTATGGCATCATAGAGTCTTAGAGATGTACAGCAGTTGTTGGTAAATATTTTATGTTAGACTTAAAGAATAAAGTTCTTAATTTGTTTTTACTTTTAATAGTGACTTTTGGGAATAGTTCTTGGCCTCTCAAATTTTCACAGATTACTGCCACGGGACAAATATTTTCTTAAATTAACAAAGAGAGTTTACCCCGTGTTGTAACAGGAGATCGAGCCCAATGCAGGAAGAGTGAGCCCAACACAATGGTGAGGGAGGTCCCTGATATCTGCGGTAGCGGTGAGATCAGGCAGCCCAAGGTCTCCTGGAGAGCAGGTCAAACCAGAGGAGATCGAGCCCTTGTAGAGACTGCAAGCCCAGCTTGGCTAAACCTTTAAAGACTGTTGAACTTCTAACTTTATCTCTTTATTTTTCTACTTTGTACCTAAGATTTTGTACCTCAGTACCTTTATACCGAAGATGGTGCCACAGAATGGTGACAATTTACACTTTGTACTTGAGTACATGTGACAATAAAATATAATTCTAACTTCATCCCTGGCTATGTTTGTATCCAGCTGCTATGTTTGTATCAAGGCTGTTGGAGAGATGTGCAGATGGCAAGGGCAGGTATACATTAGTTCCCCAGCCAACTCCATTTTAATTTAGCCTACTTTTTGATTTTTTTTGTGTTATCGTGACGCTGTTCCTGAAGGCAATATTTGTTAAATGTTAATTGTTAATTAGTTTTCTTTTATAAATTAGTGGAGGAAATTCATCAATTATCCTCAGACAATCCAAACTCATGACCACTTCCATCTAGAAGGACAAAGGCAGCAGATTCATGGGAGCACCATCACCTGCAAGTTCCCTTCCAAGCCAATCATCATGCTAGTTTGAAAATACATTGCTGTTCCCTCAGTGTCACTGGGTCAAAATCCTGCAATTCCCTCTTCAACAGCCATTGTGGATCCACCTATAGCACATAGACTACAACGGTTCAAGAAAACATTCATCTCTATATTCTGAATGGCAACGAGGGATGGGCGGTAAATACTGGGCCCGGCCAGCGATGCCCTTGTGTCATGAATGAAAAATAAACTTGCTATCTTTAGATTAGATTAGATTAGATTCCCCACAGTGTGGAAACAGGCCCTTTGGCCCAACCAGTCCACACCGACCCTCCGAAGATTAACATACCCAGACCCATTTCCCTCTGACTAATGCACCAAACACAATGGGCAATTTAGCATGGCCAATTCACCTGGCCTTCACATCTTTGTGACTGTGGGAGGAAACTGGAGCACCAGGAGGAAACCCACGCAGACACGGGGAGAATGTAGTTTTGTTATCAAGTAGCAAGTTCAGCAATGTGCTAATGCACTGCTAATGAACATCTGCGCTCTATGGGGAGTTGTGGACACTTCGCATCGCCAGAGTTTTAGAAACTGAGTAAATTGTAGCTCTCAATTTCATGACTATTTGGGAATGAATATGCCACAGTGATGTGCATCTCCATGATACCAATGGGAAGAAAGTGCAACTCCACACAGACAGTCGCTCGAGGCTGGAATCGAACCTGGGTCTCTGGCACTGTGAGGCAGCACAAGAAAGAAATTCAATTAAGTGAACCTTAAAGATTTGATATGAAGGCATAATTTATCTGGACTTCAAGGGCATCACATTGGCACAGTGGTTAGCACTGCTTCCTCACAGTGCCAGAGACCTGCGTTCAATTCCTGCCTCAAGCAACTGTCTGTGTGGAGTTTACGCATTCTCCCCGTGTCTGCGTGGGTTTCCTCCCACAGTCCAAAAATGTGCAGGTTAGGTGAATTGGCCATGCTAAATTGCCCATAGCATTAGGTGAACTGGTAAATGTGGGGGAATGGGTCTGGGTGGGTCCCTCTTTGGAGGGTCGGTGTGGACTTGTTGGGCCGAAGGGCCTGTTTTCACACTGTAAGTAATCTAATCTAATAATCAATCTCTGTCAACCAGTGGTCTTTTAAAGATTTTTCTGAACGCCTTTATTATCTTGAGAGGTTTTTTTTTAACTCTCATCTCTTTTGTGATAAACTTCTGATCTGTTCTTAAAGAAATTCTGCAGCATTGTGAGTCTGTGTTTTAGTGGTAGCAATAATGTGGAATGCTGGTGTTGGACTGGGTTGGACAAATCAGAAGTTACACAATGCCAGGTTATAGTCCAAAAGGTTTATTTGAAATTACGAGCTTTCGGAAGTCTCAAGCGACTTCACCTGATGATGGGGCTGTGCTCTGAAAGCTTGTGATTTCAAATAAACCTGTTAGACTATAACCTGCTGTCATGTGACTTCTGACTATGTTTCAGTGACTGAACACAATGTCAACTCAATAAAAAGATGAAACATAAGTCAGTTTGCACTCTGAGGTCTGACCTGTCTAGGTAGCACCTTCAGCTAGAATCATAACAACTACTCTATCTTCTTCATATCTTTGTGCCCACGTTGTGGTGAGGTCTAGTGCAGATTTCCAGACTGTGGCCTATTCCAGTGTGATCTACAGCTGCTATTCAAACTCAGTGATATGCTCCTCTATGATATCCATGGGAATAAAGTGCAACTCCATGCAGACAGTCGCTTGAGGCTGGGATTGAACCCGAGTTTCTGGCACTGTGAGGCAGCAGTGCTAACCTAATATTATTCTGCAGAACCGTCTCATCCCAGAATTAAACTCATTCAATATAACACAAAATGACCTTGCCTCGAGGTATGAAAACCCAACATGCAAACAGTAATGTGGGTCATCCTATTCAGTTGTCTGATGAGTCCTCATATCAATCTTTTGGGTCAGAATGATTCAATTAAGCTGCAGAGTGCTTGTATACACCCACCATTGAAGCTCATTCAGGATTACCTGATGTGTCAGATTAATGTTGATTTAATTCAGAAAGAAGCTATGGGCTTGCAGCCAACCTAATGATACACAGTGCAATGCAAGTAAATGGGAATGTTCATGAGATAAGGAGATTCATTTGTAATTAAGTGACAGCTTAGGTGACTTTGACACATTCATGTAAATAATGCCAAGATGATATTGAGTGGTGGAGCATTAAAATACAGAATTATTGAATCACAGAGTTGTTACTGGGCTAAAGGAAGCCATTGAGCCCATCGTTTCCAAGTCAGTTCTATGTTAGAGTCTTAAGGGTATCCCAGAAGAACTTCCTCCATCCACCTGAGGCTTACCTGCCGTTTCGAAGCTGGGGCTCAAGTACCTGCTTGAAGAGTCTCGTGTTGGTCATGGGGATGATGTGATACCACTCAAGGCCTCACCGGCAAAGTGCAACATTCTCACAGACACCCAGGAATCAATGGCCCGAGACTATCCAAAGCAGAGGAGGAGTATTCGGGAAGACATCGAGCACCTCGAGATTTGCCGTTGGGAGAAAGCGGAAGTCGGTAGGAAACAGCAAAAGGAACGCGCTGTCACACCAACACCTCACCCACCCCCTTCCTGTGACCACCACCTGCCCCAGGTGTGACAGAGTCTGTGGTAGTACCCTCGGTCTGTACAGCCACCCTGAGAGTGGAGGAGAGTCATCCTTGCCTATGAGGGACCTCTGATGATGAATGATGTTAGAGCAACTCAGTAGGACATCCGTGATCATGTCCATGATGCCAAAGAATTATTTCTTTCTCAAATAACTTTCTAATTTCCCTTGGAATGCCATTTATCTTCACCACACTCTCAGGCAGTGCATCCCAGATCTTAACCCCTTACTACAAAATAATGGCTTTTCTTCATCTTGCCTCGAGTTATTGACCTTTCTGCCAACAAGCAAGTTTCTTCATATCTGCCCCGTCCAGGCCACTCATGACTTTGAATACGTTTCTGAATCTGCTTTCAATTTTCTCTTCCCAAAGGAAAACTGTTCGAGCTACTCCGACCTGGTCATCTAACCAAAATCCCTCAACCATTCTTAATAATCTTTTCCACACCCTCTTCATAAGTTCACCATAACTTCTTTATTCTTGTGTTATTTGTGCCCTCTTTTATAAATCCCAGGATCCTATCTGCCGAGGAATCGCATGTTGGACCTGCTCTGCTACATTCAATGGTTTATGCATAGGCATCCAAAGATTACACATCTGTACAGCAGGCTTTGCAGGGGACTGTTAGAATCTTGTCTGAGAAAAATATAGTTTCCAAGTGAATCATACTGTGGGATTGACTGAACATGTTAAATTGGTTTTCAGTGACACTCTTACCACAGGTATAACTCTTAACCCAGTCAGGATTATTTAACAGATGTTGTCCAAGAGCAGAATCACATGTAATGTTGTCCACTAGAATCTGAGTTTGCAAGCATTGTTTAATTGAACACAGCCAGCCTCTTGCCTGCTATCATCAGTTAATGGTATGGTTTCTGCCCACTACTCATTAGGACGTCCTAATTTCTGCATTAGGCTAACATACGTGTCATCACACTGGCACCACAACTCATAACCCACATTACTCACTTGTGATATTGGCAGAATGGCTTTTTGACTTGATGGCAACACCCTGATGGTAGAGAATACCATTTTTGTCCTTATTGTGAAGCAGCAGCCTGAGACAGCTAGCTTCACTCATTGCTTAACTCCATTTCATGGCCAAATGAAGTAAAACACGCAAACAACAAGGGTCTAGCTGGCCTAGACCCTTAGATGAGTTTCTGTGGTGTACAGCAAGCAATGATTTAATCAGTGTAGCCATTTCTGTGCAAGATAGATTTGATCCATCCTATCTGTGCATCAAGCTTAAATAGTGAGCAGATGGTATGTGTGCAATTAATGTTGACAAGACTGGTCTTGTCACACCTGGAACTATAGGAGTCCAATGCACTGTGAGGTTGAACAGAGTAGGCCTGTATTTGCTAGTATTGGAAGAGTAAGAGGCAGCTTGACTGAAACATATAAGATCCTGAAAGGTCTTGACAGGGTGGACATGGAGAAGAAGGATGCCCTCAGTCACATTCCCCCCATCTCCTGCACTTCTGTCCTCAAACCCCCTCCCCACAACAACAATAAGGATAGAGTCCCCTTAGTCCTCACGTAACACCCCATCAACCTCCAAATCCAACGCATCATCCTCCGACAGTTCTGCCAACTACAATCGGATCCCATGTCCAAAAAGATATTTCCTTCCCCACCCTTTCATCAGGGTCTGTTCATTCCGTGACTCCCTCATCAACTCCACACTCCCCACAAACTTCTCCCCCACACCTTTCCCTGCAACTGTAAGAGGTGCAACACTTGTCCCCACACCTCCCCTCTCACCTCTATCCAAGGCCCCAAACAATCCTTCCAGATCTGTCAGAGATTCAACTACACTTCATCCAACCTGATCTATTGTATCTGTTGCTCTCAATGTGGTCTCCTCTATATTGAGGTGACCAACGCAGACTCGAGGACAGATTTGGAGAGCATCTGCATTCTGTATTCACCAACCAAACCGCTCTTCCATTTTAATTTCCCTCCCACCCGGTGGTGTGTCCATCCTTGGCCTCCTCCGCTGTCAGAGTGAGACCAAATGGAAACTGGAGGAACAACATCTGATATTTCCCCTTGGGAGCTAAGAGTCCAATGGCCTCAAAATCAACTTCACCAGTTTCAAAATCCCTCCTCCCCCAGCCTTATTCCATATCTATCTCTCCCCCTCCTCCTCGCCTCCTTGACCTGACCTAACCTGTCTATCTTCCTACTCACCTATCCGTTCCACCCTTACCACTGACCAACCACTATTACCCACAACCTGCATCCACCTATCACCATCCCACCTACTCCATTCTGGAAAACGTTGTAGCGGAGACTTTGACTATATTTAAGGTCGAAGTAGATAGATTATTGATAAGTAATGGGGTGAAAGGTCACCAGGAGTATGCAGGAATGAGGATTTGATATTACAATAAGATTAGCCATGATCTTCTTCAATGACAGCAGGCTCGAGGGGCTAAATGGCCTACTCCTTGTTCATACTTTTGCATATATTGATCAGTAAGCATAGGCTTGTGGCCACTAACCTAGAAACCCCCTCAGCATATTTCTCAAGTAGATTAATGAAGAAAGGAAGCTAGTTTGGCAACTTTGTTCAAAGGTAAATTTGAAGACACCATGAAATCTAAGTCTTAAGGTATGTGATTAACACATTCTGAAGAAGGGTCACTGGACCCGAAATTTTAACTCTGATTTAGAGTCATAGAGATGTACAGCATGGAAACAGATCCTTCAGTCCAACCCGTCCATGCTGACCAGATATTCCAACCCAATCTAGTCCCACCTGCCAGCACCCGGCCCATATCCCTCCAAACCCTTCCTTTCATATACTCATCCAAATGCCTCTTAAATGTTGCAATTGTACTAGTCTCCACCACTTCCTCTGGCAGCTCATTCCATTTGCTGCCAGACTTGCTGAGCTTTTCCAGCAACTTCTGTTCTTGGACCTTAATGAGCACCTGCCCCACAGCTCTCTGTGATAAGGCTTTCGAAAAACTTGCAACTCTCTCAGAGAAGAAATCTTGTTTGAAATTAGCACCCCTTTATTCTGAAACTAAGCTGTCTGGTCTTAGACTCTCCCACGAGGGGAAACATCCTTGCAGTATTGACCCTGTCAAATCTCTTAAGAATCCTCTATGTTTAAATAAGATCCCCTCATTCTTCAAAATTCCAATGAGTTTAACCTGTCTAACCTTTGCTCATAAAACAGTCCCTCAATCCCAGGGATCATCCTAACCAACCTTCTCTGAACTGCCTCAAATGAAAAGATCTTTTCTTCAATAAGGGGATGAAACCCGCTCAGAGTACTCCAGGTGTGGTCTCACCAGCACCTTGTACAGTTTCAATAAGACTTCCCTGCTCTTATACTCCAACCGCCTTGAAATTAGCATTCCTGATTATCTGCTGCACCTGTGTGCTAGCTTTCTGCGTTCTGTACACAAGTACTTCAAGTTCCTCTGTGCTGCAGTTTTCTGGGCAAAATTTAAATGTTCTTCCATTCTATCATCCGAATGAAACAACTTTGCTTTTTCCCACATTATGCTCCACCTGCCAACTTTGTGCCCACTTACTTAACCTCTCAATATCTCTCTGCAAAACTGTATCCTCCTTACAACCTGCCTTGCCACTTATTTTTATGTCATCAGTAAATTTGGCTACAGTACATTCTATTCATCTCTGGATGTAGGTTTTCTTGCTGAGCTGAAAGGTTCGTTTTCAGACGTTTTGTCACCATACTAGGTAACATCTTCAGTGAGCCACCGAATGAAACACTGGTGGTGTTTCTATTTATGTGTTTGGGTTTCCTTGGGCATTTATTCTATTCATCTGTGCATTCAGTGCATCTGCTGCTCTGACCCCTCATCTGCCTCTATTTCAATTCAGAAGAAGAGCCATACCAGACTCAAATGCCAACTGTGTTTCTCTCTTCACAGATGCTACCAGACTTGCTGAGTTTCCCCAGCGCTCTCCATGTCTGGTCCAGCCAACTGCGGTAAGTACATTGTGTGTCCAGCTATCTCTGACATAGCCCATGGGTTGCCCATTTGGGAAGCGTGTTTTGTTTTCATTTGATTCTTGAGATGAGGGTATCCCTGGCTGTGTCAGGATGTAATGCCCATCCATGCCAGAAGGCAGTTAAGAGTCAACCACTTCACTGTGGGCTCTGGAGTCATATGGAGGCCAGACCAGGTAAGGGTGGCAGTTTCCTTCTCTAAAGGACATCAGTGAACTTTAACAATCAGCAATGGTTTCATGTTCATCATTAAACTCTTATTTCCAGATTATTGTTGAATTCAAATTCCACCATCTGCTGTAGCAGGATTCGAACCTGGGTCCCCCGAACAGTAGGAGGAAGTGTGGACTGCTGATGCTGGAGATTAGAGTCGAGAGTGTGGTGCTGGAAAAGCACAGCAGGTCAGGCAGCATCTGAGGAGCAGGAGAATCGATGTTTCGGGCATAAGCCCTTCATCAGGAATCAGACCTGATGAAGGGCTTCTGCCCAAAACGTCGATTTTCCTGCTGCCCAGAACATTACCTGGGTCTCCAGATTAATAATATCGCGCCAATGCCACTGCCTTGTTCATATGGGTGCATGTCAGAAGGCCCTGAACTAGAACCATCATGATGTGACTTAGCCCTGTAAGATGATTTGATGCTCCGTTTGGACATTTGCACGATCAGTATCTGATGAGTTGAACCATTCACTGAGTAGCCAATGTTCGACTGAAATGAGTTGATACCCAGCACTAGTCTTATTGAAAGGGTTGGACATGCAACTTGTAACTAACATTTTTGCAATAATGTCTGATATGGCAAAGTTTTTTGGAAATGCTGTGGAGGAATTTTAGAGATGTTGATGTGCTGAGAGAGTGAGCGTGCGAGTATAAGAAAAGAAAGAAATGCAGGAAGGAAGGGTATGTAGATATAGAAAAGCAGAGAGGAAAGGTTGCATTTAAACAGTACTTTTTAGTCAATGAGTTACTTTTGAAATGTAGTCACTGTTTAAATGTAGGAAACATGGCCGCCAATTTACATTAAAAATCCCAGAAACAGCAATGGCCAGATAATTTGTTTCTTCCTGATTTGGATCGAAGGATAAATATTGTCAAGGCCATCCATCTTCTTCGACTTGACCAAATCATAACTTAGAGCTATATTGCAGATGCTTTCGTTGTTACTGGGCTAAAATCTTGAAACTTCCTCCCTAAAAGTAATATGGGAACACCACATGGGCTGAGCTGTCTAACCAGCAGGCTCAACACCACCTTCTAAATAGTGATAAAAGATGAGCAATAAACACAAGTCTTGCCAAAGACACCCACACTCTGAGAATAAGCAATAAAAATAACCCAACTTCACATCAAACCTAATTGCTTTGAAGTCACTGAGCGATGTTCAAATATTTATCCAACAAACTGTCCATTAAACAAGCCTGCCTTCCATCCATTGACGAGGAGAAAGTGAGGTCTGCAGATGCTGGAGATCCGAGCTGAAAATGTGTTGCTGGAAAAGCGCAGCAGGTCAGGCAGCATCCAAGGAACAGGAGAATCGACGTTTCGGGCATAAGCCCTTCTTCAGGAATGAGGAAAGCGTGTCCAGCAGGCTAAGATAAAAGGTAGGGAGGAGGGACTTGGGGGAGGGGCGTTAGAAATGCGATAGGTGGAGGGAGGTCAAGGTGAGGGTGATAGGCCGGAGTGGGGGCGGAGAGGTCAGGAAGAAGATTGCAGGTTAGGAAGGCGGTGCTACTCCAACCTCTCACCCTCGGAACGTGCAGCCCTCCACTCCCTCCGTTCCAACCCCAACCTCACTATCAAACTGGCAGACAAGGGAGGCGCGGTGGTAGTTTGGCGCAACGACCTCTACACCGCTGAGGCTAAACGCTAGCTCGCGGACACCTCCTCCTACTGCCCCCTTGACCATGACCCCACCTCCCACCACCAAACCATCATCTCCCAGACCATCCATAACCTCATCACCTCAGGGGATCTCCCATCCACCGCCTCCAACCTCATAGTCCCACAACCCCGCACCGCCCGTTTCTACCTCCTGCCCAAAATCCACAAACCTGACTGCCCCGACCGACCCATTGTCTCAGCCTGCTCCTGCCCCGCCGAACTCATCTCTGAATACCTCGACACGGTCCTGTCCCCCTTCGTCCAAGAACTCCTCACCTACGTTCGGGACACCACTCACGCCCTCCGCCTCCTCCATGATTTTCGCTTCCCCGATCCCCAACGCCTTACCTTCACCATGGACATCCAGTCCCTGTACACCTCCATCCCCCATCACGAAGGACTTAAAGCCCTCCGCTTCTTCCTTTCCCCCCGTACCAACCAGTACCCTTCCACTGTCACCCTCCTTCGACTGACTGAACTGGTCCTCACCCTGAACAACTTCTCTTTCCAATCCTCCCACTTCCTCCAAACCAAAGGAGTAGCCATGGGCACCCGCATGGGCCCCAGCTATGCCTGCCTCTTCGTAGGATATGTGGAACAGTCCATCTTCCGCAACTACACTGGCCCCACCCCCCACCTTTTCCTCCGCTACATCGATGACTGTATCGGCGCAGCCTCGTGCTCCCACGAGGAGGTTGAACAGTTCATCCACTTCACCAACACCTTCCACCCCGACCTCAAATTCACCTGGACCGTCTCAGACTCCTCCCTCCCCTTCCTAGACCTTTCCATTTCTATCTCGGGTGACCGAATCGACATGGACATTTACTATAAACCGACCGACACCCACAGCTACCTAGACTACACCTCCTCCCACCCTGCCCCCTGTAAAAACGCCATCCCATATTCCCAATTCCTTCTTCTCCGCCGCATCTGCTCCCAGGAGGACCAGTTCCTAAACCGTACAACCCAGCTGGCCTCCTTCTTCAAGGACCGCAATTTCCCGCCAGACGTAGTCGACGATGCCCTCCACTGCATCTCTTCCACTTCCCGCTCCTCCGTCCTTGAGTCCTGCCCCCCAACTGCCACCAGGACAGAACCCCACTGGTCCTCACCTACCACCCCAACAACCTCCATGTACAATGTATCATCCGCCGTCATTTCCGCCACCTCCAAACGGACCCCGCCACCAGGGATATATTTCCCTCCCCTCCCCTATCAGCATTCCGAAAAGACCACTCCCTCCGTGACTCCCTCGTCAGGTCTACACCCCCCAACAACCCAACCTCCACTCCCGGCACCTTCCCCTGCAACCACAAGAAATGCAAATCTTGCGCCCACACCTCCCCCCTTACTTCCCTCCAAGGCCCCAAGGGACACTTCTATACCCACCACAAATTCACCTGCACCTCCACACACATCATCTATTGCATCCGCTGCACCCGATGTGGCCTCCTCTATATTGGGGAGACAGGCCGCCTACTTGCGGAACATTTCAGAGAACACCTCTGGGACACCTGGACCAACCAACCCAACCACCCCGTAGCCCAACACTTTAACTCCCCCTCCCACTCCACCAAGGGCATGCAGGTCCTTGGACTCCTCCATCGCCAGACCATGGCAACACGACGGTTGGAGGAAGAGCGCCTCATCTTCTGCCTGGGAACCCTCCAACCACAAGGGATGAACTCAGATTTCTCCAGTTTCCTCATTTCCCCTCCCCCCACCTTGTCTCAGTCAAATTCCTCGAACTCAGCACCGCCTTCCTAACCTGCAATCTTCTTCCTGACCTCTCCGCCCCCACCCCACTCTGGCCTATCACCCTCACCTTGGCCTCCCTCCACCTATCGCAATTCCAATGCCCCTCCCCCAAGTCCCTCCTCCCTACCTTTTATCTTAGCCTGCTTGGCACACTTTCCTCATTCCTGAAGAAGGGCTTATGCCCGAAACGTCGATTCTCCTGTTCCTTGGATGCTGCCTGACCTGCTGCGCTTTTCCAGCAACACATTTTCAGCTTCCATCCATTGACTCCAACTACACTATCGGAAAGGCAGCCAACATCATCGAAGACCCTTCCCACCCTGTTATACACCCTTCCAACGTCTTCCAACAGGCAGAGGCTACACAAGCTTAAACACACGCACCCCAACAAGTTCAAGAACAGCTTCTTCCCTGCTGTTGGAAAAAGGTGAGCACTGAAGATGCTGGAGATCAGAGTCAAAGAGTGTGGTGCTGGAAAAGCACAGCCAGCCAGGCAGCACCCGAGCAGCAGGAGAATCGACTTTTCAAGCATCAGCTTACGATGAAGAGCTAATGCTCGAAATGTTGATTCTCCTGCTCCTCAGATGCTGCCTGACTGGCTGTGCTTTTCCAGCACCACTCTCTTTGACTCTTCCCTGCTGTTATTAGTCTGATGAATGGACCACTCAAATTTCAAAGCTTGCTTTTTGTGCATCTTCTTTGCAGCCCTATCCTGTATTCCTTGCTCTGTTCAGTCACCCTCTATCTTTGAATGATATGATCTGCCTGTACTGCATGCAAAACAAACTTTTCACTGTACCTAGGTACATGTGACAATCATGAATCAAACCAGGGGACTACATATTTCTTCCATTCCCACTCTCCAAGTATTGCAGGTTCTAATAGTGCTGGAAAGGGAGCATCTATTAGGTGTGAATCCAGGAAAAGGTAGAGCCCCTTTTAGAACAGGTCCATTTTGATCAGCAGGCAGTCTTTCCTCAAACGGTGTAAACAGAGTTTTGCCTGGGTAGAAGCTGACCTGCAAATATCAGACACACACTGGCAAAGATTAACGCGGCTAGACTCTTACACAGCAAATGTGAATTCTGTTCAGTCAGAATGTGACAAGAAATCTATAAAAGGAATTTAACTAGATTGGTTGCACTGCAAAAGTAAGAGTCTATATTTTATCACAGTTAATATGCGATATGTATGTAACTAATGTTGAGTTAATCTGTTATAGCTGCAACATAACATGAGCCATTTGTCTTCATAAAGAGATTTTCTGTTCATCAAGGAACCAATCTTTTCTCCAAAGGGCACAGGATTAAATGGAGCTTTTTAAGAAATGTATAATACATTCTTAAAAAGAGGGGGAGCAAATGCTTGTATTTGCTTCACACTTAATCAAGTCTTTGAAAAGCTCAGAGTGAGTCTTTGCACGGAAGCACTTACACAAGAAGCAGGTAATTGTGTAGGGACATTCAGCAGCTTAAACTGCACACCACAAGTGCCCCACAGTCATCACATGAACACAAGAAATAGCAGCAGGTATAGACCATTCAATCCATTAACTCTGCTCCAACGTTTAATAGATTGTGACTCTTCTTGGGTTTCAACTCCACTTGTTCCCATTCCCTATGTTCTTGAAGTAGTAGAAAGTGAGGACTGCAGATGCTGGGGATCAGAGTCAAGAGTGTGGCGCTGGAAAAGCGCAGCAGGTCAGGCAGTATCCCAGGAGCAGGGAAAGTGGCATTACGGGCAAAAGCCCTTCATCAGGAATCCAACTCATGTTCCTTGAATCCCTGAGAGACCAAATGTGTGTCTATCCCTGCTTTAAATGGATTCAATGGTGAAGCAACCACAATTTTATGGGAAGAGAGGATATTAAAAGTGTAAAATTATTAAATTATTAAATTTCTCCTCATTGCAGTCCTAAATGATCATTCCTTTAACTGAAGCTTGCCCCTTTGCCCAGCCAACAGAAATAATCCCTCCAACAAAGGCAAAATTTGCTTGTTAAACTTTGAAAGGATTCAGAAAAGATTTACAAGGATGTTGCCAGGGTTGGAGGGTTTGAGCTATAAGGAGAGGCTGGATAGGCTGGGGCTGTTTTCCCTGGAGCGTCGGAGGCTGAGGAGCGAACTTATCAAAGTTTATAAAATCATGAAGGCATGGATAGGATAAATAGAAAAGGTCTTTTCCCTGGGATGGGGGAGTCCAAAACTAGACTGCATAGGTTTAGAGTGAGAGGGGAAAGATATAAAAGGGACCTAAAAGGGACGTTTTGACACCGAGGGTGGTACGTGTATGGAATGTGCTGCCAGAGGAAGTGGTGGAGGCTAGTACAATTACAACATTTAAAAGACATCTGGATGGGTATATGAATAGGAAGGGTTTAGATGGATTTGGGCCAAATACAGGCAAATGGGATTAGATTAATTTAGGATAACTTTGGAATTGGACAAAAGTTTCTGTGTTGTGCAGCTCTGTAACTCGGTGATGCTGGAAGTCTGAAATACACACAGAGAACTCTGGAGAAACGTAGCACCTGTGGAGAGAAGTAACAGGGAGAACCCTGTCAATCTGCTCAGAATAGGATGGCACAGTGTCTCAGTAGTTAGCACTGCTGCTTTACAGTGCCAGTGAGTTGGCTTCGATTCTACCTTAGGGTGACTGTGTGGAGTTTGCACATCCTCTCCATGTCTATGTGGGTTTCCTTAGAATGTCCTGGTTTCCTCCCACAGTCCAAAGATGTGCAGGTTAGGTGGATTGGCAATGCTAAATTGCCCAAATTGCCCAGTGATGCATAGGTTAGGTGGATTAGCCATGGGAAATTCAAGGATGGGGTTGGTCTGGGTGGGATGCTCTTCAGAGAGTTGGCATGAACTCAATGGACCAAGAGGCCAGCTCCCACACTATAGCGATTTGACAAATCTTTTATGTTTCAATGAGATCACCTCAAGTTCCTCTAACTTTCAAAGACATAATTTACTGAGTGTCTCAACATTGGGCAGCCTCCCAAATAAAGATGAAGTTATCATAATCTTACCAGCCCAGAGATTTGCTCTCCTGTTAGAGAGCCAAGTGGTAGTGGTTTACCCTGAGGTTTGCCACACCATGGGAAAGGAGAGATTGTCAATGTAACCTCAGTTTTTGCAAGATCTGAACCCATGCTGCTGGTTTGACTCTACTGAGTGAGCCAGCCAATTGAACTACCCAAGCCCCACATAGTGGTCTTGTGAACCATGGCTGGTTCTTAAATCTTTGTCTTGAATTCTTTTTTTAAGTGTTTTGTTTTCCTTTGTTATATTATCGCAGCGGGACTATTAGTCTGAAATTTATATGTTTTTATTTTCCTGATTTATTACGGTAATTTTGTACTTTTGAAAGTCTGCAATGCTGGACTTTATACTTCTTTATTTTTGAGTACTTTTGCCTTCGAATTTGTACTCAAGAATCTAGGAACTTTTGTACAAGTTGTTCTGCTATAACACGCATTTCGTCAACGCGAGTTGGCTGTAATGTGATTGATGACCAGGGGACGCAGTTTCTAAAGCACAAACTTTTAAAATCTGTGTTGGCTATAACATTATTACATTGCCAACACTTTAAGCGCTATTTTTATTGCGCGATTTTTATATAGCACAGTGAAACTCAAGAACGCAACCATCCCATTAAAAAAGAAATTACTATCTAAGATGGTGCAGTTAATGGCAACTTGTAAATATTTCCCTGTACTCATTTGAGTGTGTGTGACAATGAAGCTAATTCAATTCAATTCAATGCAAAAATATCTTTCCTTAAATTGGAAACTAAGGCGATGAATATTAGTTGGTTAATCCAAATAGAGAAAATGTCAGATGGCAACTCCTTTTGCATTCTGAAGGGTTTGGCAGACATTAGGGGTTGTGGTAGTGAGGGTACAGTGATGGTAGGATAGTGTGACCAACAGGTTCGGAGCTGAAAATGTGTTGCTGGAAAAGCGCAGCAGGTCAGGCAGCATCCAAGGAGCAGGAGAATCGACGTTTTGGGCATGAGCCCTTCTTCAGGAATCCTGAAGAAGGGCTCATGCCCGCAACGTCGATTCTCCTGCTTCTTGGATGCTGCCTGACCTGCTGCGCTTTTCCAGCAACACATTTTCAGCTCTGATCTCCAGCATCTGCAGTCCTCACTTTCTCCTCCCTGACCAATAGGTTCAGGTTGGATGACCATTCTGGGACCAGCTCTGAGACTCTCCAGTGTACCAAAATCTCGGGATCCTCCTCAGAGAGAAATCAAACTCACCTCTCAAGAGATTGGCAATTTCAACCTCCTTTTCCAAGATTAATTACTGCTCATCCTGTCAGGTATTTTGGGGCTCTTGGAACCTGAGAATGTTTTTAATAAAACATTCCAAACCTACCAAACAACACATCAGGCAGCGATTCCTGGTAAAGTACCCCAGCCCCCCGATGACACAAGTCAACTTAATGAACTCAGCACTGGTAAACAATCACCCCTTGTCCTCTCCTGTTGCAAGTTCCTAGCCTCCCTGCTTTGGGCAGAATTCCAGCAGCAATGAAGGATGTGAAGAACTTGCATTTTTGTATTGTCAAGCATGACCGCAAGATGTCCCAAAAAGCACCTGTGCGACCATTGGAAGTGTAGTCACCACTGTAATGTACAAAGTGCAGTAGCCAAAGAACATGCAGCAAGTCCCTAGTAGTGTGGCTCAGAGGTCTAAGGTGTGGGATTTCCCCTTCAGCTTTCATACAGGCGTGTGTTCAAATCCCCCCTGCTTCCAATAATGTTTGCAGCTTATCATTCGAAGGCCCCCATTTTCGGGTGGCATGGTCCTGAGCAAGGGTTACCGGACCTAAAACATTAATTCTGATTTCTCTCCACAGATGCTGCCAGACCTGCTGAGCTTTTCCACTAACTTCTATTTCAGTTAGCACGGCTGCCTCACAGCGCCAGGGACCCAGGTTTGATTCCACCCTCAGGTGACTGTCTGTGTGGAATTTGTACATTCTCCCCGTGTCGGGGTGGGTTTCTGCCTGGTGCTCCGGTGTCCTCCCACAGTCCAATGTTGTGCAGGTTAGGGTGGATTGGCCATGCTAAATTGCCCCTGAGTGTCCAGGGATGTGCAGGCTAGTTGGATGAGCCATGGGAAATGTAGGGTTACAGGGTTTGCGTGGGATGCTCTTCGGAGGGTCGGTGTGGACTCGATGGGCTGAATGGCCTGCTTCAAAACTGATGGGATTCTAAAAGAAAGGTTTCCATAAATAGTGAGGTGATAGCAAACAGATAATTAGTTGCTGATCTAAATACTATGCCAGCATCAAAATAAATGTGGAAGCCTACTTTCAAAAGTGAAGCTCCCAATGTTGATTAAAGATCAGGCAGTGGAAGATAACTCATGAGAGTTACCTCTGTCACCCACATTATTCTGCAGCAACGTTTCACAGCCAGATGGGAGACTCCCTGTGCTCCCTTGATGTATTTTTACTCAGTGCAAAGATAATTAAACACACTAATAAACAAAGATGAGGTGATATATTTCCACAGAGGCTTTATTTATCCTGCTGAGATTTTGGCAGGTGTAGTGGGTGGCAGATAATAAATGTGTGGATAATAATACCATTGTATCCTGTGTTGTTTGTAGTTGCTTGAGGAGAATAAATAGCAATTTTGGATAATTATTAAAGCATATTTACCTCAGACACTATGATCACAAATGTTGACCAGGACTCCAGTGGGAATATAGGAAACTTACACGCATTTCACAGTCAAATTTAATTAACTGGAGTCTTCTTAATATTAGGAACATATGAAGAGGAGTAGACCATTCAGTCTGTTAAACCTACTGCTCCATTTAATACAAGTCATTGACGATTGAACCCTTACAACATACATCCTCATTGATAATCCTCAAACGCATTGATAATCAAACAGTTACCAAATTCTACTTCAGTTAGACCATGCTTTTATAGCTGTCTGGGTGGAGAATTTCAAGGATTCATAATCCTCTGAGTAAAAGCATGTCTCCATATCGCAATCTTAAATAACGTCCCTTTCATTTTTAAATTGTGCCGCAATTTTGCAATTGATGTAAATCAATCGATATGGCAGCTTCCTGCAATCTCTTAGTATTTAAATATTTTTTTTTAGATTAGATTACTTACAGTGTGGAGACAAGCCCTTCGGCCCAACAAGTCCACACCAACCTGCAGAAGCGCAACCCACCCAGACCCATTCCCCTACATTTACCCCTTCACCTAACAGTACGGGCAATTTAGCATGGCCAATTCACCTAACCTGCACATCTTTGGAGTGTGGGAGGAAACCGGAGCACCCGGAGGAAACCCACGCAGACACGGGGAGAACGTGCAAACTCCACACAGTCAGTCGCCTGAGTCGGGAATTGAATCCGGGTCTCTGGCCCTGTGAGGCAGCAGTGCTTCTATTCTTCTAATCTTCCTGCCTTACTGGGCATGTTCACAGCTTTCCATGCTATATTCCATCTGCCTTTTTGCCCACTGACATAACCTTTCAATATCCCAGGATCTTTGTGTCTTCTTCATAAATTGTGTTAATTTCTATTATTGTACTGTCTGCAGCATTGGTGACAATGAAGCTGATCTCTTTGTCCAAGTCTTCATGTGGCCCTTTCTTCCGATTTTGACACTTATAGAGTCATAGGCGTAGAGTCAGACAGCATGGAAACAGACCCTTTGGTCCAACCAGTCCATGCCGAGTGTAATCCCAAACCAACATAGTGTCACTTGCCTGCTCCTGGCCAATATCCCTCCATTTCCTAATTTTACCCAAATGTCTTTTAAACATTAGAATTGTGCCCCATCCACCACTTCTTCAGCAAATTCATCCCACACACGACCATCATCCATATAAAAAATTTGCACCTCATCTCCTTTTTAAATCTTTCTCCTCTCACCTTAAAAATGTGCTTCCTTGTCTTGAAACTCTCCACCCTAGGGTAAGGAAATCCACCATTAACTCAATCTATACCCCTCATTATTTTATAAACTTCTGGCAGATCACTTCACAACCTCTTACGCTCCAGTGAAAAAAGTCTCAGCCTATCCAGCCTCTCTTCATAACTCAAACCTTCTATACCTGGCAGCATCCAGGTAAATCTCATCTGAACCCACTCCAGCTTAATAATATCCTTCCTATAACTGGGTGACCAGAACAGGACATGGGCATTAAGATGCTAATTGCAAAGGCCAAATGAGCAGAGCAAATATAGAAAATACATCAACTGTTTAATTTACTGTCTGTGGGTGTTACTTATCCACCCAACAATTGTAATGGCACTACAAGACTAATCCATTGATTGTGAAGTACTTTAAGACACAGTATTCCCTGTATAAATAAATGTTGTCTCTCCAGCTTCATGATGAATAGGATAATAATCATTGGAATTCTCATAAAACTAATGGATGAGCAGCCCACTCCTGATAATTCAAAGTCGATTTTTACAATGAAAAGAAATTGAATTATCAGGTCATTTGAACTAAGAAACATAAATAACACAGTAAAGTGGGGCATTTCATGCTATAAAGATTGGATTATGTCTCTTTGAATGACGAGGTGTAAACTGTACATTCCTGGTTGTTTCAATGAGAACCCAAAAGCTTTAATTTGAACAATGACAATCTATAAACTGTATATTCTGTAGCACCAGGACCTGGGGTGAAGCATGCAACATAGCACCATGGTATTGAATTATTCTTCACACCAGTTCACTACATACCTCACCTTACATTTGTTCTGTGACTAGTTTAAAACTGCCTTTCAAACATAGCTCCAGTTTAATCATTGTAACTACCCAAGGCAGTGTTGCTCAATTAAAGAACAAAAAGTTTACGTTTATAAGATGATAAAGGGGATTGACAAAGTAGATGCAGAAAGGATATTTTCTCATGTGGGGCGATCTAGAATGGCAGGTTATAGTTTTAGGATAGTGGTGCGCAGATTTAAAACAGAGATGGAGAGAATTGCTTCTTGCAGAGGGTTGTGTATCTGGAATTTACTCCCCCAGAATGCAGCAGATGCAGCATTGAATAAATTTAAGTGGGAGATAGACAGATTTATAATTAGCAATGGGATAGAGGGTTATGGAAAATGAGCAGAAAGGTGGTGTTGAGACTGAGATGAGATCAGCCGTGTTTGTATTAAACAGTGGAGCTGGCTTGAGGAACCAAACTGTCTATTCCTAGTCCTTATGACATGACTTCAAGATGATTCAATGTTCCTTACAACAATGAGATACTCCTGAGGCATTCAGGATGCAGAAAATAGGATAGTAACACTCCGTGAATGCTCCGTGATGATGCTCAAATCAATTGATATTTGATCTATAGATCTTCAGGTACAAGTCCATAGTGCCTTGAAAGTGACCATGCAAGTAGATAGGGTGGTAAAGAAAGTGTATGACATGGTTGCCTTTATTGGCCAGGGTATTGAGTACAAGAAGATGTCACGTTGCAACCTTATAAGACCACACTTTAGGCCACACTTAGAGTATTGCATTCAATTCTGGTTGCCACGTTACAGAAGGATGTAGATGCTTTGGAGAAGGTGCAGGAGAGATTTACCAGAATACTACCTGGATTAGAGGGTAGCGCCTCTCAGGAGAGTTTCGGAAAACTCGGGTTGCTTTCTCTGGAGCAGCGGAAACTGAGGGGAGACTTTATAGAAGTTCATAAAATCATGAGATTCATAGATGGTCAGAATCTTTTTCCCAGAGATGAATTGTCTAAAACTGGGGGGCATCCATTTAAAGTGAGAGGAGGAAAGTTCAAAGTAGATGTGAGGGGTAAGGTGTTTTAGACAGAAATGGTAGGGGTCTGGAATGCACTGCCAGGGGTGGTGGTGGAGGTAGATAATGGTAGGGGCTTTTAAGGTACTTTTAAATAAGAACATGAATACTCAAGGAATGGAGCGATATGGACCAAGGGCAGGGGGAAGGGATTAGTTTAATTTTGCGTCATGTTCAGCACAACATCGTTGTCCAAAGTGCCCATTCCTATGCTGTATTTTTCAATATTATATGTTCTAACATCTGGGTGGAAAGTGAGAACTGCAGATGCTGGAGATTAGAGCTGAAAATGAAGAAGGGCTCATGCCCGAAACATCGATTCTCCTGCTCCTTGGATGCTGCCTGACCTGCTGCGCTTTTCCAGCAACACATTTTCAGCTCTAACATCGAGGTGCCAAGAGGCTATCGAAAATAAAACAAAATGGCAGGTCTAATGGTGCAGTTGAACCTCAGTTCTGCACTGGAGTATTGCCCTAGATTTTGGGGCTCTATTAAGTCTACAGTGTGAGATTTGAACACATAATCTTTTGACTAAATGCTGAGCGAGCTGACCAAGTAGAGTCAGTGATCGTACTAACACTCAGAAACCAGAAGATTAGTGACTGCTATGGCCATTTTGACACAAAATGACGGTTTCATGAACATGAACAACAAGTGTTGAAATGCTTGAAGTTTGTTACTAGATTATACTCAAACACTTGCTCTAACTGTTGAACATGATTCTGAAAGCTATTTGATTCTCCAACATAAATCCCTGCTAAACAGAATTTAGTAATTATGTCTTGACAGGTATAATCCATGTTCTGATTATTTTTGTGCATTCTACACAAAACACATTCATTTTGTATGTTTATAGCAAATGGAAATTAAGAAGAAAAAAAAAATCCTTTAATGTAGATGGGAACTAGGTGTAAAAAAAAACTGATTTTCATTGCAAATGATGGATGACGCAGTTTGTACCTTCACTACAATATTATATTTCAAAGCCACCCAGTGAGAATTATATAGTGAGGGCACTTTATGTTAATATTAGAAATAATAAACTTTTTGTGGCCAAAACATTAGATTCTCTTTCTTTTTGTGTATTATTTAAATAATAGCTACCAGATGGAAGCGAAGATGGGGAGGACAATTAACAGCGAACTTTCTTATCTGAATTTGTTTTCGGATTTTTTGAAGCCTAATGTTAAATGCCAAAGGATTATTTTATTTAAGTTTAAAATCCATTTTGCACAAGGCTTCATTCAGCAGCTCAACCCTTGCTCACAAACAGCGTCTCACAGACTCCTGGCTAATGCAGTTTGGATCAAACTAGCTGCCTAATTGCAACAGTGTCCACTATTGATCGGCTGAAGGAACATGTCTCGGTAACATATTTAAAATTGAAGGAAGGCGCTGACACTGACAGAAGTAAGGGGACATCCAATTATCCTCAAATTACATTAGTGGTGTCCGGGAAGACTTCTTTTTTTTAAAGAAGGCAGCAAAATCAAAAAAGGGTATCATAAAATCAGATATCGTGGAAAGGAAGCATTGTGAAAACTGACATCAAGTTTGTATGGTGACGCATGATCATTTGTTGTTCTTACAACTGAACTTAGGGATATAATGCAACAGAATACAGAGCTTATCATTCAGGTTGAATATGAGCCTGGTCTAGCCTTTATTAATGGTATTTCTTTTTAATAGAATGCCTCCAGTTTGAAAGCAGGCTATTTGGCCCATCAAGTCCACACCAATCCACCAAAGAACATCCCACTCAGACTTGCCTCAACCCTGCGTTTCCCATGGCCAATACACCCGACCTGCACATCTTTGGGAGGAAACCCACACAGACACAGGGAGAATGTGCAAACTCCACAGAGACAGTCGCCCGAGGCTGGAATCAAACCCAGGTCCGTGGTGCTGTGAGACAGCAGTGCTGAACACGGAGCCACAGTGCTACCTAATGAATCACATGCAGATGAATAGCTTTGGTTGAGAATTTCCTCCTGATGCAAATGTAGTTTCAAGATGAATCCTACACAATGATCTACAATCTGTAATCGTAAGAAGCTTTGTAATAGAAAAAGGTCTTATGAATGGCAAGTCTGATCATCTGACCTCATTATTTGTGATGACCACTGATGAGCTCTTGCATCATTTGGAAAATTTTTGCAGATTTTTAATCCAATATGCTTGGTTTCTGGGTCTATTTGTTCTCTCCACCTCTCCTCTTACACCCACCAATATTTTATCAGCAGTCTATTGGCACAAATGTGTCAACTATTAAATTGGAAGCCAGGTGGGATGGGAATGAAAGCAGATTTTGCAGCAGTTTATCTTATTCTAAATGAAATCTATTGATACAGCAAGTCAGGAGTGTGATGGGATACTCCCTACCTGCCTGGGTGAGTGTCGCTCCATCAACACTCAAGAGGCTTGACACCTTCCAGGACAAAGCAGCCTCTTGATTGGCACCAGATCCATAGTTTTCTGCAGTCATCCCTCCACCACCGATGCTCAGTGGCAGCAGTGAGCACCAGGTACAAAATCCATTGCAGAAATTCAACAAACCTTATCTAGCACCTTCCAAATTCACAACCGCTATTATCTAAAAAGCCAAGGACAACAGATTCTTGGGAGCAAACACCTTGTAAGCTCCCCTTCAAGCCACTCGCCATCCTGACTTGGAAATACATCACCATTGCTGGGTCAAAATCGTGAAACTCCTTCCCAAACATCACTGTGGGTTTACATTCTCCGAATAGTCTATAGAGGTTCAAGAAGGCAGCTCACCACCACCTCCTCAAAGGTAGCTAGGGATGGATAATAAATGTTAGCCCAGTGACAGAAGCCCATATCCTATCAGTGAAGAAAGAAAAGATTCTATACGAGCAGAGTTGCTCCTGACAACAACGTTAGACCCACAACCAAAATTATACCTTCGTCTCATGATCAAAGCAACATGGCATCATGAACAAAAAACATTGAGTGGAAGATATTTGTACAAGTCTTTGCACAAATTCGCACTTGTCAATCATAGCAGCAGGGTCTCCAGACCAGGTTTATAGGGAGAATCACACATTATCTCCATTTTGGCTGAGAATAACTGTAATCTCTCAGAGATATTGAAAATCACAACTTTAACAGCACCATGAATCTAACAGCTTTCTTGTGAAAATCTTAAACTTGCAATAAAACAGAGAGGTTTAAGTCGTACAATCATAGTCAAACAATATTGACTGCAGGTTAATTTATTTCTTATTCATTCACGCTAGTGCCACGGCCTAGACCAGTTTCTATTGCCCCATCCCTAATTGCCCTGGAGAATGTAAGAGACCATATATTACGCTTTATCAGGACTACAGGCTGTTGAACTACTGTATAGTTGTAATAAAAGCAGAGTTTCACAACTTGGGAGTCAGGTTCTGTGCATTTTTAGCTGTGCTAGACAATGTTTTCTTTTGAAGCCGTGAAGGAGAGAGAATTTGAGATTGACTGGCACTGACAAATGTTTGAGTTAAGGACATTGTGCATGATGAAAGATCTTTAGTTCATTGAGCTGCTGTTTGGTCAAAAGCTGTCAGTGCAAAGGCAGCAGGAACATCCAGAGCCTGTGAACTGAAACTATCCATCTCTCTCTCTCTCTCTCTTTCCATGTGGTGAAATGATAGGAAAACCAAGAAAGGTTAAAGGAAAGATATTCAAATGAGTAAAGACCTCAGTCTGCCAGAGAGAATCATAGAACCTCTACAGTGTGGAAGCAAGCCATTCAGCCCATCAAGTCCACACTAACCTTCCAAAGAGCATCCCACCCCAGACCCATCCCCCTTCTCTATCCCTGTAACCCTCCATTTCCTATGGCTAACCCACCTAGCCTACACATCTTTGGACACTACAGGCAATTGAGCATGGCCAATTCACCTAACCTGCACATCTTTGGACTGTGGGAGCACCGGAAACCGGAGCACCCAGAAGAAATCTACACAGACATGGGGAGAACATGCAAACTCCACACAGACAGTAACCCAAGGGTGCTGTGAGGCAGCATGCTGACCACTGAGTCATCCTAAATCAGCTACTGAAGTGAACAACCATTGTTTTATAGGCAGTAACATGTCAATAATGCTAAACATTAAGAGGAACTGTGCACAACAATTAAACCCAACCTTGAGTTCTGAACTTTTGATCTGAAAGATTTTGCTTGCCTATCTGCTGTGCTTTTCCAGAAACACATTTTCGGTTCTGGTCTCCAGCATCTGCAGTCCTCACTTTCTCCTATCTATATCATTTTTCTACCCATAATATCGATGTCCAACAACCTGTCTTTTGTCTGTTTAAAAAAATGAATGAATGAATGTATGGTTATTTAGTGTTTCTAAAAGAATATAGTTTAAGTTGCATAGTAGTAAATTAAGAAACTTTGCTTTTCCCTGTCTTTTGCCAAATTTAAGTGTTTTATCATAAACAGAGTTATTTTCTTTTAAAGACAAAACCTGGTGTGAATTGTTTTTGTCCCAGATTGCAGTCAGTCATGTAAATGGTCATTTTAGTGGTTTGTTTGGGATTGGAAACATTTTGGGACAACTTGTGGAACAGTGGGGCACATTATTGGTGCATTCTTTGCAGTCGAGTCATGACAAGGAGGTCTGGCAAGACAGACTGAATGGTGGAAAGAAATGAAATTGAACCCAAGGTGATCAAGCCTGAGTCCACTCAGTCTCAGCTGAATTCTGATGCTCATGATCTCAATCCAAAAGGTGCCATTTCAGGGAGGGTGGGATCATAGCCTTATTTTAAACTTTGGCCACTTGACAACTCCTCTTGTTCTCCATTCCTCTGAGCCATTCAGAGTCAGAGAATCACACTCAATACTCTGACCAATAAAGGAAAGCCTTCTTCACTATCCTATCCACCTGCGACTCAATTTTCAAGAAGCTATGAACCTGCACTCCAAGGTCTCTTTGTTCAGCAACACTCCCCAGGACCTCACTGTTAAATGTAGAAGTCCTGCTCTGATTTGCCTTCCCAAAATGCAGTACCTCGCATTTATCTAAATTAAATTTCATCTGCCATTCCTCTGCTCATTGGCCCAGCTGATCAAGATCCCATTGTACTCTGAGGTAACCTTCTGCATTGTCCACTACCCCTCCAATTTTGGTGTCATCTGCAAAATAACTAACTATTCCTGCTATGTTCATATCTAAATCATTCATATAAATGACAAAAAGGAGTGGACCTAGCACTGATCCTTGTGGCACACCATTGGTCACAGGCCTCCAATCTGAAAGGCAACCCTCCACTACCACCTTCTGTATCCAAATGGCGAGTTCTCCCTTGACTGAACATCTTTGATTATTTTCTGAGGCACATGGTCTGGGAATTGTCAGTTCATTTCCATTCGGGAGTGTGGCTGGAAAAGTACAGCAGTTCAATCAGCATCCGAGGAGCCGGAGAATCGACGTTTCGGGCAAGAGCCCTTCATCGGCAATAGGCTTGTTTATTCCAAATGGAGGGCTTATGCCCGAAACATCAATCCTCCTACTCCTCAGATGCTGCCTGACCTGCTGTGTTTTTCCAGAGCCACATTCTCAAGTCAAATCTCCAGCAACTGCAGTCCTCAATTTTGGTCAACTCTCAAGTTTTGACATAGTAGTTTTATAATTTCACCATTTTTCTCAGCCTTGATTAAACACTTGTCCATCTTTCAACCTTCAGTTCTATTGAAGGGAACATGTTCACGTTCAGTGGCTCAGTGGTTAGCATTGCTGCCTCACATCAACAGGGACCTGAGCTTATTTTCAGCCTTGGAAGGCCGTCTGTGTGGAGTTTGCACATTCTCCCCGTGTCTGCGTGGGTTTCCTCTGGGTGCTATGGTTTCCATCCACAGTCCAAAGATGTGCAGGTTAAGTGGTTTGGCCATGGGAAATCGCCCTGTGGCCTGCAGGTGAGGTGGATGAATCATGGTAAATGTGGGGTTACAGGTAAAGGTTGGGGTCCGGATGGGATGCTCTTTAGACTGTCAGTGTGGGCTGAATGGCCTCACTCTGCACTGCAGGGAATCTATCATTTATATTTCCTTCTGACAATTGAAGATTTCTTATTTTTATTTCAGGGCTTAAAAAGTAGCTCATTTTGTCAGTAAATCGACAATGCTTATCAAAAATCTACTTTTCAGAAATGTATCTAATTTCCTTTGAACCAGGGCAGCATGTTGGCTCAGTGGTTGGCACTGCTGCCTCTCAGCACCACGGATCTGGATTCAACTCCACCCTGGGGTGACTGTCTGTGTGGAGTTTGCAAGTTCTCTGTGTAGATGTGCTCTGGTTTCCTCCCACAGATAATCAGCTCATGTAAATTGGCCATGCTAAATGGCCCAAAGTGTCCAGGGATGTGCAGACTGTGGTCACCATAGGAAATGTGGGTTTACAGGGTCTGAGAACTCGTCAGAGGGTTGGTGTGGACTCAGTGGGTCGAAAAGCATGCTTCTACACTATCGGGATTCTACGATACTCATACAATGCCTGCCTTGCTAAGCTAAGTTCAACTCTATTGCCCTTTGGAGAAAGTGAGGATTGCAGATGCTGGAGGTCAGAGTCCAAAGTGCTGGAAAAGCACAGCAGATCAGGCTGAAGCAGGAGTTTCAATGTTTCAGGCATCTTCTCCCTTGAAACCCTGCAACCACACTGGATTAATGTGGATTTCACCAGTTTCCCCATTTCACCTCCCCTCGCCTTATCCCAGCCCCAACCCTCCAACTCAGCAGCGTCCTCTTGATCTGTCCACCTTCCTTCCCGCCTATTCGTTTCACCCTCTTCTCCCTATCACTTTCACCCCCACCTTCATCTACCTAACGCATTCCCAGCATTCCTCCCCCCAGCCCCACCCCTCTCCCATTTATCTCTTAGCTCCCCTGGCCCACAGGCCACATTCCTGACAAAGGGATTATACCCAAAACATTGATTCTCCTGCTCCATGGATGTTGTCTGACCTGCTGTGCTTTTCCAGCACCACACTCTCAACTCTATTACCCTGTGACAGAACAAGGTCAATATAATGTTTTACTGTTTTTAGCTTCTAAGGTAGTAATGCCTCACGTGTCATCTTGTTTGAAGTACCAATCAGACAATGCATCTTGTTTATAAGACTTATTTTACAGGCTTAGTTGATTAGATTCCCTACAGAAATCCCTACAGGGTTATGAAGGTCAGTTTTTAAGTCCACAGAAGTTGGTGTTCAACCTTTACAAAGACTTGGATAGATTTCTAGATAGTACAATGCACCATTCTGGTCTTCATGACATCAAAGGGACATTGAAAGCACAAAAAAGACCAATAAGAATATTTCTGGAAGAATTTAGGATTATAATTATCAGGAAAACTGGACAAGCTAGAGCTCTTATCCTTGAGAAAACTGAGGGTTGCTGTCACCAAAATTGTTAAATTATGAAGAGAATTGATGGAGTTTTCACATAGAAAATGGTTCCATTTTGTAGGGAATGCTGGAACCAAGGCCCACAGTACAATAGGTGAGTGGGGGAGGGGATGTAACATGAGACTTGTTATCTGGTGGAGTGTTTGAGGTAAATGTAAATTTAAGATTAAAAATCACACAATGCCAAGTTATAGTCCAACAGATTTATTTGGAATCACTAGATTTGGAATCACTAACTTTGAAAGCCAGTGATTCCAAACAAACCTGTTGGACTATGACCTGGTGTTGTCTGATTTTTAACTTTGTCCACCTCTGCCCAACACCGGCATCTTCAAATTATTAATTTAAGGAGAAGCTACATCAGGAACAAAGGTACAGAAAGTGTTAGAGGAGCTCAGCAGGTCTGGCAGCTTCTGTGACCTGAGAAACAGAGCTAATGTTTCAACTCTGATGAGACTCCTCAACCCTAAGTCCTCCAGGTATCTCCCCAGTCAACCTTGATCAAGGTTTCTTCTTTTCCACCTATCCACTCCACCCTTCCCTCCCTGACCTATCACCTTCATCCCCTCCCTGCTCACCTATTGTACTCTATGCTACTTTCTCCCCACCCCCACCCACTTCTCACTTATCTCTCCACCCTTCAGGCTCTCTGCCTCTATTCCTGATGAAGGGCTTTTGCCCGAAATGTCGATTGTCCTGCTCCTCGGATGCTGCCTGACCTGCTGTGCTTTTCCAGCACCACTCTAATCTCGACTCTGGTTTCCAGCATCTGCAGTCATTGTCTTTACCAAGGTTTAACAAGCATTACTAACAGCAGGTTAACTGGTTACTTATCACATTGCTGTTGTGGCCCATGTGCAAATTTGCTGCCTTGCAAGTGACTACATTTTATTGGCAATTAGAAATTGCTGAAAAAACTCAGTAGGTCTGACAGCAGCTTTGGAGAGAAATCAGTTAACGTTTTGGGTAGTGTTTTAGGAAGGGTCACTCGACCCAAAACGTTAGCTCTGATTTCTCTCCACAGATGCTGCCTGACCTGCTGAGCTTTTCCAGCAATTTCTGCTTTTGTCTCTGATTTACAGCATCCACAGTTCTGTCAGTTTTTATCAACACTTCATCGGCTGCAGAAGATCTTGGCGTACCCTGCAATAAAACCAGAAATTGTTGGAGAAACTTAGCATGTCTGTGAAGAGAAAGAAACAGAGTTGACTTTTTGAGTCCAGGACAGCTGTTCCTCCAGCATCTCGTAGTGTTTTGCTTTTATCTGGAGTATTCTACGGTGGCTACATAAATGTAACCTGTTCTTCTTAGGTGACTTGGTGGTACTTACCAGCCATTGGTATTCACACACTTGCCACGGGAAGCACTTGAGCAGGGTGAATGTGCACACTGGGCATCACAACCACATTCCAAACTTGGCAAGCAATGCCAGTGAAGATTTTCTAACACTGAATCAGCATAAAGGTCGAATCACATCAACTCCACACCTTTCAGTCTTGCAAAAATGTTGAGCATGTTTTTACACCATGGAAGAAATATTTTCCAATTAATTGAATTTGCACATATGAATGAAGCCCAGAAAAATACTAATTTGCATCTAAATAATGTCCATACCGGATTGACAAAGTTTCATAAAATAGTTTGCCCTCAGTTTGAAACATTTGGTAGTGTATCTCTTAACCACTCTCGTTCTAAGTGTAAATTAGGAATATTTACTGTTACCCATTAAGATATTGATCCCAGTGATAAGGAGAGATTCATTGCACTTCATGTTAAAGGTACGTATTTTTCCTTTTCCAATTACATCAGCTTGCATATGCTAATTGGTCCCATTAATAAATTATCGCTAATAGCATAATAATTATACTGTATAGCCTTTATAATGATTATTTCCTAATGAAATATTGCAGATAGTTTACATTTTAAGGAACCTAGTTTACATATATGTAAATGAGACCTGTTCGACAATATAAATTATAATTATACCTGGTAATAAGATGGATGTGCCTGGCTTTAGCCGGTTTTGTGTTTCCTCACTGTGGATTGAGAATGTTGACTAGTCGTTGAGTACTGGTGCCAGTTCAATGTGTTCTAACCTCTTGTGAAGCAAATTGTTGGCCAACGTGATCACAAGCAATAAAAGCAATTTAATATAAATTCACTAATTGGAAATCAGATCCATAACTAAAATTTAACTGCTCGCTAATTTATACATGATCCATTTATTACCAAAATACATAATCATTAATTAAATGTATATATTAAAGTCAAATGTAAATACATTTCCATGGTAATTAACTATTTATTTCAATTAATCTGCGTTTAATCCTCTGCGTAATATCTGTATTTGGCTCTCCATCAATTAAATCAGTGTTGTTTATTGCTGAACACTTCAAATAATAGTTGTGGTGCAGTTAGGCTCATCAATTTGGATCTGTTCATAATATGTAAGGTCAAAAGATTGTGGGTTTGAGTACAGTACAGGAAGTGAAAGTTCACTGAGCTCACTGCCATTCCATTGTACAGATTGCTACCTTGGCCTCTACATTAGATTACCGAGGATCCTATAATCCTCTTGTGGCCTTTCCTTCATAAACCATGCCATCCTTCCAACCACAACCTCTGGCCTTCACATCAGGAACATCCTGGAGGTCATCAATGACAGGAAGCTTATCAGAACCAGTGCTATCAACACCGAGAGGGTCAACGCAAGCTACAAAGAGACCTTGGAGTGCAGGTTCATAGCTCCTTGAAAGTGGTAGGTAGATAGGATAGTGAAGAAGGCGTTTGGTATGCTTTCCTTGATTGGTAAGAGTATTGAGTACAGGAGTTGGGAAGTCATGTTGCAGCTATACAGGACATTGGTTAGGCCACTGTTGGAATATTGCATGCAATTCTGGTCTCCTTCCTATCAGAAAGATGTTGTGAAACTTAAAGGGTTCAGAAAAGATTTGCAAGGATGTTGCCAGGGTTGGAGGATCTGAGTTTCAGAGAGAGGCTGAACAGGCTGGAGCTGTTTTCCCTGGAGTGTTGGAGGCTGAGGGGTGACCTTATAGAGGTTTACAAAATTATGAGGAGCATGGATAGGATAAATAGGCAAAGTCTTTTCCTGGGGTCGGGGAGTCCAGAACTAGAGGACGTAGGTTTAGGGTAAGAGGGGAAAGAGACCTAAGGGGCAACTTTTTCACGCAGAGGATGGTACGTGTGTGGAGTGAGCGGCCAGAGGATGTGGTGGAGGCTGGTACAATTGCAACATTTAAGAGGCATTTGGATGGGTATATGAATAGGAAGGGTTTGGAGGAATATGGGCCAGGTGCTGGCAGGTGGGACTAGATTGGGTTGGGATATCTGGTTGGCATGGATGAGTTGGACTGAAGGGTCTGTTTCCATGCTGTACATCTCTATGACTCTATGACGATGACTCTACAATGTGAGGCAGATCAGTTCCCAAATTCTTCTTTGTCATTTACAAGGAGTGAAATGGGTGGGTGGTTCAGTAGAGCAGGAACAATTATACAAACATAGACTATAAGAGCAGGAGTATGCCATTTGGCCCTTCATGCTGCTGTCCTTATCTGGTTTGGCCTCCATGTGACTCAACTGCAATGTGTTCAACTCCACGAAGCCTTCTGCAATGGCTGTGCAAGCCACTCAGTCTAAGGGTAGTGAGGGAATGGAAATCCACAACCCAAGAAAGAATTGAGCTCGCTCATGTCCCTCCCCCAACCCTTACACACCAGGCCTTGTTAGCACAGAGCCTGCCATTACACACTACCTATTGTTAGCCAATAACAGTCCCTACAACCCTCCCAGCCAGATCATTATCCACCCCTTTGTCTGTCCAATTGTTCATCTCTCTCTTTGGGCTCTATCCCCACCTATCATTTACGCCTTACCCCCTCCCCCGACCCTTTCTCCTGCATAATAAAAAACATTTTCCCTAGTTACCATCAGCTCTGAGGAAGGGACACCGCATGCAAAACATTAACTCTGACTTCTCTCCACAGATGATGCCAGTCTTTCTAGCACTTTAATGTCTTTTTTAAGAAGAAAAGGGCCCCAATATTTTGTTCAGTTGCATCATCAAGCAGACCCGTGATTGCAATGATAGACACAGGCCAAATAGCCTACTCCTGCTCCTAATTCAGACATTTGTAAAACATTATTTGACCAACGCAACTAAAAGCACAACATAACAAATTAATTTCTATTGATTTCAAAGCTTGATGAGAAAATTTGCCCATTTGAAATGAATTCCAGATTTACCCATCAAATCGTCATCTCGCTCAAACATTAATTCACTCAAAACATGCCACTGCGCAGGAGTCTCTCTGAGGTCAAAGGAAGAGCGGCAAAATCTAAAATAGAATCAGATAAAGTTGCTGGAGAAACTCAGTAGGTCTGTCAGCACCTGTGGAGAGAGAAACAGAGTAAATATTTTTGAGTCGAATATGATTCTGCTTTGGAATTTTTAAACTCTGTCCCTTTAGTTCAGGATTAACCAAGTAAAAAAATCAACTAACCAGCAAGAGTTAAAATTAGAGACAAAATCAGAAATTGCTGGAAGATTTCAGTAGGTGTGGCATCATCTGTGGAGAGAAATCAGAGTTAACGTTTTGGGTTGAGTGACCCTTCCTCAGCATTCGCAGTTACAGTCATAGAGATGTAAAACATGGAAACAGCCCCTTCGGTCCAACTCATCCATACGGATCAGATATCCTAAATCAATCTAGTCCCATTTGCCAACACTTGGCCCATATTCTTCGAAACCTTTCCTATTCATATACCCATCCAGATGCCTTTTAAATGTTGTCATTGGACCAACCTCCACCACTTCCTCTTGCAGCTCAATCCATACATGCACCATCTTCTGCATGAAAAGGTTGCCCCTTAGGTCCTTTTTATATAGAACATAGAACATAGAACATTACAGCGCAGTACAGGCCCTTCGACCCTTGATGTTGTGCCATCCTGTCATACTAATCTGAAGCCCATCCCACCTACACTATTCCATGTATGTCCATATGCCTGTCCAATGACAGCTTAAATGCACTTAAACTTGGCGAATCTACTACTGTTGCAGGCAAAGCATTCTATATCCCTACTACTCTCTAAGTAAAGAAACTACCTTTGACATCTGTCTTATACCTATCTCCCCTCACTTTAAAGTTGTGTCCCCTTGTGTTTGCCGTCCCCATACTTGGAAAAATGCTCTCCCTGTCCACCCTCTGATTATCTTGTATGTCTCTATTAAGTCACCTCTCAACCTTCTTCTCTCTAACAGCTTCAAGGCCCTCAGCCTTTTCACGTAAGACATTCCTTCCATACCAGGCAACATCTTAGTAAATCTCCTCTGCACCCTCTCCAAAGCTTCCACATCCTTCTTATAATGCGGTGACCAGAACTGTACACAATACTGCAAGTGTGGCCGTACCAGAGCTTTGTACAGCTGCAGCATAACCTCCTGGTTCCGGAACTCAGTCCCTCTATTAATAAAGGCCAAAACACTGTATGCCTTCTTAACAACCCTGTCAATCTGGGTGGCAACTTTCAGGGATCTGTATACATGGACACCGATATCTCTCTGCTCATCTGCACTCCCAAGAATCTTATCATTAGCTCATCTGCACTCCCAAGAATCTTACCATATCTTTTCCCTCTCACCTTAAACCTCTACCCTCTAGTTCTGGACTGCCCAATCCCAGGGAAAATACCTTGTCTATTTATCCTATCCATGCCTCTCATGATTTCATAAACTCTATAAGGACACCCCTCAGCCTCCGATGCTCCAGGGAAAACAGCCCCAGCCTTCCCTATAGCTCAAACCCTGGCAACATCTGTGTAAATCATGGAATTCCTACAGTGTGGAAACAGGCCCTTTGGCCCAACAAGTCTACAGCAACCCTCTGAAGGACAACCCACCCAGACCCACTACCGTACCCCATTGCTCTCTATGTACCCCTGACTAATGCACCTGACCAACACATCTCTGAACACTATGGGCAATTTAGCATGGCCAATCCTCCTAACATGCACATCTTCGGATTGTGGGAAGAAACTGGAGCACCCAGAGGAAACCCATGCAGACCCAAGCAGAACGTGCTAACTCCACACAGACAGTCACCGAGGGCTGGAATCAAACCTGGGTCCCTGGCGCTGTGAGGCAACAGTGCTAACCACTGAGCCACTGTGCCACCATATATCACTTCTGAACTCTTTCAGGTTTTGGTTTTGAAAAATTAGTCATTTGGACTCAAAATGCTAATTCAGTTGCTCCCTCTCCAGACTCTGCCAGACTGACTGACTTCTCCACATTTTTGTTTAATTGTTTTTAAATAGTGTCTTTCACACCTTCAGGCCATTTGTAAGTTTTTAACAGCCTGTTGAGTGGATTTTAAGTGTAGTCATTGTTGAAAGATAGGAAACACAGCAGCCAACATCTCAGAAATGCGCTCATGACCAGGTACGCTGTTTCCATGAACATTGGGCGAGGGGTAAATATTGACCAGGAGATCTCCCCTTACCCTTCTTTGAATAGCAATTTGGAGTCATGTGGGAGGTCAGCTAGCACCTTGGTTTCTCACCTGAATGAGGGTCACTCCGACAGTGTTAGCTACGAGACGCTGGATAAGCTCAGGTTGATTTCTTTGGAGCAGAGAAGGCTGAGAGATTAGGTACGTAAGATTGCAAGGGGCATAGGCAGATTGAATAGAAAGTATTTTTCCCCCTTATTTGAAGGGTCATAGGTGGCACAGTGGTTAGCACTACTGCCTCATAGTGCCAGAGACATGGGTTCAATTCCTGCCTCAGGCAACTGTCTGTGTGGAGTTTGCACATTCTCCCCGTGTCTGCGTGAGTTTCCTTTGGGGGCTCCGGTTTCCTCCCACAGTCCAAAAATGTGCAGGTCAGGTGAATTGGCCATGTTAAATTACCTGTAGTGTTAGGGGAATGAGTTTTTTAAAATTAGATTAGATTACTTACAGTGTGGAAACAGGGCCTTCGGCCCAACAAGTCCACACTGACCCGCCGAAGCGCAACCCACCCATACCCCTACATTTACCCCTTACCTAACACTACGGGCAATTTAGCATGGCCAATTCAACTGACCTGCACATCTTTGGACTGTGGGAGGAAACCGGAGCACCCGGAGGATTGGGTGGGTTGCTCTTCAGAAGGTCGGTGTGGACTTGTTAGGCTGAAGGGCCTGTTTCCACACTGTAAGTAATCTAATCATTAACAAAGGCCATACATTTAAAGTGCAAGTTTGGAGGGGATATAAGCAAATCGTTTTCATCCAGAGGGTAGTGGGAATCTGGAATGTACAGCCTGCGAGGGTAGTTTTTAAAAAAAATTCATTGATAGGTTGAGGATGTCACTGGTCGGGCAGCGTTTATTGTCCATTCCTAATTGCCCGGTGGGCAGTTAAAGGTCAAACACATTGCCTGGGGTCTGGAGTCACATGTAGGCCAGACCAGGTAAGGATGGCAGTTTCCTTCCCTAAAGGATATTAGTGAACCAGATAGTTTTTTACCCCCAAAAATTGTAATGAATTCATGGTCGTCATTAGATCCTTAATTCCAAATTTGTTTAAAAATTGAATTGAAACACCACTATCAGCTGTGGTGGGATTTGGTCCCAGGTGCCCAGAGCATTACCTGGGACTCTGGATTAACAGTCAAGTAGTAACACCAGTAAGCCATCACTTTATGTAGTTGAGCCAGGAGCCCGCAGAATCTTTGAAACATATTTGGATTAACAGTTAAAATGTCATAATGTTCAAGGATCTGGCCAAAATTAGAAAGTGGGATGAGTGAGGGTTTGCGTTGAAAAATAGTGGTGCTGGAAAGGCACAGCAGGTCAAGCAGCTTCGGAGGAGCAGGAGAGTTGACATTTCAGGTTGGGACCCTTCATCAACGATGGGGCTGGGGGGGAGGAAAGGGGCTCAGAAATAGATAGAGTGAAGGGGATCGTGCTGGAGGAAAAGTAGGTGGGATGGTGACAGGTGGATGCAGGTAGGGTGTTATTGTAATTGGTCAGCAAGAAGGGTGGAGCCGTTAGGCGAGAAGAAAGATGGACAGGTTAGGTCAGTCAAGGAGGCAGGGAGGAGATACAGGGCTAGATGAGGGATGAGATTGGGGGTGGGGAGATTTTGAAGCTGGTGAACTCTATGTTGAGGCCATTGGGTTGTAAGCTCTGGAGGAGGAAGATGAGGTGTTGTTCCTCCAGTTTGCATGTGGCTTCACTTTGACAGTGGAGGGGGCCCAGGAAGGACATGTTGCCAAGGGACTGGGTGTGGGAGGGGGAGTTGAAATAGTTGGCAACATAGAACATAGAACATAGAACAATACAGTGCAGAACAGGCCCTTTGACCCTCGATGTTGCAGCGACCTATGAATTAATCTAAGCCCATTCCCCCACAATATCCCATCATCATCCATATGCTTACCCAATAACAGTTTAAATGCCCATAATATGACTGAGTTAACTGCATTGGCAGTCAGGGCATTCCACGCCCTTACTACTCTCGGTGTAAAGAACCTGCCTCTGACATCTGTCTTAAATCTATCACCCCTCAATTTGCAGCTATGCCCCCTCGCACAAGCCAAAGTCCATCATCCTAGGAAAAAGACTCTCACTGTCCACCCTATCTAATCCTCTGATCATCTTGTATGTCTCTACTAAATCAACTCTTAGATCCAAGTCCCTCAGCCTTTCCCCATAAGTCGTTCCCTCCAGACCAGGTTTACCTGGTAAACCTCCTCTGCTCTTTTTCCAATGCTTCCACATCCTTCCTGTAATGGAGCAACCAGAACTGTACACAATATTACAGTGCAGCCGCACTAGCACTTTGTACAGTTACAGCATGACACCATGGCTCCAGAACTCAATCCCTCTACCAATAAAACCTAACACACCGTGTTCCTTTTTAACAGCACTATCAACCTGGGTAGCAACGTTCAGGGATCTATGTACACAGAAACCAAGATCCCTGAAGAAGGGCTTATGCCCGAAACGTCGATTCTCCTGTTCCCTGGATGCTGCCTGACCTGCTGCGCTTTTCCAGCAACACATTTTTAGCTCTGATCTCCAGCATCTGCAGCCCTCACTTTTTCCCTCTGCATATCCATACTACCAAGAACCTTTCCATGCCCCAGTATTCTGCCTTCCTGTTATTCTTCCCAAAGTGAATTACCTCACATTGATCTGCATTGAACCCATTTACCCACCTCTTTAGTAAGGTGTTTGATAAGGTTCCCCATGGTAAACTAACAGAGAAAGTGAAGTCACATGGTGTGCAGGGTGTTCTAGCTAGGTGGATAAAGAACTGGTTGAGCAACAGGAGACAAAGAGTAGTAGTTGAAGGGAGTTTCTCAAAAATGGAGAACGGTGACCAGTGGTGCTCCACAGGGGTCAGTATTGGGGCCACTGTTGTTTGTAATATACGTAAATGATCTGGAAGAGGGCATTGTTGGTCTGATCAGTAAGTTTGCAGATGACATGAAGATTGGTCGAGTAGCAGAAAACAGAATACAGGAGAATATAGATAGACTGGAGAGTTGGGTGGAGAAGTGGCAGATGGAGTTCAATCCAGGGAAATGTGAGGTGATGCATTTTGGGAAGTCTAATTCTAGAGTGAACTATACTGTAAATGGAAGAGCCTTGGGAGAAGTTGATGAGCAGAGATATCTGGGAGTTCAGGTCCATTGTACCCTGAAGGTTGCTGGATAGAGTGGTCAAGAAGGCATATAGTATGCTTGCCTTCATTGGATGAGGTATTGAGTCTAACAGCTGGCAAGTCATGTTAAAATTGTACAAGACATTGGTTCAGCCACATTTAGAATACTGTGTACAGTTCTGGTCGCAACATTACCAAAAGGATATGGACGCTTTGGAGAGCGTGCAGAGAAGGTTTATGAGGGTGTTGCCTGGTATGGAAGGTGCTAGCTATGAAGAGAGATTGAGTAGGTTAGGTTTGTTTTCATTAGAAAAAAGGAGATTGAGGGGGGACCTGATTGAGGTTTACAAAATCATGAAGGGTATAGACAGGGTGGATAGAGACAAGCTTTTTCCCAGGGTGAAGGATTCAATAACCAGAGGTCATGCTTTCAAGGTGAGAAGTGGCACGTTTAAAGGGGATACACACAGCAATTACGTCACACAGAGGGTGGTGGCCGTTTGGAACGCGTTGCCAGCAGAGGTGGTCAAGGCAGGCACAGTAGATTCATTTAAGATGTGCCTGGACTGATGCATGAGTAGGTGGGGAGCAGACGGATACAGATGTTTAGGAATTGGGTGACAGGTTTAGACAGTACATTTGGATCGGCTCAGGCTTGGAGGGCCGAAGGGCCTGTTCCTGGGCTGTAAATTTTCTTTGTTCTTGTTCTTTGCCCTCTCAGCCCAATTCTGCAGTTTATTCAAGTCCCCCTGCAACCTGTAACATTCTTCCACACTGTCCACTACTCCACCGACTTTAGTGTCATCTGCAAACCTATTAACCCATCCACCTATGCCTGTGTCTCAGTCTTTTGTAAAAATGACAAACAGCAGTGGTCCCAAAACAGATCCTGGTGGCACACCACTAGTAATAGGACTCCAGACTGAATATTTTCCATCCACCACCACTCGCTGCCTTCTTACAGAAAGCCAGTTTCTAATCCAAATTGCTAAATCACCCTCAATCCCATAACTCTGCATTTTCTCTAAAAGCTTTCCATGTGGAACCTTATCAAAGGCTTTACTGAAGTCCATGTACACCATGTCAACTGCCCCACCCTCATCCACATGCTTGATCACCTTCTCTAAAAAGAGGGGATTTTGTGAGACATGACCTGCCCTTGATGAAATCATGTTGACTATCTCCAATCAAATTGTTGCTTATCTCTTATAGGCTTTGCCAACACTTTTCCGACAACAGACGTAAGGCTCACTGGTCTATAATTACCTGGGTCATCTCTGCTGCCCTTCTTGAACAAGGGCAGGACATTTGCAATACTCCAGTCTCTGGTACTAAACTCATTGACAGTGATAATGCAAATATCAAGGCCAAAAGCTCCACCATCTCCTCCTTTCATCTCTGCAATGTTCTCCCTCTCCAGAGTGAAAACAGATGTGAAACATTCATTTAGCACTTCTCTGATCTCCACAGGATCCACACACAACTTCCCACTTGCATCTCCACAGGATCCACACACAACTTCCCACTTCCCACTTCCCACTTTGACTGGCCCTATTCCTACCCTAGTCATCCTTTTATTCTTCACATACCTATAGAAAGCTTTAGGGTTCTCCTTTATTCTACCGGCTAAAGACTGCTCAGATCCGCTCTTTGCTCTTTTGAACTCTCTCTTTAAATCCTTTCTAGCCAATCTGTTACTCTCCATCACCTCATCCGAACCATCTCGTCTCATCATCACATAAACCTCCTTCTTCCACTTAGCAAGAGATACAATATTTTTAGTAAATCACGGTTCCCTTGCATTATCACTTCCTCCCTGTCTGACAGGGACATACTTATCAAATAAATGCAATATCTGTTCCTTAAACCAGCTCCACATTTCGATTGTCCCCATCCCCTGCATTTTGCTACCCCATTCTATGCCTCCTAAGTTTTGCCTAATCGCATTATAATTGCCCTTCCCCCATCGATAACTCTTGCCCAGTGGCATGTACCTATCCCTTTCCATCGCTAAACTAATGTAACTGAATTATGGTCAGTCTCCCCAAAGTGCTCACCTACCAAGAAATCAAATTCTTGATTCATTACCAAGCACCAGGTCCAGTATGACCTCCCCACTTGTTGGCCCTTCGACATACTGTATCAGGAAACCCTCCTGTACACATTGGACAACAACTGACGGACTAGAGTAATAACATTTCTAATCAATGTTGGGGAAGTTAAAGTTCCCCACAATGACTACCCTGTACCTTTCACTCCTGCCCAGAATCATTTTGCCAATCCTCTCATCCACATCCTTGGAACTCTGCAGAGGCCTGTAAAAGACTCCCAGCAGTGTGACCTCTCCTCTCCTGTTTCCAACCTCAGCCCAGTCCACCTCAGTAGACGAATCCTCGTCAAAAGTCCTTTCAGCCACCGTTATACTGTCCTTGACTAACCAAGCCACATCTCTCCCTCTTTTACCACCTTCTCTGATCTTAATGAAAGATCTAAACTCTGGAACCTGCAACATCCATTCCTGACCCTGCTCTATCCATGTCTCAGAAATGGCCACAACATCAAAGTCCCACGTACCTATCCATACTCACCTACCTTATTCCGGATTCTCCTGGTGTTGAAGTAGACACGCTCCAAACCAGCTTGCTGTCTGCCAGCACACTCCTGTGACTGTGAACTCCTGTCCATGCTCTCCCTACTCACATCCTCCTGTGCACTGGAACCTCACTACAGGTTCCCATATGCCTGCTGAGCTAGTTTAAACACAAGCAAATTTCCCAACCATGATATCAGTACCCCTCTGCTTCAAGTGAAGACCATCCTGCTTGTAGCGATCCCAATTTCCCCAGAATGAGCCCCAATTATCTATCTACTTGAAACCCTCCCTCTTGCACCATCCCTGCAGCCACATGTGCAGCTGATATCTCTCCCTGTTCTTCGCCTCGTTATCACGTGGCACTGGTAACAATCCAGAGGTAACAACTCTGTTTGTTCTAGCGCGCAGCTTCCACCCTCGCTCCCTGAAATCCTGCCTTACATCCCTATCCAGGAGAAAGTGAGAACTGCAGATGCTGGAGATCAGAGCTGAAAATGTGTTGCTGGAAAAGCGCAGCAGGTCAGGCAGCATCCAAGGAGCAGGAGAATCGACGTTTCGGGCATGAGCCCTTCCTGAAGAAGGGCTGACCTGCTGTGCTTTTCCAGCAACACATTTCAGCTTACATCCTTATCCCTCTTTCTACCTGTGTCTTTGGTACCTTTGTAGAATGAGACATGGGGCTGGTCACCTTCTCCCTTCAGGACCCCAAGGATATGATCCGAGACGTCACGGACCTGGCACCTGGGAGGCAACACACCAACCGTGAGTGTCTTTCATTCCCAACAAACCTATCTGACCCTCTAACTATTGAGTCCGAAATGACTAACACTCTCCTCCTTTCCCCCCCACCTTCCCTTCTGTGCAACATGGACAGACGCTGGAGAAAGGTGTTGATTGGAGCATAAAGAACACAGATGCTCCATGGACCTTATTATCTCTTAGTGTAGATCGATAATCGTTTTTGTTGGTGCAGAGTTCATGGGTTGAAGGACCATTTCTGTGCTCTACCATTCTATGAAGTCTATGCTAATATGTCTCACTGGATGATATTTATATCTTTAAGAGTTAAAGCAGCTACATGAGGTGAAGATGACAGAGAATGCCTTTTTTGGCAGTTCCTCATTATCGAGGAGTCTTTCAAACTTTGAAAAGGATTGGGTAGAATAATGAATTATTGACAAAAAAAAATCATCAGAGCGCACTCCAGAGAAGAGGTTTAATTTTCTCCTCGTGTTAAGCAAAGTAAAGAGATTATACAAATTGGAATTAGTTCCAATCCTAAAGACCTCTTTTACATGAGTGCTACTTCTTTCTCCCAGTATAGTTTTACAGCAGCAATTAAGGAAGGCAGCTCACCACTATTTTCTCCAGGGTAATTAAGGATGGGCAATAAAAATTTGCCAGTGATGCTCTCAGAAATGAATAGAAAACTTGTACTTTTACTGCCAGGTCGTAACCTATACTCAGCTGCATATAACAGATAAGCCTTCACTCCCATCAAATCTACTGAGGTTCACACGCATTGAACCAGTGTTGCTTATTAGCAGTTGCACAGTTTTTATTTTCTCTGTCCACAGAGAATAATGGGACTGAATAATTCCTTTTAGCAGCAACACATTAATCTCTGGCACTTGGGTGCTTTTAAATGCTTGTTTTTTTGTTTATCTGCTGTGATGAGTCAGCCCAGAATTGGCATGGAATTGGAAAAGACATGTGCTGTTGCCCCAATTAATAAGGATCACTGTTGCAGTGGTGCAAAGATATTATTGGCAATAACAATTGATTCTTTATTGCAAACCAGAGCAAATAACAACGCATTACACTGCATAAGGTTCACACTCTTCCCTGGCATTTCAGGAGTTGAATAATGGCAGAGTTTTGACATAAAGCAAAATTCTATTTAAATCTCAATTGAAGTTTCTTTCTGCTGTGCCTTTTGCTCTATCGCCATCATTAGAATTTAATAAAATGTTAGTTTATCAATTTAAATATTCATCCAGCAATGCATAATACTGTACTGCGCTGCAGAATAAAATTACTCTTTAGTGCCACTGTACCACATGCATTTTATTAAGAGAACATTAATATCAATGCACAGAATGAAAGTCAAATCTTGCATTGTATAACTTTGGAAGATTAATTTTAGAATGTTCGACTATAATTAAGAATTCCATCGCAAAAATTTGGCTGTGAGTGGAGGAGGGAAAGGAATAACTGCTTGGAACGCACAGAGGCAAAGTTGAGGCATCGAATGCAGCAAGTTAGCCTCCAAATACCTCACACCCCCAAATCTTCAAGCATGCATCTAACAGAATCAGTATATCATTCACTGGGACATATCAGCCATCTCAGAACTTACTGAACCCCAATGGGAATAGGTCATCCTCTGAAGGAGAAGAAGAGGCAGATTTGCCAATAATTCTCAAATGTAGCTTTCAGTCTGAAGACCAACTGGGTTAAAGGATTCAGGTCAGGGTACTAGCAGGACTCAGAGACCAAAGTAAAGAGAAACTAGCAAAATTCAATGCAGGGGAGGTAATGGCCAAGTGCTATTATCACTGTCCTGTTAATCTCGTGACCCAGCTAATGTTCCAAGGACCTGAGTTCAAATCCCAGCATGATAGTTGGTGGAATTTGAATTCAAGAAAAATCTGCAATTAAGAATCTAATGATGACTATGAATCCATTGTTAGGGAAAGCCTATCTGGTTCACTAATTCTCTTTAGGGAAGGAACCTGCCATCCTTACCTGGTCAGGCCTACATGTGACTCCAGGCCCACAGAAACGTGGATGACCCTGGACAAATAGAGATTTACCATTCACAAAACTTAAGTTGTCCACCTCCTTATCTGAGGAAGGATGTTCTGGATACAGAGAGAATGCAGTGAAGACTTACCAGATTGATCATTGGGATGGCAGGACCGATGTAGGAAGAGAGATGGATTTGTTAGAACCATGTTCACAAGAGGTCAGAGAAGTGAAGGAGGGGATATCATAGAAACCTATAAAATTCTAACAGGACTAGACAGGGTAAACACAGGAAGGATGTTCCCAATAACCTGGAAGTCCAGAACCAGGTGTCACAGTCTAAGGATACAGGTAGGTCAATCAGACTGAGATAAGAAGAAATTTCTTCATGCAGAGTGTGATGAGTCTACGGAATTCTCTTCCACAGAAAGCATTTGAGGCTAAATCATTGAAAATTTTTAAGAAGGAGATAGATGTAGATAAAGTCATAGAGATGTACAACACAGAAACAGATCCTTCGGTCCAACTCATCAACCAAATCTTCCAACACAATCTAGTCCCACCTGCCAGCACCCGGCCTATATCCCACCAATTCAGGCAGCATCCGAAGATAGGCAAAATCTGCTGGAAGAGCACAGCAATTCAGGCAGCATCCGAAGACAGGCAAAATCGGCAGCATCCGAAGGTTTGCCTGTCTTCGGATGCTGCCTGAATTGCTGTGCTCTTCCAGCACCACTGATCCAGAATCTGGTTTCCAGCATCTGCAGTCATTGTTTTTACCTTATATCCCACCAAATCCATCCTATTCATATACCCATCCAGATACCTTTTAAATGCTGTAATTGTACCAGCCTCCCTCACCTCCTCTGGCAGCCTATTCCACACGCACACACAACCTCTGCATGAAAACATTTCCCTTAGGTGTCTTTTCCCTCTCACTCTGAACTAATTGATTAGATTCCCTACAGTGATGAAACAGGCCCTTCTGTCCAACAAGTAACCCACCCAGACCCATTTCCCTTTGACTAATGCACCTAACACTATGGGCAATTCACCTGGCCTCCACATCATTGGACTGTGGGAGGAAACCGGAGCACCCAGAGGAAACCCACACAGACACAGGAGAATGTGCTAACTCCACAGCAGACAGTCGCCCAAGGCTGGAATCGAACCCAGATCCCTGGACATTGTGAGGCAGCAGTGCTAACCACTGAGCCACTGTGCCACTCTCCAGTCCTGGACTCCCCCACCCCAGGAAAAAGATCTTGTCTATTTATCCTATCCATGCTCCTCATAATATTGTAAACCTCTATAAGGTCACCCCTCAGCCTCCGACGCTCCAGGGAAAATAGCCCCAGCCTGTTCAGCCTCTCCCTGTAGCTCAAATTAAGGGCTACGGGGAGAATGAGGGTAAGTGGAGTTGAAATGCCCTTCAGCCATGATTGAATGGCGGAGTGGACTCGATGGGCCGAATGGCCTTACTTCCGCTCCTATGTCTTATGGTCTTATGGTCTAAATCCTCCAACCCTGACAACATCCTTGTAAATCTTTTCTGAACCCTTTCAAGTTTCACAACATCTTTCCGATAGGGAGGAGACCAGATTTGCACGCAATATTCCAACAGTGGCCTAACCAATGTTCTGTCCAGCCGCAACATGACCTCCCAACTCCTGTACTCAATACGCTGACCAATAAAGTAAAGCATACCAAACGCCTTCTTCACTATCCTATCTACCTGCAACTCTACTTTCAAGGAGCTATGAACCTGCACTCCAAGGTCTCTTTGTTCAGCAACACTCCCTAAGACCTTACCATTAAGTGTATAAGTCCTGCTAAGGTATGCTTTCCCAAAATGCAGTACCGCGCATTTATCTAAATTAAACTCCATCTGCCACTTAGCCCATTGGCTCATCTGATCAAGATCCCATTGTAATCCGAGGTAACCTTCTTTGCTATCCACTACACCTCCAATATTAGGGCTAGAGAGGTTAAAGAATATGGGGGAGAAAGTGGGAACAGGGGACTGAGTTAGATGATCAGCCATGATCATATTGAAGACCTAAATGGTCTACTCCTGCTCCTATTTTTTTATGTTTCTATGTTTCAGGATAGCATCCCATCGTGGAGAATGGAGCAATATTGATTACTGGTAACACAACAATGGGTACTAAGTAAAATGGTGCTAATATTGACCCATCACTCTCCCAGTTGACCTGTATTCTGAAGACGGAAATGCCTAACACCGTGAGGAGGACACTCAGCTCAACTCCGCCATTCCTTTGGTACCTCCATTTCATCTAGCTCCATTTCTCTCATTGCTCTAATCTAGCGAAAATCTACCTCTCTAAATCATGAAAGCTCCCATTAAACTAAAACATCCATGACTTTTAGGACAAAGACTGTGGGCTTCTACAAATGTTGGCTTTTATAGGTAAAGGAATAGAATATTATATTAAATTCCCTACTGTGTGGAAACAGGCCATTCAGTCCAACAAGTCCACACTGACCCTCCGAACAGTAGCCCACTCAGATCCATTTCCCTTTGACTAATACACCTAACAATATGGACAATTTAGCATGGCCAATTCACCTGATCTGCACATCTTTGGATTGTGGAAGGAAACCAGAGCACCCAGAGGAAACCCACGTAGACACGGGGAGAATGTGCAAACTCCACACAGACATTCACCAAGGTGGGAATCAAATCTGGGTCTCTAGCACTGTGAGGCACCAATGGTAACCACTGAGCCACTGTGCCACCCCTAATACGAAGGGAAGGAAGTATTCTTGCAACTATACAAGGTATCAGTGAGACTGTAGCTGGAGTATTGTGCACAGTTTTGGTCCCCTTATTTGAAGAAAGATGTAGTGGCATTGGAGGCAGTTCAGAGAGTGTTCACTAGAATGATCCCAGAGATGAGTGGTTTGTTGTATGCAGAGAGGCTGAACAATTTAGGCCTATACTCTCTGGAAATTAGAAGAAGGAGGGGAGATCAAATGAGATATTCAAGATGATAAAGGTGTGGATAAAATCGATGTGGAGCGGATGTTTCCTCTTGTGGGGCATTCTAGGATGAGAGGCCATAGTCTGAGGATATGGGACAGCAAAGGGTTGTGCATCTGTGGAATTTGTTACCCCAAAGTGCGGTGGATTCTGGGACATTGAATAAATGTAAGGAGGATTTAGACAGATTTTTAATTGGTAATGGGTTGAAGGGATATTTAGGGAAGGCAGGAAAATGGGGGTGAGGAGCATATCGGTCATGATCGAATGGAGGAGTAGACTCGATGAGCTGAATGGCCTATTTCTGCCCCAATATATCTTATCTTACAATTCTGTGTGGAAGTTATGATCATAGACATTAATTCTGATTGTGAGGAATACTAAAACAGTAAAGGGCAGAACCCTTATTAGCATCAACAAACAGAGGGATCTAGATGTTCAGGTCCACAGGTAGCTACACAGGTCCTGAAAGTAGCAGCAAAAGTGGGGAAGGTGATCAAGGAGGCATGTGGCATGCTTGCTTTCATGAGTTGGGGTGTAGAGTATTAAAATTGGCAAGTCATTCTGCAGCTGCATAAAACTTTAGTTGGGTCACGTTTGGAAGATTGCATACATTTCTGGTCACCACACTGCTGGAAAGATGTGGAGACTTTGGAGACAATCAACAGGAATGGTTTATAGGAATGCTGCCTGATTTGAGGGTATTAATTATGAGGACAGATTGTACAAACTTTGCTTGTTTCCACTTGAATGTCAGAAACTAATGGAGATGATCTGAAAGAACTTCACAAAATTATGAGAGGTGTCAATAGAATTCGGAGTCTTTTTCCCAGGGTAGAAATGTCTATTGCTAGGGGATATAAGTTGAAGGTGAAAGTGGGTAAGTTTAAAGGAAATGTGAGAGGCAGATTTTTTACACTTAGGATTTTAAATGCCTGGGATAAGCTACTAGAGGAGGTCGTGGTGGCAGATATAATGGCAATGTTTAAATGGCATCTTGACAGATCCACAAATAGTCAGGGAATAGCTGCAAAAGGTTTTTAGTTTAAAAAGGTGTGATGTGTTGATGCAGGCTTGGTGAGCCGAAAGGCCTGTTCTTGTGCTCTACTTTTCTTTGTTCTTTGTTTTGTGATGGCACAGTATATGACATCATAGGAAGTGATTCATTGTCACATGATCTCGGTCTGTCTTGCAGTCTCACGGCAAGATGAATGGTTCTTAAATATAGATAATATTTTACTCACCCTCAATTCATTTGCAAAGTATCCTTCAGCAGTGCAACAAGACCAGCCGTGGCAGAAAGTGAAAGAACAATGTCGAGAAGTCACTGCTATTACTGAAAAATTATCATGTTTCAGTTCCAAATTAAGGAGAAATGAAGCTGAATTGATGCTTAAGATCGAAAAGGTGCTGTACAGCAAATGGCCTTGCTGCAAAACTAAGTAGTAAGCAGGTCAGTGGGCTATTGTGTGCATTTGGTAATAGTACAGACAATGCCCTATTCTGACAAAAAGATCAATGAAGAAAAAGCTATATGTGAGGGTGATATAAAAGTCATTTCAATCTATGATGAAACACCATTGCCAAGTGGGCTACATTCAATATGTTTACCGAGTTTACAAGGGAAAAATATTGATACGTCATCAATGATCTGCAGAGATATGCAAAGGGCTATGAACGTAGGACCTTCAAAGAACTAATTAGGAATAAGATTGTAGTCAAAGTCTGAGATGAAGCATGGTCTGATCACTTGCAATCAAGGGCTGACTGAACATTAACAAAAAGACTTCAACAGAGCAGGGAAGTGGAGGTCAGAGAGTAAAATTGATTGGTGATTTAGGTGACATATCCCAGAAACGATTGACTCAGTGAGGTCTCTTAAATTTAAAAACAGTGTAGTGCCTGTCCAAAAGTAGGGAAAGCAGGAATAGTGTGCTCCAACTGCCTCATCTCTTAATAGTGTGGTGAGAATAATGAACAGGCATGAAAGCTGTCCCACCAAAGAGAGCACATATACAGAATAAGCCAGATAACAATGACATGACTTTCCTTATGATGTTGTGGTTCTGTTCGCCGAGCTGGGAATTTGTCTTGCAAACGTTTCGTCCCCTGTCTAGGTGACATCCTCAGTGCTTGGGAGCCTCCTGTGAAGCGCTTCTGTGATGTTTCCTTCGGCATTTATAGTGGCCTGTCTCTACCGCTTCCAGTTGTCAGTTCCAGCTGTCCACTGTAGTGGCCGGCATATTGGGTCCAGGTCGATGTGTTTGTTGATAGAGTCTGTGGATGAGTGCCATGCCTCTAGGAATTCCCTGGCTGTTCTCTGTTTGGCTTGCCCTATAATGGTAGTGTTGTCCCAGTCAAATTCATGTTGCTTGTCATCTGCATGTGTGGCTACTAAGGATAGCTGGTCGTGTCGTTTCGTGGCTAGTTGGTGTTCATGGATACGGATCGTTAGCTGTCTTCCTGGTTGTCCTATGACATCAAGGAACCAAGCAGAAGCTATTAGAGTGCAGCTATACAAGTTAGTCACAGGTGTAGATGTTTTCATCCTTTCTGATGTTGAATCATTTTGCAGAAAAGTTCATTATGACTGTCATGCAAATACCAGGAGGTGTAGAAGTCAAGTTTATAGGACAACTAAATGTAACCCTTTAAAACTGAAACAGAGCAATCACTGGAATCTTACATGCAATTTTAAACCAGAGTTTTTCACTGTAAAACCTGTAATAATGTCAATCTGCTTCACAGAGTAGACTAAATCGAAAGATGAGAAAACCAACAAATACTTTTCGGGTCATTCCCAAGAATGGGGAGGTTCAGGATGATATACTACATCACTCAAAACAAAGCCAGTGTGTCTGTTTTACATCCATACACTTTTTCATCCGCTCCTGTTAAAAGTAAAGAGGGAAATTCATTCTCTGCTGAAATGGTCACCTGTGGCTGAACTAATAAGCTCGCGCTTGGGGATAGTTCTAGTGTCAAACCCAGCTGATCTATGACTGACCTCTTGATGAAGAGTCTCAGTCACTCACAATTTCATGTCACCATTGGTGAGGTTTTGTCTCAACAGGTTTGCCGTACAACATCAAGAATTTTTCACAAAACAATGTCCTGCAAAAATGGAATGGAGTGGAATGTCATACAGATGGTGTGCTGATCCATAGCTCTGCTCAGGCAGAACATGTCACTCGAGTGCAAACTGTGCTGGAACCCATACACAAAGTAGAATTAGAATTAGAATGAGGTTAATTGTCACACGTACCCATGTACAGAAGTACTGGGATACAGTGAAAAGTTTACAACGTTGCCTCTCATGGCACCATCTTAGGTACAAAGTACTGAGGTTACAAATCTTAGATACAAAAAGAGAAATAAAGACGAGAAAATTGCATTATCTGACAGTGTTTCATAATATAAGTTAGAAAATAAGACATACAGGGTAAACATTACAGTCAGATAAACAGATTACGGATAGCCATTGCATTCCAGTGGATCAGCACAGGGGCTTCCACACATCCTCTGACTGGCCTTGCAAACTGCTGACCACCTTCACCAGTCCCCAGTCCCCATTCTGCTCCGTGTCTCCAGCCTGCTCCGTTCCTGCTCTCGGCTACTCCACACCGCTCGACACAAGTGTGAATTCTGTCATCTTGGATGTCAAGTTCCTTTGACAGACTGTAGATTCATCCAGCGCCAGAGTTGATCCACCGAAGATTAATTCAGTCAAGGAGTTACAGAGCTCCAGATGTTGCCAGCTATGGTAAATCAATAAAGAAAGTTCTTGCCAAACTTAACAGTCACCAGTGGGCTACTTTAGTGATGGAAAGGGACAGCTATATACTGCAGGGCAAAAGTTATAGCTGAGAGAAAGGCAATTACAATGCAATTAGGGAAGATTTAGGATGCATAGGATGGGAAGGAAACTGCTGGGGATGGGCACAATTGAAATGTGGAGCTTATCCAAGGACGAGTTACTACACTCTTTGACAAGTATGTACTGGTCAGACAGGGAAGAAGTTGTCAAGCGTGGGAGCTGTGGTTTACTAAGGAAGTTGAATCCCTTGTCAAGAGAAAGAAGAAGGCTTATGTTAGGATTAGATGTGATGGCTCAGTTAGGGCACTTGAGAGTTACAAGTTAACCAGGAAAGACCTAAAGAAATAACTAAGAACAGCCAGGAGGGGACATGAGAAGTCTTTGGCAGATAGGATCAAGGAAAACTCTAAAGCTTTCTATAGGCATATCAGGAATAAAAGAATGACGAGAGAAAAATTAGGGCCAATCAAGAATAGTAGTGGGAAGTTGTGCGTGGAGTCTAAGGAGATAGGATATGCTAAATGAATATTTTTTGTCAGTATTCACACAGGAAAAAGACAATGTGAATACAGGCTACTAGACTAGATGGGATTGAGGTGCATAAGGAGGAGGTGTGAGCAATTCTGGAAAGTGTAAAAATAGATAAATTCCCCTGGGCCGGTTAGGATTTATCCTCAGATTCTCTGTGAAACCAGGGAGGTGATTATCAAGCCTTTAGCTTTGACCTTTATGTCATCATTGTCTACAGGAATAGTGCCAGAAGACTGGAGGACAGCAGATGTTGTTCCCTTGTTCAAGAAGGGCAGTAGAAGATAACCCTGAAAATTATGGACCAGTGATCCTTACTTAGGTTGTGGGAAAAGTGTTGGAAAGGGTTATAAGAGATAGGATATATAATCATCTAGAAAGGAATAAGTTGTTTAAGGATAGTCAACACAGTTTTGTGAAGAGTAGGTGGTGCTCATAAACTTTACTGAGTTCTTTGAGAAGGTGAGCAAACAGGTGGATGAAGGTAAAGCGGTTGATGTGGTGTATGTGGATTTCAGTAAAGTGTTTGATAAGTTTAAGACATAGAAGGTGATCCGAGGATTAGATAGGGTAGATAGTGAAAGTCTTTTTCCTAGGATGATGATGTCAACTTGTATGAGAGGTCATAGCTACAAATTGAGGGGTAATAGATTTAAGACAGATGTCAGAGGCAGGTTCTTTACTCAGAGATGGTAAGGGCTTGGAATGCCCTGCCTGCTAATGTAGTTAACTCAGCCACATTAGGAAGATTTAAACAATCCTTAGATAAGCACATGGATGATGTTGGGACAGTGTAGGGGGGTGAGCTTAAGTTAGTTTGCAGGTCAGTGCAACATCGAGGGCCGAAGGGTCTGTTCTGTGCTGTATTGTTCCATGTTCTATGTTCTATGTTCCCCCACGGTAGGCTATTGCACAAAATACTGACGCATGGGATTGAGAGTGATTTAGTGGCTTGGATCAGAAATTGGCTAGCTGAAAGAAGACAGAGGGTGGTGCTTGATGGGAAATATTCATCCTGAAGATCAGTTACTATTGTACACCTCAAGGACCTGTTTTGAGTCCTCTGTTGTCATATTTATAAATGACCTAGTTGAGGATATAGAAGGATGGGTTAGTAAATTTGCAGATGACACTAAGGTTGGTAAAGTTGTGGATAGTGATGAAGGATGTTGTAGGTAACAGAAGGATATAGATAAGCTGCAGAGCTGGGCTGAGACGAGGCAAATGGAGTTTAATGCGGAAAAGTATAAGGTGATTCACTTTGAGAGGAATAACAGGAATGCAGAGTACTGGGCTAATGTGTCGATGAGCAGAGAGATCTCAGTGTCAGATTGGTAGTCTTGTTAAGAAGGCATGTGTTGTGTTCGCTTTTATTCATAGAGGTTTTGAGTTTCAGAACCATGAGGTCATGCTGCAGATGTGGCCACACTTGGAGTATTATGTACAGTTCTGGTCACCGCATTATAGGAAGGATGTGGAAGCTTTGGAAAGAGTTCAGAGGAAATTTACTAGGATGTTGCCTGGTATGGAGGGAAGATCTAATGAGGAAAGGCTGAGGGACTTGAGGCTTTTTTCCTTAGAGAGAAGAAGATTGAGAGGTGACTTAATTGACACAGAAAGATAATCAGAGGTTTTGAGAAGGTGGACAGTGAGAGCCTTTTTCCTTGGATGGCGATGACTACCACGAGGGCACATCACTTTATGTTGAGGGGTGATAGATATAGGACAGATGTGAGAGGTAGTTTCTTTACTCAGAGAGTAGTAGGGAAATGGAACTCGCTGCCTGCAACAAAATTAGACTCGCCAACTTTACAGGCATTTAAATAGTCATTGCATAGGCATATGGATGAGCATGGAATAGTGTAGGTTAGGTGGGCTTCAGATTGATTTCACAGGGCGGCGCAACATTGAGGGCCAAGGGGCCTGTACTGAGCTGTAATGTTGTATGTTGTATGTTCTATGTCAACGGTTACAAGACAATACATGATGCTGGGAGAAAGCACAAGAGATATATTGTGAGAAAATCAGAGATGTTGATATCACACTATGACTAAGTGGTACGTAGCATTCAAGCAGCCATTGTGCCTTCTATAGAACTGAAAGCTTTACTCTTTCAGATACAAACATTGGGGAGCATTGATCACCTTCTTGTGCATCTCATTCACTGACAGAGGCTGAACAGAGATGTGCAATGATACAGAAAGAAGCACGAGCTGCTATGTGAGCTTGTGAAAAAGTTGCTGATTATTTTTCTGATCTTTCAATTCAAGATAGAGTCAGATCAGAACCTCTTAGAGATAACCTTAAATTGTAAACGGCTGGCAAAAAAGCTTGCATGAAAATAATTCAGACTGAGGTTGATAAGGTCTGATGCAAAAACAGAGTGCATTCTGGAAAAGCAGCTGATTACTGCATAATGATATTTGTCCATAACCTCCGTGACAAGACCTGAACAAGGCAATGTAGTCTCTGTTGATGAGGTAGAAGCCTTCATATCAATAAAAAGCACAACTCAACCAGCAACAATTCAGTAACTGAATGAAATTAGTGATTTACAGAAGTTTGTTGAATTTGCTCAGGTCAGAGAATACTCCACCAAAGGGTTGCCAGCGGACATGCCATACAAACCCATTCTCAGATATCCAACAGCAAGGATTCTCAATCTACCAATTTTGTCAATGTTAGGTCATTCTGAGAGACCTGAGACTCAAAATATACTGCAGCAATTGCAACAAGGCTATCCAAGTACTGAGCTAGAGCAGACTGTCAACATGGTAGCTAGGTCAAAGTGATTGGAAGAGATGATGTCAGGTTGTATACTATACCACTCATCAGCTCAGGAGACAAGGGAACCATTTAATGTCATTACATAGAACATAGAACATAGAACAGTACAGCACAGTATAGGCCCTTCGGCCCTTGATGTTGCATCAACCTTTTATCCCACTCTAAGATCAGACTAACCTACACACCCTACATTTTACTATCATCCATGTGCCTATCCAAGAGTCGCTTAAATGTCCCTAATGTATCTGACTCAACTATCATTGCTGTCAGTGCATTCCACCTACCCACCACTCTCTGTGTAAAGAACCTACCTTTGACATCACCCCTAAACCTTCCTCCAATCACCTTAAAATGATGCCACTTTGTGATAGACATTTCCACCTTTGAAAAAAGTCTCTGTCTGTCCACTCTGTTTATGCCTCTCATCATTTTGTGCACCTCTATCAAGTCACCTCTTGTTGTTCTTTGTTCCAACCAGAATTACAGGCATTTCATTACAGCTCCCTCAATTTTTCTTCATAAGACATGTCCTCCAGTCCAGGCAGCATTCTGGTAAATCTCCTATGTGCCCTCTTTAAAGTTTCCACATCCTTCCCATAATGAAGCCATCAGAACTGAACACAATATTCCAAGTGTGGTCTAACCAGGGCTCTATAGAGTTGTAGAATAATCTTGTGGCTCTTAAATTAAATCTCCCTGTTAATGAAAGCCAACACACCATACGCCTGCTTGGCAACCCTATCAACTTCGGTGGCAACTTTAAAGGATCTATGGACATGGACCCCAAGATCCCTCTGTTCCTTCACACTGACAAGAATCCTGCCTTTAACCCTGTATTCTGCATTAACATTTGATCTTCCAAAATGAATCATTTCACACTTTTCCAGGTTGAGCTTCATCTGCCACTTATCAGCCAGTTCTGTATCCTGTCAATGTCCCGTAACAATCTACAACAGCCCTCCACACTATCTACCACTCCAGCAACCTTTGTGTCATCAGCAAACTTACTAACCCACCAGTCCACTTCCTTATCCAAGTCATTTATAAAAATCACAAAGAGCAGAGGTCCCAAAACCGATCCCTGTGGAACACCACTGGTTACTGAGCTCCAGGTTGAATATTTCCTATCTACCATCACCCCCCTGTCTTCTAAAGGCCAGCCAATTCTGTACCCAGACAGCCAAATTTCCCTGTATCCCATGCCTCCTTACTTTCTGAATGAGCCTACCATAGGGAACCTCATCAAACACCTTGCTAAAATCCAGATACACCATAACCACTGCTCTACCTTCATCAATGTATTTTGTCACATCCTCAAAGAATTCAATAAGGTTTGTGAGGCATGATCTGCCCCTCTCAAAGCCATGCTGACTATCTCTAATCAAACTATGGTTTTCCAAGTAATCATAAATCCTGTCTCTCAGAATCCTCTCCAATACGTTACCCACAACAGAAGTGAGACTGACTGGTCTATAATTCCCAGTGTTATCCCTATTCCCTTTCTTGAACAAGGGAATAACATTTGCCCCATTCCAATCATCTGGCACTAGTCCAGTGGGGATGCAAAGATCATTACCAAAGGCGCAGCAATCTCTTCCCTTGCTTCCCGTAGTATCCCATCTGGCCCAGGGGATTTATCTATCCTTATGATTTTCAAAATTTTCAACACATCCTCCTTCTTAACATCAATCTGTTCAAGCATATCAGTCTGTTTCATACTGTCCTCAGAAATGTCAATGTCCCTCTCAGTAGTGAATAATGAAGCAAAGTATTTATCCCCTACCTCCTCTGACTCCAGGCAGAAATTCCCTCCACTATCCCTGATCGACCCTACCCTCACTCTGGTCATCCTCTTGTTGCTCACAGAAGTGTAGACTGCCTTAGGCTTTTCCTTAATCCTACCTGCTTTGTGCTTTCCACACGAGACCGTAGGAACATCTTGGGATGAACTGCTTCAAACAAAAAGGGAAAATGTACAAGATAGTACAAGGTGGCCAGTCCAGATGGACAGAAGTTGAGAAACTGCAGAATCACAAATCTGAACAGGATTATGTAATTGGAGATGGTCTTTCCAACTCATGGCATCAGATAATTTCTAATCTCAGACAATGGGATACTGTTTGTTGATGGATACCTTAAAGAATTCATATGGATTTGTTCACACTATCACCTCACCAAGTTGACCTCAGCAAACAGTGATTGGAAAGAGGCGTGTGTACACAGTTAAAGCATTGTTGATATCAAACTCTTGCACTTTGCTTGCGATTCTGAGCTATTGTGCAACTCCACCTGAAATGCAACTCCTTGTGGGAACACAGATCTATTTTCCCGGGAGTATTGGTGGCTGAGGGGTGAACTTATAGAGATTTACAAAAGTTTGAGGGGCATGGATAGGGTGAATAGCCAAGGTATTTTCCCTATGATGGAGAAGTCCAAAACTAGAGGACATAGATGCTAGATGAGAGGGGAAAGATTTAAAAGGGACAGAAGAGGCAACCTTTTCTTGCAGACAATGGTGTGTGTGCAGAATGAGCTGCTGGAGGAAGTGGTGGAGGCTGGTACAATTACAACATTTAAAATGCACCTGGGTGGGTAAATAAAAAGGAAGGGTTTAGAACGATATGGACCAAATGCTGGAAAATGGGTTTAGATTAATTTAGGATATCTAGTCAGCATGGATGGGTTGGACTGAAGGGTCTGTTTCCATGCTATACATCTCTATGGCTCGATGATTCAAACCCTACTCTCCCACACAGGTTCATGCTATGTTGCAAGACTCTGACTTGAGGAAAAAAATGAAGAAAAAGGAGAATAAGGACCATTCTCGACACACATTGCACTATAATCGACACCATGCGACCTACGGGGCCACCAATTCGGAGATCCAGTTTGCATTTGAGACCAACCTGGTTTGAACAATTACATCTTTTTCAGCTAACGTTTTCTTTCCCTTCAAAGACTGAAAATATTCTTTAGCAGAAAAGCAAGACCAAGAATATTATTAAGTAAATGTTTCTGATCTCCCCCTCTGGCTCTTATTTTAAGATTACATCTATTAACTCTTGCTGTCTCCTAAGACAGAGAAAATAGTTTCTCAGTGTTGATCTTATCAAACCATTCTAACCTTTTAAACCTTTCAATTTGATCATCAGCTCAATCTTCAATATGCAAATCGCATCAAGTTCTTACTGTTTCAGTCCTCACACAGAAAAGGTATGCGGCCATTGATTTGAAGTAAAACCATTTTTAAACCTTCAAAATCAAAAAATGAACGCTTTATGTAAATCAGCCACAGATTCTCCGACAGAATGGCAGACAATAATACAATCATAGGATATTGATCAATTTATAACCTAATCAGGATTTACTCGCTCACTTCCAGAGACATCATATTAAAATAGCTAAGAGCATTCTATCTGTTTAACTCCTTGTCTACATTGCGAGCTGTTCACAGCCACCAGGCCACTGGCCTGAGCGTCATTGAAAACGATTACCGCTCGTGTTTACGCAGTGATGCTGAATGTGATGGCACAGTTCATTTCTTCAACGCACTCCACATCCTCTTTACAGACATCAACACAACTCCACTGTTTACTTCAGAATAGTTCGCGAAGTTTTTTATCAACAGGATAAAAACAAGATCGGCAAATTTAGACAATGACAACAGCAGAAGAAAGCACTGATTAATGGGGGAGATACTAAACGAGTATTTTTTTTTAGATTAGATTCCTGACAGTGTGGAAACAGGCCCTTCGGCCCAATAAGTCCACACCCACCGACCCCCCCTCTGACTAATGCAGCTAACAACTATGGACAACTTAGTATGGCCAATTCACCTGATCTGCACATCTTTGGACTGTGGGAGGTAAGCAGACCACCCAGAGAAAACCCACGCAGACACAGGGAGAATGTGTAAACGCCACACAGACAGTCACCCGAGGTGGGAATTGAACCCAGGTTCCTGGCGCTGTGAGGCAGCAGTGCTAACTACTGAGCCACCATGCCACCCAGTATTTTACATCAGTATTTACTGTGGAAAAGGATATAGAAGAATTAGAATGTAGGGAAATTGATGGTGACATCTTGCAAAAGGTCCATATTACAGAGGAGGAAGTGCTGGATGTCTTGAAACGCATAATGGTGGATAAATCCCCAGGACCTGATCAGGTGTGCCCTAGAACTCTGTGGGAAGCTAGAGAAGTGATTGCTGGGCGTCTTGCTGAGATATTTGTATCATCGATAGTCACAGGTGAGGTGCCTGAAGACTGGAGGTTGGCTAACGTGGTGCCACTGTTTAAGAAGGGTGTTGAGGACAAGCCAGGGAACTATAGACCAGCGAGCCTGACCTCGGTGGTGGGCAAGTTGTTGGAGGGAACCCTGATGGACAGGATGTACATGCATTTGGAAAGGCAGGGACTGATTAGGGATAGTCAATATAGTTTTGTGCGTGGAAAATCATGTCTCTTTGTTACTTCTTCTTTTTTGAAGAAGTAACAAAGAGGATTGATATGGGCAGAGTGGTAGAGGTGATCGATATGACTTCAGTAAGGCTTTCGATAAGGTTCCCATGGGAGACTGGTTAGGAAGGTTAGATCTCATGGAATACAGGGAGAACTAGCCATTTGGATACAGAACTGACTCAAAGTTAGAAGACAGAGGGTGGTGGTGGAGGGTTGTTTTTCAGACCGGAGGCCTGTGACCAATGGAGTGCCACAAGGATCAGTGTTGGGTCCTCTACTTTTTGTCATTTACATAAATGATTTGGATGCGATCATAAGAGGTACAGTTAGTAAGTTTGTAGATGACACCAAAATTGGAGGTGTAGTGGACAGCGAAGAAGGTTACCTCAGATTACAACAGGTTCTTGACCAGTTAGGCCAATGGGCTGAGAAGTGGCAGATGGAGTTTAATTCAGTTAAATGTGAGGTACTGCATTTTGGGAAAGCAAATCTTAGCAGGACTTATACACTTAATGGTAAGGTCCTAGAGAGTGTTGCTGAACAAAGAGACCTTGGAATGCAGGTTCATAGCTCCTTGAAAGTGGAGTCGCAGGTAGAAAGGATAGTGAAGAAGGCATTTGGTATGCTTTCCTTTATTGGTCAGAGTACTGAGTACAGGAGTTGGGAGGTCATGTTGCGGCTGTACAGAACATTGGTTAGGCCACTTATAGAATATTGCGTGCAATTCTGGTCTCCTTCCTATCGTAAAGATTTTGTGAAACTTGAAAGGGTTCAGAAAAGATTTGCAAGGATGCTGCCAGGGTTGGACGATTTGAGCTATAGGAAGAGTTTGAATGGCTGGGGCTGTTTTCCCTGGAGCGTCGGAGGTTGAGGGGTGACCTTATAGAGGTTTACAAAATCATGAGGGGCATGGATAGGATAAATAGGCAAAGTCTTTTCCCTGGGGTCAGGGAGTCCAGAACTAGAGGGCATAGGTTTAATTGGAAGCACACTAGCTTTCAGAGTGCCACTCCTTCATCAGGTGGTTGTGAGTGGCGCTCCAAAAGCTAGTGTGCTTCCAATTAAACCTGTTGGACTATAATCTAGTGTTGTGTGATTTTTAACTTTGTACACCCCAGTCCAACACCGGCATCTCCAAATCATGCAGCAGAAGGTCACAATAATTTTCTTATTGAATTAAAATACAACTAACGAAATCCAGCCCCAATATCATTCTTCCCCACAACCCAGGTCATGCTTGCAAGAGTTAATTTTCAGCAGATCTGACCTATTTTCTGCTTTTAACTTCTTTCTTAACTCTAACACTGAACCTTATCCTAACTCACATTTTTCATTTATATCTCATAGAGTCATAGAGATGTACAGCACGTGGGTCAGTAACCAGGGGATACAAGTCTGAAATATTGACATAAGACCCATGGAAGAAAAGAAGATTTCTTTTGGAAATAGGAAGCTATTTGGTTTTGGAACTTGCTGCCTGAAAAGGAGGTGGAGCCAGATCAAATCAGAACTTTCAAAAGGGAATGGGATAAATATTTGAAAAGGGTAAAAAAGAGGAGAGTGGAATCAATTGGACAACTCTCCTAGCAGAAACATAATGGACCCAAGAACCTCCGTGTGTGCCACGCAACTCTCTCATTCTATTCAACAGCTCAGGTAAGCCTCTTGTTAGGGATTTAGTTTTAATGCTTCATCTACAGTGCAGTGGTTCAAACAGTGCAGCATTCCATCAGTACCATGATCAAGTGTCATACCTGTTTATCTCCTCAAGCCCACAGTGAATTTGGGCGCTTCACCTCAGTTGGGAATTTGAAGGCAGGAAGTTGAAAAGGAGAATTGAAGGACCAAGATCATTTTGAATGGTGGAATAGGTTCCCTAAGAGCTAAATGCCCTACCCCTGCTCCTATTGTCTGTGTTTCTATTAAGGGAATATTTTTCACTCAGGGATTGGTGGGAGTCTGGAACTCACTGCCTGAAAGGGCTGGGTTGGAATGGAAAAACTCTTCAAATTTAAGCAGCAAAAGCCAAAGGGGGTGATAATGGTATTCAACAGGAGGCTGAGGGGTGACCTTATAGAGGTTTATAAAATCGTGAGGGGCATGGATAGGATAAATAGACAAAGTCTTTTCCCTGGGGTGGGGGAGTCCAGAACTAGAGGGCATAGGTTTAGGGTGAGAGGGGAAAGATATAAAAGAGATCTAAGGGGCAGGTTTTTCATGCAGAGGGTGGTACATGTATAGAATGAGCTGCCATAGAAAGTGGTGGAGGTTGGTACATTTGCAACATTTAAAAGGCATCTGGACAGGTATATGAATAGGAAGGGTCGCGACTAGAGTGGTGCTGGAAAAGCACAGTTGGTCAGGCAGCATCCGAGGAGCATGAAAATCGATGTTTGGGCAAAAGCCCTTGATGAAGGGCCTATGCCCGAAACGTCGATTTTCCTGCTCCTCGGATGCTGCCTGACCTGCTGCGCTTTTCCAGCACCACTCTAATCTAGACTCTGGTTTCCAGCATCTGCAGTCCTTGTTTTTACCTGTATGAATAGGGAGGGTTTGGAGGGATAAGGGCCAGGTGCTGGCAGGTGGGACTAGATTGGAGTGGGATATCTGGTCGGCATGGACGGGCTGGACTGAAGGGTCCGTTTCCGTGCTGTACGCCTCTGTAACTATATGACTATATATATATATATATATATATATATGACTATAATTCCATGTGACAACAATGAATGAATGAAATAACTATCTGCTTGGCAAATGTCAGGATAATTGCAAGCTTTTCCTTTCTCAAAAAAAGCCTGGAAAATTTAAACTGTGAAATATAGATGCTCTCAATCCGAATGAACAGGACAGACTGCTGGATTCTTAAAGAGGGGAAAGAAAAATGCTTTGTGCTTGCCAAAGTATATTAAGGGAGAAAATACTGGGAGTAATTACAGTGATTGAGAAACAACACCATTACAGAGTAGATTAGGCCCCAAACAACTGTTAGAGAGACGGCAGTTGAGAGAAAATTAAAATGGTTCGTGCATCTGATTTACGTGAGCCTTAGTTAGAACTCCCTGGTTGGCAATGAAATGGTAAGTGACCAGAAAAAGAGGTAGAGGGAGCCATAAAAAGATATTTGACAGATTATGTGCAGAAGGAAGCTCTTTCCAAGCGGGAATAATTTGGCAGCAGCACTGGCAGGAGCATGAAAGGCTTGGCAAATCTTTATTCAACCTCATCATCTTTCCTGGTGAGAAAGATAGGAGGAGTAAGTGAGAGGCAGGTGGGTGGATCTCGACTTCAGGCAGGCCTGCAATGAGGAGGAGCTGTTTTTACACTGCACCCGTGTGGGCTTTCTTCCATTTGAGTCACAAGGAATCAATCTCAGGTGTGATACAAAACAGGTTCACAAGCGATAGCAATGACTTAGACTTTGGAATCAAAATGTAACCAAAGTTGCTGTTACAAAGCGTGGGTTTTGCCTTCCCTCAGTCTTCATGAATTTAGGTGAATGTGATGGCTTAATTGGGCCAAAGTTCAAAGTTCGAATACTTGCATTGAGTTGAAATGTCAGAATTAAGTCCTTCATCTCTTGGCGATGAGATAACTGTCTCACAATCATGTACTTACACCGTATTATGCGGTGGTGGCATAGTTGTAACATCATTAATCAAGTAATCTAGAGTTTCCAGGCCAAAGTTCTGAGGATGTGGGTTCGAGCATTTGAGTCCCATTACAATCTTGCCTAATCGTGAACATATAACTCTCGATTGCCATAACAAGCCATGATGGCTCAGTGGCTAGCACTGCTGCCTCACAGTTCCAGGGACCTGGGTTTGATGCCAGCCTGTGTGGAATTTGTATGTTCTCCCGGTGTCTGTGTGGGTTTCCTCCAATTGTTCTGATTTCCTCCCAAGATGTGCAGGTGTAGGTGGATTGGCCATGTTACAGTGTTCAGGCTAAGCCGATAAGCCTTGGGAAATACCGGATTTCAGGGATAGGGTAGACAGGTGGATCTGGGCGAGATGCTGTTCAGAGGGTCAGTATGAACCACAGGGATTCTATAATCCAATTCAGCAATGCTTTTGAGGGAAGAGAATCTCCTCCCCTTAAGTGTTGTGGCCTTTGCATGACTCCAGACCCACAGCAAGGTGGCTGCCTTTTGAAATGACCTAGGAAGCTACTCTGTACCTGGGTAATAAATGCTGAACCTCAGCAGTATTGGCATACCCAGTCTGTGAATGAAGTAAAAATAACAGACAGACCAGAATTTCCTTCCGCTGACCATGTGAGATACTCAAATGTATAAACCAAGTGGGTAACCTATGGCCTCCAGTTTGTTGTTCCTCTTTGCTTTATATGAACCTGCTCCAACTGCATTAGGTTATCAGAAAATCTACCAGTTCAGTCTAGACAGGAGGGCCAAGGCAAGTTAGCACTGGTCTGAGGAGGGTGTCTGAGAACATCAAAGACATTGGCACCTTGATACACAGGAGCTGGAGGGGATAAACATAGAACACAGAGTCATGTCTATGTAGAACATGATGCCATTCTAAACTAATCTTATCTGTCTGCAGATGGTCCACTATCCCTCTATTCCCTGCCTGTTCATGTTTATGTCCAAATGCCTCTTAATCGTTGCTATTATTTCTGCTTCTAACACTTCTCCCGGGCAATGCGATCCAGGAACCTACCATCCTCTGTGTAAAAAACTTACTTCACACATCTCCCTTAAAATTTTCCCCTCTCACTTTAAGCCTATTCCCCTGGTATTTGACATTTCCACTGGGATAAAGACTTCTACTATCCACCTGTCCCTGCCTCTCATCATTTTATATAATATTATCAGGTCGCTCCTCAGCCTCTGACACTCTGGCAAAAACAATACAAGTTTGTCCAACCTCTCCTTATAGCTAATACACTCCAATCCAGGCAACATCCAGGTAAACCTGCTTTGCACCCTCGCCAGAGCCTCCACATCCTTCCTGTAGTGTGGCCATCAGAACTGCACACAATTCTCGAAGTGCGGCCTAACTAAGGTTTGATACAGCTGCAACATGACTTGCCGAATGTTATGCTTAATGCCCTGACCGATGAAGGCAAGCTTGCTGTATGTCTTTTTTATCACTTTACCCATATGTGATGCTATTTTCAGGGAACGATGGACTGGTACACAAAGATCCCTCTGTCTATCAATGCTCCTAAGGGCTCTGCCACTTACTGTATATTTTTCTCTTGTTCTTGAGCTTCTAAATGCATCACTTCACATTTGTCTGGACTAAACTCCTTCTGTCATTTTTCTGCCCATGCCTCCAACTGATCTACGTCCTTCAGTATCCACTGACAATCCTCCTCGCTATGCATTACTCCACCAATCTTTGTATCATCTGCAAACTTACTAGTTGGACCAGCCATGTTTTCCTCCAAATTATTTGTGTGGATCATGAACAGCAGAGGTCCCAAGCACTGATCCCTGTGGAACACCACAAGTGTTCCATTCTGAAAAGCATCCTTCCACCACAACCCACTGTCTCCTGTGAGTGAGCCAGTGCTGCATCCATCTTGTCAGCTCATCCCTGATACCATGTGACTTCACCTTGTGTACCAACCTGCCACATCTGGTATATAATTCTGGTTCCAAAATAAGCACTAACATGACACAAGTTTTGTAGGGAATGGCTGGAAAGTGGAGTTGAGGATTATCAGATTAGCTGTGACCTCATTGAATGACAGGGCAGATGCAAGGGGCTGAATATCCTACTTCTCCTTCGGAATCCTATGGTCTTCTGGTATAAGTCATATCCAAGCTTCATGGCTGAAAACGTAGCTTCAGAAACTTGGCTGCTGTGCAGTTGTCTGCATTGGATCAGACCTGGTTTGCAGACAAAACATGTTCTGTAATTGTCACATTTCAAAACAATAGGGATTCATCAAAATTCCGGAAAGAAATCCAGAGACAGCTCATCAATTGGCTTTCAATTATCCCAGTCAATTTGAACTCGTGCAACTGAAGGAGATGTAAGAGAACTATTTGTAAGAATCAGTACGATGATTTATTACTTTTACCTTTCTTTTGATCGATTACCTTACCTTGTAAATATACCTGAACAAATCCCAGTGTGATGCCATGTACAGTCAGTCTGTGTGTAGCATTCACTGAATCTGAGAGCCATATAACTTCTCCATTGGACCCTTCCACCCCTGAATCATACTGATATTTTCCACACACCCAAACAAATGCAGTTGACATGCATGTCTAAGGCTTTGATAGTTCCAGATTCCACCGTGCCAATTTTCTTCTTGTCAGTCTCCAGACAACTCTTCATGAATTATAACATAGCCAAACGTCCAGTACCTGACTCCACTGCCCAACTCCAGTCTCTTTCGACACTTCTCATTACCCAGTCCACATCCACCGCATTCACTTTCATATCCTCACCTATTCTATGTGACATCACTCTTCTCAACTTACAGAGATTTACAGCACGGAAACAGACCCTCAGGTCCAATTTGTCCATGCTGACCAGATATCCTAAATTAATCTAATATCATTTGCCAGCATTTGACCCATATCCCTCTAAACCCTTCCTGTTCATATACCCATCCAGATGCTTTTTAAATGCTGTAACTATATCACCCTCCACCACTTCCTCTGGCAGCTCAGTCCATACACATACCACCCTCTGTGTGAAAATGTTGCCCTTTAGGTCCCTTTAAAATCTTTCCCCTCTCACTTTAAATCTATGCCCTCTAATTTTGGACTCTCCTACCCTGGAGAAAAGACCTTTGCTATTCACCCTATCCGTACCCTACTTCTCCAGCATCTTTGGGTTTTATGTTCCAGGACATATCCCTCTGTTCTTTGAACGCCCATCGCTGTTGCCTTGCCATTTTGTTCCCACAGAGGTTTCAGGAACCACAGCTCCACACTCTTCAACACTGTCTCTCAGCCTTGTCAGCCTTGAAGCTTCTATCTTCAGTCAGATCTTCAGGCAGGTCTCCCATATCTCGTTAATTTTTACCCATCATTGTATTTTATAATACAAAAGGTCCACCCTAATACTCTAACCCACTGATTCAATGCCCACTGTAGCATCTGGTACTGTTTAAATACAATTAATTCGTATCTCTGGAATAGACAACTTATTGTGGTAATGATTTCCAGCATCTGCAGTCCTCATTTTTGCTTTTTTTGGTAATGTTGACTATGAAATTAGCACTGATGGTTCAAAGCTGGGTGGGAGGCTGAACTGTGAGAAGGATGGAGAGGTGATTCAATGTGGTTTCCACAAGTTGAGCCTACTGTGTCCATTGCTCTCGATGTGGTCTCCTATACATCAGGGAGACGAGACACCAACTTGCAGAATGTTTCAGAGAACATCACCGGGACTCACACAGTAAACAACCCCACCGCCCAGTGGCCGCTCACTTGAACTCTCTCTCCCACTCCATCAAGGACATGTAAGTCCTGGGCCTCCTCCACCACCAAATCCTAGCCATCCAACGAATGGAGGAAGAAAGCCTTATCTTCTGCCTTGGGACCCTCCAACCACACGGAATCAATGTCGAGTTCACCAGTTTCTTCATCTCCCCTCCCCTCACCTTATCCAATCCTCCAATCCGGCACCACTCTCTTGAACTGTCCTACCTATCCATCTTCCTTCCACCTATCCATTACACCCTCCTCTCCGACCTATCACCATCACCCCCCACCTTCGTCTACCTATCGCATTCCCAGCTACCTTCCCGCCTTGCACCCCTTCCCATTTATCTCTCAGCTACCTTGGGCACCCCCACCCTCACATTCCTGATAAAGGGCTTATGCTCGAAACATCAACTCTCCTGTTTCTCGGATGCTGTCTGATGGCTGTGCTTTTCCAGCACCACACCTTTTGACCGTGATTTCCAACATCTGCAGTGCTCACTTTCTCCTCCCTGAAGTTGAGTGAGTGGGCCAATGCATGGCAAGTGAAATATAAAGTGGGTAAGTGTAGGTTATCCAATTTGATAGCAATAACAGGAAGGCACGTTATGATCTGAAAGGCAAAGATTGGGAAAGGACATGCAACATGCTTTGTGTGGCTGAGTATACCAGTTGTTGAAAGTAATCATGCAGGTATAGAAGGCAATGAAGAATGTAAATTGGCCTTCAAAGCGAGACAATTCAAATACAGGAGCATGGCTGCCTTGCTGCAATTATACAGAGTCTTAGTGAGACCACAGCTAGAGAATTGTCTGCAGTTTTGGTTTCCTTTGCTGAGGAACAATGGAGTGCAACAAAGGTTTCCCAGAATGATTCCTGAGATGGTGAGGCTGATGTATGAAGAGAGGTTGGATCAGTTAGGATTATATTTGCTGGAGTTTACAAGAATGATGGGAAATTTCATAGAAAGCTGGTGAATTTTAATAGGACCAGATAGGAAGGATGTTCCTGATAATCGGTGAGTCGAGAACCAGGGGGTCACAATCTATGGAAACAGGGTAGGCTATTTAGCACTGAGATGAGGAATTTTCTTTACCCAGGGAGCAGTGACCCTGTAGAATTCTTCTCCAAAGAAAGCAGTTTAGGCCAATGCATTAATGTTTTAAAGAAAGAATTAGATATCATTCTCAAAGCAAAAGGAATGAAAAGGTATGTGGAGAAAGTGGGAAGAGGGTACTGAACTGGATGATCAACCATGATCATATTGAATGTAGAATCAGGTCTGAACGACCAAATAGTCTACTCCTTCTCCTATGTTTCTTGAACCATGGAAATCCAAATGGTGTTATTTGACTCACAAGTGTCATTAGGGAAGGAGTTACAAGGTTTTGACCGAGTGACACTGAAGGAGCAGCAATAAATTAGCACGTCAGGATGGTGACTGTCTTGAAGGGGAATTTGCAGGTGGTAATGTACCCATGTATCTATTCCTCTGTCCCTCTAGTTGGAAGTTGTGGGTTTGGAAAATGTTGACTGAAATCTTTGATGATTTTCTGCATCTTGTAGATTGTACACACTGCTGCTATTGAGCGTCGCTGGTAGAGGGAGTGAATGCTTGTGGATGTAATGCTAATCAAGTAACTTGCTTTTTCCTGGATGGCTTCAAGCTTCTTGGGTGTTGTTGGAGCTGCACCCATCCAGGCATGTGGGGACTATTCCAACACACGCCCAATTTGTTCTTTGTAGATAGCAAGTTGGCTTTGCAGTGTCAGGAGGTGAGTTACTCATCGCAGAATTCTCGTCTCTGACCTGCTCTCGTAGCCACTGTATTTATGTGGTGAATCCAGATCAGCTGATAGTCAATGGTAACCTCCAGGATGTTGATTCAGAGATGGTAATGCCATTGAATATTGAGGATTTTGGTTAGATTCTCTCTTGTTCTGAATCTCCTCCCCTCTCCTTACCAGTCATGATTTGGAGACGCCGGTGTTGGACTGGGGTGTCCAAAGTTAAAAATCACACAACACCAGGTTATAGTCCAACAGGTTTATTTGGAATACTAGCTTTCAGAGCGACGCTCCATCTTCAGGTGGTTGATACCAGCTTTTTGCAAGAAGAGGTTTCCATATTTTTCACTGCCCTTGTGTATTTCTTGACGTCTGCCCTGATCACCAATAATTTCAATGTTATGTGCCCTTGTTCTGTGCTCCCAGACCAAAGGAAATAATTTCTATCCGTCTTAACAAATGCTGTAATCATCTGAATTAGCTCCATTAGATCACCCTTGAATCTCTGCTCAAGTGAGTACAAGGTCAATTTAGGTAGTCTTTCCCTGATAACTAAACCTTTACAGGCATTTTATCATTTTGTTGAATCTTCACAACATCTGAGAACCTTCAAGCCTTGCAGAAATTTGTTGCCCTGAACCACCAAGACAGGATCAGGTAAATTCATAGCTTTTAATGCAGACACTTGTTGTAGGTCTGTTATACTGAAGAGAGTGGGTTCTTCTTACTTACATGTTTAATTGAAATCTGTCCCTTGATTAAATTTTAAAAATATAAACCATAAGTAATAAGTTAGCCTGGAGCACTGTTTTTCAGGGCAAAAAGACTGTGCTATTTTCTGGGTCTATAGATTGTGAAGGAGCAAAGATGGCCTTTAGTAAAGTGATGAGCTCTTCCTGTCAGATGTGGGAGTTTAGGGAGAGTTTCCATGTTACTGATGATTATGTCTGCGGGAAGTGTCTTTGGTTGGAAATCCTATCATATCACATGGATTGGTTGAAATGACAGTTAGAGGCAATGAGGAATTTACAGGAAATAGGGGGTGTGAGGGATGGCAATTACAGGAAGGGAGAAATGTCGCAGATGCAGTCAGGTAGATGGGTTAACTCCAGGAAAGGTAGGAGGGGTAGACAGGTAGTTCAGGAGTCTTCTGTGGCTATCCTCATTTCAAACAGGTATGCTGTTTTGGAAAATGTATGGGGTGATGGACTCTCAGATGAAAATAGCAAGAATACAGCCAAGTTTCTGGTATCGAAACTGGTTCTAATGCAATGAGGAGTACATCAGGTTCCAAGCGATCGATTGTGATAGGGGACTGTCTGGTCTGAGGTACAGACAGATGTTTCTGTGGCCAGCAGCGAAAAACTAGAATGGTGCATTGTCTCCCTGGTGCCAGGATCAAGGATGTCTCAGAGAGAGTGTAGAATGCTCTCAAAGGGGAGAGGGCCCAGCAGGAGGTCATTGTACACCTTGGAACCAACGACATAGGAAGGAAAAACAATGAGATTCTGAAAGGACAATATAGAAAATTAGGCAGGAATTTAAAAAAGAGGTCCTCGAGAGCAGTAATATCTGGATTATTCCTGGTGCTACGAGCTAGTGAGGATAGGACTAGAAGGATAGAGCAGATAAATGCGTGGCTGAGGAGCTGGTATGAGGAGAAGGTTTCATATTTTTGGATCATTGAATCTCTTCTGGGATATAAGTGACCTGTACAAGAAGGATGGATTACACCTGAATTGGAAGGAAACTAATATACTGGCAGGGAAATTTGTGAGAGCTGCTCAAGAAGATTTAAACTAGTAAGATGGGAGGGTAGGACCCAGGGAAATAGTGAGGAAAAAGATCAATCTGAGACTGGTACAGTTGGGAGAAGGAGCGAGTCAAACAGTCAGGGCGGGCAGGAACAAAACAGAGAACAAGGTAGGACTGATAAATTAAATTGCATTTACTTCAATGCAAGAGGCTGAACAGGGAAGGCAGATGAGCTCAGGGCATGGTTCAGTAAATGGGACTAGGATATCATAGCAATTACAGAAATGTGGCTCAGGGATGGACAGGACTGACAGCTTCATGTCCCAGGATACAATGCTGTAGAAAGGATAGGAAGGAGGGCAAGAAAGGAGAGGGAGTGGCATTTTTAATAAGAGATAGTATTACTGATGTTATTAGGAAGCATATACCTGGGAATACAGCCAGGGAAGTTATTTGGGTGGAACTGAGAAATAATAAAGAGATAATCACCTTATTGGGATTGTATTATAGACCCCCTAATAGTCAGAGGGAAATTGAGAAAGAAAGTTGTAAGGAGATCTCAGTTACCTGTAAGACTAATAGGGTGGTTATGGTAAGGAATTTTAACTTTTCAAACACAGACTAAGACTGCCATAGTGTAAAGGGTTTAGATGGAGAGGAATTTGTTAAGTGTGTACAAGAACATGCGGATGTATGTGGATGTACCTGCTACAGAATGTGTAAAACTTGACCTACTCTTGGGAAATAGGGCAGACTGAGGTGTCAGTGGGGGAGCACTTTGGGACCAGCGACCATAATTCTATTAGTTTTAAAATAGTGATGGAGAAGGATAGACCAGATCTAAAAGTTGAAGTTCTAAATTGGAGGAAGGCTAATTTTGGTGGTGTCAGGCAAGATCTTTCAAAAGTTGATTGGGGGCAAATGTTTGCAAGTAAAGGGATGACAGGAAAATGGGAAGCCCTTAAAAATGAGATAACAAGAATCCAGAGACTGTATATTGCTGTTAGGTTGAAAGGAAAGGCTGGTAGGTGCACGGAATGCTGGATGACTAAAGAATTTGAGATTTTGGTTGAGAAAAATAAGGAAACATATGTCAGGTATAGACAGGATAGATCGAGTGAATCCTTAGAAGTGTATAAAGGCAGTAGGAGTATACTTAGGAAGAAAATAAGGAAGGCAAAAAAGGGGACATGAGATAGCTTTGGCAAATACGGTTAAAAAGAATCCAAGAGGATTCTGGGTAATCCAAGATGGAGGACGGGAAAAATTTCTGGCTGTAACAGCTGCTCCTTTTTTGCGGTATTTCAGGTGCTGGAGGTGATTTCCTCGAATTCCAGGAGCAGCAATTACTGTTTTATAGGCTGTTGCATTGTGTTGCAAATTTGGGAAAAAAAGTCAAAAAGTAAAAGGGAGAAGAACAGACAAAGGAAGCACATGGTAAGTGCAGGAGAGAGAGAAAGAAAGAATCTGACACCACAGTGAACCTGCACAGTTACTGCCTTTGCTGTTTGAATTCATGGATCGCTGGACATCGGAGTGCATCTGGGAAAATTAACAAACAGTGAAATTCACAAGTGATCTTGTAGGAACTGTTTGGGTGAAGTTCATAGCACAGAATCAGATAAGTGGATTGTTGTTTTAAGTGTGACCTACAGAAAGGCTGCAGCAGTGAGTAGAGTGGATTCTTTCTTGATTGTATGTTTTTGGAGATATGTCTCTTGATTTGTAGAGGAATAAGACGGTGTTATTTTCTGGGTCTGTAGATTGCGAAGAAGCAAAAGTGGCCTTTAGTACAGTGATATGTGCTTTTTGTCAGATGTGGGCGTTTAAAGAGAGTGTAAGGGTTACTGTGGATTATATCTGCCTTAAATGCTGTTGGTTGTGAATCTTATCAGATCAAATGGATCAGTTGGAGAGACAGTTAGAAGCAATAGGGAATTTGCAACAGCAACAGTATGTGATGGATGGCAGTTATAGGAAGGGGGGAAAGTCTCAGATACAGTTACATAGATGAGCTAACTCCAGGAAAGGTAAGAGAGGTAGGCAGCTAGTGCAGGAGTCTTCTGTGGCTATCCCCATTTCAAACAGGTGTGCTGTTTTGGAAAATGTAGGGGGGTGAATGGATTCGCAGGGGAATGTAGCATGAACAGCCAAGTATCTGGTATTGAGACAGGCTCTAATGCAACGAGGGGTACGTCGGGTTCCAAGAGATCAACTGTGTTAGGCGATTCTCTAATCCGAGGTACAGACAGATGTTTCTGTGGCCAGCAGCGAAAAAGCAGAATGGTGTGTTGTTTCCCTGGTGCCAGGATCAAGGATGTCTCAGAGATGGTGCAGAATGTTCTCACGGGGAAGAGGGGCCAGCAAGAGGTCATTGTCTACATTGGAACCAATGATATAGGAAGGGATAAGGTTGAGATTCTGAAGGGACATTACAGAGAGTTAGGCAGAACTTTAAAAGGAGGTCCTCGTGAGTAGTAATATCTGGATTACTCCCGGTGCTATGAGGTAGTGAGAGCAGGAATAGGAGGATAGAGCAGATGAATGCATGGCTGAGGAGCTGGTGTATGGGAGAAGGATTCACATTTTTGGATCATTGGAATCTCATTTTGGGGTAGAAGTGACCTGTACAAGAAGGATGGATTGCACCTAAATTGGAAGGGAACTAATATACTGGCAGGGAGATTTGCTAGAGCTGCTTGGGAGGATTTAAACTAGGAAGGTGGGGAGGTGGGACCCAGGGAGATAGAGTTCAATCTGAGACTGATACAGTTGAGAACAGGAGCAAGTCAAACAGTCAGGGCATGCAGGACTAATAAATTAAACTGCATTTATTTCAATGCAAAGTACTTAACAGGAAAGGCAGATGAGCTCAGGGCATGGTTAGCAACATGGGACTAGGATATCATGGCAATTACAGAAACATGGCTCAGGGATGGGCAGGAAAAGCAGTGGACCCAGCACCAAAGGCTATCCACCTGATGAAGGAGCGTCGCTCCGAAAGCTAGTGGCTCCAAATAAACCTGTTGGACTATAACCTGGCGTTGTGTGATTTTTAACTTTGATGACCATGAATCCATTGTTGATTGTTTGAAAAATCCATCAGGGAAGGAAACTGTCATCCTTACCTGGTCTGGCCTACATGTGACTTCAGACCCACAGCAACGTGGTTGACTCCGAACTGTCCTCTGGACAATTAGGGATGGACAATAAATGCTGGCCGAGTCAGTGGCACCCACATTCTCTGAATAAAAAAAAAATCTAATCAGCTGAGCGACAGTTTTTAGTGTGCCAGTTGCGAAGATTACAGCAGTGTAGCCAATCCCTCTCCAGATTGTAGCACGAAAGGTAACACTTGGAGTAGCTGCATTTAGAGTCATAGAGTCATCAAAATGCACAGCATCCGAGGAGCAGTAAAATCGATGTTTTGGGCAAAAGCCCTTCATCAGGAATACAAGCCTGTATTCCTGATGAAGGGCTTTTGCCCGAAACAACAATTTTATTGCTCCTCGGATGCTGCCTGAACTGCTGCGCTTTTCCAGCACCGCTCTAATCTGGACTGTAACCTGGTGTGAGATTTTTAACTTTCTCCACCCCAGTCCGACACAATTAGGGATGGACAATAAATGCAGGCTGAGCCAGTGACACCCACCTCCTCTGAATAAAAAATAATCTAATCAATTTAGCTACAGCTTTTAGTGTGCTCGTTACGAAGATTATAGCAGTACAGCCAAATCATTGTCATCATTAGACTTAAGTCCAGGATGTTTTCTACTGAATTCAAATTCCAACATCAGCCATGGTGGAAGTCAAACCCAGTCCCCAGAACATTACTGAGGTCTCTGGATTAACAGTCCAGCGATAATACCACTAAGCTATTGCCTCCCCGACGGGGTGGTTGATTTATAACATAAAAATGATGCCGACAGAAACAAAAATAGAAATTGCTGGAAAAGCTCAGCAGGTCTGGCAGCACCTGTGGAGAGAAATCAGGGTTAACGTTTTGGGTTGAGTGACCCTTCCTCAGAATTGGTTCCTCAGAGTGATGCCAACAGCATGGATTCAATTCCTGTACTGACTAAGGTTACTGTGGGGGCCTGGCCTGTGGTGTGATGGCCCTCAGGTTAAGCTATCATCTATTGTTTCTCTTCAGTGTGGGAGTGGGACTATGGTGACTTTACCGTCTGATCTCAGTGTGTGGTAGTGTTATTTTGAGTTCAAAAAGACTGACTGCTTGCTGAACAAGAGACCTGAAAGTAATTTTGTCCGACTGACAAATGTTTTTAAACACCTTTGGGAGAAATAATAAAAAGCAATGTGAAGGAAGATTTCTCTTTCAAGTCAAGATCCTTGTAAATGTCTGACTTGGTGAATTTAGGGAGAAAATGGAATTATCCTGCTCCATTCCTGGGTAATCTTCATTGTCATACCATCAGCTAAATATCAAGCAAATAAAGCCATTAAACCACCTTGAGAATAATTGAATGACTCCAGAAAATGGAGTTCAGGCTGTTGTGCTAAAACTCCCTTAGGCTGAAATTATCATTTAATGACCCAGTCCTCATACAATGTAAATCTTAGTGCGATCAGGGATCAAGAGATTTCAGCATATCAAAATCCTCAGGTACTTTAAATTCTTTCAATCAGCCACGTCTTTGAAGCCATTTCATAAAGAATCTGTTTCCAAAAGCTCAGATCCAGAAGAGCTCAGTCAAAATAAACACCAGGATTTCCGTTTGACAGGAGTGAACAGGCTATGAAACATTCCTGTGTTAATTCAATGTCTGAAAAAAAACTGAAAAAAAACTGCAGGATGCTGTAAACCAGAAACAAAAGTAGACATTGCTGGAAAAGCTCAATGGATCTGGAAGCATTGTGGTTGAAACCCTTCAGTGATTCCCTGCCAACCGTGTGAGAACGGACTCATATGCAAGGACAGAAGGAAACACCTCTGTACAACTATCCAGCAATTTCCTGAGGGTGTTTATGCTGACAGTTAATCACACTCTGAGTCAGAAAGTCATGGGTTTAAACCCCACACCAGAGACTAGACTCTGCCATCAAGGCTGATATCCCAACGGAATGCGGTGTGGGTTACCTGTGGAAACAAGAACAGAATTTGCTGGAAAAGCTCAGCAGGTCTGGTAGCGTCTGTGGAAAGAAATCAGAGTTAATGTTTTGGGTCTGGTGACCCTTCCTTATAACTGGTGGTATTGAATTGAATTTATTGTCACGTGACAATAGTTTGTCTTGCGAGCAATACTGGCAGACCACAGAATTAAGTAGCAAAGATAAATGAATAATAGGTAAACAGTGGCAAAAACAAAAACACAGGTACAGGCGAATGTTAAGCGTTTGTGAGTCCATTCAGTATTCTAACAATAGTTGTTTAGAAACTGTTGCTATACTGGCTGGTGTTGTGTTCAGGCTTCTGTACCTTCTCCCTGATGGTAGAGATTGTAGAAAAACATTACCAGGGTGGGTTGATCTTTGAGAATGCTGGCGGCCTTTCCTTGACGGAGGGCCTGGTAGATGGATTATAGTTGGGAGGTTGGCCTTTGTGAAAATGTCAGTTTATATGCAGAAGAGAGGGTTGGGTGGAGGGGGGCGGTGGTAGGGTGGATGGGTGGGTGTGCGGAGTAGAGGCGGGAGGTGGGAAGAAGTACACAATAGATACAGACAAAGCCCAAAGAGAGAGAAGAACAGGTGGACAGACAAAGGAGTGGATAACAATCTGTTTAGGAAGGCAAATAGCTATTAATGGGGGCTGTTAGTGACTAACAATGGGTGGTGTGTAACAGCAGACTATGTGTTAACAAGGCCAGGTACAAGGAAAAGGGCATGAGAGCTCAAGCCCTCAAGCTATTGAACTCGGTATTGAGTCCAAGGGGTTTTGGGGGGGGGAGGGGGTTATCCTAAATGGAAAATGAGGTGCTGTTCTTCCAACTTCAATGTCTGTTTAATAATTCCATGACTGGAGCCAAGTGCAGGGAAATGGGGCTACTGTTGATGGACATTTCAGTCGGCATGGAGTAGTTTGGGCCAAAGAGCCTGTCTCTATGCTGTCGGTCTCTATGACTCGAAGTGCACTTAAACACCAAGGGAGGGTGGCATGACTTCGGAAAGATCCTTGTCCCACAACTTCACAGCTTCTGATTTGGGCTGTCTTCTCCATCTGTACTAGAAAGACAACAATGTAAAACATTAATGACGACCATTTAGTAAAAAAAACTATCAGGTTCAGTAACGTCCTTCAGGGAAGGAAATAAAATCATAAGAAATAGGAACAGGAGTAGGCCATTTGGCCCCTCGAGTCTGCTTCGCCATTCAGTAGGATCATGGCTGGGTTCCTCATGCTCACCTTCCTGCATCTTCTCCTTAATTCTTGATTCCGTGACTGACCAAGAGTCTACGTATCTTTAATTTACCCAAGGACTCTGCCCCGAAGCTCTCTGTGGCAATGAGTTCCAAAGACTCACAACCCTCTGGGATAAGAAATTCCTTCTTATGTCAGTCTTAAATTAGTGCCTCTTTATTCTGAGACTGTGCCCTCTGCTCCTAGACTCTCCCATGAGGGGAAACCTCATCTCAGCATTTAGCTCTCAAGCCCCAAAGAATCTAATATACTTCATTCTCCTAAGCTCCGGTGACTAGAGTCCCAACCTGTTTAGCCATTGACCTTAAGACCATCCCTCCACATCGGGGATCATCCTGGTGAATCTTCTCTGAATGGCCTCCAATGAAATAATATCTTTCCTTAAATAAGGGGAACCAAAACTGCTCCAGATGTGGTCTCCCCAGCACCTTATACAGTTGCAGTAAGGCTTCCCTACTTTTACACTCCAACCCCCTTGAAACAAGGCCCCACAGTCCATTGGCTTTCCTGATTATCTGCTGCACCTGTGTGTTAGCTTTCTGTATTTCACACACAAGCTCCCCCAACCACGAGGAGCCAGTGAGGACTGCAGATGCTGGAGATCAGAGTCGAAAAGTGTGCTGCTGGAAAAGCACAGCAGGTCAGGCAGTATCCAAGGAGCAGAAGAGTCGATGTTTCGGGCATAAGCCCCTCATCAGGAATGTTTGGGGAGGGAGGAAAGGGGCTGAGAGATAAATGGAGGTATGGGCATGGGGATGGGGGAAGACAGCTGGGAAGGCAAGAGATGAATGCAGTTGGTGGGTGATTGTGATAGGTTGGTGGGAAAGTGGAGTGGATAGGCAGGAAGGAGATGGACACGCAGGACAGATCAAAAGATGTTTGGTTGGAGGTTGGTTCTGGGATGAGGTAGGGAGAGGGGAATTTGGAAACTAGTGAAGCTGAAGTTGATGCTGTGTAGTTGCATGATCCCAAGGTGGAAGATGAGACGTTCTTCCTCTCGTCGTCGAGTGGTTTGGATTTGGCGATGGACGAGGCCTAAAACTTGCATGTCCTTGGCAGAATGGGAGGGGGAGTTGAAGTGGTCGGCCACAGGGCAGTGGGGCTGTTTGGTGCGTGTGTCCCGTCTCTGAAACGCTCCGCGAGTTGGCGTCCTTTCTCCCCAATGTAGAGGAGACCACATCAAGAGCAATGGACACAGTATATGGGGTGGGTGGATGTGCAGGAAAATCTCTTCCGGATGCGGAAGGATCCTGTGGGGCCTTTGACCAAGGTGATGCTTTCTGCAGTTTTTTTCTCCATTGAAATAATAGTCTGATCATTGGTTCTCACTTCCAAAATTAACAACTTCACACTTTCTCACATTATATTCCATCTACCAACTTTGTGTCCATTTACTTAACCCAATAATATCTCTTTAAATTGTTTGTATCCATCTCACAACCTGCCTTTCACCTAATTTTGGCTCAAGTGCATTTGTTGTTTTCCTCTAAATCCTTAGTGTGTGTTGTATAAAGTAAACAGTGGCGGTCCCAGCACTGCTCCCTATGGTTCCCAATAGTCACCAACTTAAAAAAGAAACCTTCATCTCCACTCACTCTTTCCTGCTCATTAGCCAATTTGTTATCCCCATGCCAGTTTACTACCTACAACACCATAGACTCTTATCTTATGACTTAATCTCTTGTGAGGTACCTTGTTGGATACTTTCTGGAAGTCTCAAATGCAATACTGGCTCCCCTCCATCCAGTCTGTTTGAGAGTTTGTTGAAAAACTCTGATAAATTAGTCAGACTTGATTTCCCTTTCATGAAGGAGAAAGTGAGGTCTGCAGATGCTGGAGATCAAAGTTGAAACTTTATTGCTGGAACAGCACAGCAGGTCAGGCAGCATCCAGGGAACAGGAGATTCGACGTTTCGGGCACAGGCCCTTCTTCAGGAATTCCTGAAGAAGGGCCTGTGCCCGAAACGTCGAATCTCCTGTTCCCTGGATGCTGCCTGACCTGCTGTGCTGTTCCAGCAATAAAGTTTCAACTTCCCTTTCATGAAACCATGCTGACTTTGCTTGATTAGATTTTGATTTTCCAAGTGTGCTTCCATCCTTACCCAGTCTGGCCATCATGTGATTCAAGGCCAACATTTATTCCTGTCTGCCCTCGGAAACTGGTTCAAACAAATGCTGGTCTTGTCAATGACACATAGTGGTTTCCAGCAAATTTTGTTTTCAGCCAATGTTCGAGGTGTGGAGCTACAAGACCAATCTCATTCAGGCTGCCTCTATCTCACAGTTCTCCATAAAAGAATGGAAGAATTGGCACACTTGCTTCAGAGCTGAAAATGTGTTGCTGGAAAAGCGCAGCAGGTCAGGCAGCATCCAGGGAACAGGAGGATCGACATTTCGGGCATAAACCCTTCTTCAGGAATCACTTGCTTCAGAATCTAACATTTATTTAAGTCCCATTCTTGGGACTTCAGCAGATAACCAAATTGAATACTCGAGTGCAACGTGGAGGGAGGGCTGCATTGGAGGAAGGACTATCTTTTGGATGTGATTTTTAACCAAGGCTGTGTCTGTTATCCTCTCGAATGCAAAAGATCCCAAGTGACTATTTGAAAAGCAGCAGGAATGTTCTTCTGATTGTCCTGATCAATGGGTCTCTCTCAAGCAACGCCCAAAAACTATTGTCTGGATGTTTATCTCCTTCCTGTTTTGAAGCTTAGCTGTGGGCAAATTGTTACATTTTCTTCAGAGCTGCAGTGTAAAGCACTTTGCAGGGTCCAGAGGCTCTGTCCAATGGCCCTACATGAAAGCACACTCAATTTCCCTTCACACAAAGAGAATGTCATTACTTATGAAATGTTTTGGATTTGTGAGCTATGACAATTTGGGATAATAAATGCAAGTCTTTCTTCTAACATCTGTTTAAGTGTGAAGATGTGAGGACAGCTGTCTTCCTAATGAATGTGATACTTTTGAGAGTCAGGTCAACAATGTAATTCTGGCGTGAAAGGATGTGGAAGAGCTTTTGTGCTTTGAGAGCCGTTCAAGGGGTCTCGAATATGCTGCAGAAAGAAAAGGAACACACATTAAAAAAAGGGAAACGTGATTTGGTTATAACTATGCTTCCAAAAATACTGAACTACATGTAGAAGATCTAGGTATGTATAAGATGCTAAAGGGATTTGACAACGCAGATGTAGAGAGAATGTTTCCTCTTGAGGGGTAATCTAGAATGAGAGATCATAATTTTAGGGTAAGTGGTAAAACAGAAATGAGGAGGAATTCCTTCTCTCAAAAGGTTGTGAATCTGTGGAATTCACTCCCCCCTGAGAGTGAAATGAGTGAATTTTTGAGGAGAAGATCAACAGGTTTTTAATTAGTAATAGGCTGAAGCATTTTGGGGAGCATGAAGGACCTGAGGCTGAAGTCAGAAGTTACAGGGCACCAGGTTATAATCCAATGTGTTTATTTGAAATCATAAGCTTTCGGGGCTTGTGACTTCAAATAAACCTGTTAAACTGGAACCTGGTGCCCTATGACTTCAGACTTTGTTCACCCAAGTCTAACACACGTATCTCCACATCATGCTGAGAGGCTGAGATGTGATCAGCCGTGATCAGCTCCTCGAGGCTTGAGAGGCTGATGGCCTGCTCCTGCTTCTTGTCTCTGCACTTCATCCAGCGTTGACCTTGTGTCTCACCAAGGCAAAGCTGCCAGTCACCTAGATTCGAAACGTTAGCTTACTCTCTGTCTCCATGGATGCTGCCTGACCCACTGTGATTTCCAGCAATTCTTGTTTTCAGCCAGTGTTCAAGGTGGTGGACTTACAAGACCAGTCTCATCCAAGCTCCCTCTATCTCATAGTTCTCCAGTATTATCCCTGTACCGTCTTGCCTATGTTGTCCCACTAATCCAGAATCTGGTTTCCAGCATCTGCAGTCATCGTTTTTACCCCTATGTTGTTCAGCACTCTATTATGAGTTTTGTTGATTGTAACTCTGTATTGTTTGGACATAACTCTACTAAGACTCCTAAATATCTCATCCTCAGTTGTTTCATCACTATTCATGTAGCACACATACTTTTTATTATCTCTTCTGAGGCGCTGAGCTGCTTTAAATACACAGATTAACACATTTGGTGCTCAACAGCCTCACAATGGTATCACACTGATTTGAGTCTTTAGAACTTGTGCTTCACTATCTCTTAATATTTACATGTTCTGACTTGCTTCCTTCAGTTGCCTTCAATACCCTGAATGTCTCATCTTTTATGTATTGGCTGCGGGTGTCGTTTGATAAAGAGAGAAAGTCATTATTGCACTGCAAGTTCTGAATAGTAAAGAAGATGCCAGAGAGAGTCACATTGGTAGCACATGAATAAAGAATAAGCTTTATGGAAGCAGATTTGAATGGCTTACTGATAACACATAATGCAATGATTGGGAATATTACTTGGTACAACCCTGAGGAGAAGCTTTTCATAAATGTGCATTTTTCAGTTAAAGGTAAAGGGATAATTTCAGATACAAGGCATTTTGTTTGATAACCATCAAAACTATTCAATGATTGTGGACGTTTACATTTGGTGCCATGAGATTCCCAGAATGCAAATGGCCTGTAAATCTATTCTCATCAAGGGAAGGCTATGTGGCCAGGGCCCAGGGAGAAATGGTCATTCTTCAAATTGGATTAGATTAGGCTAGACTCCCTACAGTGTGGAAACAAGTCCTTTGGCTGAACCAGTCCACACTGACCCTCCGAAGAGTCACCCACACAGATCCATTTCCCTCTGACTAATGCACCTAGCACTATGGGCAATTTACAATGGCCAGTTCACCTGACCTGCACATCTTTGGACTGTGGAAGGAAACCAGAGTAAACCCACACAGACACAGGGAGAATGTGCAAACTCCACACAGACAGTCGCTCAAGGCTGGAATCAAACCTGGGACCCTGGTACTGTGAAGCAGCAGTGCTAACCATTGAGCCACCATGCCACCCCAATAACACTTCATCTTCTGTTCAGCAGTCTGCTGTGCTCCACATTTATCCAATTCAACAGTAAGACTATGTCAGCTGAGTGAAGGTCACTTTGTTTGGTGAATGCTCCACTGTTTTGAGACTATCATGAAATTTCTTTGACAGAAGTGTGTGTTAACCCATCTCTTTTTACATGATTGTGAACAGCACAAAGAGCACTTCCCAACAAATAGCTTGGAGATTAAACACTGAGATTATTCTACTTACAGAAGAGAAAATTGTGAGGAGATCAGGTGCAGCTGTTCAAAATTTCTGGCTCCAGTGCTGGACAGATAATTTAGATGTTTATGTGCAGGACCAGGCCATTCAACCTCTGCTTGCAATTCAAAAAGATCATACCCCCACTAATCTCCAGCTCAAGATGGCGGTGATGGTGTTGGCAGTGTCTAGGCTCCTGGCCCAGGCTTGTCCTCTTTATCCAATTTTTTAACCTTTGTTTTCTCTTTACTTTTTATTTTATCCTCAGTTTTTTTTTTTCAGTTTTCACTTCCGCTTACCTTCTAAAGAGATCACATAACACCAGGTTATAGTCCAACAGCTTTATTTGGAAGCACTAGCTTTTGGAGCGCTGCTCCTCCATCAGGTGGTTGTGGAAGAGGATCATAAGACTCAACATTTATAGCAAAAGATCTTATGAAGGAGTAGTGATCAGAAAGCTAGTGCTTCCAAATAAACATGTTAGACTATAACCGGGAGTTGTGTGATTTTTAACTTTGTACACTCCAGTACAACACTGGCATCTCCAAATCATCACTTCGAAAGAGAGGTGTTTCTGTAGGAAGGCGGCTTTGACTGAGTGCGAAGAAGCTGCGGCTTCAAAGGCAGTGTGCTTGCAGATCAGCTGGCACTTGAGGCCCGGCGTGGGATTCTTGATTCCACTTGGTGTGAGCTGGTGTAGCCTGGAGCTGGGACTCTGGTGGTGACATGGTGTGAGCTGCTGTAGCCTGGAGCTGGGACTCTGGCGGTGACATGGTGTGAGCTGGTGTAGCTTAGAGCTGGGACTCTGGTGGTGAAATGGTGTGAGCTGGTGTAGCCTGGAGCTGGGCCTCTGGTGGTGACATGGTGTGAGCTGGTGTAGCCTGGAGCTGGGGCTCTGGTGGTGAAATGGTGTGGGCTGGTGTAGCCTGGAGCTGGGCCTCTGGTGGTGACATGGTGTGGGAGAAAGTGAGGACTGCAGATGCTGGAGATCAGAGCTGAAAATGTATTGCTGGAAAAGCGCAGCAGGTCAGGCAGCATCCAAGGAGCAAGAGAATCGTCGTTTCGGTGTGGGTTGGTGTAATCTGGAGCTGGGACTCTGGTGGTGACATGGTGTGGAATCGTATAGCCTGGAGCTGGGACTCTGGTGGTGGAATGGTGTGGGTTGGTATAGCCTGGAGCTGGGGCCCTGGTTGTGAAATGGTGTGAGCTGCTGTAGCCTGGAGCTGGGACTCTGGCGGTGACATGGTGTGAGCTGGTGTAGCCTGGAGCTGGGACTCTGGCGGTGACATGGTGTGAGCTGGTGTAGCTTAGAGCTGGGACTCTGGTGGTGAAATGGTGTGAGCTGGTGTAGCCTGGAGCTGGGCCTCTGGTGGTGACATGGTGTGAGCTGGTGTAGCCTGGAGCTGGGACACTGGTGGTGACATGGTGTGAGCTTGTGAAACCTGGAGCTGGGGCTCTGGTGGTGAAATGGTGTGGGCTGGTGTAGCCTGGAGCTGGGCCTCTGGTGGTGACATGGTGTGGGAGAAAGTGAGGACTGCAGATGCTGGAGATCAGAGCTGAAAATGTATTGCTGGAAAAGCGCAGCAGGTCAGGCAGCATCCAAGGAGCAAGAGAATCGACGTTTCGGTGTGGGTTGGTGTAATCTGGAGCTGGGACTCTGGTGGTGACATGGTGTGGAATCGTATAGCCTGGAGCTGGGACTCTGGTGGTGGAATGGTGTGGGTTGGTATTGCCTGGAGCTGGGGCCCTGGTTGTGAAATGGTGTGGGCTGGTGTAGCCTGGAGCTGGGACTCTGGTGGTGGAATGGTGTGAGCTTGTGAAACCTGGAGCTGGGGCTCTGGTGGTGGAATGGTGTGGGCCGGTGTAGCCTGCAGCTGGGACTCTGGTGGTGGAATGGTGTGAGCAGGTGTAACCTGGAGCTGGGATTCTGGCGATGACATGGTGTGAGCTGGTGTAGCCTGGAGCTGGGACTCTGGTGGTGGAATGGTGTGAGCTGGTGAAACCTGGAGCTGGGGCTCTGGTGATGACATGGTGTGGGCTGGTGAAACCTGGAGCTGGGACTCTGGTTGTGGAATGGTGTGAGCAGGTGTAACCTGGAGCTAGGATTCTGGCGATGACATGGTGTGGGCTGGTATAGCCTGGATCTGGGATTCTGGTGGTGACATGATGTGAGCTGGTGTAGCCTGGAGGTGGGACTCTGGTGGTGACATGGTGTGAGCTGGTGTAACCTGTAGCTGGGACTCTAGCGGTGACATGGTGTGGGCTGGTGTAGCCTGCAGCTGGGGCTCTGGTGATGACATGGTGTGGGCTGGTGTAGCTTGGAGCTGGGACTCTGGTTGTGCTTAGCACTGCTACCTCACAGCACCAAGGACCCAGGTTCAATTTCAGCCTCGGGCGACTGTCTGTGTGGAGTTTGCACGTTCTCCCCATGTCTGCGTGGGTTTCCTCCGGGTGCTCCAGTTTCCTCCCACAGTCTAAAGATGTGCAAGTCAGGTGAATTGGCCATGCTAAATTGCCCATAGTGTTAGGTGCAGTAGTCGGTGGAAAATAGGACTGGGTGGGTTACTCTTCGGAGGGTCAGTGTGGACTTGTTGGGCCGAAAGGCCTGTTTCCACACCATAGGGAATCTAATCTAATCACAATCTCAATGTCTGCCTACTCCTGGCTGATATCCCTCTAAGTCAAAGAGTGTGGTGCTGGAAAGGCACAGCAGGTCAGGCAACATCCGAGGAGCAGGAGAATCGACGTTTCGGGCATAAGCCCTTCATCAGGAAGGACATATGCCTGAAACATCGATTCCCCTGCTCCTCGGATGCTGCCTGATCTGCTGTGCCTTTCCAGCACCACACTCTTTGACTCTAATCTCCAGCATCTACAGTCCCCACTTTCACCACATCCCTCCAAACCTTTCCTATCCATGTACTTATCCAAATGCCTTTTAAACATTGTAACTGTACCCACATCTGCCACTTCCTCTGGAAGTTCATTCCACACACAAACCACTTTCTGGGTAAAAACGTTGCCTAATGACTCTCTCTGCACCATCCAATGCAATCGCATCCTTCCTATAGTGTGGTGACCAGAACTGCACACACAGTACTGTAGCTGTGACCAAACCAAAGCTCCAAGCTAACCTCCCTGCTCTCACACCGGCAACTTAGCAGGGTCATTGACACTGGGCACATGCTGCAGGTTAAATGCTGCAGTGTTGTCGGGGGAGGTGACGTTAGTTTCAATCACAGACAGCAGATGAAAGCGGGCAGTATCGGTTCAGCTATTTGGGTACATCTTTCCATGAAGGATTGGAACAACCTACTGCAAAACCAATCTCCATTCTCTCCAAGGACTCGTAAGGACATTTTGTTGAACTTTTTAAAATTAGTGCAGCTATCAACTGTCGAGAGTGTGGTGCTGGAAAAGCACAGCCGGTCAGACAGCATCCGAGGAGCAGGAGAATCAACGTTTCGGGCATAAGCCACTCGTCAGGAAGATTCCTGGTGATGGGCTTATGCCCGAAACGTCGATTCTCTCGCTCCTCGGATGCTGCCTGACCTGCTGTGCTTTTCCAGCGCCACACTATCGACTCTGATCTCCGGCATCTGCAGTCCTCACTTTCTCCTAGCAACTATCAACTGCATTCATTACGCAGCTTCTGTGAAGATTATCTTCGTAGCAGGAGTAGGCTACTCAGCCCATCAAGACTGCTCAGCATTTCTACTTGTCTTGAAGAACTCAGCCAGCCAGGAGGTGTCAAAGTCAATGTCTTGGGTGTAATGCTTCTTCAGGGAAGGGTTACACTGGAAATGTTGACTTCTCTACCTCCTGATGCTGCCTGCCTTGCTGTGTTCTTCCAGCCTCCTACTTGTCTACCTTCCAGCATCTGCAGTGTTTTTTTTTTATCTCTAACCACCTTTGGTTCTTCTCTTGGCTAATCTACCTCAATGCTATTTTCCCACACTATCCATATCTTTGATATCTAGAGATCTATCTATGTCTGTCTTGAATTTGTTCAATAACTGAGCCTCTGGAATATCAAAGATTCACCACCATTTAAGTGAAGAAATTCCTCCTTTGTTGTCAAAATGTAAACTTATCCCACCATCTGACGTGGAACCCTGCTATTTGCTCTTTTTTGAAGTGTAACTGTGTGTCAATTGGTTCCATTTGACTGCGTTGTAACAGTGCCTTATTGCAGACAGAGAGCATGCTGCTGCTTGTGTGAGTTTCCTGCTTTATGTGGCTGGCTTCCTGAAGAAGGGCCTGTGCCCGAAACGTCGAATCTCCTGTTCCCTGGATGCTGCCTGACCTGCTGTGCTGTTCCAGCAATAAAGTTTCAACTTTGATCTCCAGCATCTGCAGACCTCACTTTCTCCTTAAAAAAAAATTATGCCATTACGACTGTAAAAAAGCATGCTGAAGACCAAGACATACACCACTTAAAGGGGATTAAGTGTGCAATGTAATTGGACATTAATGAGGTACAATTCACTAAGTGATCATGTTTGTTATTGCAGTCGGTGCTGACTAGTACAAGTTATAACCTGACACCAGTTAGAGGTGATTAAGTATACAAGGGAATTGTGGCTTAATAAGATGTCGGCACTGTGTGAACACCTGTTTCTGCCCAAAATTCATGCTGCGAGCAGCAATTTAGTAATTGACTAGTTTGTGTATCATATCCAATTTTAACCACTGTCTGAATTAAACAAGGGGCTTGTGTGGTGCAGTGGTCGTGTCCCTACCCCGCCTTCAAACCTGTCTCTGAACCAGGGTGATTAAAAAATATCGAAGTTAAACAAGGGTAGTTTCATGTTAGATATTATATTTCATTGCAAGGTATTTCTGCTGCTTGCTCTGCCATTCAGTTAGATTTATATTCCATAATCAGTGCTAACCCAGTTTAGCAAATATCTATTGATATCCACCTTGAAATTACCAGTTGTCTCCAGACATTTGCCAACGCCCAGATCTCAATGACATCCTGTGTTAAGGTGTGCCATTAAAACTCGAACATTAACATGAATTCACTGCCTCTGAAAGGATATTGGATACATTGAGAATGTAAGAAGCATCATATAATTACAAGGTCCTCAGGTCATGCAATGCACTGGACATGAAATGTGCACTGTGTTTTCTCTCTCCACAGACACTGCCTCTGATGCTGCCTGAACTGCTGTGCTTTTCCAGCACCACTCTCATCCAGAATCTGGTTTCCAGCATCTGCAGTCATTGTTTTTACCACAGACACTGCCAGACCTGCTGAGTTTCTCCAGCACTTTCTGGCTTTATTTCAGATTTCCATTATTTCAGATTTCCATTATTTCACTTTTATGCAAATAGATCATCCCCTTTTTAGTAGAGCAAAGCATGTTATTCAACATCATATTTTCTGTTCTTCTAAGCTGTGCAATCGGTTCCTGGCCTGTCAGTCGGTGCACAATGAAGCTAATCACAACAGGAATGTATGTTGTGTGGTCCACAGCTTGTTCAAATGCATAGATTTAATTCCGTGTTAATTCATGTGCAACGTGAAGGCAAATTCCAGGCTTAACAACAACCAGGCAAGTTTACAGCACCAGAAGTTGTCCATTTGCTTCACGCTCCCTCTGCCAACTCTCTGCTCGACCAACTCCCCAGACTAAGAGACAGCAGCCAATTCACTCGTCATTCTGCCCCCTGTGCACTGCAAAAATAGGTTTTGTACAGTATTAATGGTTATGAATCATGCGGATTAATGCTATTTTTCTGTTGACAAAATAGGGACCATCTTAAACAGGGGCTGCAGAGATCAGCACATTTATTTGAACAAGCAACAGCAGCACCGACTTATAAATAACAAACAAAAGTTTTCAAAGGCAACAGTTTCTCATGTTCAAGTGCTCGATGCCTTATTACCAGTAATGGTTACGTTTCCATCTTGTAGTGTCATTTATACAGGGATAATCATAAAAGTAGTTACAGCAACGCTGAGGCCATCTGCTTTGTCTTTGAGATTCCTTCTGTGTTTGCCGATTAAGAGAATGCAAATACACAAGCTGTCGACATTTAGATTAAAAAGCAAGAGAAAGGGTTTTCAGATCGCGCTTCAGTGAGTCCACTGTTGCCTTGCCATAGACAGTTCTTCCTCCTGAGTTGACAGTGTGGTGCTGGAATAGCACAGCAGGTCAGGCAGCATCTGAGGAGCAGGAGTACTGCTGACTTCTCCAGCACCACACTCTCGACTCTGATCTCCAGCATCTGCAGTGCTCACTTTGTCCGAGTTGATTTTAATAGGTATGCAAACACCAAGTGTCACTACGTACTGAGGTTCTACCTGTCCCCGGTGTTGCGAAGGATGGGCCTGGCCTCGCTGCCGCGGAACGCTCCGGGTAGTCGGACCGTTCCGTATCACCTGTCCTTCGTGGAGAAATTTATGAAGAAAAACACCTTTGACCACAAGTCCATCAGGAAGTGGTCAGCACGTAGTGTCCTTGAGACTTTTTGGGAAAAGGAGAGGGCGGATCCTATCGAGTGGTTCCCTGAGCAGACTGTCAAAGCCATTTGGCAGAATGCCTCATCGCCAGAACTTTCCAACAAGCACCAAGACATGGCTTGGCTGGTGGTGAGAAGGGCTCTGCCTGTGAGATCCTTTATGCACGCCCGGACTCTCAGCCGCACCGCACGCTGCCCTCGAAGCGGCTGCGGGGGGTAAGAGACTGTCACACACCTCCTTCTGGAATGTGCCAATGCAGAGGAAGTCTGGAGAGGAATGCATGGTGTTTGTTGAGGTTCATCCCGAGCAGCGCCGTGACGCGGGACTCCGTGCTCTACGGTCTGTTCCCCAGGACGCACACCGAGACGAACATCAACTGTGCCTGGAGGATCATCAACTCGGTGAAGGACGCTCTCTGGGTGGTCCGAAACCTGTTGATCTTCCAGCTGAAGGAGTTGACCCCGACTGAGTGTTGCAGACTGGCACATTCCATGGTCCAGGACTACGTGTTGAGGGACGCGCTGAAGCTTGGGGCAGCTGCCGCCAAGGCACGGTGGGGAAAGACCACTGTGTAAATTCTGCCTGCCTAACGAAGAACAGGGGGCCCATGCAGTCATTTGGGCTCTGCTGACACCTCAGCTAATTATATGGGCATATGATCAAAAAAATGTACAGACCTGTATAAAAATGATAAGTTTTGATCTCTGTATGTAAATGTTTACATACGTATGGCATGACCAATTGTACAGACCATCAAATTATTTATGAATAAAGTATATTTTTGAAAAAAAAATTTAATATTACTGCAAAGCGTCTTCTAAGGATGCCTCCCTTCAAGAAGTTCTCCTCTCTCAACAAGGATCTCAATGAGTCCTTTTCTCTCTCTCTCGCTCTCTCTTACACACACACTGCACCCCCCCCAGTTCAAAGATTCTCTTGCTCCTCAGATGTTGCCTGACCAGCTGTGCTTTTCCAGCACCACACTCTCGACTCTGATCTCCAGCATCTGCAGTGCTCATTTTGTCCTAGTTGATTTTAACCTTACTGCAAAGCCTCTTCTAAGGATGCCTCCCTTGAAGAAGTTCTCCTCCTCTCTCAACAAGGATCTTAATAAGTCTCTCTCTCACTGCACCTCCCCCACCCCAGTCAAAGATTCTCCTGTTCCTCGGATGCTGCCTGACCTGCTGTGCTTTTGCAGCACCACACTCTCAACTCTGATCTCCAGCACCTGCAGTCCTCACTTTCTCCCATTTCTTTCTCCTGAATCTGCCCTCCACTTGTACTTTGAATGACAGAATACTGCGATGTGCTCGAGTGAACTCTTGTGCAACCAGAGTGTCTCCCATCCAGGTCACCACTTCACAGAGAAAATTCCCATCAATCCAATTATGCCTGCACAAGTGTCACTAGGTTTGTTGAACAGGTCGTTCTGCTATAACCCGCTTTTCCGCAATGTGAATTTGCTGTGAGGCGATTGACAAATTGAGGGCTCTATTTGCAATGCGCGAAGTTTTAACACGATTACTGCACAACCACTGAAAGCGCTGTTTCTAAAGTGCGCTTTTTCGATAACACAAGGATGTACAAGAACACGACCATCAGGTTGTAGATGAATTGGCAGTATAGTGAGTCAGAATTGAAGATTTTTGCAGGGAGCTTTCTGTGGGTGGTTTACATTTGCTCAATTAAATTCAGTGCTATTTCCGAATTCAGCCTGTGCGGTAGATTTAATTGAATGCATAAGTGGCTTGTTTGCATTTCAGTAAGATGGAAAAGAAAAAAAAGTAAAGATCAAAGTTGTCAGTGCTCTGAGAATTCAGTATATCTACCTTGCTTCATTTTGGTGAAAAGTGAAATAATCCTGCTCTTTTTTCCAGGTTCCTGGCAGAGTTTTTCATGGAGCTTCCTGACCAGGTAATGAACAATGCTAGCCCAGCCTAGCACACTGACATGGTGGCTACCACATTCCTGATGAAGAAGGGCTTTTGCCTGAAACGTCGATTCTCCTGCTCCTAGGATGCTGCCTGACCTGCTGTGCTTTTCCAGCGCCACACTCTCGACTCTGATCTCCAGCATCTGCAGTCCCCACTTTCTCCTACCATTAGCACCTCAGGCAAATGGTACGGTGCAGTGAGTTATGCTGTGTTCTGCCTGGGTTATGAAACTGAGATGGAAAATGGCAAATCACTTGCTCCCTGAAATAGCCTAAAAAGCACGAGGAAAGAGAGTAGAATTCCTATGGTGTAGAAGCAGGCCTTTTGGCCCAACAAACCCACACCAATTCTCCAAAGAGAACCCACCCAGATCTATCCTTGTAACCCCTTATTTCCCATGTCTAACATACACATCCCTGGATGCTATGGGCAATTTAGCAAGGCCTATCCACCCAACCTGCACATCTTTGGACTCTAGCAGGAGCTGGAAATACTCAGAGGAAACCCACACAGACACGCGGTGAATATGCAAACTCCACACAGACAGTCGCCCAAGGCTGGAATCGAACCTAGGTCCCTGGTGCTGTGAGGCAGCTGTGCTAACCACTGAGCCACCGTGCAAAGTATTTTTTAAGGTACACGAAAAAGGAAGCAAATTGGGAAGGAACGGACAATTGTTGAAACTCTGTGGGCTTCTAAAAGCATCTCAGCTCAGCATGGTGACCTCCCAGACTGGCGTGGTGATCTTTTGGCCCATTGTGGCCTCAGCCTGGACTTACAGTCTCGATTCTAGAGCAACTTCCCAGTCTCGAGAGCCTCAGTCTGGAGTCAAGGCCTGACGTGGTCAGAGGCCCGGTGCCGACATGGACTGGGTTGCAAGGACAGTTGTTCTGAACTTGTTATTTCTCTGTTTTCTAAATTATTCCTGCTATCTGCATGCTAAAGTTTTTACTAATTTTTCTTCCAAAATCTTATTCGAAGAAACTGTGCCTCGGTACCTTGTGCCTAAAATGGTGCCGTAAGTTCCAACTTGTGAACTTTTCACTGTACATATTTGAGTACATGAGACAATAAAACTAATTCATATTTTAATTCAAGTTACAACAATTCAAGGTTGAGAAAAAAAAAGGCTTGTACTTATCTCACAACTTTTCACGACCAGCAGACATCCCAAAGCACTTTACAGCCAATGAAATAACTTTGAAGTGTAGTCACTGTTATAATGCAGGAAATGTGGCAGCCATTTTGTGCACAGCAAGAGCCCACAAAGAGCAATGTGACAATGACCAAGTAACCTGATGTTGCGATATTCATTGGGGGATAAATATTGACCAGGAACTGAAGGATAACTCCCAAGCTCGTCTTCACAATGGTGTCATGGGACTTTTCCATCCAGCCAAGTGCAAGGCAGAGTTTAACATCCAAACTAAAAGCTATGTTGTGGAGATCATAGAGTCATAAAGATGAACAGCATGGAAACAGACCCTTCGGTCCAACTCATCCATGCTGGCCAGACATCCCAATCTAATCTAGTCCCATTTCCCAGCACTTGGCCCATATCCCTCTCAACCCTTCCTACTCATATACCCATCCTGATGTCTTTTAAATAATGCAATTGTACCAGCCTCCACCACTTCCTTGCCAGTGATGAACTGAGGTGGGCAAAGTCAAAGTCACACAACACCAGGTTATAGTCCCACAGGTTTATTTGAAATCACAAGCTTTTGGAGCGCTGCTCCTTTGTCAGGTAAAATACTTCATTTGATGAAAGAACAGTAGTCCAAAAGCTTGTGATTTCAAAAAAGTCTGTTGGAGTATAACCTGGTGTCATGTAACATCTGACTTTTTACCTGAAAGTCAACACCTCCAACAGTGTGGCACTCTGACAGCACAGCAGTGGAATATCAATCATGATGTTTAGTCTTCCCGCCCTGGAGAGGGATTTGAATTCAGAACTATCTAAGAGTCCCTATTAACCGAGCTACACGACAAGGAGTGGAAGTAACGCGGAATCTAAAAGGCCGACTATGTCCTGCATTCAAACCATAAAGGACAGATTAGTGATGCCCAAAGTTGGATTACTTGCTGGCCAGACAGTCTGCACCATTATTGCTGTTTTCCTAATTTTAGAACCTGCTCAACTGTCCACACAGGAAGCTCACAAAGTCTTGGCAAAAACAAAGCTAAGAATTTATGAAGCAATGACTATCCCCATAGAATTCTCTTGAACTGAATGCTGGAATATGAGAGTAGCTGATTGGAAAATCTACAACAAAGTCAAAAAAGATACAGTCATCATACAAGCAATTAGCTTGACAGGTCTTGAGCAGCTGTAATATGGGCGGCACGGTGGCACAGTGGTTAGCACTGCTGCCTCACAGCGCCAGAGACCTGGGTTCAATTCCCGACTCAGGCGACTGACTGTGTGGAGTTTGCACGTTCTCCCCGTGTCTGCGTGGGTTTCCTCCGGGTGCTCCGGTTTCCTCCCACAATCCAAAAAATGTGCGGGTCAGGTGAATTGGCCATGCTAAATTGCCCGTAGTGTTAGGTTAAAGGGGTAAATGTAGGGGTATGGGTGGGTTGCGCTTCGGCGGGTCGGTGTGGACTTGTTGGGCCGAAGGGCCTGTTTCCACACTGTAAGTAATCTAAGGCGTTGGTACATGCAGTTTTGGTCACCCTGCTTTAGAAAGGATATTATTAAACTAGAGTGCAGAAAGGATTTACTGGAATGCTACCTGAACTGGAAGGTTTGAGTTATAAAGTTGATGCAGGATAGACTGGAACTTTTTTCCCTAGAGCAGAGGAGACTGACGGGTGACTTTACAGAGGTTTATAAAATCAGGAGAGGCATCAATAAGGGAGATCGCCAACAGTTTTTCCCCATGGTAGGGGATTCTAAAATTAGAGGGCACAGTTTTAAGCTAACAGGGGAGAGGTATAGAAGGACAATGTTTTCACACAGAGGGTGGTGAGGGTCTGGAACAAATACAATTTTATCACTTAAGAAACATTCGAACAAGTACGTGGATGGGATAGATATGCAGGGATATGTACCAAACGCAGGCAAATGGGATTAGGCTAATTGTGAAAACTGAGCTGCATGGACAAATTGGGCCGAAGGGTCTGGTTCCATGCTGTAAACCTCTGGGAATGTATGGCAGAAGATCCAAGAGAGATAACTATAATGGACTGGGTTTATTTCAGGAATGAAAACAGCTGGAATTCCTTTAGGAGCCCTCATATGGAGGTGCATAAAACAAGATTTGGATAGACAATATCGAGAACATCTTGCTTCTGGAAGGAAGAAAGATGATCAAAGCTGCCCTGTCAGTTCAGAACCAACAACGTGGAATGAGGCAGCAATGTGGAGCTGATAAATGGGAATTTAATCATGAATAATTCTTTACTGGTGTTAATTCCCTCTCTGCATTCCCCTTCCTCAACCAGTCACATATTCCCTACTTTAGTCGGTCTTTGATTTTTCTCATAATACCTGCTATTGTCCCACATTGCTATCCCTTAACAATCGTCTGTTTTCCATTCAGCCAATGTGGTAGCCGTTATTTCTTGAGTATTGCTTGCATCTGCTTCCTTGTCTTTTGCTTTCCCCCCAGGTTTGACTAAAGTCCATGCAGAAACACAAGCTTATCATTTCTCTGCGCAGGTACTGACTGGCTTGTTGAGATCTCCTGTGGTTTCCATTTGCTGAATATTTCCGGTAGTTGCGGTTTACGTGTTATTAATGAAGAGCAGCTCTGCAGTTTTGAGCTTAGAGGAACAGAAGAGAGAAATGATAGATACCATCGGGTGGCGTTTTAATCTGCATCGCCTGTGAAGTGACTCTCCCTGCTTAAATCGAAATGGGGACGACTGAAAATCCTCAGTGGATTGGACACTCAAGGAACCAATATTTCTCAGAAAGGTACATGAGAGGCAAAATCCATTTAGAATATCAAGGTCTGTCCAGATTTAGATTTAGATTTTTTTATTGTCACATGAGCTCAGGGATGGGTTCCAAGAGTACAGTGAAAAGTACACAAAGTAACCACATGGAGCTATTTCAGGTACAAAGCACCCAGGTACAAAATCCTAGTTACAGAAATAGAAACGTTAAAAACAAAAGTTCTGAAGTTCTGCACTGCAGTATTCTTCACGTAAAAGTAAAACATAAGGAATTACCGTTAAAATGTCAATCATTACAGACCTTTCTTAAGCCCTAAGCCTGCACATGCTCCAAGGTGGGCTTCCCCAAAAGGACTCGCTCTGCCCCTGCACTGGGATGAGAATTGTCTGGGCACGTCAGGCTTTGGCCTCAACAGCAACAGCATAGCCACTTACCGCCACTGGGGGGCAGCACCATTGCTCACCACCTCCACTCCATTGCTGACCACTGCTACTCCATTGCTGACCACTGCCACTCCAATGCTGACCACTGCCACTCCATTGCTAACCACTGCCACTCCATCACTGACCACTGCCATCCCATAATTGACCACTGCCATCCCATAACTGACCACTGCCACTCCATCGCTGACCACTGCCACTCCATTGCTAACCACTGCCACTCCATCGCTGACCACTGCCATCCTATTACTGACCACTGCCACTCCATCCTCAGCACTACTGCCACTCCATTGCTGACCACTGCCACTCTATCTCTGACCACTGCCATCCCATAACTGACCACTGCCATCCCATAACTGACCACTGCCACTCCATCGCTGACCACTGCTATCCCATTACTGACCACTGCCATCCCATTACTGACCACTGCCACTTCACCCATCACCACTGCCAGCCCATCACTGACCACTGCCTTCCCATCACTGACCACTGCCATCCCATTGCTGACCACTGCCATCCCATTGCTGACCACTGCCACTTCATCCATCACCACTGCCAGCCCATCACTGACCACTGCCATCCCATCGCTGACCCCTGCCACTCCATCGCTGACCACTGCCACCACATCGCTGACCACTGCCACTCCATCCTCACCACAGCTGCCACTCCATCGCTGACCACTGCCACCCCATCGCTAACCACTGCCACTCCATTGCTGAGCACTGCCACCACATTGCTGACCACTGCCACTCCATCCTCATCACAGCTGCCACTCCATCACTGACCACTGCCACCCAATCGCTGACCACTGCCACTTCATCCATCGCGACTGCCACTCCATTACTGACCACTGCCACTCCATTGCTGACCACTGTCACTCCCTTGCTGACCACTGCAACCACCATCACTGACCACTGCAACCACCATCAGTGACCACTGCTGCCCAATCACCTACCCCTGACACCCCATCACTGACCCCTGCCACTCCATCACTGACCACTGCCACTTCCTCACTGACCATTGCCACTCCATCACTGACCACTGGCTCTCCATCACTGACCACTGCCACTCCATCACTAACCACTACCACCCCTATGCTGACCACTGCCCCTCCATCGCTGACCACTGCCATAGCCTCACTGACCACTGCTACTCACTGACCACTGCCACCTAATTGCTGACCACTGCCACTCCATCACTGACCGCTGCCACCCCATCACTGACCACTGTCACTCCCTCACTGACCACTGCCATAGCCTCGCTGACCACTGCCACTCACTGACCACTGACGCCCCATTGCTGACCACTGCCACCCAATCTCTGACGACTGACATCCCATCACTGATCACTGCCACTCCCTTACTGACCACTGCCACTCCATCACTGACCACTGCCACTCACTGACCACTGCCACCCCATTGCTGACCACTACCATCCCATCACTGACCACTACCATCCTATCACTGACCACTGCCACTGCATCGCTGACCACTGCCACCCCATCACTGACCACTGCCACTCCATCACTGACCACTGCCGCCCCATTGCTGACCACTACCACCCAATCTCTGACCACTGCCATCCCATCACAGACCACTACCACCCCATCACTAATCACTGCCACCGCATCGCTGACCACTGCCACCCTATCACTGACCACTGCCACTCCCTCACTGACTACTGCCGCCCTATTGCTGACCACTACCACCCAATCTCTGACCACTGCCACCCCATCACTGACCACTACCACTCCATCACTGATCACTGCCACCGCATTGCTGACCACTACCACCCCATCACTGACCCACTGCCACTCTATCACTGACCACTGCCACCCTATCACTGACCACTGCCACTTCATCCATCACCACTGCCACTCCATCACTGACCACTGCCACTCCATTGCTGACCACTGCCACTCCATCACTGACCACTGCCACCCCATCGCTGACCACTGCTACCACCATCACTGACCACTGCTGCCCAATCATCGACTCCTGGCACCCCATCACTGACCAATGGCACCCCAACACTGACCACTACCACCCCATCACTGACCACTGCCACTCTATCACTGACCACTGCCACCCTATCACTGACCACTGCCACTCCATCGCTGACCACTGCCATCCCATCACTGACCACTGCCATCCCATTGCTGACCACTGCCACTTCATCCATCACCACTGCCACCCCATCATTGACCACTGCCATCCCATCGCTGACCCCTGCCTCTCCATCGCTGACCACAGCCACCCCATCACTGACCACTGTTAGCCCATCGCTGACCTCTGCCACTCCATCCTCACCACTGCTGCCACTCCATAGCTGATCACTGCCACTACATCACTGACCACTGCCATCCCATCGCTGACCCCTGCCACTCCATCGCTGACCACTGCCATCCCGTCGCTGACCACTGCCACTCCATCGCTGACCACTGTCACTTCATCCATCACCACTGCCACTCCATCACTGACCACTGCCACCCCATTGCTGACCACTGCCATCCCATCACTGACCACTGCCATTCCATCACTGACCACTGCCATTCCATCACTGACCACTGCCTCTCCATCACTGACCACTGCCACCCCATTGCTGACCACTGCTGCCCCATTGCTGACCACTGCCACCCCATCGCTGACCACTGCCACCCCATCACTGACCACTGCCACCACCTCGCTGACCACTGCCTCCCCCTCACTGACCACTGCCTCTCCATCACTGACCACTGCCACCGCCTTGCTGACCACTGCCACTCCATCGCTGACCACTGCCTCCCCCTCACTGACCACTGCCTCTCCATTACTGACCACTGAGTGCCATGCCCCTCACCACTCTCCAGGTCAGTGCCAGGCCCACCCATTGCCATGCTCTCTCCACGGCCTCTAAAAGGAAAGTGAGAAACTAAAACCTATAACTGAGTAAAGAAAAAAAAGCAAAGCAAATATGAAAGGAAGGAATAAAGGAATGCGGGCAGAATGGATGAGCTCCAGAGTCCGCACTGCTGCTTTTCTGGCAGTTTGAAAGAGTTGAAAATGTGTTGCTGCAAAAGCTCAGCAGGTCAGGCAGCATCCAGGGAACAGGAGAATCGACGTTTCAGGCATAAGCCCTTCTTCAGGAAGGAATCTTTGAAAGAGTTGCCATGTTTTGTCTGTATCCCTGTAAGTTCTTCATCCTCAAATTCCCGGCCCAACTCCTTCTAGTCTCATAAAGCAGGAAGAACGGCAGATGCTGGAAATCAGAAACAACAGCAGAAATTCTGGGAAATGCTCAGCAGGTCGCGCAGTATCTGTGGAATGAAGTCAGAGTTAACCGTCTCCAGGTCTGGTCAGCCTTCCTCAGAACGGAAGGCTCGCTACGATTCTGAGGAAGGGTCAGTTGACCCAAAACGTTAACTGCGACTCCTCTCCACAGATGCTGCCAGACCAGCTGGGCTTTTCCAGCAATTTCTGTTTTTGTCTCTTTTACTATTATTTACAGACCCAGCTGTGACAATCTTCTGAGCTCTGTGACAAAGGTTGGTTACCTGGCATGGGCGCTGGTTTGGGATACAGAGTGATGCCAACAGTATGGGTTTAATTCCTGCACAAGCTTCAGTGACCATGTAAGACCCTCCTTCTCAACCTCTCCCCTCACTTGAGGCGTGGTGACCCTCAGTTTTAGCCACCATCTATCTCTAAAGGGAGGGCAGCCCTATGATTATGGTAACTTTACCTTCCAAAATCCAAAGACTGTCCTCGTCCTTCTCTAAAATGTTTGCCAATGGCCTCAATGTGGTTATTAACCCATTCATTAGAGAGAATATTTGATGAGTGGACATGATTTGGACAGCTATCTGATGAAGAAGCAGTGCTTCAAATGCTAGTGTTTCCAAAGAAACCTGTCGGACTATATCCTGGTGTTGCCTAATTTTTAGCTTTGATGAGTGGAAATTCAATTAGTAGCCTCTCTATCTCAGGGCAGAGGCTTTAAAATCAAGCCCCACCTCAGGACATGATGATTATGGAAGGTGTGACATAATGCTACCAAACCAGGTCAACCATCGGCCTGTCACCCATCCACAGCAGGAGGGAGAGTTCCCTGGTCAGTCAGAACAGGGTGGTCACTGAAGCATAATAGTCTCCCTACATTAAAAGTCTCCATCTGCCAGAGGATCTCCCCGTGGGTCTGCTCCTGGGCGCGCGGTGTCCACCAACACCCTGGAGTTGTTCAGGGAGAGGTGGGCGCCACAGGGATTGGAGTGTATTATTTCCCCCTCCAACTCTATTTAGATTTAATCCCCGTCATCCCCTTCACTGTTTGATCACACAGCGTTGCCCTCCAAAAAGAGCACTGCTTTTCACTGGCCACTCAAAGAAAAATCTCCACCTGTTCATGAGCAAAATCATCCTCGTGCTGGGTTACCACAGAGAGCTCATGATCAGAAATGGGGGGAAGGTGCTGGCAATTCTCTGCTTTTAAAGAGTAAAAGGTAAGGAATCAAAGTGAATATCTGTGATAAGGCAGGGGGCATAGGGAGATTAATGAGAAACAGGATGATGAGACAAACAAGGTTGGCTATACGACTAAAATAGGAACAAATGATTATTCAGAAGGAGCTGTAAATAGACTTAACATAATTCTTATTAAATATTTTTCACAGTTTGAAATTAAGCAAGACACTGTGCTCTGTTCAGTTTATTCACTGGTTGCAGATATGATTTGCAGTTTGCAGACAATTGGAAATGTCATTAATATGGACAATGACAACTTCATGCACATAGTTCTGAATAAGTGAACACTGAATGCAAGACAAATTGTAGATACCGTATGGGAGACAATAACGGGCGAGTCTGGAATTGTCGTAACATTCCATTTCAGTTTGTACCCTCTGTTGACTGTATTCAAGCTGATGCTGTTCACAAGAGTTCTGACCAGGTCATTGACTTGAAACATTAACAAGTCTGTCCCCCATGGACCCTCTCAGATATACTGAACATTTCCAGCATTTTCTGTTCTCACTTATACTCACACAGCTAGAGTGGGTGCTTACTTACAGAATGCGATTTCAACGCTGCAAAGATGATTCAGTGTGGAATTTAATTCACCTTCTTTCTTTCTTTCATTGTTCAGAGACACGTCCTGGACACAATAGCAGCAACTGCTTGCTTTTACCTAGTAAATAAAAACTGAAAGAACTGTAAATCAGAAACAAAAACAGAAATTGCGGGAAAAGCTCAGCAGGTCTGGCAGCATCTGTGAAGAGAAGTCAGGGTTAATGTTTCGGGTCCAGTGACCCTTCCTCCGATCTTCTCAACGCATCCCAGATAGCTCAGTTAGCTGGATGGCTGGTTCCCAATGCTGTGACACCAATCGTGTGCATTCAACTCCTATTCTGGCAGTGATCTGCATGAAGGCCCTACCTTCTCAACTTCGCTCCTCGCCTGAGGCTTGGTGACCCTCTGATTAAATTCACCACCAGTTGTCTCTCTCTGTCTTGTCAAAGAACACCCATGGTTCTCTGGATTATAGTGATTTTCGTTGTCATTCCTGAGTCATGAACTACCAGATCATTTGTCAGTGTGAGACAGTAACCAGCTCTGATTGATCAAATCCCTGGGGACTGCACTACATAGCCTCTTGTTGCTAACAGCCCCACCCAGTCAATTCTCCCCCTCCTGTCTCTAAGAATTTTAGAATCAACAAAGGAAAGGCTGTGAACACCCTAATCTTTTGGGTGTCCTGCAATCTTCAGGGCTCAATATAAAATTCAATCATTTTCAAGCTGAAAACCATCTTCCATGCTTTTTTATCCACCCCCATGCCCCAGGCCCTGTCACACGTGAGCTGCCTTCAGCACAGTCAACTCATGTACATCTACTTATGGTTCCCTTTATTATCTTTTCTCGCTCCCTGGCTTACCAGGGAGTATCTGAAGTATCTTTCCCTCTCTCTGATCTCCTTCTCCAAATATCCAACTGTTCCTTTCCACCAGTCCACCCCCTTCCCCCATCCCACTAACCCCTGTTGTCTTCAGCATAAATCCACCTTTCTCCGAGCTACCCTCAGTTCTGGAAAAGGATCACTGGACTCAAAATGTTGGCTCTGCTTTCTCTCCACTGATGCTGCAAGGTATAATCAACATGGCCTTGTGTGTGGGAAATCATACCTCACAAACTTGGTTGAGCTTTTTGAAAAAATAACAAAGACAATTGACAAGGGAAGAGCAGTGGATGTGATCTATATGGACTTCAGTAAGGCATTCGACAAGGTTCCCCATGGGAGACTGGGTAGCAAGGTTCGATACAGTGAGAACTGGTTCGAAGGTAGAAGGTGGTAGTGGAGGGTTGTTTTTCAGGCTGGAGGACTGTGAGCAATGGAGTGCCACAAAGATCAGTGCTGGATCACTTATTTTTGTTATTTATACAAATGATTTAGATATGAACATAGGAGGTATAGTTAGTAAGTTTGCAGATGACACCAAAATTGGAGGTGTAGTGGATAGCGAAGAAGGTTACCTCAGATTACAACAGGATCTGGACCAGATGGGCCAATGGGCTGAGAAGTGGCAGATGGAGTTTAATTCAGATAAATGTGAGGTGCTGCATTTTGAAAAACCGAATCTTGGCAGAACTTCTATACTTAATGGTAAGGTCCTAAGGTGTTGCTGAACAAACAGACCTTGGAGTGCAGGTTTATAGTTCCTTGAAAGTAGATTCACAGGTAGATAGGATAGTGAAGAAAGTATTTGGTATGCTTTTCTTTATTGGTCAGAGTATTGAGTACAGGAGTTGGGAGGTCATGTTGCAGCTATACAGGATGTTGGTTAGGCCATTGTTGGAAGATTGCATACAATTCTGGTCTCCTTCCTATCAGAAGGATGTTGTGAAACTTGAAAGGGTTCAGAAAAGATTTACAAGGATGTTGCCAGGATTGGAGGAATTGAGCTACAGGGAGAGGCTGAACAGGCTGGCGCTGTTTTCCCTGGAGCGTCGGAGGCTGAGGGGTGACCTTATAAAGGTTTATAAAATCATGAGGGGCATGGATAGGATAAATAGACAAAGTCTTTTCCCTGGGGTGGAGTGCCCAGAACTAGTGGACATAGGTTTATGGTGAGAGGGGAAAGATATGAAAGAGACCTATGGGGCAACATTTTCACACAGAGGGTGGTATGTGTATGCAATGAGCTGCCAGAGGAAGTGGTGGAGGCTGGTACAATTGCAACATTTAAAATGCATCTGGATGGGTAAGTGAAGAGGAAGGGTTTAGAGGGATATGGGCTAAGTGCTGGTAAATGGGACGAGATTGAGTTGGGATATCTGGTCAGCATGGATGAGTTGGACCGAAGGGTGTGTTTCCGTGCTGTACATCTCTATGACTCGATGGCTCTATGTGACCAGTCCAGCTGAGCTTCTCCAGCAATTTCTGTGTTTTTTTGTGTGGCTGATGAGCCTGATCCTAGAGCCACATCTCCAACCATACACCTGGAAGGGGTTCCCAGGTGTGAAATTGGTCGTTGGCCTTGGTATTCCTTCCTCCTGTTCCTCTTCTGTACTTCCTCTTGCCAAGGGGTGTTCTTGAAGGATTGTGTCCCTTCACACAGGACCTGTCTCCAGGTTGGTTTCTCCTGCACAAGGATCTCCCATGCGTTGACATCTATGTTGCATTTCTTGATGGAAGCCTTCATGGAGTCCTTGTTCTCTTCTCGTTCGACAGGCTTCTTTGAGGTGATTTCTCGTAGATACTACTCAGCTGGATTTGATCATTCATGATATGAGTAAAGCATGATTCCACCATTTGTTGGGGAGACAAATCATGAAATATTAGGACAGATGCTCAGTAGCTTATTATGGGTTAATGAGCATTTAAAGGAGGGGAATGAGGGGAACTGGAGATGTTTGGGAAACAAATCCCGAGCTTAGGGCCTCAGCAACTGAAGTCATGGTTACTAATGGTGGAGGGCTAAAATTTGGGGATGGCCAAGAGGCCAGATTTGAGGAATACAGTTATCACTTAACCTAATGAAGGGAATGTAGGTTAGTTTAAGGGAAAAGGTCAGCACAACATCAAGAGTCGACAGGCCTGTACTGTGCTGTAGTGTTCTATGTTCTATGTTGTAATCCTGTAGTGCTCACTGCAATTGTAATAGTTAAAGAGCTAATTCCAAACAGATTCTCTTCCGATCACACAATTGAGCAATGTTGTGTGTGAATTTTAATTCCAGAGTGATACCAGATACAGAGACCAAATATTGAATCAAGCAACATGTTTGTCCAATTGTTCATAACCAAGCCATACTTGCAAAATCCAAATCAAAATGTCAACTGTTTGATGTGATTTTGCTTTGGGAAGAATACACAGAATAATCCGAATGCACCTGTTGCTACATTAAAAATAAAAAGATAGTTAGTGAAGCCGGTTTGCTTGATATTACATCCAAACAAAAAGAATATGATTCGGCCATCTACCCTTTCTTTGACGATCAGGGAGCCATTGGTTCCCGTTCTTTCTTTGTGGAAATGGCTTGGCCAATCAGCACTGACTTGTCAACCAATGAACACTCTTCTGTTTTCCTGTGCTATAAATTGTTGTGATTGGTTGAAGTTTGGCATTCTTGTGTTTCTCAAAACAAATGCAAGATTAAACATTTTTGGCCACATATTTCCCTTGTCAACACTAGTCAACATGAGAATTGTTACAAGCTGTGTGTTATTGGAAAGCGACAAATATGCATTTTATTATCTGGAGTGTATGATCTCAACACAAAACTGGCCAGACAATTCATCTGCATGTACACAGTTGTACATGTGATGTCAAGCCAACAGAAGAATAAACTTTAGACCTTCCTGTACAATCAGAGAAAACACAACAGTTGTAGTCAATCTGTAAATTTCATTGGTTAGGTAGAGTCCTTGATTTCAATGGGATGAAAGCTAAGTAATTAATTGTCAGACAACATTGTTTGATAAGGTCCCCCATGGTAGACGATTGCACAAAATACAGAGGCATGGGATTGAGGGTGATTTAGCGGTTTGGATCAGAAATTGGCTAGCTGAAAGAAGGCAGAGGGTGTTGGTTGATGGGAAATATTCATCCTGGAGTTCAGTTAGTAGTGGAGTACTGCAAGGATCTGGTTTGGGTCCACTGCTGTTTGTCATTTTTATAAATTTGCCGATGACACTAAAGTCATGGAGCTGTGGATAGTGCAGAAGAATGTTGTAGGATACAGAGGGACACAGATAAGCTGCAGACCTGGGCTGAGAGGTGGCAAATAGAGTTTAATGTGGAAAAGTGTGAGGTGATTCACTTTGGAAGGGGCAACGGCAATGCAGAGTACTGGGCTAATGGTAAGATTCTTAGTTAAAAATCACACAACACCAGGTTATCGTCCAATAGATTTAATTTGAAGCACTAGCTTTCGGAGCGCTGCTCCATCATCAGGTGGTTGTGGAGGACACAATTGCAAGACACAGAATTTATAGCAAAAGTTTACAGTATGATGTAACTGAAATTATACATTGAACAATACTTTGGTTGTTTGTTGAGTCTTTCATCTGTTCGAATACTATGATAGTTTCACTTCTTTCATGTGTAAATCACAAAACGTTTTTTTAAAACTTGCATTCTCAGGTTAACTGTAACAATTGGTGTTAGCTAGACAATATGTTGAAGGTGTTAGCCACGTGTTCTCGATCTGTGCCATAATGTTTAGATTGATTGTAATCTAAAATGTGGGATAACAGAGTCTTACATGAATTCATTCAGTTTATGAGCAAAGTACAATGTAACTCTGCAAGTACAAATTCACCCCACAAATGTATGCATGTGGGTCTTTGTGTGTGTCTGTCTGGGTTGGGGGGTTGTGAGTGTGAGAGAGAGTGAATATGTGTGTACGTGAATTAGAGTGTCTAAAGTCTGTGAGGGTATGCATGTGTGAGTGTGGGCATGCGTATTCCACAACCACCTGATGAAGGAGCAGCGCTCTGAAAGCTAGTGCTTCCAATTAAACCCGTTGGACTACAACCTAGTGTTGTGTGATTTTTAACTTTGTACACCCCAGTCCAACACCGGCATCTCCAAATCATGGGTAAGGTTCTTGGTAGTGTAGATGAGCAGAGAGATCTCTGTGTCTAGGTACATAGATCCCTGAAAGTTGTCACCCAGTTTGATAGGGTTGTTAAGAAGGCACAGGGTGTGTTAGCTTTTATTGGTAAAGGGATTGAGTTTTGGAACCGTGAGGTCATGCTGTGGCTGTATAAAACTCTGGTGCGGCCGCACTTGGAGTATTGTGTACAGTTCTGGTCACCGCATTATAAGAAGGATGTGGAAGCTTTGGAAAGGGTTCATAGGAGATTTACTAGGATGTTGCCTGGTATGGAGGGAAAGTCATATGAGGAAAGGTTGAGGGACTTGAGGCTGTTTTCGTTCAAGAGAAGAAGGTTGAGAGGTGACTTAATTGAGACATATAAGATAATCAGAGGGTTAGATAGGGTGGACAGTGGGAGCCTTTTTCCTCGGATGGTGATGGCTAGCATGAAGGGACATAACTTTAAATTGAGGAGTGATAGATATAGAACAGATGTCAGAGGTAAGTTCTTTACTCAGAGTAGTAGGGGTGTGGAACGCATTACCTGCAACAGTAGTAGACTCGCCAACTTTAACCTCATTTAAATGGTCATTAGATTAACATATGGACGAAAATGTAATAGTGTAGGTTAGATGGACTTCAGATTGTTGTGCCAACCTGTGCAACCTTCGAGGGTTGAAGGGCCTGCACTGCACTGTAATATTCTACATTCTATTGCACAACACCAGTTATTGAGATATATTTAACAGTTACCAGAAGTACTGATTGCAAAACAATCAGGATCTTACAAGTGGTTTAAAATTGAATGTAAAAAATCATTATGGTCTGGTTATTTGTTCTCTACTTTAAAGTGAAATAGATATGATCATTTTTTTACTATAGTGCATAAGGTGTGATTCTCTCACCTTTCACACTGGTTGAACCAAAGGGTTTGTTTCTATGCTGTATGATTCTAGGACTTTATGGGGCAACATGGTGGCTCAGTGGTCAGCAATGCTATCTCATAGTGTCAAGGACCCAGGTTTGATTCCACCCTCGGGTGATTGTCTGTCTGGAGTTTGTATATTCTCTCTGTGTCTGTGTGAGTTTCCTCTGGGTGCTCTGGTTTCCTCCCACCATCCAAAGATGGGTTGGCCATACTAAATTGCCCATAGTGTCCAGGATGTCCAAGTCAGCTGGGTTGGCCATTGGAAATGCAAGGATGCAAGGGAGTGGGTTTGGGTGGGATGCTCTTTGGATGGTTGATGTGGACTCGATGGGCTGAATAGCCTGCTTCCACACTGTAGAGATTCTGCGGCTTGCCTACTATAGCACTCTATGGAGTAGTAGCATAATCCATCGGCACAATTATCAGGCGCAATGAAGGAAGTGGCTCTCAGTCAGAGTTAACACAATTCAAACAGTAAACTAGTTTTAGTCCTACAAGGATATAGGGTGGCTGTATGAGAGATGACTGCTGGTGGTTTAATTTGAAGGTCACCACGCCTCAGGCAAGGGGAGAGATTGAGAAGGAGGGACTTTCATAGTAACCTCAGCCAGTTAAGGAATTGAACCCCCACTGTTAGCATTGCTGTGCATTACAAACAAGATCTCCAGCCAACAAGCTAACCTCACAGGTCAAATAGACCAGACGAGGAATGCTATTACTTCAGTTCAAGGAGAAGGATGTTTCGGAAGAAGGGTTGCTGACCTGAAATGTTAACTCTGTTTAATTTTCTACTGATGCTACCAGACCTGCTGAGCACTTGCAGAATTTTATGATCTTATTTCACATTTTCAGCTCCGGTTGTATCTGGATTTTGTGTTCCATTGAAGAGGCATCACTCTTAGCAAGAGAATGGGGATCCCCCAAATTGAGCCTACCTGTGCTGAGATCAGAGCTGGTGTTGAATGGACCATTAGAGAAACAAAAGACAAGTCTCAAGAGTAAAATGACGAATGAAACTTCCTCTTGAAAAACAGATAAATAAACAAACTCATGAAGCATTGTAAGAAAAAAGAAAATATACAAATGGTGATTCAAACATCTTACATCAACACCCAAATGGGGAAGAAAAAGGAACAGAGAGCAAACAAAGAAAGGCTTGCATTTATGTTGTGCCTATGACAATCTCAAATGTCACAAAGACCTTTACAGCCCAATTAGACATATTGAAGTGTAGTCATAGAGTCACAGAGTCATAGAGACGTATAGGTCTAACTCTTCCATGCCGACCAGATATCTCAACCCAATCCAGTCACACCTGACAGCACTTAGCCCATATCCCTCCAAAGTGGGTGGCACGGTGGTACAGTGGTTAGCACTGCTGCCTCACAGCGCCAGAGACCCTGGTTCAATTCCCGCCTCAGGCGACTGACTGTGTGGAGTTTGCGCATTCTCCCCGTGTCTGCGTGGGTTTCCTCCGGGTGCTCCGGTTTCCTCCCACAGTCCAAAAATGTGCAGGTCAGGTGAATTGGCCATGCTAAATTGCCCCATAGTGTTAGGTGCAGGGGTAAATGTAGGGGAATGGGTCTGGTTGGGTTGCGCTTCGTCGGGTCAGTGTGGACTTGTTGGGCCGAAGGGCCTGTTTCCACACTGTAAGTAATCTAATCTAATCAAACCCTTCCTGTTGATATACCCATTCAGATGCCTTTTAAATTGTACCAGCCTCCACTACTTCCTCTGGCAGTTCATTCCATACAAGTATCACCCTCTGCGTGAAAATGTTACCCCTTAGGTCTCTTTTATATCTTTCCCCTCTCACCTTAAACCTATGCCATCTGGTTCTGGACTCCCCCACCCCAGGGAAGAGACTTTGTCTATTTATCCTATTCATGCCCCTCATGATTTTATAACCCTCTCTAAGGTCACCTCTCAGCCTCCGACGCTCCAGGGAAAACAGCCCCAGCCTATTCAACCTCTCCCTATAGCTCAAATCCTCCAACCCTGGCAACATCCTTGTAAATCTTTTCTGAACCCTTTCAAGTTTCACAACATCTTTCCGATAGGAAGGAGACCAGAATTGCATGCAATATTCCAGCAATGGCGTAACCAATGTCCTGTACAGCTGCAATATGACCTGTACTCAATACTCTGACCAATAAAGGAAAGCATACCAAACGCCTTCTTCACTATCCTATCTACCTACGACTCCACTTTCAAGGAGCTATGAACCTGCACTCCAAGGTCTCTTTGTTCAGCAACACTCCCTAGGACTTTACCATTATAAGATTTGCTTTCCCAGAGTGCAGCACCTCACACTTATCCAAAATAAACTCCATCTGCCACTCCTCAGCCCCTTGGCCAATCTGATCAAGTTCCTGTTATAACCTGAGGTAATCTTCTTCACTGTCCACTACACCTCCAGTTTTGGTGTCATCTACAAATTTACTAACTGTACCTCTTATGTCACACCCAAATCATTTATACAAATGATGAAAAGTAGTGGACCCAGCACCGATCCTTGTGGCACTCCACTCCACTGAAAGGAAATTAGTTGCCTATTTGTGCACAGCAAGACCTCACAGTAAACTGCCACAAGCAGCAATGTGATAATGATCAGATAACTTGCATTTCATGAAGTTGGTAAAGGGCTTTATTTTTCAGGGTCACCAAGAGATTGTAGCTAGAATGTAGCTAGAGCAGTTTTGCACCCTGTCTGTGTGGAGTTTGCACATTCTCCCTGTGTCTGTGTGGGTTTCCTCCGGGTGCTCCTGTTTACTCCCACAGTCCAAGGATGTGCAAGTTATGTGGATTGACAATGTTAAATTGTCCACAGTTTTCAGGGATGTATAGGTTAGATGCATTAGTCAGGGGAAATGTAAAGTAATAAGGTAGGGTAATGGGTCTGGGTGAGATACTTTTCAGAGGGTCAGTGTGGACTTGTTGGGCCAAATGGCCTGTTTCCACACTGTAGGGGTTCTATGATCATTTCATCTATGATTCTCTGAGGAACTTACACTGGTAATGAAGTCAGTCCATAGACGGTTCACTAAATTGATGCCTGATATGGAGGGAATGTCTTACGAGGTGAGGTTGAGTGTTCCAGCTGTGGTCAGACGAGTGCCACGTATAGCTTTAGTCAGGGGTCAGTAATTTTACACTCCATTCCTTTTAAATAACAGCAACAATGTGGTTCTGGTATGTTCCTAGCTAATTGATTGTTCCTCTCACCTTCAAACCCATCATCTCCAGGAGCAGAAGACCCCAGCCTGGTTGGACTGGATAGAAACTGAGTCAGTTTCACAAGAATGTCTTTGAATGCTCCGAAAGGCCAGATTAAATGTGAATCACATCAACAGCATTATGATGCTTGTGGAAAGCTTTTATGTTCGGTGACCTCTTTCCACACGTGGAACACCATTTACACCCAGCGCTGCTACATTAACGATGCCAGAGGCTTTCCCAAACTGCAAGCAGAGTAGCAATCCAGTCACTTGTCTGGTGATTGGGTGGGTGTGAGAAATCAAATGGTGGAACGTGTCTTCTTGGCCTGGAATAGCAGTCTCTCGGGTTGGCGTGGCGACCTCCTGCTCTGGTTGGTGATATCTCAGCGACCCAGCATAGGAATCTCTTGGGCTGGTGTGGTGATCTCCTGCTCCAAATGGCGATATCTGAGCGGCCCGGCATGGCAGTCTCTCAGCTCAACGTGATGGTCTTTTAGCCGCACGAGGCAGTCTTCCAGCAGCTTAAGCTGGTCTTTTGGTTCGGCATGGACTCCAATCAGCATGGACTTCCAGCCTTAAGGTGATTCCAGAGCAATCTCCTGGCCTCAAGTAAAGCCTTGTGTGGACTGAAGGCTAAGTGGCAGTATGGACTGGGTTGGAAGGACCATTGTTCTGATATTTTTATTTCTCTATTATTCTAATGTATTCCTGCAATCTGTAATGTTGGACTTTTTATTCCTTGATTCTTCTAAATTTCTCCTGAAAATTTGTACTAAATTAATCTGTACCTAGGTACCTTGTACCCAAGATAGGGGCATTAGTGGCAACTTGTAAAGATTTTCTTATTCATTCATTCATGGGATGAGGACTTCTCTGGCCGACATTCATTGTCCATCCCTAATTGCCCAGAGGGCAGTTAAAAGTCAACCACATTGCTGCGGGTCTGGAGTCACATGTAGGCCAGACCAGGTAAGGATGGCAGTTTCCTTCCCTGAAGGACATTAGTGAACCTGATGAGGGTTATTTTTGACAATCAACAATGGATTCACGGTCATCATTAGATTCTTAATTCCAGATATTTATTCAATTCAAAATCCACCATCTGCCGTGGATGGACTTGAACCCTGGGTCTCCAGACCATTACCTGGGTCTCACACTAAGCCATTCCCTCCCCTCACTGTCCTCATTTGAGTGATGTGACAATAAAGCTAATTCTAATTCTATTCAAATCAATTCCAAGTAAGTGAAATGTAACCCTGGTCAAAATTCCTTCTGCAATTAAGTTGATCAAGTGCAGGATGGCTGGTGACTTATTTATCCAGACTGAAGATTGTAAGTTTTGTATATGTTTGACCAGTTTCTGAATCTTATTGGAATAAACCTGCTGCAGGATCATATTCAGCATTACACAGCATTATCAGAAACAAAAAAATAAATTTCTGGGGAAACTCAGCAGGTCTGACAGCATCTGTGGGGAGAGAATCAGATTTAACGTTTTGAATCCAGTGACCATTCTTCAAACAATACTTTGTCCAAGCACTATAAAACAACAAACAAAAGTTTTAAACATCAAACAGAAGGGTCTCAATTTTCTGCCCAATGAAGCAGTTGAGGCTACCTCCTTGCCTGTTTTTTCGGTAAAGATTAAGTAGATTTTTGAACAGTAAAGGAGTTAAGGGTTATGGTGAGTGGGCGAGTAAGCGCAGCTGAGTCCACGAAAAGATCAGCTTTGATTTTATTGAATGGTGGAGCAGGCTCAATGGGCCCTCCTGCTCCTATTTCTTCCGTTCAAATATTCTTATGTCACTAATAGAATCACAGAAACAGAAAGTGCTGGAAAAACTCAGCAGGTCTGGCAGCAACTGTGGAGAAAGAAACACAGTTCAGTGATCCTTCTTCAGAATGATAAAATGGTATTATGTTGGCTAACTCCTTCAGCAAGCGGAGAAATGTCACATTGGTGAAGCACGGATGGGCTTGTAAATTCTTCAACTGATTTTACCTTCTCTGCTTGGGTACAATTCTGACACTGGAAATGGGAGGTCTTCCTTTCCTCAACACTGCAAAACACAAAACTGGACAAATAAGGTCTAAGTCAGCAATGGAAGTGAGGCCGGTACAATCTAAACTCCTCTCACTTATAATTCATGGATTGAAAGAGTGATTCCATAATTGGACATTCCCAGTGGTCACCACAGTGAGTATGTTTTCTCACTGGAACTGCCAAATTGCTCGGAAATCAGATACACACAGACCAAAAGTGCCTGCAGATATGCCATATATTGAATGCAGTAGTTTGTCTATATGACACAAAGTTCAGCATCATCTAGAAATCTAATAAACTACAAGGGTGTTGAAGACATTATAATTATACTTCGATCGTATTACTTGCCTACTTAAAATTATGGGGATTGAACTGTTTCTGCTATATTAATGATAAATGTTCCTATTCTTTTGCAGGGAATGCCTGAATCGATATTCTTAATGAAACCATTAGTCCAGGGGTTAAGGTTTCAGCAGTTGAAGGAGCTTCATGTTAACACATATGTTATTACTATTGCAAAATGCCATTTCATCCTCATGCATCTTTAACTTGTTTTTTATGTAATGGTTAGCCTGAAGCAGATCTGCACTTCCTCGCTGATGTGTGAATTGGAAGACAGAAATCTTTATTGAAATCTGTGTGGAATTTTGTGGACCAAAAATCTCCCCACTGTCTCCCAATTTAAACAACCCAACAGCTATATCACATTCCTTGAGATAAATACAAGTTATTAGTATCATATTAAAACTTGTGCCAACAACAGTGTGAAGGGTCCAATTTTCAAAGGCTGCAATTCTATAGCAGGGATATTTTGAAGCTGGAAAGGTTGAAAGTTGCAATGTTTAGGGAAATTCCAAATACCGTTAGTATATGCTTTTGCTCAATGGCAACCTTTATGCCTCTGGGTCAGCAGCTTGTGAATTCAACACATTCTACCATGGTCCCATGCCAATATTTCTGTCTCAGGCCTGCTACAGTGCTCCAATGAAACTCAATGCAAGCTCCTCTTTACCTTCGTACATTACAGAGCTCAAGACTCAATGTTGAGTCAATAATTTCACAGAATGATTACCCTCTTCTATGTTCAGTACCCACCCACAAACCTGAGGTCCTGTTCTGTACCCATTTTCAACTATTTATATTTCACATTCGCACTCATTTGGCATTTCCCTCTCTTCCACCTTATCATCAGCCATCCCTTTATTTGCTTCTCCTTTGCTGTTTCTCTCTCTCTCTCTCTCTGACTTCGCACCGTCTCCATCCATTCAACTCTCTCCTCTCCCCACACCACCCACCTGCCCCACCATCAGTGTAAAGACCACCACTTTCCATCCATTTTCAGTTCTGATGAAGGGTCACTGGACTCAGAACGTTAACTTTGTTTCCTTCTCCATCGATGCTGCCAGACAACTGCTGAGTTCCTCCAGCACTTTCTGTAGTTGTTTGAGAATTTCTCCTCCCACTACAGAAACCTGGATACTAAATCTAGGCCAACACTTCATTCATTTGCTTCAGGACATGTTGCTGACGGGAGAAATGGATCCTAGTTTTAGTTCGATCCAGAGCTCTTTCATATTTCAATAATTATCTACTTCTCCCAGTAGAGGTAGGCCCCAGGTATTAATTTGCCTCCTGCTTTTCGGAGGTGCTGGCTTTCAGATGAGACATTAAATGAGAGTTCCTTTAACCTCCCAGATCCCATGACGCTGCTTCATTCTCCCTATGCTCTTGTTTGAAATTCTTTCCACAGAACCAGAGGGTCATGGGCTCAGAATACAGGCCATTTAGGACTGAAATGCAAGAGATTTCTCCACCCAGAGAGTGGGGAATCTGTGGAGTTTTCTGTCACTGAAAGCAACTGAGGCCAAAACATTGACTGTTTTCAAGAAGGAGTCAGATTTAGTAGAATCATAGAGTCAGAGAGATGTACAGCACAGAAACAGACCCAGATATCATGACCTAATCTGGTCCTATTTGCCAGCCCTTGCCCATATCCCTCTAAACCCATCTAGATGCCTTTTAAGTGTTGCAATTGTACCAGCCTCCACCTCTTCCTCTGGCTGTTCATTCCATACACGCACCACCCTCTGTGTGAAAAAGTTGTCCCTTAGGTCCCTTTTAAATCTTTCTCCTCTCACCCTAAACCTATGTCCTCTAGTTCTGGACTCCCCATAAAGGGATCAAAGGGTATGGGGAGAAAATGGGATCAGGATACTGAGTTAAGTGACCAGTCATGAGCCTTTTCCAGTCCCTTTCCCACATACATCTGCGATTCCTCTAACGCTTTACTTGAGTTCCAGAGTTTTTGGTTTGCAGGGTCCAGTCACTTCCTCTGTACCATGGACATACAATCCCTTTACATGTTCATCCTCCACCAGGATGGGGTCAGGACTATCTGATTCCTCTGTCCCCACCCACCATCCCCCTTCTCTGCCAGGCCAAACTCATCCTCACTCTGAATAACTTCTCTCTTAACTCCTCTCACTTTCTCCAGATCAAATGGGTGGCCGTGGGTACTCCCATGGGCATCAGGTATGCCTGTCTCTCTGTGGGCTACATGGGACATTCCATGTTCCAGTCCTATTCCAGTCCCCACCCAAAATGCTTCCTCAGGTTTGCTAATGACATTATCGTTGCTGCTTCCCTCTCCCATCCGGAATTGGAAAAGTTAATCAATTTCACTTCCCATTCCCACCTGCCCTAACTTCCACCTGGTCAATCTCTCACTCCTCCCTTCCATTCCTCGATTCTGTTTCTATTTCTGGGGAGAGGCCATTAATATTCACCTCAAACCCACCAACTCCCAAAGTTACCTTGATTACACATTCTCACACCCTGCTTCCTGTCTAGACTCTACTCCATTCTCCCAGTTTCTCCGTTTCTGTCGCTTGTTCTGATGATGCCAACTACAACAAGGGGGAGCATCCTAAATGTCCACCTTCTTCCACAACCGAGGATTCCCTGAAACATTTTTAACAGAGTCCTCAACCAGTTCGACCCATCTCCCACACTTCCGCCCTCACCCCTCTCTTCCCTCCCACAACAGCGATAGATGTGCCTTGTCCTCCCCTACCATCCCACCGGCATCCACATCCAGAGAAAAATCAGCTACCATTTCACCACGGCCAATGAGATGGTACCATCCGAAACACATCAGCCCCACCTTATGCCCCATCCATTCTTCTGCAGAAACTTCTCCCTCGGGCACACCCTGGTCTACTCCTCCTTCACTGCCAACATCCCCAAGCCCCAGCCTCATGGCACCCTCCCCTGGAGTCACAGAAGGTGCAGAAGCTTCCATGTTCACAATCCAGGGCTCAAACTCACCTTCCAGCTGAAGCAATGTTTTACCTGCAGTTTGTTTTTAAAACTTATTCACAGGATGTGGGCATCACTGGCTGGGCACCATTTTTTGCCCATCCCTAATTCCCCAGAAGGCAGTTAGGAGTCAACCACATTGCTGTGGGTCTGGAGTCACATGTTGGCCAGACCAGGTAAGGATGGCAGCTTCCTTCCCTAAAGGGCTTTAGTGAACCCGATGACGTTTTCCCACATGATCATCTTTAGACTCTTAATTCTGGATTTTCTTTCTCCTCTTGAATTCAAATTCCACCATCTGCTGTGGCAGGGTTCAAGCTCAGATCCCCAGAATATCCCCTGAGTCACTGGATTAACACTCCAATGATAAGACTACCAGGCCAAGGCCTTCCCTACACTCAATCTAGCGTACTGTATTCACTGCTCATAATATGGTCTCCTGTACACTGGGGAGATGAAGCGTAGACTGGGTGACTGCTTCTCAGAACACCAGCATTCCACCAGCAAAAAAGACGCTGAGCTTCCAGCTGCCTGCCCCTTTAACACACCGCACTGTTCCCTAGCCAATGTCTCTGTCTCGGGCTTGTTCCAATTCTCCAGTGAAGCCCGGCGAAAGATGGAAGAACATCACCTCACTTTCCACTTGGGAACTCTACAGACTTCTGGACTGAATATTAAATTCAACAATTTTAGGACTTGAGCTTTTCCTATGTCCTTATCCCAACCCAATATTTAGATGGTAAATATTCAGCCTGGAGCCCAGTTATAAGTGGAGTTCCGCAGGGATCAGTTCTGGGTCCTCTGCTGTTTATAATTTTTATTAATGACTTGGAAGAGGGAGTCGAAGGATTGGTCAGTAATTTTGCAGACGATACAAAGATTGATGGAGTTGTGGATAGTGAGGAGGGCTGTTGTCGGCTGCAAAGGGACTTAGATATGATGCAGAGCTGGGCTGAGGAGTGGCAGATGGAGTTCAACCCTGTCAAGTGTGAGGTTGTCCATTTTGGAAGGACAAATAAGAATGCAGAATACAGGGTTAACGGTAGGGTTCTTAGTAAGGTGGAGGAACAGAGGGATCTTGGAGTCTATGTTCGTAGGTCTTTGAAAGTTGCCACTCAGGTGGATAGAGCTTGTAAGAAGGCCTATGGTGTATTAGCGTTCATTAGCAGAGGGATTGAATTCAAGAGTCGTGGGGTGATGTTGCAGCTGTACAGGACCTTGGTAAGGCCACATTTGGAGTACTGTGTGCAGTTCTGGTCGCCTCACTTTAGGAAAGATGTGGAAGCTTTGGAGAGGGTGCAGAGGAGATCTACCAGGATGTTGCCTGGAATTGAGAATAGGTCGTACGAAGATAGGTTGAGAGTGCTAGGCCTTTTCTCATTGGAACAGGGAAGGATGAGGGGTGACTTGATAGAGATTTATAAGATGATCAGGGGAATAGATAAAGTAGACAGTCAGAGACTTCTCCCCAGATACAACAGAGTGTTACAAGGGGACATAAATTTAAGGTGAAGGGTGGAAGGTATAGAGGGGATGTCAGGGGTAGGTTCTTTACCCAGAGAGTGGTGGTGGCATGGAATGCACTGCCTGTGGGAGTGGCAGAGTCAGAATCATTGGTGACCTTTAAGCGACAATTGGATAGGTACATGGATAGGTGCTTAAGCTAGGACAAATGTTCGGCACAACATCGTGGGCCGAAGGGCCTGTTCTGTGCTGTATTGTTCTATGTTCTATGTTCTATGTAACCCCCACACACCAGGCCTTGTCATCATATGGGCTGTTACCACATACAACCAAGTGTCAACCATGAATAGGTGGGTCTATTGCCTTTATAGCAGGCCTTCAATTTTGCATGTTGGTCATATTTTCATTTTCAGTCATTAGATTTGAAAGCCCGTGGCCATATTAACGTGTGAAAATATTGCAAGCAGGCGCAGGAGAAGGCAATTGAGCCCCTTGAGCCAACATTACTTCTCACTGGGACCATGGCTATTCTGAATGTAATCTCAAATTCACATTCTCACCAATCATCTGATGTCCTTTCACCTCCTTGCGTACTAAGAATTGATCTCCATTTGCCTTAAAATTGAAAGATCTCTGTGCATCCCAAGAAAGAAGTAAAGTCAAGCATGTTTTTCTGGATTTGGAGTCATGAATGCGCCAGACCAATGAAGCTAGCTGTCATTGATGACTAGTAAACGTTTCACTGATTTGAGTACATGTGACAATAAAGCTATTTCAATTCAATTTAGATTTCCTCCCTAAGGAGTATTCATGTAGCAGTTGGGTGTTTACAGCAATTGATGATGGCTAACATGGTTGATTGACTTGGGCAATTCAAGATGGCAGCTCGCCACCACTTTCTCTAAGGTGTTTAGGAATTGACAATAAACATTGGCCCAGCCAGCAATGTCCCCATCCCCTTGAACAAATTAAAAAGGAAGTTACTTCCTTTGAAATCAGCTTTATTAATCTAAGTCAAATCTAACCAGGTCTTGCGGTGAGATTGGAACCCTGGTCTCCATAACATTAATGTGACCCTCAGAGTAAACAGCAACATTTCCACTATTCCAACATCATCTTCTGCTGTGAAGTACCTTGAGATTTCTCAATGCAACCCACCTTCTTTGCAACTGTAACCTAATCACCAGATGATCTTTGTGTCTTTGTATGATATGATCTGCCTGTATTGCACCCAAAACAAAACTTTTCATTTTTTTACACAGGTACATGTGACAGTAATAAATCAAATCATGAAAGATGATATTTAAGTGTAAGCTGTTAATCCTGTTATTGCTGGGCAATAAGGAAGGATGTTGTGAAACTTGAAAGGGTTCAGAAAAGATTTGCAAGGATGTTGCTAGGGTTGGAGGGTTAGAGCTATAGAGAGAGAGGCTGAATAGGCTGGGGCTGTTTTCCCTGGAGCATTAGAGGCTGAGGGGTGACTTTATAGAGATTTATAAAATCATGAGGGGCATGGATAGGGTAAATAGACAGGGTCTTTTCCCTGACGCAAGGGTATCCAAAACTAGAAGGCATAGGTTTAAGGTAAGAGAGGAACAAACAGCAAAGAACAAAGAGCAATACAGCACAGGAACAGGCCCTTCGGCCCTCCAAGCCTATGCCCACACATTTTGCCCTTCCATACTAAAACTGACTTCACTTATAGGATCTGTATCCCTCTATTCCCTTCCTATTCATGTGTTCGTCCAGGTGTTTCTTGGTGCTTCTTATAAAGGGACTTAAGGGGCAACCTTTTTACACAGAGGGTAGTGCATCTATGAAATGTGCTGCCAGAGGAAGTGGTGGAGGCTGGTACCATTACAACATTTAAAAGACATCTGGATGGGGACATGAAAGTTGCCACCCAGATTGACAGGGTTGTTAAGAAGGCATACAGTGTTTTGGCCTTTATTAATAGAGGGATTGAGTTCCGGAACCAGGAGGTTATGCTGCAGCTGTACAAAGCTCTGGTACGGCCGCACTTGGAGTATTGTGTACAGTTCTGGTCACCGCATTATAAGAAGGATGTGGAAGCTTTGGAAAGGGTGCAGAGGAGATTTATAGGATGTTGCCTGGTATGGAAGGAATGTCTTACGAGGAAAGGCTGAGGGCCTTGAGGCTGTTCTCGTTAGAGAGAAGAAGGTTGAGAGGTGACTTAATAGAGACATACAAGATAATCAGAGGGTTAGATAGGGTGGACAGGGAGAGCCTTTTTCCAAGTATGGGGATAGCAAACACGAGGGGACACAACTTTAAAGTGAGGGGGAATAGGTATAAGACAGATGTCAGAGGTAGATTAGATTCCCTACAGTGTGGAAACAGGTCCTTCGGCCCAACAAGTCCACATCGACCTGCCGAAGCGTAACCCACCCAGACCCATTCTCCTACATTTACCCCTTCACCTAACACTACGGGCAATTTAGCATGGCCAATTCACCTAACCTGCACATTTTTGGATTGTGGGAGGAAACCGGAGCACCCGGAGGAAACCCACGCAGACACGGGGAGAATGTGCAAACTCCACACAGAGAGTCGCCTGAAGTGGGAATTGAACCCGGGTCTCTGGCGCTGCGAGGCAGCAGTGCTAACCACTGTACCACCGTGCAGCACAAAGAAACTGGGTAGTTTCTTTACCCAGAGAGTAGAAAGGGTATGGAATGCTTTGCCTGCATCGGTAGTAGATTCACCAAGTTTAAGTGCATTTAAGTCATTGGACAGGCAAATGGATAGTGTAGGTGGGATGGGCTTCAGATTAGTATGACAGGGCGGCGCAACATCAAGGGCCGAAGGTCCTGTACTGCTTTGTAATGTTCTATGTTCTATGTTCAATGAATAGGAAGGGTTTAGAGGGATGTGGGTCAAATGCTAGCAAATAGGACCAGGTTAGGTTAAGATATCTGGTCAGCAAGGACGAGTTTGACCAAAGGGTCTGTTTCTGTGCTGTACAGTTCTATGACTCGAAATATTAGCCAGGACACCAGCAAAAAATCCCCCACCTCGCTTCAATGGTGGATTGTGGTTTCGTACATATCCAGCTGCGGGTGCAAGCGAAGTCTTTGCTTGTGTAGTTGGACCATGATATGAAGTGACATTTCACAAATGTGCTGGTCTTCTCATTGTTCTTAACTCATCCTGCTCAATTGCACCCAGCACCTTCAGCTGGAACAAGATTGCCAGAGACTGTGTTTCCTCCTGCTGTCAGGCTATTGTGTTGATCTCTATGGTGATCTAACCTTGTCCTCGGAACAGTGATTACAATTTGATAACCTTACAATTATTCCGTAGTGTATGGATGTCGTGCTCATTATTGCAGAAACATTGTATGATACAGAAACGAGAGAGAAACCCATCAGTCTATTGTGCTTTTACTGGCTCTTCAGTGAGAGCTGATTAGTTTCACTGCTGTTTCTCTTTCACAAAGCCTCGCAAACATTTCCTTTTCAATTATGCTTTAAAGTCTCTGCTGAAAATTACGAACATACATAGAAACAGGAAGTTTCTGAGCAGGAGTCAGCCATTTGATGCTGGAGTTTTCGCAATCAGCAACAACTGTGGCTTCAACTCCACATTCCCGTCTTCCTGTTGTGTGCTTGACCCTTTATCAATCAAAAATATATCAAAGTCAGCCTTAAAAGTATTCAATGACCCTGTCCCTACTGTTCTCTGGGGATGATTTTTACATTAAATCATTGAGTCCTCTCTCTCTGTCCCTTGATCTGTCAGTCAGTGGCCCCAGGTGGTGTCTAACACTGGGTCATCTTTCTTTTCTGATCTCAATGTTCTGATCTGGTTGCTGCTGATTGCAATTTACTGATCCCCATGCCTTCAGCTTTGAAGTCTGATGAATTCAATGAAGCTTCACTATTTATTATGCAAGAGCAATGAGCAAAGAAACAAACTTCCTGTGATTGAGAACATGAAGCAGGAAATAATGTAATGCACAGCAAGTACATCAGTTTCTGGAAAGTAGCATTAATACAACAGAGCTACCAGAATAAAGAGCGGGACCCAGAGCACTAAGCTATCTCCCATCCGCTTAAATGTTGACAATCCTCTTCTGTGTTTAGACTACCATTTATGGGCATGTTCAGATAGTGGGTCCCTGACATGCATTGGATTGAGTATAGTTTAGATTATGGCACTTGAAAAGCACAGCAGGTCAGGCAGCATCCAAGGAGCAGGAGAGTCAATGTTTTGGGCATAAGCCCTTCATCAGGGATGGCATTTGCCTGACACATCGATTCTCCTGCTCCTCAGATGCTGCCTGACCTGCTGTGCTTTTCCAGCGCCACACTCTCGACTCTGATCTCCAGCATCTGCAGTCCTCCCTTTCGCCTTGTAGTATAGTTTACACTGGGTCACTCATCTGTCAAATCGCGTTACTCTTTGTAGGGCCGGGTGAATATACCAAGTCAATTTGTTTATTTGACACACAATCCAGTCCCCAGGTGGCATTCCAGATGATTCGAACCACACATTTGCTTTGTAAACGACATCAGTACCAAGAGGGCAGACTCTGCTTTAATTGATTGGGTGGGACCTTTATAATAGTCTGAGTCATGTTGGCGATGATGCAATGTGTGCCGCCATTGATGAGAAGTCCACCAAGGCCCAACTCAATATTGAGATCAACTTAAAGTCATAGAGTCATGGAACTGTGCAGCACGGAAACAGACCTTTGGTCCAACTCGTCCATGCCAACCAGATATCCTAAATTAATCATTTACCACCATTTGGCCCAAATGGGAGTAGATTAAGTTAGGATATCTGGTACTCCATCTTTTCCTCTTTCCACATGTGGCGGATTCTCACCAGGCAAGTCCCAATGGATGGGGAATAACGCTTGCTAATTTCGATGTTGATAAGCCAATTGCCTCATTAATGTCCTGCTACCAACCTTACAAAACATACCCAACAAACGAGGCATTGAAAGATCTTGCCACAGAAACCAGAATGTACACTTTGAAGAGGCAACTTCATCCAAACCATCAGTAATTGACGTGTAAGTGGGGGACTAGATAGGCTTGGATTGTTTTCTTTCGAGCAGAGAAGGCTGAGGGGGAACATGATTGAGGTGTATAAGAGCATGAGGCATATGGACAGGGTGAGTAGAGAGCAGCTGTTCCCCTTGGTTGAGTGCTCCATCAGGAAAGGGCATAGTGCTACGGTTATGGGTAGAGGATTCAAAGGGGATTTGGAAAAAAAGCAGTTTCAATCAGCAGGTGGTGGGAATCTGGAATATACTGCCTGGGAAGGGAGTGAAAGGCTAGAAATCTTTAAAACATATTTGGATGAGTACTTCAAATATCATAACATCCAAGGATACAGGACATGTGCAAAAAATTGGGATTAGCGCGCCTTTAGTGGTAAGCATGTCAGTGCAGACTTAAGGAGCCAAAGGATCTTTTCTGTGCTGTATGAATCTATGCTGCCCACAACGAAACTGCAGGGCATGGCATGATGCGGGGGCACTGGCTACACTCCCCTCCCTCCACGGGCATTCGTTAAACCCTCACTATCATCCTGGCACCTTTCCACTGCTCTGGCAATGGTCCCTGGAAGCCCAGGTGAGCATTGTAGGTAACACAGACCACCAGCAAAATACAGATGTGTTGGGCATTGTTACTGCACAGTACAGGGGCATTCAGCTCACAGTTTGTTCCTGTTTTGTACATTCACCACAGGCATTCTTGTCTGTGCTTTGCGGTCTCTATTGTTGTAGTGACACTACCAGGCAGCTCACCTTACTGCTCAGCTAAAGGTGGGAATATCTTGCCAGACGGCAGTGTGCCACATCAGTGTCCCATATTGCAGCAGTATTAACGCCAAGCATACAGCATCTGCAACAAATAGTCGGCCAAATAGAGTCAGAGAGTCACACAACACAGAAACAAACCCTTTGGCCCAACTCGTCCATGCCGACCAGGTTTCCCAATCTAAACTATTCCCATCTGCCTGCATTTGGCCCCTATCCCTCAAAACCTTTCCTATCCATGTACCTGTCCAAAGCTCTTTTAAATGTTGTGATTATGCCAGTCTCCACCACTTCCTCTGGCAGCTCATTCCATACACACGCCACCCTTTGTGTGAAAAAGTTGCCCCTCAGGTCCCTTTTAAATCTTTTCCCTCTCACCCTAAACCTATACTCTCTAGTTTTGGACTCCCCTAACCTGAGGAAAAGACCTTGGCTGTTCACTTTATCTATTCCCCTCATGATTTTATAGACCTCTATTTGGTCACTCCTCAGCCTCCAATGGTCCAGGGAAAACATGTCCCAGCCTATCCATCCTGTCCTTATGACTCAAATTCTCCAGTCTCAGTTAACATCCTTGTAAATCTTTCCTGTTGCCTTTCCAATTCAATAATATCCTTCCTATAGCAAGGTCAAACCTCAAAGTCTTAGGGCACTCGTCCTGAGATGAAGGGGGCACCCATCTGTCAGGAGGGCCTGTTACAGTTAGTCAAGAACAGCCTTGCGTACCAGTCTCAGGGCTGAGCCATAGTCAGGCAGGGAGGTGTCACTTGGGGGAGGGGGGGCCATGCCTCTGCACTCCAGGGAGCAAGTCATAACTTACAGCAAGAAAACATAGAGGGTCTCGCTGTGAGATTCAACCCAAAAAACTCAACATCATTCTGACCTAGCTAAATAAAAGTTAAGATTCACCCCAGTTCTCACGTCACACATTCTGATGGAATATAACCCAACAGAATTTGGGAAAGTCCTGCTATTTGTAGGGCTATGTTCCCAGAGAATGTTTCTGTCAGTGAATTCACAAACCTGATTTATCATAGGAGGAAATGGACAGCAGTTTCAGCAAACGCAACACCTAACAGCTCCATCACACAAAGCAAGAAAAAATGTCACTCAAATTCACCAAAAGTAATTCTTTTTTATTAACTAAAATAATTTTCAGTCAAGGAGCAGAGCAATAAACTCAGGAAAATGGTAAACATGAGACACTGACCCTTAACAGAGAGTGAAGTCATGATATGGAGATGCTGCTGTTGGACTGGGATGGATAAAGTCAAAAGTCACACCACACCATGTTATAGCTCAACACATTTATTTAAAATCACAAGCTTTCAGAGCGCTGTATCAAGTGAAATGCAGGGAGGCACAGAACATATAGGCAGAGAGATAATGGCGAGATAATTCTAGGTAATTAAGAGTATTAATAGATAATTATACATAGTGTGAGGAAAGTTTCAACAGTTGAATAATCAGTGAAGGGATGACCCATGAACCAATTAATTAAGACAGAGAAGTAATTCCAAATAATCGAAAAAAGAATGATGCTAGACACAAACTGAACGGCCGGAATAGCATGAACAGGTATCAGAGTCACATGACAAGGGTCTAAACAAAGTAACAAGAATCCAAAATTGCACAAACTAATTTAGTTAAAAATCACACAACACCGGGTTATAGTCCAACAGGTTTACTTGGGAGTACAAGCTTTCGGAGCACTGCTCCTCCATCAGGTAGCTACTGGGGCAGGATCATAGGACACAGAATTTATAATAAAAGATCAAATTGTCATACACTGATGCGATATATTGCACAAACTGAGGTTGCTGTTAAGTCTTTCGTCTTTCAGAATGGGCTGCAGATTTTGATTCGTTAATATGTCAATCCCAGAACTTCTTTCAAGTCACATTCCCGAGAAAACTTGAAATGTTTTGAGGGGATACCATGGCCTGCTGTACCAGGCCATGGGGTATAATCCATCTGGTACAGGTTATTTACCCACCTTCCGACCTTTCAACCTAGCAAGCACCTTCTCCTTAGTGATGGCCACTAAACTCACCTCTGCCCCCTGACTCTCTTCAAGTTCTGGTATCCTGCTGCTGTCTTCCACAGTGAAAGCTGATGTAAAGTACCTGTTCAATTCCTCTGCCATTTTTTTGTTTCCCATTGCTACTTCCAAAGCCTCACTTTTCAGCTGCCCACTATCCCCTCTTGCCTCTCGCTTACCTTTTAGATATCTTAAAAAACCTCTTGCAATCTTCTTTAATATTACTAGCTAGATTACTCTCATGTTTTGTCTTCACTCCCCTTATTGCTTTTTCTGTTATCCTCTGCTGGTTTTTAAAGGCTTCCCAATCCTCTAGCTTCCCACTAATCTTCACCATATTGCATGCATGTCAGTTGCTTTTATGCTGTCCCTGACTTCCCTTGTTAGCCAGGGCTGTCCTCCCCTTATTATGTTTCTTCTTCCTTGGGTTGAATTTCTGCTGTGCTTCCCAAATGAACCCCTGAAACTCTTGCCATTTCTGCTCCATCAGCTTCCCTGCTAGATTCACATTCCAATCAACTCTGGTCAGCTCCTCTCTCATGTCTTTATAGTTAGCTTTACTCAATTATAATATTGTTCCATCTGATTCCAGCTTTTCCCTCTCAAACTGCAGGGTGAATTCTATCATATGATGAACACGGTCCCCTAGGGCTTCCTTCACCTTAATCTCCCTCATCAAGGCTGCCTCATTACACATCACCAAATCCAAAATTGCCTGTTGTCCAATGGCTTCTCCCACAAACAGCTCCAAAAAACCATCTTGTAGAGATTCCTTTTCTTGAGGTCAGCTATCAACCTGATTTTCCCAGTCCAGCTGTATATTAAAGTCCACCCTGATTATTGTAATAGTGACATTCTGAATGCCTTTTCTATCTCTTAATTTATTCTTCTTTCCCACATCCTAACTACTGCTAGGGGGTGGAGGAGTGTTGCTGTGTACAATTCCCAACAGGGTCTTTTTCCTTTGCAGTTCCTCAACTCTACCCACACAGGTTTGACACCTTACAGCTTTATATCACTTCTTGCTATCAATTTCATTTAATTTCTTCCCAACAAGGCAAGCCCCCACCCACTGCCCATCCACCTGTCGTCTCCCTGCTACAGGAAGGATGTGGTACAATGGGAAAGGGTTCAGAAAAGATTTACAAGGATGTGGCCAGGGTTGGAGGGTTTGTGCTATAGAGAGAGGCTGAAAGGCTTGGGCTGTTTTCCCTGGAACATCAGAGGCGGAGGGGTGACCTTATAGAGGTTTATAAGTCATGAGGGGCATGGATAAGGTGGATAGCCAAGGTCTTTTCTCCAGGGTGGGGAGGCCAAAACTGGAGGGCATATGTTTAGGGTGAGAGAGGAAAGATTTAAAAGAGACCAAAGAGGGTAACTTACTGACACAGAGGGTGGTGCATGTATGGGATAAACTGCCAGAGGAAGTGATAGAGGCTGGTACAATTACATTTAAAAGGCATCTGGGTGGGTTGGAAGGGTTCAGAGGGATATGGGCCAAATGGGACTAGATTAATTTAGGATATCTGGTCGGCATGGACGAGTTGGTCTGTTTCTGAGCTGTGCAACTCTGAGAAAACAATTATTACTGTCATCCACCAAGAGAATCCATTTCTGATGACTAATCCGCAAGGTTTATCGCTGTCAACCTGTTGTTAACATATGATTCATGATGTATCACAATTCTGAGTGCTGTCATCATACACCCCTCTCAGCACCTTCCCCACACACTCTGACATGACAGTGAACAATTCTGACCTGTTCTTTGAATGTGTCCTTTATCCTGTGGATCAATAATTGCAGTTGTGTTCATGCTGGGCTGTTTATTTGGAGCTTTTCATTGTTTCACTGTTCTGAAACGTTACAGTCAGCAAAGAGTGAAGCCCAGGTTTGTCTTATTCTCTGCAACTAAGTGGCAGGGATGATCGTGAGGTGCCCTGTGCCCCAAGGGATCAGTTGTGGTGACATGGTGGTTCACTGGTTAGCACGAATGCTTCACTGCGCCAGGGACCCAGGTTTGGTTCCAGCCTCAGGCGACTGCCTGTATGGAGTTTCCACATTCTCCCAGTGTCTGCGTGGGTTTCCTTCAGGTGCTACGGTTTCCTCCCACAATCCAAAGATGTGCAGGTTAGGTGAATTGGCTGTGCTAAATAGCCCCATAATGTTCAGGGATGTGTAGGTTAGGTGCATTTGTTGGTGGAAAGGTAGAGTAATCGGATAAGGGAATGCGTTACTGTGCGGAGGGCCTGTGTGGACTTGGGACAAATGGCTTGTTTCCTCACTGTAGGGATTCTGTGATTCTCTAAGAAGTCTGTCTGTATCGTGTATGTTTCAGTAATATCATTTCTCATGCCCTCTAATGAGTCTGGACTTGGATGTTCTTTGTATCAAATACTTTAGTTTCAAAATGACCCCTTTTAGCTTAGAATTGCAGTGTGCAACATGTCCCATTAAAATAGCAGCCAAAAAAATGAAATGCCGACCATTTAGAAAGGTGATTAATGGTCCTGGAAATCCGAACAGCTTTGCATGTTTGTTTCTTTTATCGCAGGGAATGAAATTTTAAATGGCACTGTGTGAGACTCATGTTGTAAAAGCAGCTCCCACAGCTCAGTTGCTGTGTCTGTTTATATTGTGGATTGAGTGCTCCAGCAGAGAGAAAGGAGAGAGAAACAGTTTCCATTGATAGAAGATTGGTAACCAGAGGGCACAGACAGAAGATAATTGGCGCATGCCAGGAATGCAATTTGACAAATTCTACATTGCCGCCTGCTGATTCCCCAGCCGTTGAGATTAACATTAAGTATTGTCAGGAGGTGATAATACATGATTTCCCAGGGTGTGCTCTTTGTATGAACTCAGCACATAAATCCAAACTCTTGTCTGCTGTACCCAAGTCAGCCTCTGGAATGAGATGTTCATCTGTCTTTCAGGAAAGTTGGTAAAGCTCTTCACATGAAACATGCTGATGAAGTGGCAGAGTTAGACTTTGAGAAGAACTGGTTAAGGCAGAGGTGTCACCCACAAAAAGCAGGGCAAATCCAACCTGCTCAATTATTACCTCATCAGTCTCCATTCGATCAATCGCCCAGTGATGGAAGGAGTCGTCGACAGTGCTATCGAGCAGCAGCTTCTCAACAATAACCTGCTCAGCCACGCTCTGATTGGGTCCCACCAAGGCCACTCAGCTCCTGACCTCATTACAGCCTCGGTCAAAAAACACTGAGGTAAGACTGAAGTCAGGAAGGGAGGGGAGAATTGTTGAGCAATGTTTCAGAAAGGGTTAATGTCATAGACTGCATTAAGTTCCATTAAGTCTGACGATACCAGAAAGGCTTGAGCTGCATCTTCTTAAGACAAGAGTCTTTTCTGTTTAAGACCCAGTAACGGTTGATGCAGTTCCATTGTAAATGAACTCAGCCCTTGGACCTAGTCAAGGGAAAGAAGATTCAAAGTGTCATTGAAGACACCCCATGCAGAAATAGGCCATTTAGCCCATCATGTCTGCACCTGAAGAGCACCCCATGGTGCACCTGATGAAGGAGCAGCGCTCCTAAAGCTTGTGATACTAAATAAACCTGTTGGACTGTAACCTGGTGTTGTGTGGCTTCTGACTTTGTCCACCCCAGCCCAACACGGGCACCTCCACATCATGGCATTGTCAGCGGTGTTGTCTTTCAAGTAAGACGTTAAACTGCAAGACCCGTCTAATTTCTTAGGTCCCCGGGCAACTTTCCGAAGAAGAGCAATTGACTTATCTCTCGTGTCTTGGATAATATTCATCCCTCGTGCAACATCATTAAAAAGCAGATAATCTCAACATTGTCAATGTGGGAGCTTGCTGCGCACCAATTGACTGCTACATTTTTCAACACCACAATAGTAACTCCACATTAGGAAAGCTTCATTGACTGTAATTTTGGATGACCTGACGTTGTGAATGGCTCTAAATAAATGACAGTCCTTTTTTTTCGATCTCAATGTCAATGCACTCAGCCATTATTGACCCTCTGATTTGAAAAATGCAATATTGAGTATTTTTGCTCAATTCAGCACAAACTGTGTGTCTACCAACAATACATGGACTGCATAGGGCAAACTGCATTACAAAACTACAAACACTGAGATTTCAATAAGGCAAGAATGCAAATTTGTGATGTGCTTCACGCCTATCGACTGATTAATCTTGAGTTCAAGAAGGTAGCTCACTAACCACCTTCTCAAGGGCAGTTAGGGACGGGCAATAAATACTGGCCCAGCCAGCGATGCTCATGTCCCTCAAGAGGAGACAAAGAAATAATCCATTAGATTCCCTCCAGTAGGGAAGCAAGCCCTTTGGCCCAACACATCCATCCCAACCCTCCAAAGGGTAACCCACCCAGACCCATTTCCCTCTGACTAATGCAGGTAATTTAGCAAGGCCAATTCACCTGACCCCCACCTCTTTGGATTGTGGGAGGAAATCCACATAGACACGGGGGGAATGTGCAAACTCTACACAGATAGTTGCCCAAGGCAGGGATCAAACCCAGGTCCCTGGTGCTGTGAGACAACAGTGCTAACCACTGAGCCACCGTGCCACCCTTAACCAGTCAGCTGTTAACAAGAAAGAGCTTTACATAAGTATTTTAGACTTGAGGAGGCTCAAGAGGGAACTGGTAGTGAGCTGCAAGTTCGTTTATTTAATTCTCTGCAAAATACATCACTTTATGTAAGTAACTTTGATTGGAAAGAATTTAGTCATAGAGACACACTCAAGATTAATCGATCGATAGGCGTGGAGCACATCACAAATTTGCATTCTTGTCTTATTAAAATCTCAGTGCCTGTAGTTTTGTAATTCCGTTTGGCCTATGCTCATTTTCTGGGTTATTTTAATAATACATGTGCACTGTCCCACTGTGCAAGTTAACTCATGCAAAAATGCACATCGAAAAGACCATAAATAAATTTGCCAATAAAAATTATAAATGTGCATTAGGTACAATCAAGAACAGAGGGAATAAAACATGGGTAAGATGTCTTGGTCCATTGAAACTTATCCATCTAGCACATTATACACGTACGTGATTCAGAGGGGATTAAACAAAATATTGCGTGAAATTCTGGTCTCCTTCCTATCAGAAGGATGTTGTGGAACTTGAAAGGGTTCAGAAAAGATTTACAAGGATGTTGTCAGGGTTGGAGGATTTGAGCTATAGGGAGAGGTTAAATAGGTTGGGGCTGTTTTCCCTGGAGCGTGAAAGGCTGAGGGGTGACCTCATAGAGGTTTATTAAATCATGAGGGGCATGGATAGGGTAAATAGGGAAAGTCCTTTCCCTGGGGTCAGGGAGTCAAGAACTAGAGGGTATAGGTTTAGGGTGAGAGGGGAAAGATATAAAAGAGACCTACTTTTTCACACAGAGGATGGTATGTGTATGGAATGAGCTGCCAGAGAAAGTGGTGGAGGCTGGTACAATTGCAACATTTAAAAGGCATCTGAATAGGAAGGGTTTAGATTAGATTAGGTTCCCTACAGCGTGGAAACAGGCCCTTCAGCTCAACCGTCCACACCGACCCGCCGAAGAGTAACCCACCCAGACCCATTTCCTGCTGACTAACACATCTAACACGATGGGCAATTTAGTATGGCCAATTCACCTGACCTGCACATCCTTGGATTGTGGGAGAAAACCAGAGCTCCCAAACAAAACCCGCACAGGCACAGGGAGAATGTGCAAACTCCACACAGACAGTCGCCTGAGGCTAGTATCAAACCTGGGACCCTGGTGCTGTGAGGCAGCAGTGCTAGCCACCATACCGTCCTGAGATGGACTTAAGCCAAGTGCTGACAAAAGGGACTAGATTAGGTTAGGATATCTGGTCGGCATGGATGAGTTGGATTGAAGGATCTGTTTCTGTGCTGTACATCTCTATGACTCTGACAGGATAGAACTGGAAATGTTGTTTCCCTTTAGACAATAGACGATAGACAATAGGTGCAGGAGTAGGCCATTCTGCCCTTCGAGCCTGCACCACCATTCAATATGATCATGGCTGATCATCCTTAATCAGTATCCTGTTCCTGCCTTATCTCCATAACCCTTGATTCCATTATCCTTGAGAGCTCTATCCAACTCTTTCTTAAATGAATCCGGAGACTGGGCCTCCACTGCCCTCTGGGACAGAGCATTCCACACAGCCACCACTCGCTGGGTGAAGAAGTTTCTCCTCATCTCTGTCCTAAATGGTCTACCCCGTATTTTTAAGCTGTGCCCTCTGGTTCGGCACTCACCCATCAGCTGAAACATGTTTCCTGCCTCCAGAGTGTCCAATCCTTTAATAATCTTATATGTCTCAATCAGATCCCCTCTCAGTCTTCTAAACTCAAGGGTATACAAGCCCAGTCGCTCCAGTCTTTCAGCGTAAGGTAGTCCCGCCATTCCAGGAATTGACCTCGTGAACCTACGCTGCACTCCCACAATAGCCAGAATGTCTTTCCTCAAATTTGGAGACCAGAACTGCACACAGTACTCAAGATGTGGTCTCACCAGGGCCCTGTACAGCTGCAGAAGAACCTCTTTGCTTCTATACTCAATCCCTCTTGTTATGAAGGCCAGCATACTATTAGCCTTCTTCACTATCTGCTGTACCTGCATGCTTACCTTCATTGACTGGTGTACAAGAACACCCAGATCTCTTTGTACTGCCCTTTTACCTAAATTGATTCCATTTAGGTAGTAATCTGCCTTCCTGTTCTTGCCACCAAAGTGGATAACCATACATTTATCCACATTAACTGCATCTGTCATGCATCTGCCCACTCACCTAACCTGTCTAGGTCACCCTGTAATCTCCTAACATCCTCCTCACATTTCACCCTGCCATCCAGCTTAGTATCATCAGCAAATTTGCTAATGTTATTACTAATACCATCTTCTATATCATTAATATATATTGTAAAAAGCTGCAGTCCCAGCACTGATCCCTGCGGTACCCCACTGGTCACCGCCTGCAATTCCGAAATGGAGCCGTTTATCACTCGTCTTTGTTTCCTTTGTGGAAGTATCTAACACCACAAGGCATAATCTCAGAACAAGAAGTCGCATATTAAAGACTGAGGAGGAAGTTATTCTCTCAAGAGGGTCGTAAATCTGTGGAATTCTTAGCCACAAAGGACTCTCAATATTGGCTTATTTGTTTCTTCAAGGCTGAAATTGACAGATTTTTAGTCAGCAAGGGAATCAAGGGTTATGGGGAAAAGGCAGGAAAATGGAGTTGAGGACTGTTCAGTCAGCCATGACCTCAGTGAAGGGCAGAGCAGACTCGATGGGCCGAATGGCCTACTTCTGATCCTACATCTTGTGGACGTTGAACGGCTGCCCAGTCTGACCAATGTGTTTCCTCCATTGTTTTGCTTGTTAGATTAGGCCAACCATTTCTCACTTTCTAGTGACTACAGGCGTCCCTGCCTTCAGTTTTAATTTAACATTAGTACACTTTCAGTTTCTTGCCCTACTTTGCAGTCCTAGTCTGGGTGCACCTTCTCAAGATATAGTTTCTATATCAGCAGCTTAATTCCTGTAATCCTTCAGGTCCTTCTTAACATGAGAGAAGAATAGGTAAAGGCTGCATTAAGTGTAGCTGGCAAATGATGAGACGGGCTCGAGAGAATTGAGTTGTCACAGCTTATGGTACTCACAATGATGTACAGCATTAATAGGATCAGCTTTTTACAACTCACTAAATGTGGGCACAATACGATGCCCAAAGAGTTGACAGTGAACAGGAGAGAGAAAGGAGGAAATGAAAACAGATCTTTTCCTTTCTTTCTCCTGTTCACTGCCAACAGACAACTTTTTTCCCACTTCATTAGCTGAATCAGCACTTATTGTCTGTCCCGGTTTGCTCTGATGACGGTGGTAGTGAGCTGCATTCTTGACTCTCCACAGTGTAGTTATACCCAGACTGCTATTACAAAGGGAGTTTTAGGGACTGTGACCCAGTGACAGTGAGGAAACAGTGGCTACATTTTGTTATGGACCAGGCCTAACTCCCTCAAAGTGTTTCAAGGAAGTGGTCCAGATCTTCACTTTGCTAGTTGTTTTAAGCAGGTGTATAGTGGATATTCCAGGAGGGATGCAGCTGGCCCAACCACTTAGTTTTAAACAAAACAAAATGTATTTGCAAGATTACTGAATGAAGCACAAACAAAAGAGAACAAAATCCAAAACCCCAATAGATCTTCCCAACTTAATGTTGCAAATATTTGCAACAATCCCCATAAACTCCCCTTGACACAAAAGGTAAAATCAAACACAGTGTCTTACAGGAGAGATGTCAGAGAGCGAGTACCAGCATGGACCTGCTTCTTTGGGTCCAGCAACTTCAGAAGACTACTGTGCTAAAACCAAACCAGAGAAAAGCTGAGCTGGGAAACTGGCCACTCCCCTTTCATTGTGCAAGTGTGTTAGTTTAAAAACTTGGAAACCTTTTTCTGAGGCAGTATCTGTCAGCTATAATCAAACTGGGCGTACGTGAGGACTGCAAGTGCTGGAGATCAGAGTCTAGATTAGAATGCTGCTGGAAAAGCACAGTAAGTCAGGCAGCATCTGAGGAGCAGGAAAATTGACGTTTCGGGGTTCCTGATGACGGGCATTTGCCCAAAACGTCAATTTTCCTGATCCTCGGATGCTGCCTGACCTGTTGCGCTTTTCCAGCACCACTCCAACCTAGACTATAACCAAACTGGCCCTAAAACACTTCAATGTTTCAGAGTCTGTGACTTTTACGACCCCTCTGAAAACAAAAGAACCAAGGACAACATAAACTTGTTAAAGGAGCAGCATCATCACAATTTCCAAGCCAGGATGGTGAGTGGTTTGGCAGGGACTTGCAGGGGATGGTGTTCCATGTATCTGCTGCTCTTGCCCTTTCAGGTAGTAGATGTCACAGCTTTGGAAGGTGATGTTGAAGGAGCCTTGTTGAGTTGCTGCAGTTGATCTTGCAGATGGTACCCTGCTATGTTAACTATTGAAAGGAGTGAATGTTGAAGGTGCCGGATGGAGCGCTAATCACCTTGTTCTGGATGATGTCAAGTTTTTTGAGGGTTGTTGGAGCTGTACCCATCCAGGAGAGTGTGGATTATTCCACTAAATTCCCGACTCGGGCCCTGTAGGTGACGACAAACAGTCGGGAGACAGGAGGTCAGTTATTTGCCGCACAATTCCAAGATTATCAGCCCATAGATAATGAGGACACAACATGAGCAGATCATAAGATGATCAGATACAGGCGTAGAATGAGGCCGTTTGGCCCAGTAAGCATGCTCCCCCATTCGATCATGGCTGATATGCCTCTCAATCCCATTCTCCTGCCTTATCCCCATAGCATTTGATCCTCTTCTGTGCCACTGACTTCCACAGATTCACCACCCTATAGATGAAAAAATTCTTCCTCATCTCAGTTCTAAAGGATGGTCTCTTCATTCTGAGGCTGTGCCCTCAGGTCCTGATCTCTCCTTCTCTATGTCCACTCTATCTAGGCCTCTCAGTATTCAGTAAGTTTCAATCAGACCTTCCCCCACTTTTCTAAACTCTTTTGAGTATGGATTGAGAATCCTCAACTGCTCCTCATATGACAAACCCCTTCATCCCCAGGATCATTCTTGTAAAGCTTCTCTGGACACCATCCTGTGACAGAAATGAGGCCCAAAAATGTTCAAAATATTCCAAATGTGGTCTGTATGGAGCATTATATAGTCTCACCAGTGCATTACAGAATCCCTACAGTGTGGAAAGATGCCATTCAGCCCATCAAGTCTGAACTGATCCTTCAGAGAGCACCCCACCTTATCCCTGCCTTTGCCATGGCTGACTCACACAGTCTGCACATTCCTGGTCACAATGGGCTCATTTAACATGGCCAACTCAGCTAACCTGCACATCTTCAGATGGTGGGTGGAAATCAGAGCACCCAGCAGAAACCCATAGGGGGAAAGGGTGAACGTCACACAGACGGTCACCCAAGGCTGGAATTGAACACAGGTCCCTGGCATTGTGAGGCAACAGTGCTAACCATTTAGCCACCATGCCACCCCCATTGTTTCAGCTGGGCTCCGAGAGAAAGGATTCCAGAGGATGGCAATAATGAGCAATGAGTGCCACACTACTGTTTAGAATATCCAGACCATAACACCATTACTTCTCTTCTAAATCTAATCCTGTCTTTACTGTCAATTTAATTTTCTTTTATGGTTGAGAACTATTGTTCCTTTCTTCACCAGTACAACAGTTCAGGTACTGATGCCATGTGGGATAATTACATAATGTAACATACATGTTGGAATCATGTGATGAATTTTACAAAAGAATCTAGCCAGAGGTCAAAGCCTTTCCAAAGCTGTGACTTGTGACATTTCCTTGACGTCTTCTTCAGTCAGGTACAAAAGCAAGGAACATGATCTCAAGAATTGTCTCTCACTCAGTTGGCCTTGTTCAGTCACACACGTGAACAAAAACAAAGTTACTTCACAGGTCATAGTTTGCTGTGACTGAATCCAGCGTTCAGCTCAGCAGTGACACAAGTTCAATTCATTTCAGTTGTTGGAGCAGATGACATGTTGCTCTCGGTGTCCTTTCTCTCACTGAATTGTATCATCCCGAAGAGGCAGGTGAAAACTGTTGTGAAGTCCAACCTACAATTTTGGCAGTGGAAAGATGCAATTCATTCTGTGTCTGAATGTTTGCTCAGCAGTCCTGACTAATGGTGGATGCATGCAGGTAGCTAAGGGTAAGTGACCATCATGCCATCTACTTCCTGCTCTCACTTCAATCCCGTCACAGAAACCCCACCACCTAGAAGTCAGTCCGCTTGACAGGTTTTGGCTCCCAAGCTGGTGAGAGAACTCTGCAAAGGAGACCACAAGTATGTGTACAAACACAGTGCAGGCAATGGACAGTTTGTGGGGTTGATCCTGTGATCATGGGAAAAGGGTTTACCATCCCTTAATGTGGGGAGTGGATCTCTAGAATTTAGAAGCTAAAGGATTGATCAAGATATTAACAGGAAAAGACAAGGTAGATAAAGTAGGGCCAGGAGAAATGTCAGGAAGCATGAAAAAATTGCCCCTTACATCCGTTTTAAATCTTTCTCCTACTTGATTGGTGCTACATCTACTTTCTGACACTCAGTAGCAGCAGTGTGTGCTATCTACAAGATGCACTGCAGAAATGCACCAAATATCCTTTGACAGCTCATTCCAAACTCACAACTACTTCCATCTGGAAGGACAAGGGCAGAAGATAGATGGGAACACCACCTCCTGCACGTTACCCTCCAAGTCCCTCACCATCGACACTTGGGAATGTGTTGCCGTTCTTTCACTGTGGTTGTGTCAAAATCCTGGTATTTCCTCCCCAGAGGCATTGTGGGTCTACCCACAGCTCATGGACTGCAGCAAGTCAAGAAGACAGCTCACCCCCACCTTCTCAAGGGGTAACTCCATTGGCTAGCCAGCGGCGCCCACATCCCACAAGTGAATACAAAAAAAATCCAGTGACGTTATCTGTAATCTCTGAGCTAAAGTTGGAAGATATGTTTTCAATCTCCAACTCATCAATAATTCTGATAGTGTGAATCCATTCTGGTGCAATGATGATCTGAAGTTTAATATTGTATGATTTATCTTTTATTCTTTTTCAATTTGTTCTGATTGGACAACTTCTCATTTGACTGTTCCATTTGCTCAAGGATAGTGGAGTGAAGTTGTGAAATGTGAAGTTATATTGACATGTAAATCTCTTCAGCTGATGCCCACCTTAGTTTGTCAGTCTTTCCCAAGGTTGCCATGAGGATGGCGTGTAACTGTTAGTCGCCCCAGTTGGAGTTGGTTAGCACAGTTACTGAGGCTGATGCAGAGTGATGCCAATAGTGTGGGTTCAATACGCACACCAGCTGAGGTCACCTACCTTCTTAACCTCACTCCTCATCTGATTTGTGCTGACCCTCGCCACACTTAAGAGTCACAGTGTCACAGGGATGGACAGTACAGAAACAAACCCTTCAGTCCATTTCGTCTATGCCAACCAGATATCCCAACCTAATCTAGTCCCATTTGCCAGCACTTGGCCCTTATCATTCTAAATCCTTCCTATTCATTGAGTCATAGAGTCATTGAGATGTATAGCATGGGAACTGCCCGGTTCTACCTCCTTCCCAAGATCCACAAGCCTGACCACCCTGGCCGACCCATTGTCTCAGCATGCTCCTGCCCCACTGAACTCATCTCTACCTACCTCGACACTGTCCTATTCCCCCCTAGTCCAGGAACTCCCCACATACGTTCGAGACACCACCCACGCCCTCCACCTCCTCCAAGACTTCTGTTTCCCCGGCCCCCAACGCCTCATCTTCACCATGGATATCCAATCCCTCTACACCTCCAGCCGCCATGACCAGGGCCTCCAAGCCCTCCATTTTTTCCTCTCCAGATGTCCTCAACTGTACCCTTCCACCGACACTCTCATTCGTTTGGCCGAATTGGTCCTCACCCTTAACAATTTCTCCTTTGAATCCTCCCACTTCCTCCAGACAAAAGGGGTAGCCATGGGCACATAAATGGGCCCCAGCTATGCCTGTCTCTTTGTTGGCTATGTAGAGCAGGTGATCTTCCGTAATTACACCGGCACCACTCCCCACCTCTTCCTCCGCTACATTGATGACTGCATTGGCGCCACCTCGTGCTCCCGCGAGGAGGTTGAGCAATTCATCAACTTCACCAACACATTCCACCCTGACCTTAAATTTACCTGGACCATCTCTGACACCTCCCTCCCCTTCCTGGACCTCTCCATCTCCATTAATGACAACCGATTTGACACTGACATTCTTTACAAATCCACCGACTCCCACAACTACCTGGATTACACCTCTTCCCACCCTACCTCCTGCAAAAATGCCATCCCGTATTCCCAATTCCTCCGCCTCCACTATCTGCTCCCAGGAGGACCCGTTCCACCACACAACGCACCAGATGGCCTCCTTCTTTAGCGACTGCAATTTCCCTTCCCACGTGGTTAAAAGATGCCCTCCAACGCATCTCATCCACATCCCGCACCTCCGCCCTCAGACCACACCCCTCCAACCGTAACAAGGACAGAACGCCCCTGGTGCTCACCTTCCACCCTACCAACCTTTGCATAAACCAAATCATCCTCCGACATTTCCGCCACCTCCAAACAGACCCCACCACCAGGAATATATTTCTCTCCCCACCCCTTTCCGCCTTCCGCAAAGACCGTTCCCTCCATGACTACCTGGTCAGGTCCACGCCCCCCTACAACCCACCCTCCCATCCTGGCACTTTCCCCTGCCACTGCAGGAACTGTAAAACCTGTGCCCACACCTCCTCCCTCACCTCTATCCAAGGCCCTAAAGGAGCCTTCCACATCCATCAAAGTTTTACTTGCACATCCACTAATATCATTTATTGTATCCATTGCTCCCAATGCGGTCTCCTCTACATTGGGGAGACTGGGCGCCTCCCAGCAGAGCGCTTTAGGGAACATCTCCGGGACACCCGCACCAATCAACCACACCGCCCCGTGGCTCAACATTTCAACTCTCCCTCCCACTCTGCTGAGAACATGGAGGTCCTGGGCCTCCTTCACCGCAGCTCCCTCACCACCAGATGCCTGGAGGAAGAACGCCTCATCTTCCACCTCGGAACACTTCAACCCCAGGGCATCAATGGAGACTTCAACAGTTTCCTCATTTCCCCTTCCCCCACCTCACCCTAGTTCCAAACTTCCAGCTCAGCACTGTCCCCATGACTTGTCCAGACTTGTCCTACCTGCCTATCTCCTTTTCCACCTATCCACTCCACCCTCTCCTCCCTGACTTATCACCTTCATCCCCTCCCCCACTCACCCATTGTACTCTATGCTACTTTCTCCCCACCCCCACCCTCCTCTAGCTTATCTCTCCATGCTTCAGGCTCACTGCCTTCATTCCTGATGGGCTTTTGCCCGAAACGTCGATTTTGAAGCTCCTTGGATGCTGCCTGAACTGCTGTGCTCTTCCAGCACCACTAATCCAGAATCTGGTTTCCAGCATCTGCAGTCATTGTTTTTACCTTCTTCACTATCCTATCTATGTGTGACTCGACTTTCAAAGAGCTATGAACCTGCACTCCAAGGTCTCTTTGTTCAGCAATACTCCCTTGGACTTTACTATTAAGTGTATAGGTCCAGCTAAGATTTGCTTTCCCAAAATGCAGCACCTCACATTTATCTGAATTAAACTCCATCTGCCACTTCTCAGCCCATTGGCCCATCTGGTCAAGATCCTGTTGTAATCTGAGGTAATCTTCTTCGCTGTCCACTACACCTCCAGTTTTGGTGTCATCTACAAATTTACTAACTGTACCTCTTATGCTCGCATCCAAATCATTTATAGAAATGACAAAAAGTAGAGGACACAGCACCGTTGTGGCACTCCACTGGTCACAGGCCTCCAGTCTGAAAATCAACTTTCAACCACCGCCCTCTGTCTTCTACCTTTGAGCCAGTTCTGTATCCAAATGGCTAGTTCTCCCTGTATTCCATGAGATCTAACCTTGCTAATCAGTCTCCCATGGGGAACCTTGTCGAATGCCTTACTGAAGTCCATATAGATCACTTCTATTACTCTGCCCTCATCAATCCTCTTTGTTACTTCCTCAAAAAACTCAATCAAGTTTGTGAGACATTATTTCCCATGCACAAAGCCATGCTGACTATCCCTAATCAGTCCTTGCCTTTCCAAATATATGTGCATCCTGTCCCTCAGGATTCCCTCCAACAACTTGCCTGCCACTGAGGTCAGGTTCACCGGTCTATAGTTCCCTTGCTTGTCCTTACCACCCTTCTTAAACAGTGGCACCATGTTTGCCAACCTTCAGTCTTCCGGCAGCTCACCTGTGACTATCGATGATACAAATATCTCAGCAAGAGGCCCAGCAATCACTTCTCTAGCTTCCCACAGAGTTCTCGGGTACACCTGATCAGGTCCTGGGGATTTATCCACCTTTACCTGTTTCAAAACATCCAGCACTTCCTCCTCTGCAATCTCGAAATTTTGCAAGATGTCACCATCTATTTCCCTACATTCTATATCTTCCATGTCCTTTTCCACAGTAAATACTGATGCAAAATACTCATTTAGTACCTCCCTCATTTTCTGCGGCTCCACACAAAGGCTGCCTTGCTGATCTTTGAGGGGCCCTATTCTCTCCCTAGTTACCCTTTTGTCCTTAATATATTTGTAAAAACCCTTTGGATTCTCCTTAGTTCTATTTGCCAAAGCTATCTCATGTCCCCTTTTTGCCCTCCTGATTTCCCTCTTAAGTATACTCCTACTACCTTTATACTCTTCTAAGAATTCACTCGATCTATCCTGTCCATACCTTACATATGCTTCCTTCGTTTTCTTAACCAAACCCTTAATTTCTTTAGTTATCCAGCATTCCCTATACCTACCAGCCTTCCCTTTCACCCTAACAGGAATATACTTTCTCTGGATTCTTGTTATCTCATTTCTGAAGGCTTCCCATTTTCCAGCCGTCCCTTTACCTGCTAACATCTGCCTCTAATCAGTTTTTGAAAGTTCTTGCCGAATACCGTCAAAATTGGCCTTTCTCCAATTTAGAACTTCAACTTTTAGATCTGGTCTAGCCTTTTCCATCACTATTTTAAAACTATTAGAATTATAGTCGCTGGCCCCAAAGTGCTCCCCCACTGACACCTCAGTCACCTGCCCTGCGTTATTTCCCAAGAGTAGGTCAAGTTTTGCACCTTCTCGAGTAGGTATATCCACATACTGAATCAGAAAATTGTCTTGTACGCACTTAACAAATTCCTCTCCATCTAAACCTTTAACACTATGGCAGTCCCAGTCTATGTTTGGAAAGTTAAAATCTCCTACCATAATTACCCTATTATTCTTACAGATAGCTGAAATCTCCTCACAAGTTTGTTTCTCAATTTCCCTCTGACAGTTAGGGGTCTATAATACAATCCCAATAAGGTGATCATATACCCATCCAGATGCCTTTTAAATGTTGTAATTGTACCAGCCACCCAACACTTGGTCTGACAGCTCATTTTATACATGCACCACCCTCTGTGTGAAAACGTTGCCCCTTAGGTCCCTTTCTAATCATTCCTCTCTCACCTTAAACCCGTGCCCTCTAGTTCTGGACTCTCCGACCCCAGGGAAAATACTTTGTCTATTTGTCCTATCCATGCCCCTCATTATTTTGTAAATCTCTGTGAGGTCACCCCTCAGCCTCCGACACTCCAGGGAAAACAGCCCCAACCTGTTCAGATCCTCCAACACTGGCAACATCCTTGTAAGTTTTTTCTGAACCCTTTCAAGTTTCACGACATCCTTCCGACAAGAAGGAGACCAGAACTGCATGCAATATTCGAACAGTGGTCAAACCCACGTCCTGTACAACTGCAACATGACCTCCCAACCCCTGTACTCAATACTCTGACCAATAAAGAAAAGCATACCAAACACCTTCTTCACTATCCTATCTACCTGCAACTCCACTTTCAAGGAGCTATGAACCTGCACTCCAAGGTTTCTTTGTTCGACAACACTCCCGAGTCCTTGCCATTAAGTGTATAAGGCCTGCTAAGATTTGCTTTCCCAAAATGCAGCACATCACATTTATCTAAATTAAAGTCCATCTGCCACTCCTCAGCCCATTGGCCCATCTGATCAAGATTCCATTGTAATCTACGGTAACCTTCTTCACTGTCCACTTCACCTCCAATTTTGGTGTCATCTGCAAACTTACTAACCATACCTCTTATGTTCATCTCCAAATCATTTGTATAAATATCGAAAATAAATGGACCCAACATTGAACCTTTTGGCACTCCACTGATCACAGGCCTCCAGTGTGAAAAACAACCATCCACCATCACCCTCTGTCTTCTACCTTTGAGCCAGTTTTGTTTCCAAATGGCTAGTTCCCCCTATATTCCGTGAGATCTAACCTTGCTCATCAATCTCCCATGGGGAACCTTGTCAAACGCCTTACTGAAATCCATATAGATCACATCTACCACTCTGCCCTCAACAGTCCTCTTTGTTACTTTTCCAAAAAGCTCAATCAAGTTTGTGAGACATGATTTCCCTCACACAAAGCCATGTTGACTATCCCCAATCAGTCCTTGCCTTTCCAAATGCATATAAATCCTGTCCTTCAGGATTTCCTCCAAAAACTTGCCCACCACCGATGTCAGGCTCACCGGTCTGTAGTTCCCTAGCTTGTCCTTATCACCTTTCTTAAGTAATGGCACCATGTTAGCCAACGTCCGGTCTTCTGGCACCTCACCTGTGACTATTGATGATACAAATATCTCAGTAAGGGGCCCAGCAATCACTTCTCTAGCTTCCCACAGAGTTCTAGGGTATACCTGATCAGGTCCTGGGGATTTATCCACCTTTATTCATTTCAAGACAACCAGCACTTACTCCTCTGTAATATGGACATTTTTCAAGATGTCACCACCTATTCCCCCACATTCTATAACTTTCCATGTCCAGTAAACACTGATGTAAATATTCATTTAGTGTCTCCCCCATGTCCTGCAGCTCCACACAAAGGCTACCTTGCTGATCTTTGAGGAGCCCCATTCGATCCCTAGTTACCGTCTTGACCTTAATGTATTTGTAAAAACCCTTTGGAAGCTCCTTAACCCTATTTGCCAAAGCTATCTAATGCAGGTCGATGGTAACTTTACCAGATTTCGACTCCCTCGAGCTACTTAGAATCCCTACAATGTGGAAGCAGGCCAATCGGCCCATCGAATCCACACCGACCCTCCAAAGAGACCCCCCCAGACCCGCCCCGTAACCTTTCATTTCCTATGGCTTATCCACCTCGCCTACAAATCCCTGGACGCTATGGGCAATTTAGCCTGACCAATCCACCTAACCCGCATATCTTTGGACTGCTTGAGACCCTTAAACATTATTTACAAAATCATGGTCATACACACACTCTTTTTGGCTCTGGCAGGGTTTTTTAGATGTTTGTTAGGTCTTTAACATTCCTTCTTCCAAGTTAATTTAGAGACTGCTGCTACTGCCAAATGCCTTTATACATCACATGTACATACTCAGTCTGTAACCACACAGAGGTGATTCTGTGCAGTCAGGAATGACTTTTGTACCAATTGGTAACAGCAGGCACTTTGTTGCATCGATTATTTGGCACTTTTATCATTATTACATCACTATTCTTGTTATTCAATTCCAATTTTTGCATGTTTATTGCTCCAACCCACCACCTCTCTGGATGATGAAAACGCCCCCCAGGGCTCATTTGCAGTTAGTCTCTCCATGAGATTGAGGACAATTATTTTGCTGTTTCTCTCACTGGGTAAACACTTTATCCCCAGGCTGATCCGAGAAACACGGGAAAAAATGCACCAGTTCTGAGATTTGAAGAGAAAAGTCATTCGGAAAGCATTAGCTGAATGTTAACAAAAAAATAAACATCTCAAAGGAAAGATAAGCGTTAAAAATGCATTCACAATTATTCCTTTTTGTGCTGGCAAACTTTAACCTTCAACATTCCTTCACCGACACATTAAAATGGAAAATACAGCTTTAATGTGCAGGTATAGACACAAACAAATCTCCTTTTTCCGACTCAGAATTAGATTACATTACAGTGTGGAAACAGGCCCTTCGGCCCAACAAGTCCACACCGACCCACCGAAGCGCAACCCACCCATACCCCTACATTTACCCCTTACCTAACACTATGGACAATTTAGCATGGCCAATTCACCTGACCTGCACATCTTTGGATTGTGGGAGGAAACCGGAGCACCCGGAGGAAACCCACGCAGACACGGGGAGAATATGCAAACTCCGCACAGTCAGTCGCCTGAGGCGGGAATTGAACCCGGGTCTCTGGCGCTGTGAAGCAGCAGTGCTAACCAAAGAGAATGTCCCAGAACTCTTTCACAAATGCTACAGATGCTGGAAATCGTAAAAAAATGTTTGCAGAAGACTCTCAACAGGTCAGTTAGCTTCTGTTCTGACGAACAGAGTGAATGATATTACTCAATGACCTCTCATCAGAGATCTCGATTAATGAAACCATCGACCTGAAATGTTAACCGTGTTTCCACAGATGCCACCTGACTTCCTGAGTTCTTCCAATTTTGCTTTGCTTTGCATTCATTAAGGGATGTGGGCATCACTGGCTGGGCGAGCATCTATTATCTGTCTCTTGTTGCCCTTGAACCGTTGCAGACCACACACTGTGGGTAGACTCATTATTCTGTTAAAGAGGGAATTCCAGGATGTTTGAACCCAGTGAAGGAACGGTGATGCATTTTCAAGTCAGAAGGATAGGCGACTTGGAGGGGAACCTGCAGATAGTAGTGTTCTAATGGATGGGATGTCCTTGGTGACATGGTGGCTCAGGGGTTAGCACTGCTGCCTCACACCACCAGGGACCCCAGTTTGATTTCCAGCTTGAGCAACTCACTGCGTGGAGTTTGCACATTCTCTCTGTGTCTGCGTGGGTTTCCTCTGGGTGCTCTGGTTTCCTCCTACAGTCCAAAGATGTGCAGGTCAGCTGAATTGGCCAGCTAAATTGCCCACAGTGTTAGGTGCATTAGTTAGGGGTAAATATAGGTTGGGGGAATGGATCTGGATGGGTTACTCTTCAGAGGGTCAGTGTGGACTTGTTGGGCCGACTGGCCTGTTTCCACACTGTAGGTAATCTAATCTTGTCCTTCTGGAGATCATTTGTTTGGAAGGTGCTATCTTAAGATATTTGGCAAATTTCTGCAGTGCATCTTGTCGATGGTTACACACTGCTTGCTACTGAACACCAGTGGTGGAGGGAGTGGGTGTTCTTTCGTATTTAATCATTGATCAGTTTTTATTAGTGGCAGGATTACAGTCAATTTCCTTCACTTCTCCATTTGTGACCCTACCTTCAACTTGTTAATCCTTGTACTGTCAAATTGTCTTTTGAAATCTCTGTCTCTCTGCCTCATTCTCTTCCTTCAAGGAACTCCTTAATGCCTCACTCTTTGTCAAAGTTTTTGGTCACTATTCCTAATCTCTCACGATGTAGCTCAGTACCAAATTTTGTTCAGACTTTTACTTATAAAGCACCATGGAGCAATTTCCTAAGTTAAAGATGCCACATAAAAACAAGGTAGAGTTTTGTTGTTGAGATTCAATGTTACCTTTCTGTTCAGCCTAAGCTGGTTTCTAATTGGACCCTAATTTTGTCTCTTCAAGCAAGCTTGGTAAATGTGAGATTATCATCTCCATGATCTTCTTCCATTCTGCCACTTTTTGAAAAAAAGTCTGATTATTTGCCACTCCTCGGAGAAATGAAGGTGGGAAAGTTGGGAAACCAGGCACAACCAAGAGATACAAATTCAGTGGAGCAACGCTTCATAGTTTTTTGGGAGAATAATTTATTTGCATCAAGGTCAGATTCAGCATCTAGTTGTGGCAAGAGTTTAATCTTAAGGACATCAGATAATATGCACTTACAGAGTAGCCCTATACTGTCATCCAGGCCAGTATTTATTACCCATACCTATTTGCCCAGAGGGCAGTTAAGAGTCAACTACATTGCTGTGGGTCTGGAGTCACATGTAGGACAGACCAGGTAAGGATGGCAGCTTCCTTCCCTAAAGGACTTTAATGAGCCAGATGGGTTATTCCAACAATCAACAATGGTTTCATGGTCATCGTTAGACTCTTAATTCGAGATTTTTTTATTAAATTCAAATTCCATCATCTACTATGACAGGATTCGAACTCAGAGGTCTCCAAAGCATTGCTAGGTTGCTAAGTTAACAGGCTAGTGATGACACCACTAGGCCATTACCTCCCCTCAAGCGGCAGCTAAATGTAATCACAACAGTGTGAAGTAGCGCTGAGCACAGAAAGATATTCACCCTACATGTGTTCCATTTTCCAAGGCATCAAATTCATTCTTTTCCAATTGCAACATGAGATGGTTTTCTAAAAGAGTTCTATATTTTCTTGGTCTCAGTCGCCACTCCCGACTGTCTTACAATCGATCACTGTCCATGCACAGGCAAAGTCCCTGATGTCTATCTTGAACATACAAACACAGCTGTGGTTCATTAGATGTTACTCTTGCTCCTGAGTGATGGAATAGTTACTGCACAGAAAGAGGCCATTTCATGCTCTCAGCCAGTACATCTCAGATCTTATCTAATCCTCGTGTCACCTTTGGTTCCTTTATTCATTCCTTTTAAATCATTACCCTCTTTTGTTTTTAATGTCTTTATTTCCAGAATATGGATGTCCCTAGATAGACACCCTTTATTGCCCAACTCCAAATGTCCTGCAGAACATGGTGCTGAGCTGTCTTCTTGAACTGCTGCAGTCATGGGGTCTGGGGACACCCACAGTACTATTAGGGAGGTAATTGCAGGAATTTAACCCAATGTCTCTGAAGGGACAGCAATATCGTTCCAATCATATCTTCTTGACCCCTCCCACCAATGGGAACAGCTTCTCTCTGTTGACTCTGTCTGGACACTTCATGATTTTTAAAAGTTTTTATCAAATCTCCTCCCAAACCTCGCTTTTCTAAGGGCAATTTCTATTTGTCTTCTGCAATTGGTCTGTTACATTGTGCATCTCTTTACAATTAGTATGCAGCTGCCCATCTTAAGGGAAGCCCAGTTTTCACAAGCCCTGTCCTGTCCCTGTATTGCACATTCCTGACTGCCACTGAGTTTTCCCCATCAATCAATGAAATTGAAGCCCCTCAGCTCTGAATCCATTCCCATAAATCGTTCCAGTACCCTCTCTAAAAGCTTTAACCGAAAAGTGTGGTGGTAACAATGTTTCAATTGAAGACATATTGATGTCTCATAAAAGTTCGCCGTAGCTTCGTTGCTTTTGTGCTTTATATATTTATCTCTAAAGCCAGAAGTTTGCAAGTTCATGTCCTGCTCCAAAGGTCTGAATGCAAAACTATGGTTGAGATTTCTCAATGAAAACAGATTCGCTGTTCATGTTTATTATTGCATGCAGCAAAACGACTGATCATCTGGCAGCATCTGTGGTGAGAGAAACAGAGTTAATGTAAAGTCATTTCTCCAGTCAATGGAGCAGCGCTCCGAAAGCTTGTGATTTCAACTAAAAATGTTGGACTATAAGCTGGTGTCATGTGACTTCTGGCTTTACCAGACTCAAAACATTAATTCCGTTTTTCTCTCTCCACTGATGCTGCCAGACCTGCTGAGCATCTCACTCATTCTCACTGTTTCAGATCTCCAGCATCCACGGTATTGTGCTTTAAAATGATATTGTTTCATTAACTGTAATTCAGAAGACTGTGCTCTGGAAATGTAAGCATTTCAGTCTTCACCCTTTCAGAATCCAGAGTGAAAAAGAAGATTTTCCTACCTGTTATTTTTCATTTAATTCTGTCCACTAATACTGGGATGATTGACTAGTAAGCTTGTAGAATAAACACATCCATGCTATACTCCCGAAGGAGAAGTTGAACCAGAGGTTAGGAGCTACACCATTGTAAGAGTAATTGAATGCTCTTCGATCTGACTTGCACGTTAGGAATACATTTCTGTGCTTAGGAAGACTTGGTCCACAAAGCAAACTTCACACAGGAACTGGCTCTGCTAACAACGTAACACATATATACTGATGTTTTCCTTGAGTCATTCACAGGATGAGAGCATCACTGGCTAAGCCAGCATTTATTGCCACTCCCTAATTGCCCAGAGGGCATTTAAGAGTTAACCACATTACATGGAGTCACGTGTAGGCTAGGCCTGGTAAGGATGGCAGTTTCCTTCTCTAAAGGGCACTAATGAACTAGATGGGTTTTTCCAACAATCAACAATGGGTTCACGTCACCATTGGACTCCTAATTGGAGATTTTTATTGAATTCACATTCCAGCATCTGCTGTGGTGGCATTCAAACTTGGATCCCCAGTTCGGGGTTGGGAGCGAGGGAGATGGGGGTGATCTCTGGGTTAACAGTCCAACGATAATAGGCTGAGGTCATCTGCCTCCCTGCAACTGCAAAGGAAGCATTGATACCAAATAAAGGAGTAGGTTAACTCCAGGAAATTTTGTTGCTTTTCTCTGTGGAGAGAGCTAAGTTTCACAGCTGACTCTGGTGTGATAGCACATTTAGAAGTCCCAGTGCATGGATTAGAAATCTAATTATCACAGACTGAAACAAGGGACTGTAAATTGCCTGGCCGGGTAGTGGGACTATCACCATCCTGAGAGCTCTGCAAGCTGTAATTGGCTAATGCTGGGATGCTCCAAGACCAAGTGAACTTCAGCCAAACGAGATAAGAAGTTGCACAATTAGTAGGTACCACTCCAAAAGGATGCTTAGAAAATAAAGGTTGCAATGCATTAAATTGCAAGTTATAATTACAAGACTTGTCTAAGTCATGCAGCTCTCTGTGTGAGAGCTGACAGTGCATAAGGCCAATTTAAAACCTATAAGCCTGAGAAGAATTGGCTGGATGCGTGCTTAATTACATTAACTTAATGCGAAGCATCATTCTGAAAATGAATTGTGCAGCAAGATGTGGAGAACAAAAAGGAGTCCAGGTTTTCATAGTCAGATGCCAGTACATTGTAATTTAATACCTTTCTAAATGCTCCGTGCTCTTGCCTCAGCTTCCCTGCGCAACTTAATTCTACTGTATACCCTCATTTGTCAAAATCTTGACTGGCTTTATCTGAGCAGTAGCTCAGTCAGAAGCACTCACTGTATCGAGATCAGAAGGTTATGGGTTTAGGTCCAATGGTTTGTGCACAGTCGCTTAGGACTGAAAAAGGAATTCTGAGTTATCAAAGCTGCTGTCTTTTCAGCGAATGAGATGTACAGAAGAAGCCATTCAGGTCTGCACAGGCAAAATCTACTCTAAATGGACTCTTGCTCCGGCATTAGGTCCACAGCCTTGAATGTCACCACATATCAGCTTGTTTCATAGAATCCCTACAGTGTGGGAACAGACCCTTCGGCCCAACAAATCCACACCGACCCTCTGAAGAGTAACCCACCCAGATCCCTACCCTAATACCTGATATTTATCCCTGCCTAATACACATCCCTGAACACGATGGGCAATATTTAGCATGACCAATTCACCTAAGCTGCACATCTTTAGACTGTCGGAGGAAACCAGAACACCCAGAGGAATCACATACAGACAAGGGGAGAATGTGCAAACTCTACACAGTCGCCCAAGCCTGGAATTGAACCCAGGTCCCTGGTGCTGTGAAGCAGCAGTGTTAACCACTGAGCCACCGTGTCAGCCCTTTTGTAAAGGTTGTGAGGTTTCCAGCCTCAACAAGCCTCCCAGGCAGTGCACTCCAGATTCCGACCACCCTCTGGAGGCAATATCTTCCTCAAATTCCCTCTATACCTCCTGCCTTACACTTTACAATTAAGCCCGCTCATCATTGACCCTTCAACTTAGGGAGACAGCTGCTTCCTATCCACCCTGTCCATGCCCCTTATAATCTTATTACCTCTGTCAGGTCATGCTTCAAACTCTCTGCTCCAAAGGAAACAACCTGAGCTTATCCACTGTCTCTTCATAACTAAAATTCTCCTACCCAGGTAACATCCTGGTAAATCGTCTCTGCATCCCCTACGCTGCCATCACATCTTTCCTATAGTGCAGTGACCAGAACTGCACACAGTATCCCAACTGTGGCCGAATCAAAGCTCCAATATAACCTCCCTGCCTTTAGAATCCATGCCATGACTGTTCAAAGCCAGCATCCTGTGTGCCTTCTTAACAAACCATTCGCTTCGTCCTAAATAAAAAATGAAAGAACTGCGGATTCTGTAAATCAGAAAGAAAAGCAGAGATTGCTGGAGAAGCTCAGCAGGTCTGGCACCATTTGTGGAGAGAAATCAGACTTAATATTTCAGGTCCGGTAACCTATTCTCGGAACTTTAACTCTGATTTCTCTTCACAGATGCAGCCGGAGATGCGGAGCTTTTCCAGCAACTTCTGTCCTGCCCCCTTTAGGAATCGTGTATAAACCGCCAGTATCCCTCTGTTCCTTTGAGCTTCCTACTGTCCTGCCATTCATTGTCTTGGTACTTCCCCTAAAGTGCATCACTTCACATGTGTCACAGTGAAAGTCCATCTGCCACTGATCTGCCCATCTGGCCAGTCCATTTCTATCTTCCTGTCGCCGAAGTCCTTCTTCCTGACTGTCAACCACCTGACCAATCTTCATCTCATCCACATTTTGAATGAGTCTTCAAACTGAGATCCCATTCACTCCCACAGGTGGATGTAAACAACCCAATGGGACTGTCACAAAGAAGACTCCCATATATGTCAAAGTATTTTAAACTATGTTGTGTCCATGGTATAATAAAACTAAAGTGCTGCAGATTCTGGAAATCTGAAACAAACACAGTGAATGTTGGAGAACACCACAGGTCTGGCAGCATCTGCGGAAAGAGAGAAACAGAGTTAATCTTTCAATTCCAATCTGACTTTACTCTGGCTTCTCCAGCACTTTTGTTTCTGTTTTTGATTTTATGGGATTCCATTCCGACATTGAGCAACATCAAACCAGAATCAAGATAAAGGATCTTCCCTGGTGTGATATAACTTTTATGCTCCTATAGGAACTTGACATATCCTCTTTCCTGCTTCAGAGTTGTTAGGCTAATTTAGACTAGTTTACTACACTGCTGAGTAAGCAATAGTAATGGTGTCTCTTTGCGTTAATGTGGTAGCTTTTAACATCAACATTCTTTCAGTGAGCCTCACATGGCAAGAGGGAACCATTCGAATTAGGAAATCCTTTAGGTTTGCCCAAGAGGGTGGATGAACCCTCCATTTAATATCTCACCGAGGAAACCAACACTTCAGCAATTGCACTCTCTTGACCTAAAAGAGGAGTATCAGCCTAGATTTTATACTTAAGTTCCTGGAATGGGACTTGAACCTACAGCTTTACAGCTTGTCACTGTGTCATGACTATATCTGTATATTAAACTATCACTCCCAGATGAGAGGTTGAAGATTTCCCAGGGTTCTCATGTTGTTTATTACCCATTGACCTTGGCAGCGATCATGTCCAATGTGCCCAACAATGTTGGCCCTTCCTGGAGATGTGGATCTGTTAGAAAAGATAAGACCAGGTATCAACCCAGGACCAACCTTGGTTTATGTGCCTTAACTTCACTGATTCTCTCTGCACTGAGCAAAAATAATTGACAGTCTTTCCTTTAGTTTGCTCTCAGTTTTTGTTTTAATTGATTTGTTCACAGGATCTAGGTGCCACTGAATGGGTTAGTATTTCTTGCTTGGCTCTGAATACCCCTTGAGAAGGTGGTGGTGAGTTCCCTTCACCCACCAGTGCAGTCTATTGGGTATAAGTGCACCCACAATGCATTTAGGGGTGGAGTTTATGACTTTGACCCAGTGACACTGAAGGTACAATGATGTGGTTCCAAGGCAGGATGGTGTGTGACTTGGAGGGGCCTTCCAGGTAGTGCTGTTTCTGTTCACCTGCTGCCCTTGTCCTTCCAGGTGGTAGAAGTTGCAGGTTTGGAAGATGTTGTCAGTGGAACCTTTGTGAATTGCTGCAGTGCATCTTGTAGATGGGTACACATTGTTGTCGCTGTGCATCCATGTTGGAAGGAATAAATGCTGAACGTGGGGTGTGACTGGAGTATAAAATAAACAGGCTCTTGTTCTGAGTGGTGTTGAATGAGTTCAGTATTGTTAGATCTGCGTCCATCCAGACAAGTAGAATATAGGCAATGCTAGTAAGGACAAAGTGAGGACTGCAGATGCTGGAGATCAGAGCTGAAAAATGTGTTGCTGGAAAAGCGCAGCAGGTCAGGCAGCATCCAAGGAGCAGGAGAATCGACGTTTTGGGCATAAGCCCTTCTTCAGGAAGTCCTGAAGAAGGACTTATGCCCGAAATGTCGATTCTCCTGCTCCTTGGATGCTGCCTGACCTGCTGCGCTTTTCCAGCAACACATTTTTCAATGCTAGTAAGGCCATTAGTTACCTATCTTTGGTTGCTTTGAGAAGTCGTTCCCTTTATCGTTGCACCCGAATGACGATGCAGGAAGGAAATTGCAGTTTTGAGAGCCAACAACAATGAAGGAATGGAAATATTGCAGAAAGGTATGCAATTTGCAATGGATTTTCGAGGTCAAAATAATCCCATTGACTTTGCTGACCTTTCCTTTGCTGACAAGGAAGAAAGGCTCTATCAAAGAAAATTGGTGAGTTTGTGCAATGAATTCTGTAGCCAGGATACAGAGGCATGACTAGGGAGAGAATATAAGAGCAGGAGTAGCAACATCGCGGATTAAGTGAACGACTGCACTCTGGACTGGGCCATGCCTCTTACGTTCTGTTGCAGCTGGATTCATTCAGAAGAGTCATAATTATTCCACCACACTCCTGGCTCATCACTCCGTCGGATATTTTCACAGATTCATATCAGGTTCCTCTCTCTGCTGTTTTGTAGGGCTGTGCCGACTCGTGTTAAAACAGCAGCAAGTGATTTGTTCCAAGTAAGTTAAGGAGTGCTACAGCAGCAGCAGTGCTCAATAATTTCATGACTGCATTTTTTGATGCTTCCTCATATCTGTAATGTTATAACACAGCCTTAACACTTTTCCCTTACGGAAGGAAAGCAGTGTTGAGGAGTCATTGACCACAGCAAGTTGCTTTTCCTCCTAAGTTGACCTTATCTTTCACCAGCTCCTGGCAGGCACAATGACTCACACATCCTGTGCATCTACCAGCCAGAAAAATGTATCTTAATCAAGGATTCCAGATACACACACTCATTAACATTCCCCTCTCCCTCTCTCTTCACTTGCAGAGAAAACTCTAAGAATTGTGTGCATAATGCTATTGTTACATTTGCATGTAAATTTAGGGCATGATCCCAGTTGGAGAGAACATATGAGAAGCTGACTAAATCCTGGGAGATTTGGCACGGATGATTCAGACTGCGAATGGCTATATGATGTCTGTTTTTGCAACTTGCCTAGTGCAATTAAACACACAACAGCAAGGAATATGAGAGCAAATTTGTCTCCCACTGGGGCCTGGTGCCTTCATTCTCTACAGAGAGTGCAGTTTAGCAGGTGCAGTGGTGAATTATTTATGTTGTTTCATTATAAACTCGTTGGGTCCCACATACGTGGATGAAGAATTCCTTTTGTGCCGCAATTCGCATTTGCGAAGAATTTGTCGGCCAAACCAAAACTTCCTTTTGCTTGAAAGTTGCAGCATTAGACTTGAATTTCAGTCTAGGGTTTGCACTGTAGGATTTTCAGGAAAGGGCCAAATGTAGACAGTATAAAAACAACTGAAGTGAAAACGTTCACTGGGAGGTATAGATTGAAATCAAGAGCTCCGTGACACTGGGAGTCTAGTCAATGCTTGGAAGTGAAAAGATAGAGCATTCAGGAAACTCAAGTGAATGGGATCACTTCACTTCACCTTATAGACTGGATGGAAAGTTTGTTGCTAGAAAAGTCAAAGATAAAAATGTTTACATCAGGATTTTAATTGGGGAGATACATTTTGGATTAGAGTGGCGCTGGAAAAGCACAGCAGTTCAGGCAGCATCCGAGGAGCAGGAGAATCGACGTTTCATCAGGAATAGAGGCAGAGAGCCTGAAGGGTGGAGAGATTGCAGAGAGAGGAGGAAAGCTTCTTCACAGCAGGCATCCTTGCAAGAGGATTCGCAGTAGGGTTAAAATCAACTAGGTAAAAACAAGGACTGCAGATGCTGGAGACATTTTGGCAAAGACACCAGGACATTTTCACTTGCTTTTTTTATCAGATTGTACTGTGTTTTTTTTTTTGCATTCCCCATCTAGGCAGACAGCTAGACCCTCAATGTATAACTCAACTCAATGGGACAGCGCTTCCAAGAATACAGCACCATCCCTCCCCATTCCATAAATCCTAGCCCTCATAAGCCCTGTGTGGAATTGAACCCCCAATCTTCATCAGCCAGACACAAGAAGACTCCACTAAGTCACAAACGATTTGGAAGCTGCTGCATAGTGCCAATATATAATTGCATGATGGGGAGCTCGTGGCATTGTCTCTCTCTCTCTCTCTCTGAACCAGAAGTTTTGGGGTCAAGTCCCACCTGCTCCAGCAACATGTCATCATGTTTCTGAATAGGTTGAAGAAAAATACCTACAATTGCATGATGGTCTTCGAAAAGTGAATGAGAATATAAAGGTGCCAAAGAGTTCACCAAAAGAGAACTTCATTAGATCAGGTAGTAGAGAACCAAAACATTGGAACATAGAACAAAGAACATAGAACATTACAGCTCAGTATAGGCCCATCAGCCCTCAATGTTGCACCGACCTATGATACAGATCTGAAGCCCTATTAACCTGCACTATTCCATTATCATCCATTTATTTATCCAATGACCATTTAAATGCCCTTAAAGTTGGAGAGTCTACTGCCGTTGCAGGCAGGGCGTTCCATACCCCTACTACTCTCTGAGTAAAGAAACTACCTCTGACACCTGTTCTATATTGATCACCCCTCAATTTAAAGCTATGTTTCTTCATGCTAGCCATCAGCATCCAAGGAAAAAGGGTCTCACTGTCCACCCTATCTAATCGTCTGATCATCTTGTATGTCTTTATTAAGTCACCTCTTAACCTTCTTCTCTCTAATGAAAACTGCCTCAAGTCCATCAGCCTTTCCTCATAAGACCTTCCCTCCATACCAGACAACATCCTATCAAATCTCCTCTGTACCCTTTCCAAAGCTCCCACATCCTTCCTATAATGTGGCGATCAGAACTGTACACAATACTCCAAGTAAGTCCGCACCAGTTTTGTAAGCTGCAACATGACCTCGTGGCTCCAAAACTCAATCCCTCTACCAATAAACACTAACACACTGTTAGTCATCTTTACAACTCTATCAACCTGGCTGGCAACTTTCAGGGATCTATACACTTGGACATGAAGATCTCCCTGCTCATCAACACTACCAAGAATCTTACGATTAGCCCAGTACTCTGCATTCCTGTTACTCCTTCCAAAGTGAATTACCTCACATATTTCCACATTAAACTCCATTTGCCACCTCTTAACCCAGCTCTACAGCTTATCTATGTCCATCTGTAACCTACAACATCCTTCTGCACTGTCCACAACTCTACCAAATTTTGTGTCATCCACAAAAATTACTAACCCATCCTTTGATGCCCTCATCCAGGGAATTGATAAAAATGACAAACAGCAGTGGCCTCAAAACAGATCATTAAGGTATACCTCTAGTAACTGAACTCCAGGATGCACATTTCCCATCAACCACCACCATCTGTCTTCTTTCAGCTAGCCAATTTCTAATCAAAACTGCTAAATTACCATCAATCCCATGCTCCGTAGTTTCTGCAATAGTCTACCATTGGGAACCTTATCAAATGACTTACTGAAATCCACATACACCACATCAACTGCTTTACCCTCATCCACATGTACACCTTCTCAAAAAATTCAATAAGGTTTGTGAGACACGACCTATCCTTCACAAAAGCATGTTGACTATTGTTGTGGAGTTGAGGCATGTACTGTACCCAGAAGAAAGAGTGAATGTTGGAAAGCTGGTAAGCATCTGTCATGTGACTGGGTGCAGGCACAGAGTGTACTGAACAATTTAAAGATGTAACATTGAGCAGTAACTCAGAAATAAGCTATTTTCACAACCATTTGAATTCAAAGCATCAGTTTACATTATGCCCCATGATACTAAAACCCAATCAAATTTGAATTTTACTGTTTTGACAACATCAAACCAATGAGGCAATCCAATGTTTTGGTGTATTAAAAAGCAGGCATTTTGAACAGTTAGCCAGAGACTAAGCGCACCTACTATCATTAATATGCTGCCCACTGGCCCTCTCTTCAAAAGGTATCATTTTCATATGAAACATCTTTGTAGACCTCGGGGAATCTAGAGACAGAGCAAGTTTGGCACACAATGACAACACCTGGTTTTGAAAATTGATTTGTTATAAATTTAATAAGGGCTTTATTTGATCAGGACATTGTTATAGAGTGGGAGGTACATAAATCTTTAAGATAAAGGAGGCTTACAGTTGCAGATAGTTGTTGCTTAATGTTCTCTTTTGGATTTAAAGAATAAATTGTTAATTTCTTTCTTTAAATAGTTGAATTTAGGAAGTTCTCTGTCACTCATACTTTAACAGATTGCAAGGTGAGGTGAGCTTTTCTCTGTGTGTGGTTTTAATTAACAGAAGGGTTTACTCATGTTATAACGCTATCCCTAATCAAATTATTCCTTTTTAGATGATTATAAATCCTATCCCTTATAGTCCTTTCCAACACTTTACTCATAACTGAAGTAAGGCTCACAGGTCTATAATTACCAGAGTTGTCTCTACTCCCCTTCTTGAACAAGGGGACGGCATTTGCTATCCTCCAGTCTTCTGACATTATTCCTGTAGACAATGATGACATAAATATCAAAGCCAAAGGCTTTGCAATCTCCTCCCTGTCTTCGCAGAGAAGCCTAAAATAAATCCCATCCAGCCCAGGGGACTACCTTATTTTCATACTTTTCAGAATTGCTAACAACTCCTCCTTATGAACCTCAATCCTGTCTAGTCTAATAGCCTGTATCTCAGTATTCTCCTCGACAACATTGTCTTTTTTCTCTATGAATACTGAAGAAAAATATTCAATTTGCACCTCTCTTATCTCTTCAGACTCCACACACAACTTTCCACTGTTGTCCTTAACAGGCCTTGGTCAACTCAGTCTTTTATTCTTAACATACCTACAGAAAGATTTAGGGTTTTCCTCGATCCTACCTGCCAAAGATGTCTATTGTTCCCTCCTGGCTCTTCTTAGCTTTCTCTTTAAGTCCTTCCTGGCTAACCTGTAACAGTCAAGTGCCTTAAATGAGCCTTTATGTTTCATGTTTACCTAAACCTCCTTCTTCCTCTTGACAAGAGATTCAACTTCCTTCGTAAACCACGTCTCCCTCCCTTGACCACTTCCTCCTTGCCTGACAGGTACATACTTACCAAGGACCTATAGTAACTGCTCCTTGAACAAGTTCCACATTTCGATTGTGCCCATTCCTGCAGGTTCCTTCCCATCCTGTGCAACCTAAATCTTGCCTAATTGCATCGTAATTGCCTTTTCCCCAGCTATAACTCTTGCCCTGTCTTATATACCTATCCCTTTCCATTGCCAAAGTAAACTTAACCGAATTGTGCTCACTCTCCCCCAAGTGCTGCTTTCTTGCCTCGAGAAATGATGCTGGGGCAGGAAAGCCCAGGGCCATATTCCCACCTTACTGTCAACTGAGGCCCTTAAGTGGTCAACTAAGGATCACTTGACGGTCTTACCCTGACCTGTCTGTGAGTAACTGAGTTCCAATTGTACCCAAGTGTGAGTGAAGCTTAACTCTGACAACTGTTAGGACAGCTTTTCTTTGAACATAGACTTCACCATCTACCCTTTTGGGATTTGAGCCACTGCCCTCAATCCATTAATCTGGGGGTCTGGACTCCGAGTCCAGTGACATTGTAGCTCCAAGGAGTAGTTGAGACAACTACTATATTGATACATTTAAGGTGAAGATAGATAATTACATGAAAACAAAATGAAAAGAAGGATCTTCTGACAGGGCAAATGAGAGAAATGAGAGATGGTTCATGCAGAACATTAATTCTGGAATAGCCCAGTTGGGCTGAATGGTCTTATTCGCCAATAAAAACAGCAAAGTTTAGCTGGTGTGGCAGCGCCTGTGGACAGAGAAAGAGAGTTAACATTTCAAATCTGGTATGGCTTCTTCAGAACTTATTGTCGACACTGCAGAGTTTTGTCAGCATTTTCTGTATTTAGTTTTATTTCAGATTTCTAGCATCTGCAGTGATTTGCTTTTTTTTTAACATAGAGTATATTCGATGAATTTTATGCTCAAAGAATCATGAAGTACAGAAGAGACCTTTTGGCCCATTAAGTCCGCACTATCACAAATCTACTAAATCTGCACTGGTCTCACTTTCCTTTTCAATGTCACCAAAGTAAGGTTACAGACTGACCGTAGTCACACTCGAACATGGTGGGTGCTAAACAGCCCTCTGAAGTGACATAACAAACCAGTCAGTTGTATCTTATCATGACCTGCACATTGAGAAGATGAGAATCGCAAAATTCTCAAGGTGGAAGAAATGGGCAATAAGTGCCCACCTTCTCACTGTCACCCACCGTCCAAGTCTTAATTCTCATAAAGGCAGTTTCTCTGGAGAGACGTTTGTGAGCTAATCAATGAAGCAGTGAAAGTAAATCCGTCTTGTAAATCTGAAAGTAAAAGTTCTGATGCATCAGTGCCTGACAGCAAGGCAATGTAACACTGTGAATAGAAAATTAAGTCAGGGATAAGGGAGTATTTCCTCAGACTCGGCATGGTTGAGAGGTGCAGTAATTTAACAGGAATGGGAGTTGAAGGCCTGGTCATTGGATCCCTTTATTGCTCATTCTTTCATGGGATGTGGGTGTTGCAGCCAAGGCCAGTGTTCATTGTGTTAGAACTGAAAGGCTTCCTCACCCATTTCAGAGTGCAGTTAAGAATCAACCACATTACTGTGATCTGTAATTGCATGTAGGCCAGCAGATTTCCATTCCGAAAGGACGCCAGTGAACTAAATGTTATTATTTATTTTTAATGGCAACTTAGAGTTCAGCAGTCACTATCACTTTCCTGCATTTTTTCAAATATTCATTCACAGGATGTTGGCTCACTGGCTATGCCAGCATTTATTACCCATAGGGCAGTTAAGTGTCAACCACATCACTGTGGGTCTGGAGTCCCATGCAGACCAGATCTGGTAAGGATGGCAGATTTCCTGGCTTAAAGGACATTAGTGAATCCAATGGGATTTTCCTGACAACAGATTCTTTGTCATCACTAGACTCTTAATTCCTGATTTTTCTTTAGATCAAGTGCATCGGCTATGGTAGGATTTGAACCCCAGTTGCCTGAGGTTCTGGATTAACAGTCTAGTAAAAATACCACTAGGCCATTGCCTCCCCATTCCAGATGACTTAGCTGAATTTAAATTCCACCAGTTGTCATCATGGGATTTGAAGTCATTTGCACAAAGAATTATCTTGAAGAAGGATCACTGGACTCAAAACATTAACTCTGCTTTCTCTCTGCAGCTGCTGCCAGATCTGCTGAGTTTCTCCAGCAATTTCTGTTTGTGTTTCTTCCCCAGAGAATGCTGGAGAAATGCAACAGGTCTGGCAGCATCTGTGGAGAGAGAAGCAGAGTTAATGTTTCAAGTCTGGTGTAACATTTCTCCGGAAATACTCTTTTAAGACACTCCTCAAAACCTTTTCGTTGGCTGAGCAGTGACCTTATAAAGGTTTATAAAATCATGAGAGGCATGGATAGAATACATAGAGAAAGTCTCTTCCCTGGCGTGGACGAGTCCAGAACTAGAGGGCATAGGTTTAGGGTGAGAGGGGAAAGATATAAAAGAGACCTAAGGGACAACTTTTTCATGCAGAGGGTGGGACGTGTATGGAATGAGCTGCCAGAGGGAGTGGTGGAGGCTGGTACAATTGTAACTTTTAAAAAGCATCTGGATGGGTATATGAATAGGAAAGGTTTGGAGGGATATGGGCCAGGTGCTGGCAGGTGTGACTAGTTTGGGTTGGGATATCTGGTCGGCATGGACAGGTTGGACCGAAGGGTCTGTTTCCATGCTGTACATCTCTATGACTATATGACTCTAAGACTGCACTTTGGCTTTCTCCTGTAATGTCACTTTCTGTAGCATGGTGTTATAAATTACTTCACAGTACCAAGTATCTTCAGCCATTGTGTATTCCAGATCATAACATGGCTTCATAAAAAAAAAAATTCCCTGTCACCACAATCTGTGATCCTTGCTTAGGGTCAAATCCTCATTGATGGATGAAGATAAGGGATTCTTTTATTCTCAAAGAATAATGAAATACAGAAGAGACCTTTTGGCCCATTATTCCATTTCACTCACTCCCTCACTATTATAAATCTACTAAATATACATTGGTCCCACTTTCTGCATGAGGCCGTCAATGTTATTCCTAGGATGATGACATCAGCTTGTACGAGGGGGCATAACTACAAATTGAGGGGTGATAGGTTTAAGACAGATGTCAGAGGCAGGTTCTTTATTCAGGGAGTGGTAAGGGTGTGGAATGCCCTACCTGCTAATGTAGTCAACTCAGCCACATTAGGGATATTTAAACAATCCTAGGATAAGCACATGGATGATGATGGGATAGTGTAGGGGAACGAGCTGAGAATAGCTCATGGGTCAGCGCAACATCGAGGGTAGAAGGGCCTGTTCTGCGCTTATTATTCTATGTTCTATGTCCTATGTTATGATATTTCATGTACTCATTCAAGTACTTTTCAAAGGTTATGAGATTCCCTACCTCAATGGGGAGGTGAGGGTGGTATTATCACTGTACTATTATTCCAGAGACCCAGGCAATATTCTGGGGACTGGGTTCAAATGGCAGATGGTGGGATTTGAATGCAAGAAAATGGAAAAATCTGGAATTAAGAGTCTAATGATGACCATGAATCCATTGCTGCTTGTCAGGGGGAAAACCCCATCTGTTTCACTATATGCCCAATAGGGATGGAAATCTGCCATCCTTACCTGGTCAGGCCTACATGTGACTTCAGACCCCTCTTCAAGGTAGCTGACTCTTAACTGCCCTCCGGGCAATTAGGAATGGGTAATAAATGTTGGCCCAGCCATCGACGCCTCATCCCATGAATGAATTTAATAAAAACTACCCCTCCAGGCAATGCCTTCCAGATGCTCACTATTCTACATCGCCTTCTTTCTATGTCATAGAGAGGAATGCATTAAAATCTCCATGTTGTTGCTTGACAGACCAAATTTGGATGCTAAAAAAAATGCAAACTGGTAGCACCGTTGTTAGTGTGACTACACAAGTAAACCTGAAGTCTAGGATAATGGTTTGAGAGCATGGAGATAAATCCCAATGTGATAACTGATTGGATGCAAATCCAGATATTTTCTCAATGAACCTGATCAAAGATTCTATTACACATCACTACTTGAAGCGAGTAGGACTTGAACTCAAGCCTCCTGGCTTGGAGGAATGAACACTCCCACTGAATGGTGAATCTAATCTAACTGGAAGGTAGAATGGATCGATTCTTAATTACCAAAAGTGTAGAACATGATGAGGATATGCAAGAATACAGAATAAAAGCAAAATAGAGGCCTACAAGGGGCAAAGCCACTTTAGATTTAGTACTGGGTAACAAGCCTGTCCAGGTGTTAGATTTGGAAGTAGGTGAGCACTTTGGAGACAGCGATCACAATTCTGTCAGGTTTACTTTAGTGATGGAAAGGGATAGGTGTACTCCACCGAGCAAGAATTACAGCTGGGGGAAGCGAAGTTACAATGCAATTAGGAAAGATTTAGGAAGCAGAGAATAGGGAAGGAAACTGCAGGGGATGAGCACATTAAAAATGTGGAGCTTATTCAAGGAAAACCTCCTGTGTGTCCTAGATAAGTATGTACCTGTCAGGCAGGGAGAAAGATATAGAACGCGTGAGCTGTGGTTTACTAAGGAAGTGGAATCCCTGGTCAAGAAGAAGAAGAAGGCTTACGTTAGGACAAAATGTGAAAACTCAGTTAGGGCGCTTGAGGGTTACAAGGAAGTCAGGAAAGACCTAAAAAGAGAGCTCAGAAGAGCCAGGAGGAGACATGAGAAGGTTTTGGCGGATAGGATCAGGGTTAACCCTAAGGCTTTCCATAGGTATGTCAGGAATAAAAGAATGATGAGAGTTAAATTAGGGCCAATCAAGGATAATAGTGGGAAGTTGTGTGTGGAGTCAGAGGAGATAGGGGAAGCACTAAATAAATATTTTTCGACAGTGTTCACTATAGAAAATGAAAATGCTGGCAATGAAGACACAGAGATACTTGCATCTAGACTAGAAGAGATTGAGGTTCACAAGGAAGAGGTATTAGAAATACTGCAGAGTGTGGAAATACACAAGTCCCCTGGGCCGGATGGGATCTATCCTAGGATCCTCTGGGAAGCAAGGGAAGAGATTGCCGAGCCTTTGGCATTGATCTTCAAATCATCATTGTCTACAGGAATTGTGCCTGAGGACTGGAGGATAGCAAATGTGGTTCCCTTGTTCAAAAAGGGTAGTAGAGATAACACTGGTAATTACAGACCAGTGAGTCTCACTTCAGTTGTTGGTAAAGTGTTGGAAAAGGTTATAAGAGATAGGATTTATAATCATCTAGAAAGGAATAATCTGACCAGGGACAGTCAGCACGATTTTGTGAAAGGTAGGTCGTGCCTAACGAATCTTATTGACTTTTTTAACAAAGTGACCAAACAGGTAGATGAGAGTAAACCGGTTGATGTGGTGCAAATGGATTTCAGCAAGGCATTCGATAAGGTTCCCCACAGTAGGCTATTATACAAAATGAGGAGGAATGGGATTGTGGGAGACATAGCAGTTTGGATCAGTAATTGGTTTGCTGAAAGAAAACAGAGGGTTGTAGTTGATGGAACATCTTCATCTTGGTGTCCAGTTACTAGCAGCGTACCGCAAGGGTCGGTGTTGGGTCCACTGCTGTTCGTCATTTTTATAAATGACCTGGATGAGGGCTTAGAAGGGTGGGTTAGTAAATTTGTGGACGACACTAAGGTCGGTGGAGTTAAAGGATGTAGTAGGTTGCAGAGAGACATAGATGGTTTGCAGAGCTGGACTGAGAGGTGGCAAATGGAGTTTAATGTGGACAAGTGTGAGGTGATACACTTTGGATGGAGTAATCAGAATGCAAAGTATTGGGCTAATGGTAGGATTCTTGAGAGTGCAGATGAGCAGAGAGATCTTGGTGTCCATGTACGCAGATCCCTGAAAGTTGCCACCCAGATTGACAGGGTTGTTAAGAAGGCATACAGTGTTTTAGCCTTTATTAATAAAGTGATTGAGTTCTGGAACCAGGAGATTATGCTGCAGCTGTACAAAGCTCTGGTACGGCCACACTTGGAGTATTGTGTACAGTTCTGGTCACCGCATTATAAGAAGGATGTGGAAGCTTTGGAGAGGGTGCAGAGGAGATTTATAGGATGTTGCCTGGTATGGAAGGAATGTCTTATGAGGAAAGGCTGAAGGCCTTGAGGCTGTTCTCATTAGTGAGAAGAAGGTTGAGAGATGACTTAATAGAGACATACAAGATAATCAGAGGGTTAGATAGGGTGGACAGGGAAAGCCTTTTTCCAAGTATGGGGTCGGCAAACACGAGGGGACACAACTTTAAAGTGAGAGGGGATAGGTATAAGACAGATGTTCGAGGTAGTTTCTTTACTCAGAGAGTAGTAAGGGTATGGAATGCTTTGCCAGCATCGGTAGTGGATTCGCCAAATTTAAGTGTATTTAAGTCGTCATTGGACAGGCAAATGGACGTTTATGGAATAGTGTAGATGGGATGGGCTTCAGATTAGTATGACAGGGCGGCGCAACACCAAGGGCCGAAGGGCCTGTACTGCGCTGTAATGTTCTATGTTCTATACTGTAGATGCTGCAAATCAGAAACAAACTCAAGGAATGCTATGGAAACTCAGAAGATCTGGCAGCATCAATGTAGAGAAATAGAGTTAACATTTCGCGTCTGATATGATTCTTAGGAACTGCGGTTATTGCATCCTAATTTATTCAGTATCCTAAACGCATTACGTTATCAAAAGTATTTTGGAATCCAAGTATGTTACATCTGCTGGTTTCCCCCCTATCTAAAGATGGATAGAGACAAGCTTTTTCCCAGGGTGAAGGATTCAATAACAAGAAGTCATGCTTTCAAGGTGAGAGGTGGAAAGTTTAAGGGGAATACACGCGGCAAGTACGTCACACAGAGGGTGGTGGGCGTTTGGAACGCGTTGCCAGCAGAGGCGGTAGAAGCAGGCACGGTAGATTCATTTAAGATGCGTCTGGACAAATGCATGAGTAGGTGGGGAGCAGAGGGATACAGATGCTTAGGAATTGACCAACAGGTTAGACAGTACATTTGAATCGGCTCAGACTTGAAGGGCCAAAAGGGCCTGTTCCTGGGCTGTAAATTTTCTTTGTTCTTTGTTCTATCCTGTTTGTCATCTCCTCAAAGAACTGCATGATTATTAAACATGAATTGCTTTTCATGAAGCCATATTGACTCTGCTTGATTGTATTACAGTTTCTGAATGTTCTGCTATTAAGTCCTTTACAGTAAGCTCTAACATGTTTCCAAGACCAGATTTCAAGCTATTGTTGGCTTATTGTTACTCGCCATTATCTCCTTCCATTTTTGCATAAAAGTATTACCTTGGCAGTTTTCCAATTCTTTGGAACAATTCCAGATTCTAAGGAATCTTGGAAGATTGCGACAGTACATTCACTATTTCCATCTCCATTCCCTTCAATATTCTTGGGTGAAATACATCATGTCAGCTGATCAGCTTTTAGACACATTCCTGATGAAGGGCTTATGCCCAAAGCGTTGATTCTCCTGCTCCTCGGATGCTGCCGGACTGGCTGTGCTTTTTCAGTGTCACACTTTTCGACTCTGATCTCCATCATCTGTAGTCCTCACTTTCTTTTAGACACTTCAGTTTACCGAGTACATTTTCTACAGTGAGACTTATTGTATTTGTGGCATCTCTTTCTCCCACTTCTCTCCCATCCAAGAATCTACTCCTACATGTGTCATCTTCTGTACGTGGACGGCGTTAGGAGGACTGTTGTTCTGATCTAATTTATTCCTACGATCTGCAAAGCAGGACTTTATATTTCTTTGTTTTTCTGTTTTTTTCCTCCTAAGAACTTGGACTGAAGAATCTCTATCTAGATACCTAAGACGGTGCCCTAAGGGATGACTTGTAAACTTTTCACTGTATTCATTTAAGTACATGTGACAACAAAGCTCATTCAACTCATATGGATTCTGCATACATTGATCCATGATTTTTTCTTCCTGTTAGACCTATTCTGTCTCACTCTGCCAAAGCCACCCTACTGCCCTGTCCTTCCAGCCAGTTTGTGTCAGTCGTCATTCATTATGTCACTCAGCCGCTTATCTCATTGCAAGTCGGCTTCTTGGCCAATGCCTCTTATCCTTTCCCATTCACCTCTCACTCTGAAGACGATTTCTCGCAGTAAACCTAACAACGCTCCTGTTTCCCCCTCTAAATTCGCACTTTGGAACAAATTTCCAGAGTTATAAAGAAAGGTTGGATAGGCTGGGACCTTTTTCACAGGAGGTTGAGAGGTGACCTTATAAAAATTTATAAAACCATATTGAGAATAGACAGGGTTAATGATAGTTGTCTTTTCCCTAGGATGGGGGATTTCAAGATGAGGGGGTGCATTTTTATGGTGAGTGGAGAGAGATTTTAAAAAGACAGAAGGGTCAAGTTTTTAACACAGAGGATGATTCATGTGTGAAATAAACTTCCTGAGGAAGTGGTGGATGTGGGTACAATGTTTTAAAGACATTTGGATATGTACATGAATAGGAAAAGTTTGGAAAGATATGGGCCAGGAGCAGGCAGGTGGGACTAGTTTAGTTTGAGGGTATGGTCGGCATGGACTGGTTGGACCGAAGGGTCTGTTGCCGTGCTGTGGGACTCTATGACTCTATGTGCACTTTGGCCTTTGTCCCTCTCAGCTGACGTCTCCACTCACACTGATAGTGGTCCTTACTTGGAAATAAAAAGGTTGATTGGGTGACATGGGACAGAGGGATTACCTGTGTGTAGATAGGATCTTGCTGTGACTGAGGAATCCCAAGCAGCTTCTCATGGGTGATGGAAAGCTTTTTGGCTGCTTATCTGGTTATACTGCAAACTGTAATAAATCAGAGACAATCAATCCCTTTATCAGCTCTCTGTTACCTCATTGAATCTTACTCAATCCTTAATCAGAAAACAAGGAAAGACACCAAAACACCAGGCATGTCAGCTTTAATCCTGATCGAGACAGATTGATGAGCCTCAGTCTCATCCCTGGGGACAAGGCTGATGAACTCAATGTACATGGCTGCTCTCGCTCCATCTTGCTTCTAGACATGAGAAAATATGCATAAAATACATGTCCACCTGCTAAGTTGTTTGGCTAGTGCTATCGATGCTTTGGGCGGATGACTCCACTTTAACCAGACATGTGATCTGTGAATGTGTCAGGGCAGTAGATGGTCTGGTGGTATTGTCACAAGGTTATCAATCCAGATGCCCAAGTAATGATCATGGGATTGATTACAACATTTAAAAGGCATCTGGGTAGGAAGGATTTGGAGGGATATGGGTCTAGATTAGAGTGGTGCTGGAAAAGCACAGCAGTTCAGGCAGCATCCGAGGAGAAGGAAAATCGACGTTTCGGGCAAAAGCCCTTCATCAGGAATACAGGATGCCTGTCTTGAAGAAGTTTTCGTCCTCTCTCTACACTCTTGTAAGGATGCCTGCCTTGAAGAAGTTTTCCTCCTCTCTCGACAGCCCTGTATTCCCGATTAAGGGCTTTTGCCCGAAATGTCGATTTTCCTGCTCCTTAGATGTTGCCTGAATTGCTGTGCTTTTCCAGCACCACCCTAATCTAGAATCTGGTTTCCAGCATCTTCAGTCCTTGTCTTTACCTTAGAGGGATATGAGCCAAATGCAGGCAAATTGAGTCATAGAGGTGTAGAGATGTACAGCACAGAAACAACCCTTCAGTGCAACTTGTCCACGCTGACCAGATATTCTAAATTAATCCAGTCCCATTTGCCAGCACTTGGCCCATATCCCTCTAAACCCTTCCTATTCATATACCCATCCATTTGCCTTTTAAGTACTGTATTGTAATTGTACCAGCTTCCACCACTTCCTCTGGCAGCTCATTCCATGCATGCACCATCCTCTGCATGTAAATTGCTTCTTAGGTCCTTTTTAAATCTTTCCTCTCTCACCTTAAACATATGCCCTTTAGTTTTTGACTCCCCTACCTCAAGACAAAGACCTTGTCTGTTTACCCAATCCATGCCCCTCATGATTTTGTAAACCTCTATAAGGTCACCCCTCAGCCTCTAACACTGCAGAACAAATAGGCCTGGTCTATCCAGCCTCTCCCTGTCGCTCAAATTCTCCAACCCTAGCAAGATCTTTGTAAATCATTTCTGAACTCTTTCAAGTTTCACAACATCCTTCTGATAGAGAGGAGACCAGAATTGCTGTTATAGAAGTGTATATTGTCATCACTTGGAATTTGGATTTTAAATTAAATGTGTGATTTCAGTCCTGTCAAGGTAATTTTTAAAAAATGTCAGGAAGTAATATGGAATAGTGAATTAAAGACATGATTTCTAAGAAGGTATGTGATGTACATTGTACCTAGCAGCATTCCTGTGGAGTTAATTGATGAAATGTTTACAAAGTCAAACTTTTATGACATACAAATGAAACAGACTGGTTGCCACTAAAAGTTTGAATTCAATTCAGAAGAAGAGTTTCATATCAGCCAGGGCTGGTTAATTTGTGAAGTCTCCACTTTGTGAGTGTTCGTGTGGAAATTTTCAAACTGTCAGAATTAAAAATCAGGGAGACTGTCAGAAGTGGAAAGGGGTCTCTCGGCGGTCAGAACTGCAAGTAAGTCTCTAGGGCATCAAGACAGGTTAGGATCATTCAGTGAAAAATTAAAGAGTTACAAACACAAAATGCTGGAGAAACTCAGTAAGTCTGGCATCTATGGAGAGAAATAGAGCTAGCATTTCAAGTCATAGGGTCATAGAGATGTACAGCATGGAAACAGACCCTTCCGTCCAACCCGGTAAAGACAATGACTGCAGATGCTGGAAACCAGAGTCTAGATTAGAGTGGTGTTGGAAAAGCACAGCAGTTCAGGCAGCATCCGAGGAGCAGTAAAATCGTCTTCCATCCAACCCGTCCATGCCGACCAGATATCCCAACCCAATCTAGTCCCACCTGCCAGCACCCGGCCCATATCCCTCCAAACCCTTCCTATTCATACCCATCCAAATGCCTCTTAAATGTTGCAATTGTACCAGCCTCCACCACTTTCTCTGGCAGCTCATTCCATATCCATGCCACCCGCTGTGTGAAAAAGTTGCCCCTAAGGTCTCTTTTATATCTTTCTCCTCTCACCCTAAACTATTGCACTCTAGTTCTGGACTCCCCGACACCAGGGAAAAGACTTTGCCTATTTACCCTATCCATACCCCGACATCTGGTCAGCATGAATGAGTTGGACAGCGGGGTCTCTTTCCATCTTTATGATTCTATGACTGTAAGTCTCGGGTTTGAATCCTGCTGTGGCAGATGGTGGCATTTGAGTTCAATAAAAACCTGGAATTGTATCTAATTATGACCATGAAACCATCATCAAGAAAACTCATCTGGTTCACTCTGTCATACTACCATCCTTACCTGTGCTGGGCCTATATGTGACACCAGACCCATAAGAAATGTGATTAATTCTTTGCTGCCCCTTTGGAAATTTATGGAAGGGGGAATAAATGCTGGCTTAGCCAGTGATACCCACATTCTGTGAATCAATTTTGAAAATAATACTTGTAGGGGAAATGAAAGAAGAAAGGAAGTTGTGTATAAAAAAGATTTGCAATTACATGGTAACTTTCACCAGAATTCTCAAATACTTTACAGCTGACGGAGTACCCTTATGGACTTACTCTTGTAATGTTGGAAACAAGGCAACCATTTTGTACACAGTCAACAACCCCCAATAGCACAATGAGATAGCGACCAGACAATCTGTATGTTGTGATGTTGATTAGGGGGTAAATATTATTCGTGGCATCAACATTAACTGCCCTACTCTTCTTCAACAGAGTAAGATAGGGTCTTTTAGATTAATCTGAGGAGATGGGCAGAGCCTCAGTTTAACACCTCCGTTGAAAGATACTGCTTCCAATAGTGCAGTACACCCTTAGTACAGCATTAAGAGCGTCAGCCTTGACATTTGCGCTCAAAGGTTGTTTTTGTCTGAATGGTGTTGAGTTTCTTGGTGTTGTTGGAGCTATTGCCATCCATCCAAGTCCAGACCATGCTGCTTTCAACATGGACCACTTCTGTATCTGACAAGTTGCAAGGAGTGAAGATTGAGCTATCAGCGATGAAAATCCACACAGATGTGGACGGTTGACCAAGGGGCCCCAGTGATTCCTGCAGTGATGCTCTGGAGCTAAGATGTTGACCTCCAGTAGCCACAACCACCAGCCTGGGCTGATGAGTAGCCAGTAAGAGTTTTGCCACACAGTACAAGGCAATAACCACTTTGAACAAGCAATAACCCAACAATTTCCCCTTGCTATTTAATGGCATTATTATAGATGAATCATTCACAATTAATATCCTCGGTATTGCCATTGACAAGCAATTGAACTAGATTATCCATCTTGTGGCTACAATAGCAGGTCAGAAGTTAGGAGTTCTGTGGTGAGTAACTCACCTCCTGACTCCAATTCATCCCATTGACAAGGCACAAGTCAGGAGTATGATGGTGTATTCCCCAGCTACATGAATGAGTACAGTTCCAACAGCACACAAGAAGCTTGGCAGCATCCAAGAAAAGCCATCTTTATTGGTACATCCACCATCTTCAACAATTACTTTACTATTCCCATTTACAAGGTGTACTGTAACAATTCTCCTGATATAAGACTGTCCAAACCCATAACTTCTACCATCCACAACACCAATGCATGGGAACACCTGCAAGTTCCTGTCCAAGCGGCCATCTTGACATGGAAAGACATCATCATTCCTTCACTGAGTCAAAATCCTGAAATTCTGTCCCTAACAGCACAGTGGATGTACTTACACAATATGGATGATAATTGTTGAACTGTCACTTTCTCAAGGTCAGTTAAGGATTGGTAATAAAGTTTGGCCCAGCCAACAATGACACATTGCTTAAATGAAATAATTGACAAAGCCATGCATTTTTGATCTCTGCAACTCTAAACAATGGAAAGATATTCCTCTAATTCCCATTGATTCCAATTTTGCTTGGGCTCCTTGAGGCCACAATCAGTAAAATGTTGCCTTACTGTCAATAGAAGCCACTCTCACCTCATGATTATGAACAGCATTGTACAGCAAATAGGGCAAATCCTACAGCACGGGGGTCAAAAGAAATTACCGGCCTGAGGTTTAATGTAGTTATCTTATAGTCATCGAGTCATAGAGATGTACAGCACGGAAATAGACCCTTCGGTCCAATTCGTCCATGCTGACCAGATATCCTAAAATAATCTAGTCCCATTTGCCAGCACCTGGCCCATATCCTTCTAAATCCTTTCCATTCATATCCCCATCCAGATGCCAATTAAATGTTGTAATTGAACCAACCTCCACCAATTCCTCTGGCAGCTCATTCCATACATGGACCACCCTCTGCATGAAAAAGTTGCTCCTTAGGTCTCTTTTAAATCTTTCTCCTCTCACTTTTAACCTACATCCTCTCTCTCTTATTTTGTTTAATGTATATATTTATGTATGTACGTATGTGTCTGTGCGTTCTTGTGTGTGTGTGTCTGCTTTCTGTGTCTGTGTGTGTATGTGTGTGTCTGTGTATGTCTATCTGCCTCTGTGTCTGTGTGTGTCTGTGTATGTGTGTGTGTGCGTGCATGTCTGTGTGTGTGTGCGCGCGTGTATGTATGTGAGTGTGTCTGTGAGTGTGTCTGTGTGTGTGTATGTGTATGTGTATGTGTATGAGTGTGCGTGCCTGTGTGTGTGCCAGTGTGTGTGTGTATGTCTCTGTGTGTGTGTCTGTGTGTATGTCTGTGTGTATGTGTGTGTGTGTGTGTCTGTGTGTCTGTGTGTGTGTATATATATGTGTGAATCTAACACTCACAAATGGTTCTGATGAGCCTTAAGTTGACCTGCAATCAATGTTCCAAAACTTCAAAAGTCTTTGTCCACAAAACAATGCCAATGGGAATAAGGTGAAGGCATTTCAATCCGGAAGCATTGTCTGAAAGTGGGTCAGATTCAACAGTTACCTTCAAATGGTGAATTGGCTGTTTACTTGAAAAGGAGGGATTTGCTTGATATGTAGAAATGATGGAGCACACAATTAATTGGTGCACTCATTCAAAGAGCTAGCAAAATGGGCTAAATGACCTCCTCCGTCCTGTCACATCCGATGGAATTATTGAGTTTGGATCAACCATGATTGAATAGAAATGTTGAACAGATTGAAGGGCTGAATAGCCTCATTGTATTTCTACATCCTGCAGCAGCCCTTCATAAGGCATTTTATTTGCAGCAATTTATATATTTTCTTAAGAGGCAACAAGTTGTTAAATGACTATAGTTAGTGGTTCATGTTAGAAGTGATGAATTAAATTCTATGATTGCAATACTCTCTGTGTACAGCATCCTTTCCACACAGGGATCACTTCCCTTCCGAAGTGCTGCAATGAATATTTATTACGCTATCCTCTGTTCTCACCCTGATCGGCGCAAAACTTGCATCTATCATTTTAATTAGAGAAAAATATATGCACGACTGAAGCAGGCAAATGACACACAAGGAGCTGTTATCGAGCAGGTTTGCATCTGTGTCAGGGAACTGCAATGCAATTCTTGAGAGATTCAGCTTGAAACTAAAGTTGTGCAGTGTGTCATTCTGCAGTTGCTTCATCCTCTGGGTCAGAAGGGTTTAGGTTGTACTGTACAACAGGCCTTAATTCAGCACTTCAATTCAGGAGCCAGGGGAGGCTGGCTGCAGTGATTTGTCGAATGCTTTTTGGCAGCTCCTAGTCTTGTGTGACATCTTCCCAGAGCAACAGGACTTGTAAAGGTCAAGGTAGATAAGGCCTGGAACGGGCAGCCTCATTCAGTCTCACAATCGATAAGTCCCTAATCAGTTTTTTTGTGCTGAGCTGAGTCCTGGAAAGGAAAGAATATCTGGGACTTAAATTACAGGTACTCAGGAGCTGCACTTCTTAGGTTTGTGACCTACAAGCTAGAAGGATTTGTCACTGCTCATACTAATTTGCTGCCTACAAGCTATTTTCAACTTTAACCTTTGCGCAGACATCAATGGGCTCTTGCATGACAATTTTCAAGCACTGTTATGATTTGGAAATGCTGGTGTTAGACTGGGGTGTACAAAGTTAAAAATCACACAACACCAGGCTATAGTCCAACAGGTTTAATTGGAAGCACTAGCTTACAGAGCGTTGCTCCTTCATGTGCAACCACCTGATGAAGGAGCAGTGCTCCGAAAGCTAGTGCTTCCAATTAAACCTGTGTGATTTTTAACTTCAAGCCCTGTGACTGAGTACAACTGATTCGATACTTCTTGTTCTAAAGGTTCGGCACAGGCCAGTGGGACAAGTGAGGCCTTTCTGTTTTCAACAAGACTATGAAAATAGGCCAAGGGGCTTCTCAGAGAAGAAATGAAAGAGCTGATCGTTGACTTCAGGAATCAAGGAGGAGGGCAAGGCCCTATCTGTACCAATGGAGCTGAGGTGGATAGGGTTGAGAGCATCAGGTTCCTGGGAGTGACGATAACCAAGGCACAACAATACCTCTCCTTCCTCAGGAGACTAAGGAAATTTAGCATGTCCATAAGGACCCTCACCAACTTTTACACACGCACCATAGAAAGCATTTTATCTGGATGCATCACAGCTTGGTATAGCAAGTGCTCTGCCCAGGACTGTAAGAAACTACAGAGAGTTGGGAACATGGGTTGGAATCCGAACATGGCAAATGGTGAAATTGGAATTCAGTGAACTATAGAATCAAAAGCTAGCCTAATGGTGACCATTATTGATTGTCATTGCTCCTATCTGCTCTAGCTGAGGAAAGGAAATCTGCTGCTCTACCCTGCTTTAGCCCATGTTTCTCCAGACCTGAAGTAATGTGGTTGACTCTTAAATGACTCAACCAGACGTTCATTTCAGGGCCAATTAGGGATGGGCAGCAAATCTGCTCTTGAGAGTGAAACCTACACCCCACAAAAGGATATAAAGAATAAGTGACATTTATATATTACCTTTAAGATGATGAAACATTCCAAGTTTCCTATTAGGAGCATTTTAAAGTAAAACATGACATCAAACCACATTGAGAAATATTAGCTCAGATGATGTTAAGCTTGTTCAAAGGGATAGGTTTGAAGGTCTGTTTTTGTTCTGCCACACCCAGTCATGAATGGCGATGGACAATTAAAAAGCTCATTGGAGGAAGAGGCACCACAAATACCCACATCCTCAGTGATGGAGGAAGTCTATATATCATTGCAAAAGTTCAGACTGAAGAACTTGCAACAACCTCCAACCAGAAGTTCCAAGTGAATGATCCACCTTGATCTCCTCAAGGGCTTCCCATCATCTCAGAAGACAGTCTTCAGCTAATTCGATTCACTCCACATGTTATCAAGAAACAGTTGGAGACACTGGATACTGCAAAGGCTATGGGCCCTGACAACATTCTGGCAATAGTACTGAAGACTCGCACTCCAAAACCTGCAGATCCCCTAGCCAAGCTCTGCCAGTACAGCTACATCATTGGCATCTATCCAACAACGTGGAAAATTGCGCAGGCATGTCCTGTACACAAAAAATAAGACAAATCCACCCCGGACAATTACCACTTCACCAGTCTACTCACGGTTGCAGTAAAGTGATGGAAGGTGTCACAGACAGTACTATCAAGCAGTACCTGCTCAGCAATAACCTGCTCAGTGACAGCCAGTTTGGGTTCTGCCAGGGTCACTCAGCTCCTGACCTCATTACAGCCTTGGTTCAAACATGGACAAAAGTGCTGAATTCCAGAGGGGAGGGGAGAGTGACAGGCCATGACATCAACAGTGCATTTGACTGAGTATGGCATCAAGGAGCACTGGACAAACTGAAATCAATGGGAATCGGGGGCAATAGCTCCACTGGTTGGAGTCAGACCTAGTGCAGAAGAAAACAGTTGTGGTTTTTGGAGGTCAATCATCTCAGCTCCAGGACATCTGTTCAGGAGTTGCTCAGGGTCGTGTCCTTGTCCCAACCATCTTCAGTTGCTTCATCAATGACCTTCATGAGAAGGTCAGAAGTGGGGATGTTCACCGATGATTACACAATGTTCGGCACCTTTCGTGACTCCTCAGATACTGAAGCAGTCCATGTTCAAATGCAGTAAGTTCTGTACAACATCCAGGCTTGGACTGACAAGTAGCAAGTAACATTCATGCCACACAAAAGCCAGGCAATGACTATCTCTAACAAATTAAACTATTGCCCCTTGTCATTCGATTGCATTGCCATCAGAGATTCCACACAATCAATATCCTGGATGTCACCACTGATCAGAAACTGAACTGGACCAGCAAAATAAATGCAGTGCCTACTCAAGCAGGTCCAAGGCTCGGAATATTCCAGCAAATAATTCACTTCCTGTCTCTCCACTGCCTCTCCACCATCTAAAAGGCACAAGTCAAGTGTGTGATGGAATATCTTGCACTTTCCTGGATGGGTGCAGCTCCAACAACGCTCAAGATGCTGTCCCCATCCAGGACAAAGCAGCCCACTTGATTGGCACCACATCCATTGGGATAACTCAGTGGGAACTGATATCCTAGCACCAAGTCACCCTTTATTTACACGGGTATAGTACTAGACACCAGTCTGGCTTCCTCAGTGCCAGCTCTCAGAGTGATCGGAACCCCTGATCCCCCTGTTCTTATCTGTCAGCCAGAGCTCCCTATTTGTACTAGATTAATAGCCCCAACCAGGAGGCCATTTTATGAGGTCCACCTGACTGACCTTAATATAATCGCCACATTCTCTCCCTCCACCGATGCTCAGTAGCATCAGTATGTTCCATCGACAAGATGCACTGCAACAATTCACAAAGGCGCCTTCAGCAGCACCTTCCAAACCCATTGCCACTACCATCTAGAAGGACAAGGGCAGTAGATACATGAGCACACTGTTAACTGCAAGATCCTTCCCCCCACAAGCCACTCGCCATCCTGACTTGTAAATATATCTCAGTTCCTTCAGTGTTGTTGGGTCAAAATCCTGGGCCCCTCCTAAGGGTATTGTGGGTCTACCTACAGCATGGTGGCTCAGTGGTTAGCACTGCAGCCTCACAGCACCAGGGACAAGGTTTGATTCCAGCCTCGAGCAACTGTCTGTGTGGAGTTTGCACATTCTCCCCGTGTCTGCGTGCGTTTCCTCCGAGTGCTCCAGTTTCCTCCCATAATCCAAAGATGTGCAGGTCAGGTGGATTGGCCATGCTAAATTGTCCGTAGTGTTAGGTGCATTAGTCAGGGGAAACATAGAGAAACAAGAGATGGGTCAGAGTGGGTTACTCTTCGGAGGGTCAGTGTGGACTTGCTGGGCTGAAGGGCCTGTTTCGACACTGTGAGTATTCTAAGTAACATGGACTGCTTCAGCTGACCATTGCCTTCTCAAAATCACAGAACAGTCACAACTGGATGAGTACAGATGCCTCAGAGGGTTGTGAAGCTGGAGGAGGTTGCAGACAGGGAGAGTGTGAGAACACTGAGGAGTTTGATTACAAGGGATAAGAATCTTAAAATCAAGGTCTTGCTTGATGTCGTTGAGCCAATGTAAGTCAGAGATCAGAAGGGTAACTGGGGATTGAGAATTAGGTGCAAATGGACAGCAGACGTTTGGATGCCCTTAAAAATGAGAGACCACCCATTATTGGAGCGTAGGCATAATGAGAAATGTATTTTGCATGAGCAAGTTGATTGCATGCACCCTTTCATATTTTGCAGTCTGGGTTTGCTTTGATATTATGCCTATCAGTAGCATCAAAAGGGTATGAGAGCAACAAGCCTAGGTTCTGAGCTAGTAATTCTTAGCTGCTTTCAATCCATCTGTTGCATCCCCACCTACATATCCTTCAATGTCTTTCTTCCTCCTGCATCCATCTAATTTCCCCTTGAATAGATGAAAGAAAGAAGACAAAACCAGCCTGATAACAATTTTCATTTACATGAGTCTTTGACCTTTTATCCAAGACCATGCTGTGCAAAGATATAATGGAAGAGGCAAACAAAGTCTCACTCAGAGAGATTAGTTTGAAAGTTGCAGAGAGGCAGTGAGGTTTTGGAAGCTAGTCCCGAAGCTTTGAAAGTCTTGACAGCTGAACACATAGCTGTCAATGTTGGGATAGGCAAGATACTGCATTTGCAGGGGCCCAGTAATTTCTAACAGGGTTGGACAGCAAGCTACAGAGGATACAGAGATAAAGAAAAGTGAGTTCTTAGAATTAACAAAAGATGGAAGCCCTAACATTGAGCAGTGCCTTTATTGTCAGATGCACTCAAATGAGCGCAGTGAAAAGTTTGTAATGTTGCCTTTTGGCACCATCTCAGGTACAGGATACTGATGTCCAGATATTTATAAGTGCATTAAAGAACAAAAGTAGTGTAATTAGAGTAAAACAAAATACTGTAATTACAAAGTGAAAAGTATACAGGTGAGAGTGTGGACAGTTGTAAAAGTCCAGAATGATTTTGAATGACCATCAGTGAATTTGGTCTGAGTCTGTGACCAGTGGTACCAGAGCATAACGTCACTCCACCGCGGGAATCGACCCGTTCACTCCACCCCTCACCACGGGAATCGACTCATTCACTCCCACACCCCACCGCGGGAATCAACCCATTCACTCCACCCCCCTCCCCACCGCGGGATTCGACCCATTCACTCCCCCCTCCTCCCCACCGCGGGAATCGACTCATTCACTCCCCCCTCCTCCCCACCGCGGGAATCGACTCATTCACTCCCCCACCCCACCGCGGGAATCAACCCGTTCACTCCCCCCCCTCCCCACCGCGGGAATCGACCCATTCACTCGCTCCCCCCTCCCCACCGCGGGAATCGACTCATTCACTCCCCCACCCCACCGCGGGAATCAACCCGTTCACTCCCCCCCCTCCCCACCGCGGGAATCGACCCATTCACTCGCTCCCCCCTCCCCACCGCGGGAATCGACCCATTCACTCTCCCCCCCTCACCACGGGAATCGACCCATTCACTCCCCCCCTCCCCACCGCGGGAATCGACCCATTCACTCTCCCTCCCTCCCCACCCGGGAATCGACCATTCACTCCCCCCCCTCCCCACCGTGGGAATCGACCATTCACTCCCCCCCCTCCCCACCGCGGGAATCGACCCATTCACTTGCTCCCCCCTCCCCACCGCGGGAATCGACCCATTCACTCCCCCCCACTCCCCACCGCGGGAATCGACCCATTCACTCTCCCTCCCTCCTCACTGCGGGAATCGACCCATTCACTAACCCCCCCCCCCCCCACCGCGGGAATCGACTCATTAACTCCCCCACCCCACCGCGGGAATCGACCCATTCACTCCCCCCCACACCCCAACGCGGGAATCGACCCATTCGCTCTCTCCCCCTCACCACGGGAATCGACCCATTCACTCCCCTCCACCGCGGGAATCGACCCATTCACTCCCCCACCCCACCAAGGGAATCCACCCATTCGCTCCCCCCCACTCCCCACCGCGGGAATCGACCTGTTCACTCCCCCCCTCACCACGGGAATCGACCCATTCACTCCCCTCCCCCCCACCGCGGGAATCGACCCATTCACTCTCCCTCCCTCCCCACCGCGGGAATCGACCCATTCGCTCTCTCCCCTCACCACGAGAATCGACCCATTCACTCCCCCCCCCACTGCGGGAATCGACCCATTAACTCCCCCATCCCATCGAGGGAATCGACCCATTCACTCCCCCCCACTCCCCACCGAGGGAATCGACCCAGTCACTCCCCCCCACTCCCCACCGCGGGAATCGACCTGTTCACTCCCCCCCTCACCACGGGAATCGACCCATTCACTCCCCTCCCCCCCACCGCGGGAATCGACCCATTCACTCTCCCTCCCTCCCCACCGCGGGAATCGACCCATTCGCTCTCTCCCCTCACCACGAGAATCGACCCATTCACTCCCCCCCCACTGCGGGAATCGACCCATTCACTCCCCCACCCCACCGAGGGAATCGACCCATTCACTCCCCCCCACTCCCCACCGAGGGAATCGACCCATTCACTCCCCACCGCGGGAATCGACCTGTTCACTCCCCCCCTCACCACGGGAATCGACCCATTCACTCCCCTCCCCCCCACCGCGGGAATCGACCCATTCACTCTCCCTCCCTCCCCACCGCGGGAATCGACCCATTCACTCTCCCCCCTCACCGTGGGATTCGACCCATTCACTCCCCCCCCTCACCGCGGGAATCGGTCCGTTCACTCCCCCCATCCCACGGGAATTGACCCGTTCATTCCCCCCTCACCTCGGGAATCGAGCCATTCACTCCCCTCCTCACCACGGGAATTAACCGTTCACACCCCCTCCCTCACCTTGGGAATTGACCCGTTCACTCCCCTCCCTCACCGCGGGAATTGACCCTTTCACTTCCCCCCCTCACCGCGGGAATCCGTCCGTTCACTGCCCCCCTCACCGCGAGATTCGACCCGTTCACTCCCCCCCTCACCGCGGGAATTGACCCATTCACTCCCCCCCTCACCGCGGGAATCGTCCCGTTCACTCCCCCCCCTCACCGCGGGAATCGACCCATTCATTCCCCCCCTCACCACGGGAATCGACCCGTTCACTCCCCCCCTCACCGCGGGAATCGACCTGTTAACCCTGCCTCACCACGGGACATTTTCCTGATGAAAACCTACAGCTGCCTCCCACTCCGTGTAACCATGGAACTGGGAGCTTCGTCAATGGGGTCTGAGGTCAACACTGAGTCTGTCTGTAGCTTCCCATTGGGATGATCCATCTCCTCCATGTCACTCACTCACCACTGAACACTGGTGTCAACAACACTTGGTGAACATTGGGATCCCAGCAGCAGAGTGAGGAGACCATAAGCTGCTTATCACTACCTTCTCTGGGACAATTAGGGATGGATAATTAGATACAATGCACACATCCCAAGAATTTTCATCTTTATTTGAGTAACAAATGATGGACTGCACATTATCAAACTTTCCAACAGTGATGCACTGCTAAAGGTGGATCAGAATTATTTTGAGATATCTTGAAGTTCTGAAAGTCCAATATAAATATTAATTCTTTGTATAAAATGTGAATCCTCACACAAAATCAGATGATATCCACCTTTCTGCTTTCCTACCAAAGTTGCAAATATAACAGGGGACTATTCAATACACTCAGCTGCGACAGAGAAATGCCAGATCGGTTTAATATCTCATTATTTTTCACACAGTAGTAGATCATTAGTGATAACTATTTAAAGATACTTAATGACCTTGAGTTTGGAAAATTCATTTAAATGGAGACTGATAATCTGGAATTGTTAAGAGATATGTATGAGATAAGATATGCAATTTGTGAGGGCGAGCTGGGTTTTTTGAGCTAAGTTATTTGGTCAGTTTTTCCTAAAACCAACTCCGGGAATGAAAGCTCAATTGAAGTTAGCATAATAATGAAAAAGAAAATCACTCCTGATAGCAGGATTCACCTCCTGGACTCCACACGAGATGGAAGGTTCACCATTGCAAAATATCTGGAGCAGGGGAATAAAGTTCTTAATTATCTGTGTAGGTTTCTCAATGGGTTTGACAGGGTATATGCTGAGACGGTGTTTCCTGTCATGGGAGAGTCTGGGACCAGAAGGCATTGTCTCAGCGTAATGGGGCATCAATTTAAAACTGAGGTAACGTGGAATTTCTTCTCTGAAAGGGTGGTGAGACTTTGGAACTCTTTGCCACAGACAGCTGCAAGGACAAAGTCCATAGAATTCCTGTGGAAACTGGCCATTCAGCCCAATAAGTCCACACTGACTGACTGAAGAGCATCCCACCCAGACCAATCCCTCTGCCCTATGCCTGCAACCTGGCACTTCCCATCACTAACACACCTCACCTACACATCCTTGGACACTCTGGGGGCAATTTAGCTGGGCCAATCCACCTAACCTGTCCCGTATTGGACTGTGGGAGGAAACTGGAGCAGCCCGAGGAAACTCATGCAGACACGGGGGAATATGCAAACTCCACACAGACAGTCACCTGAGGGTGGAATCGAGCCCAGGTCCCTGGCGCTGTGAGGCAGCAATGCTAACCACTGAGCCACTTTGCCACCCTTTGCATATTTAAGGCTGAGTAGGTCAAGAAATGAAGTATGAGGAAAAGGAGGGAAAGTGGATGTCAGGCAGATCACATCAGCCAAGATCCTACTGAATGGTGGAGCAGGCATGAGGGACTGAATGGCCTCCTCCTGTTTCTACTTCTTACGCTCTTATTTAACTGGCTCAAATGGCCCTTGGGTAGGAATTTGGATTAGTGGTGCTGGAAGAGCACAGCAGTTCAGGCAGCATCCGAGGAGCAGCAAAAGCCCTTCATCAGGAATAAAGGCAGAGAGCCTGAAGTACCATCCACTACTTTCCCACTATCATCGACCTCATTACCTCCAGAGATTGCCCTCCCCAATGCCTCCAACCTCATAGTCTCCCAACCCCAGATAACCCGTTTCTGCCTCCTTCCCAAAATGCACAAACCTGACTGTCCTGGTAGGCCCATCATAACAGCCTATTCCTGCCCCCACCGATCTCATTTCCTCCTACCTTGACTCCATCTTCTCTCCCCTTGTCCTGGCCCTGCCCACAAACAGCTCGTTCTGCTGTAAAGCAGGTTTCGTTAATGCAAATTCGCTGTAACACAGCTGACGAATTGGGGACACTTTCTATGGTGTGAAATTTTAAAGCATGTATTAGTTACAATGAGATTTCGGCCCCACTAGTTTAAATGGTGGTGCTATTACATGATTTTCTTATAACATGGGGCTGCATGAGAATGGGACTACTGCGTTACAGCAGAACTGGCAGTTAATTCACGGATCCTCTGATACTCTTTGCCATATTAACAATTGCTAGTTCCCAGACCCCAACTGCTTTCTCTTCACCATAAGTCATCCATGTTAGCCTCCTCTCTCTTCACGGATGCTGCCTGACCCATTGTGATTTTCAGCATTTTGATGTTTTCACCACCTTCTGCAACACTGGCACCATTCCATAGCAGAAAGCAAGTAACAGGCACACCATCCTGCCATCTCTCCTCCTGACGGTTTTGTCTGTGTTTCCATTTATCCTCCTCTTGCAGCCCGCACATACTCCTATTGAGCAAGACTGTTTGATGGGCTGTTGTGGTGCAATGGTCGTGACCCTACCTTTGCACCAAGAGGTAGATTTTCAAGTCCCAACTGGTCCAGAGGTGGCTCTCGAATTGTCTGGACAGGTTGATTGAAAGCATCTGAACTCAGCAAATACAAAGGAACTTCGATTATCCGAAGGACACAGGTTGGAAGTATTTTGTTTGGATAATTGAATTCCAGATAATCAAATGCCGGATAACATAGTTTACCGGTCTTGCCAGATAATCCGATATCCGGATAATCAAATGCCGGATAATCGAGGTTCCTCTGTACTTGCAGTAAATCTGATCCTATTGTCCTGCCTCACTATGGAATATTGCTCCAGATTTGACTCATTGCAACCCTTTACCAATTTACACACCTCAAAGAGCTTCCCCTTGGAGCTGGTTTTAGACAATGTAAAAGCAATTTTCATCATTCCTGAAGAAATTCCTCGCATATTGTCCCGTGGGAAGAGCTGACCATGAGACCAACCACAGCTTTCTACTCTGAAAGGACAATTCTTAAAACCTACTTCATTAAACTGCTGAAAAGTGAATACTCATCTTTCTATATAATTGATTGTCTATTTATGAGTGTATGTGCAGTTGTCTTCTATGTCTGTGGTTTTTCCAACTGTCTGGATAAGAAGCTATCATTGAGAAGCTGTTGTGCGTGCACACAAACCCACAGGCTGCGGGACACCAGAGGGTGTGTGAATTGTAAATCTATTGTATTCAGATAAACAAAACATATGACTTGCATGGGAGACAGTGTTATTTGTTAACTCTGTTGGTGAGGGGGATAGGTTATGCTCAGCCATTCAAGACTGAGTGACTCTCGTTCTAACCCAGTGACACACATACCCCATGCACACAAAAAAAAACATTCAGGACAAAAAGCCATTGGATAGTGTGGCCCCAAACGGAGGTGGAAGTAACTTGTGAAATAATAAAATGGGAGAAAGTGAGGACTGCAGATGCTGGAGATCAGAGTCGAAGAGTGTGGTGCTGGAAAAGCACAGCAGGTCAGGCAGCAGCCGAGGAGGAGAGCTGACGTTTTGAGCTTAAGCTCTTCATCAGGAATGTTCATGATCCTCGGATTCTGCCTGACCGGCTGTGCTTTTCCAGCACCACACTTTTTACTGTGAAATATGAAGGTCCAAGAAATCAGATTATAAACACAAAAGGGTACATCAATGTTCTGACTGCATCCCTGAATCTAACTCTCATTGGCTATAAATAGTTTCAGGAGTTACTGACTTTGTGAGGCATGATATAAATGTGACTTCTTTCTTTCTCCGGATGTTAACGGCTTTCTCGGGAGGGAGCCATGACTTCTGTAGTCTGTAGAATTGAAACGATCTTTTTTAGTTTGATCTAACATTCTTTTATGTAAAGCAAAGGGGGAGCGGGGCAATAACATGCAAGGAATGTACAAGAATAAAGAGGAGGCTTTCATTTTTTCATGTGTAACCCTGTCACAGCACAGCGTGACAGCCTCAGTGTGACGACATTGCTTCTTCTGAAGTTTGAACTTTGCTGAACCGCCGATACAGAAACATATGCAAAACAGGCAACATTGCTTCAAATGTGAGTCAGGTAATTTTTTTTTATTGGTTGCACTAGACTTAACCTCCCCCCCCCCCCCCCCACCCCCAACCCACGCATTTCACGATCTCTACTTCAGCAAATATTGACAGTAGGTCCTCATTGATAGCATCTCACCATGTCCTTCATGCATGTCAATGGGAAAATGGGCTATTTCTCTGGATTTAAGAATTGCAAGAATTTTTATTACTGGATTTAAAAGAAAGAAAGTAAAGAATTTTAAAAAAAATTTGATTTGATTTATTATTATCACATGTATCGAGATACCATGAAAAGTATTGCTTTGTAGGCTAACCAGACAAATCATACCTTAGGTCAGAATGCAGAATATAGTGTTACAGCTACAGAGAAGGTGCAGAGAAAGATCAACTTTAATATGTGAGAGGGGCATTCATAAGTCTGATAACAGTGGGGAAGAAACTGCTCCTTAATCTCTTGCTACGTGTTTTCAAAGTTTTGTATCTTCTGCCCAATGGAAGAGGGTAGAGGCAGTATAGTCTGCATGAGAGGGGTCTTTGATTATGTTGGCTGCTTTCCCAAGGCAACGGTTCACAATTCTGTGTAGATTTTTGTGGTATTGAGCAGAGCAGTTGCCGTACCGAGTTGTGATGAACCAGCTAGAATCCTTTCTGTGGTGGATCTAAAACAACTAAGACTCATTGTGGACATTCCAAATTTGCTTAGCCTCCTGAGGAAGTAGAAGCATTGATGTGCTTTCTGGGTGGTAGCATTGGCATGGATGGAATAGGGCAGATCTTTGGTGACATTTACTCCGAGGAACTCGAATTGATGAAATGACATTAGCAGCAGGTGGTGCAATGTTGGAAGTGCAGGAATCAGCATTTGCTGGTGCAGACTTGATTGGCTGGATGGCCTTCTTCCATACTGTAATGATCGTATAATCCTGTGAAGTTCCCATCAGTAGCAATGAGAAAATCGGATATATTGATATCGATTGAGGGACAAATGTTGGCTCGAGCAAATGAATAGGACGTTCCCAATGCTTCTGCAATCTCATATCCTGGCATCACCTAAAGACCTTGATTTTAACCTCTCACTGAGGGCAGATTATAGGATAGATGCCAGAGGTAGTTTCTTTACTCAGAGTAGTAGGGGCGTGGAACACACTACCTAGAACAGTTGTAGACTCGCCAACTTTAACGGTATTTAAATGGTCATTGGATAGGCATATGGACGAGAATGGAATAGTGTAGGTTAAATGGGTTTCAGATTGGTTCCACAGGGCAGTGCAGCATTGAGGGCCAAAGGGCCTGTACTGCGCTGTAATGTTCTATGTTCTAAATTCCATGAGTGACAGCACATCCAAATATGAAGCACTCCCTCAGTACCTCACTGGAGTTTCAGCCTCAGCGTTTGTGATCAACTATAAGACTTGAATCTGCATTCCTCTGATTTTGAGACAAAAAACATATCTACTTAAACCTTCTAGACACTCCGTGCTTGCGTTAAAGTCAATCTGTCTGCTGTACAGAACCTTCATTGTCAGCCATGATTCAGGGAATTCAGTCCGACTGGGCAGAATTAATTGTTTGCTCAAGTTCCATTCTTATAGGCTTGAGTGTACAATCCAGGCCAATTCTATAGTGTAGACAGAGGGAATGCAGCACACCCTGACTAGCCAGTGGAAAATGGGTGAGAATGGAAGCCCCGACAGAAGATAACAGACCCTGATGATAGGGCTTCGCAGTGGAATTTAATTACATTCTGTACCCTGTAATATTGCTCCAAAGAAGCCCAAGGAATGACTCATCTTTCCATGTGGTATTGACTTCAAATCAATTTTGGATTATAACACCTATTCCCATTTGCTCAGGCAGTGCCATTCAGACCTCCTCTGGACCCACATTCATTTCTTTATTGTCGCATTGTCACTTTTGTCATTTAGTCACTCCTTTCATTCTTTGCACCTGTTACGACATGGGATAAGCTCTCCTCATTAATTTAAAACCAACAACACAGAAGAGATTTCAGTAATCTGAAAATTTCTATAGGCTATGAACTAGTTGAAGTAAAAATGAACAACTTTATTTCTTAAAGTATAACAGAGAATAGTTAATTAATAATTGTTTACAATTCCTTACTCTAACCTATCTTTTATGCTCCCTTCTATAATACTAGTCTGATAAAACTCCTAATTAAGATTTACAAAACAATACTTCTTATCTCAAAACCAGGCAGCTTTCAGTTTTCTCTGTATTCCTGTCTTCTTTTCTTTGTGGGGATTCTGCTTCACGGGTTACTGATCGATAAAGTTACGGTTTCAGAGAGCTATTTTTCAGCTATTTTTTATTCGCTGGTGGCTTGGCAGTTCTCCTCTCAACAGTTCGATTTCCCCCGGTCTTACACCCCACAAAGCATCCGGTTGTGTCATTGGCTTTTAAGATTGTCAATGAACTAAATTCAAACTGGATTGGAGTTTGGTATTTTTCGGGGTATAATTTAAACTGACTGGTCTAATTTGAATCTATTTTGTCATTTCCAGGCAACCAGTGAATTAGAATTGTTCGACCAAATGTTACATTATTTTTTTTCCAGAATGCTTGGTTCTGTCAAGTAGTTCTGTTACTTTTAAGTACAGTACACCCACATCTTCATAACACACCAAACCTTCCAATCACCCCTTCCCTGGCTCTGTAACGAGCTTGAATCTCTCAGTCCTCCAAGTTCTAATGCAACGTTCTTGTTCTGCTATCTTCTCTCTTTAGAGAGGCCAAACCTGCTGAGCAACCCCAACCTGGACAGTGCTTGGCTTTTTCCTTTTGAGTCAGAGTTGCTAACAATTTCAGAGTTGGGTGAAGAGGAATTTTCACCTTCTATTTCACTGATAAGATTGTCACCAACTACACCTCTTTAAGACTTGCCTGAAATTGACCCAAAACGAGTGCTCACAATCTTGACTCTTGCCAGCTTTCAAACACCTATGTTGCTGTAGCAACAGAAAGGTTTTGTGTGCATTTTAAGAGTGTTTTTTTCTAAAAGCCTCCTTACAATGTAATACAAGTACAATATTCTTGCCTCAGTGAAAGATGCGGCGATGTGCTTTTTGTTACTCACATGTGGGTACTGCTGGCTATCCAGCAGTTATTGCCCATCCCTAGTGGCCTTTGAGAGGATGATGGTGAGCTGCCTTCTTGAACCGTTGCAGTCCACCTGCTGTTTTTTGACTCACGATGTCATGAGGGATGGAGTTCCAGGAGTTAGACCCAGCAATACTGAAGGAACAGTGATATATTTCCAAGTCAGGATGGTGAGTGACTTGGAGGGGAACTTGTGAGTGGTGGTATTCCCATGTATCTGCTGCCCTTGTTCTTCTAGATAGAAGTGGTCATGGTTTGGAAGGTTCAGTCTAAAGATCTTTGGTGAGTTTCTGGTAGATAGTACACTCTGCTGTACTGAGCATTGGTGGTGGAGGGAGTGGATGCTTGTGGATGTAGTGCTAGTCAAGTGGGCTGCTTTGTCCTGAATGGTGTCAAGCTTCTTGAGTGTTGTTTGAGCTGCACCCATCCAGGCAAGTGGGGAATATTCCATCACACTCCTGACTTGAGCCTTGTAGATGGTGGACAGGCTTTGGAGGTGAGTTACTCACCACAGTATTCCTAGCTTCTGACCTGCTCTTATAGCCATTGTGTTTAGGTGGTGAGTCCAATTGAGTTTTTGATCAATGGTAATTGCAAGGATGTTGATAGTGGAGGGTTTAGTGATGGTAAAACCACTGAGTATAAAGGACGGTGGTCAGATTGCCTCTTAATGGAGATAATCAATGCCCAGTATTTCTGCGGTGCGAATGTTACTTGCCACTTGTGAACCCAAAGCTGGACATTATCTGTTAGATATGTGGCCTTGATGTTAAGGGCTGTCATTCTCACCTCACCTCTGGAATTCAGCTCTTTTGTCCATATTTGAACCAAAGCTGCACTGCAGTCAGGAGCTGAGTAGCCCTGGCGGAACCCAAACTCAGCGTCACTGAGCAGGTTCTTGCTGAGCAGGTGCTACATGATAACAATGTCAATTATAGATCAGTGGAGCTGCTGCTGAGGACCTTTCGATCATAGACATTGAAATCCCTCACCCAGAGTACATTTTGCAGCCTTACTATCCTCTGTGCTTCTTCCAAGTTCTGTAAAATGTGGAGGAGTACTGATTCATCAGCGGAGAGAGGATGGTACATGACAATCAAAGAAAGATTCGTGCCCATGTTTAACCCCAGGCCATGAGACTTTGAATCATTGAGTTATGCAGCACGGAAACAGGCCCTTCAGTCCAACTCGCCTGTGCCGATCAGACATCCCAACCTGACCTAACCCTATTTTCCAGCATTTGGCCCAAATCCCTCTGTATATTTATGATACGGAACAACCTCAGTTATCCGAACATCAATTATTGGAATTTTGGATTATCCGAACAAGATCTTAAGGTCCCGTAAAAATGTTACAGCAAAGAGGTGTTACCGACTCTGGTGTTACCAACACCTCCTCCAGTCCCCACGAATGAAGCTATTGACAGTTTGTGACTTCTCATGGAGTGATATGAAGCAGGCGGTAAGAGCAGTTTGGGGCTGAGAGGAGCGACAGATGTATAATAACATGAATAATATTTACCTCGGTTGCTGTTGTTATGAGCAGTTGTTGGTGGGTAACAGTTGCCAGGACGACGGTGCTCTATTCACAAGGCAACAGTTGCTGTAACTGAAGCTGCTGCCACCTGCTTGCCCATGGGCACACTCCCTCCCTCCTGCGGTCCATCTGCAAGCCCTCCAATTGCCTGATGGCAGGAAATGGGCCGTCAGTGTCCTCACACACACTGCACTGTGACTGCCCAGCACTCACCCTTTGATCCTCGCATGAGTTAAGAAGCCCTTGTGTGTGAATCCTGCCTGGTGCCCCCTTTTTGTTCTGTTTCCTAACATTAATTATCCGGATCTGTGTGCAGTGTGTACCTCTCTCTTCTCAACCTTTCTCTGTCCTCCATTTCTACCTTCACAGCACAATCAGTTATCCAAACAATCAGTTATCCGAACAAAATACTCCCTGCCCATTTCGTTCGGATAATTGAGGTTGTGCTGCACATATAACCATCCAGAGCTGTACCTCTGCAATGAGATCAAGATAATATGCAGCCAATGATTTAATTGAGCTTAACACGCAAACACACACAAATTCCTTCCCAGACCATACAAAGTCTCATCTAATCAAGTTTATTGTCAAACCTATTAAGGTCGGTAATAACAGTAATGACCTCAATTCAGGCTGCAACAAAGTTTCAAACTCAGATGAATAGACTGTCCTCTGTGGAGAGATTGAATAGAATGAATCAATAATCTCCGGAGTTGATAAGAATGAGACATAATTTGATTGAAATTCACACATTTCTTGGATCACTTGACAGGATCATTGCCAAGGGACTATTTTCCCAGAATGGAGAGTGTATGAGATATGGGGCTGGCCATTTTGCACCGAGATGAAGAGAAATGTCATCATTCAGCAGGCAGTAAATGTCCTCCGGAAATCTGTGGATCTTCCCAAGTTGAGGACGTACAGGCATGGGATTGACAGAGTTTTGGTCAATATGGTATTGTGTGGTATGAGAACAGACTGGGAATTAGAGTTGACATAGAAGCCATTGCCTTATTTAATAGTGGACCACTTTTAATGGGGAATATCGACTAGTCCAGTTACAATTTCTTACTTTCTAAATTTCTGAACTGAGCAGAATGGGATAACAAAGGAAAATCAGGCATTGGCATGGGCATAGAGGAGCTTTCCTTGGTAACTGCTTCCATGGTAACAGTTCTCTCCCTTAATGTTTTGACCTTCTACCCTTTAAATCCACCTTTTCCTCTCTCTTCAAAATACCTCCTTGGCACCATTGGCTTTGTAAATGTTGGAGGAGAAAGTGAGGTCTGCAGATGCTGGAGATCAAAGTTGAAACTTTATTGCTGGAACAGCACAGCAGGTCAGGCAGCATCCAGGGAACAGGAGACTCGACGTTTCGGGCACAGGCCCTTCTTCCTGAAGAAGGGCCTGTGCCCGAAACGTCGAGTCTCCTGTTCCCTGGATGCTGCCTGACCTGCTGTGCTGTTCCAGCAATAAAGTTTCAACTTTGTAAATGTTGCCCAATCTCCAATCGCCTTTTCCTCTCTAACACCTTAAATGTGTTGCTATCTCCCAGATCCATGGTTATCCTTTCTGAACATCCATGTGTGAATCCCACCTGTTAAGTTTTACCCCCTATCACAGTACTGGAGCAGATCTTAGTTTCAAATCACATATGGCTTTCATGTCTGTGCCAAAGATAAACCTTCCCTCTTTGTTCTTCTGTCTGTAACCTTTGCTTGCCTTACAGTTACAACACTGGCATCTACTCAATAATGTGGAAAATTGCTTGGGTATGTCCTGTAGATAATCATAGAATCCCTACAGTATGGAAACAGGCCCAACAAGTCCACACCAACCCTCTGATGAGTAATCCACCCAGACCCATTCCCTTATATTTACACCTGACTAATGCACTAACCTACACATCCCTTAACACTATGGAAAATATAGCATGGCCAATTCACCTAACCTGCACATCTTTGGACTGTGGGAGGGAACCGGAGCAAACGTGTGCAGACATGGGGAGAATGTGCAAACTCCACACAGACAGTTGCCAAAGGCTGGAATCGTACCCTGGTCCCTGGCGCTGTGAGGCATCAGTGCTAACCACTGAGCCACTGTGCCGGTGGTTGGACAAATCCAAACTGGCCAATTACCAACCCATCAGTCGACCCTCAATCATCAGTAAAGTGATGGAAGGTGTCATCAACAGGGCTATCAAGCAGCACCTGCTCAGCAATAACCTGTTCAGTGATGCCCAGTTTGGGTTCCGCCAGGGTCACTCAGCTCCTGCCCTTATTCCAGCCTTGGATTGATGTGGATGAAAGAGGGGAGGCGATAGTATTATCACTTGCCTGTTAATCCACAAACTCAGATAATGTTCTGGGGAGTCAGGTTCGAATCCCACCATAGCAGGCGATAGAATATGAATTTAATATGGAAAACATTCTGGAATTAAGAGTCTAATGATGACCATGACATTATTGTTGGGAAAAACCCATCTGGTTCACTAATGTCCTTTAGGGAAGAAAAATGTCATCCTTACCTGGTCTGGCCTACATGTGACTCCAGACACATAGCAATGTGGTTGACTCTGAACCTCCCTCTGGGTAATTAGGGACAGGCAGTAGATGCTGGCCTAGTCAGCAAGGCCTTTATCCTATGAATAAATTTTTAAAAAGAGCTCCATTCCAGAGATGAGATGAGAATGGCAGCCCCTGACATCAAGGCAGCAATTGACCAAGTGTAGCACCAAGGACCCCAAGCAAAACTGGAATCAATGGTCGTCAGGGGGCAAACTCTCTGCTGGTTGGAGTCATATCTGGCACATAAGAAGATAGTTGTCACTTCAGAGGTCAGTCGTCTCAGCTCCAGGCCAAGTGAATCATTGTCAATGTGAAACATAAGAGAGGAGATGTCATTCAAAACTTGTTTCCCAGTCAACACCACTGACAATTAAATTAAATCATTTATTTCATTCTTGCTGCACTCAAAATAACTGCAGTGTGAAACCACATAAGTACACATGTGGTAGAATTGGAAAAGTCACAGGAATGGAGTGGTGAATGCTATTGTAGAGCTTGGAAATCAAGGATGGAGGCTTAATGGTTGAGGAGAAAGTGAGGGCTGCAGATGCTGGAGATCAGAGCTGAAAATATGTTGCTGGAAAAGCGCAGCAGGTCAGGCAGCATCCAGGGAACAGGAGAATCGACGTTTCGGGCATAAGCCCTGCTTCAGGAATCAGATTCTTCAGATGCCCGAAACGTCGATTCTCCTGTTCCTTGGATGCTGCCTGACCTGCTGCGCTTTTCCAGCAACATATTTTCGGCTTAATGGTTGAGGCATGGTTGAGCCAGGAGTCGCTATGCATCAGCAAGAACTTCCCTGTTCATTCCCCTCCAAGCCACTCACCATCCTGACTTGGAAATATATCAGCATTTCTTCAGAGGTGTTGGATTAAAATCCTGGAACTCCCTACCCAACGTCATTGTGGGTGTACCCACAGCAACTTGATGGTCGCGCATCAGCAAGATCAAAGGGTATTGGTGAACAGCAAGCAATGAGGGTTATGATGCGGATAGCACAGTGATGAATGAACTCAATTTGATGGAGGAGACCAACTGAGAGAAGTGGAGATTGTTCTGGCTTAATAGAAAATCACTGTGCAGACACATTCCCACCAAAGGACTTCAGAGCCGGATCATGCTTTTGTGTTACAAACATGGAGAATGCTGGAGAAACTCAGCGGGTCTGGCAGCATCTTTGTGGAAAAGAAATAGAGTTAACATTTTGAGTCTGGTATGACTATTCATCTTCACATTCGATATTGTCCACAAGGGGACAATATGAGACTCAGGTACAAATGGTCAGCCACAACAAATAACAGAGAGGGAGTAAAAATCCATGACCTTCTAGTGTTTATGGTAAACTCCATTGACATAGAAAAGATTCCTTGGATTCTCATATGTTTATTTGAAGTTTTCATACTGTAAGTAAGTTCCGAGGAGAAAGTGAGGACTGCAGATGCTGTTCCTCCAGCTGTTGCCATAACAGCTCACAATATAATAAGCAAAAATGAAGGCCAACTACCTGGTAAACCCAAAACCTCAAGCATTTCCCATGGTTAATCCATCTAGCCTGCACACTAAAGGGCAATCTGCCTAACTTTGGATTCTGGGAGGAAACTGCAGCAAAATCCTCACAGTCACAGAGAGAATATGCAAACTCCACACAGACAGTTGCCCGAGGCTGGAATTAAACCCGGGTCCCTGAGGCTGTGAGGTAGCAGTGCTAACCACTGAGTCACCGTTCCCCCCCTTTCAAGGAGACTGTAGCTATGCCTGGCACAAACGTCATTTAATCAACTTTTGTTTTTGCAGAAAGCATTGCAAGTCAATTCCAGTTGCACAAACTTATCATAGCAGAATTTGCATCTGTGAAAGCTTTGAGTCCCAATGCTAATCAATCCTTCAATTGTTAATGTTTTCTTGTGACAATTAAGGATGATTGCTGAATTACAAATATTACAAACTTTGTGGACTTGTTTTGCAAAAATTAATTCAACCTGCAGCAGCAAAAATTTTAATGGATGCATATGGCAAGAAAAACAATGTTTAATTACCCTTGGGACTTGGGTCTTCAAAGAAGCTTCAGTAGAAATAAGTTCAGGTGTTTCAACCTTTGACATTCTTCCTCTTAATGCAGTGTACGGTGTCTGTTAAATCCCTGAGGAAGCTGTAATAGATCAGCAATACAACTGCACAAACAGTAAGAAAATGAAAGACTTTGCATTTATGTTCAGACAGTGGTGATATACCAAAGTGCTTCAGATAAAATTCAGTTCATTACAAATGGAGCAACAACAGTTGTGTCAACAGATGAGGTTCCTGTACTGTGCACAGTAAGAGATCCAGAACACCGCAGCCTGTTTTTGAGGGCATTGCGCTGAGGTAGTGGTGTAGGGATCATGGCATCGGATCAGCAATCCAGTCATGCATGCTAATGATTGAGGAATGGGAGTTCAAATCCTACCAAGGCTGCTAGTGCAATTTAAATTTAATCCATAAACCCCTGGAATATAGATTTGATGGTGACCGTGGGCCACTATCAGCGATGCCCTGAAAAACCCACCTTGTTCACTAATGCCCTTTAAAGAAGGAAATCTCCAGTCCTTACCTGGTCTGGCCTACATGTGACTACAGGCCCATAGCAACGTGGTTGACTTTTAATGGCCCTCTGAAATGGCCGAGCAAGCCACTCAGTTCAAAGGCAATGAAGTTTAAGCAGCAAGTGTTGGCCTTACCTGTAATAACCACATAGAACAGTACAGCACAGTCAGGCCCATCAGTCCTTGATGTTATGCCAACCTTTTATCCTACTCTAAGATCAGACTACCCTACATACCTTTTGTTGTACTATCATCCATGTGCCTATCCAAGAGTCGCTTAAATGTCCCTAATGTACCTGAGTCTACTACCACTGCTGTGAGTGCATTCCACACACCCACCACCCTCTGTATAAAGAACCGACCTCTGACATCACCCCTAAACTTCCTTCTAATCACCTTAAAATTATGACCCCTCATGATAGCCATTTCCACCCTGGGAAAAAGCCTCTGGCTATCCACTCTATCTATGCCTCTCATTACCTTGTATACTTCTATCAAGTCACCTCTCATCCTTCTTCACTCCAATGAGAAAAGCCCTAGCTCTCTCAGCCTTTCTTCATAAGACATGTCCCTCGAGTCCAGGCAGTATCCTGGTAAAACTCCTCTGCACACTCTAGAAAGCATCCACATCCTTCCTACAATGGTTAAGTGTGGTCTAACCAGGGCTCTATAGAGCTGCAGCATAACTTCACAGCTCTTAAACTCAATCCCTCCCCAAACGAAAGCCAACACATGACAGGTAAGAATTTAGAAGTGGCAGCAGATGCTGGATATACTCAGCAGACCTGTCTGCATCTTGGCCAGCTAATGTTTCAGTTCAATGACTGATATCAGATCTCTGTTTTTCTCTCTCTCCGCTGATGCTTGCAGACCTGTCGAGTGTTTCCAACATTTTCTGTTTTCAGTGTGGATTTCCGGTCATCTGGCTTTCATTTTTGAGGAAGCTGACCAAGAAGGCATTGTAGTCCGAGAGGTTGATCTTGCACAGTTAACGCAATCCAATCATTAACATTCGCCAGAGTTAACAAAGAAGACTTGGGTTAACTCACCTTGGGGGCAGCACGGTGGCTCCATGGTTAGCACTGCCCCTCCCAGGGCCAGGGACCCGGGTTCGATTCCAGCCTCGGGCAACTGGCTGTGTGGAGTTTGCACATTGCCGTTCGTGTCTGTCTGGGTTTCCTCTGGGTGCTCTGGTTTCCTCCCACAGTCTAAAGGTGTGTGGGTTAAGTGGATTGGCCATGCTTAAATTGTCCATAATGTCCCGAGATGTGCAGGATAGGTGGATTGACCGTGAGAAATGCAGGGTTATAGGGCAAGGGTGGGATATTCTTCAACGGGTTAGTGTGTACTTAATGGGCTGATTGGCCTACTTCCACGCTATAGGGTTCTATGACAACATTTAACATTGTCTAAAGGAGACAATACTTCTTTACCTAAGCATGTCACACTGGTGTAAGCCTAGACTTTGCATTAACATCCCAACTCAGAGCTCAACCTGCAATCTTCTGGTTTAGAAATGACAGCGTTAACTTTGGAACAATGTTGCAAGCTTTTCAACAGCAACTTGCTCATAGTCAGATCCCTTGACATATTAAATCAATATGTCAAGGGATCTGCCTCACAGCGCCAGAGACCCGGGTTCAATTCCCGCCTCAGGCGACTGACTGTGTGGAGTTTGCACGTTCTCCCAGTGTCTGCATGGGTTTCCTCCGGGTGCTCCAGTTTCCTCCCACAGTCCAAAGATGTGCAGGTCAGGTGAATTGGCCATGCTAAATTGCCCGTAGTGTTAGGTAAGGGGTAAATGTAGGGGTATGGGTAGGTTACGCTTCGGCGGGTCGGTGTGGACTTGTTGGGCTGAAGGACCTGTTTCCACACTGTAATGTAATCTAAAAAAAATCTCTTAAAGAGCCTCACATGAGCACAATAGGAACAAAACAGAAATAGGAATAAGTGAGGACTGCAGATGCTGGAGATCAGTGTCAAAAAGTGTGGCGCTGGGATAGCGCAGGAGGTCAGGCAGGCCATTCCCAATGAAGGGCTTATGCTCAAAATGTTGACTCCACTGTTCCTCGGATGCTGCCTGACCTGCTGTGCTTTTCCAGTGCTACACGTTTTGACACAAAATAGTAATAGGCCATTGAGCCTCATGATTCTGGATTAGAGCGTTGCTGAAAAAGCACAGCAGTCAGACAGCATCCAAGGAGCAGGAAAATCGACGTTTCGGGCAAAAACCCCTTCATCAGGAGTCATTGTTTTTACCTCATTGAGCCCATGAGTCTTCCACATTAGTCATACTATCACATGTGGTTGAACACTTCAATGCCTTTTCGTCACCCATTCCCTCTAACTCTGTATACCATTCATACTCAGAAATCTATCAATCCCTTCCTCAGGCATACTCAATACTGAAATACTTTTTATTAGGACATGTCACAGAAAGGATGAAGTGAGAGATCCAGAGCTAAGGCTCAAAGCTGAAGGCACAGTCCCAGTGAAGCAATTGAATGGAGGAAGTATAAGAGACAGAAATCATTGGGACACAGATGGACAAGAGAGTTGTAGGGGCTGGAAATCATAAAATGATATAATTGGAATAGAAGTCAGCCATTCAACCCATCAAATCTGATCCAACTTTCAATGAAATCTTGGCTGATCTGCTGATTCTCAATTCCACTTTCTTGCTTTTTCCTCACAACCCCTGATTCTCCTTCTGATTAAAAAATTGTCCAGCTGAGCCCTCAAACATACTTAACAACCCAGCCCTGACAGCCCTCTGTGATGAAAAAGATACCACAGATTCACTGCCCTCTGGGAGAAATTCCTCCTCATCTCTGTTCTAAATCTGTGAGCCCCTATTCTGAGATGATGCCATCAGTTCCTTGACTCTCCCACAAGGGGAAATAACCTTCCTGCATCACCTTCCCTGTCAAGTCCCTACAGAATCTTGTTTCAATGCAGTCGGCAATCATTCTTCTGTATTCCAACGAGTGCAGGCCCAGATTATTTTATTGCCTTACCCCCTCCCAATCTTTGCAACCTTCCTCTTCAGATCTGTAAAACACCTAGAGATTTAATGTGCTCTAATTCCATCTCTCGAGCACCATGATTTCCAATAACTCACAATTGGTGGCCAAGCCTTCCACTCCCTATAGCAGGTAAATCTTGGTATACCTTCCTCCATCACCTCACCTTCTTCCTTTCAACCAGTCCATAAGACGATAAGTAAGACCATAAGGCATGAGAGCAGAATTAGGCCATTCAGCCCATTGAGAATGCTCCACATTCAACGAGATCATGGCTGATCTGATAATCCTCAACTCCACTTCCTATCTTTTGCCAAAAGCATTGGATTTAGATTTAAATTTAGATTTTATTGTCATGCATCCTCCCGTACAATCATAAAGGAGTAGAGTAAAAAGTGTACAATGCCACCACACATAATGCCAACTTAGGTACAAAGGTACCTAAGTACAAAACACTTAGGTACAACATAGTGAAAGAGAGAAATAAAGCTAAAAAGTTAAGCATTACAGACTATCACAGTGTAAGTATAAGAATAAGGAAATAAGGTAATAATTAATGTTAAAGTTCTTATTAATATAAACTAGAAAAATAAAGAAATGAAGTTCAAAGTTCAATAGGTCTTCCTGAGTGCTTAGCCATAATGAGGCCCCAGTCTCGTCTCTCAGCTCACTCTCTGGGAGACCTCAGATGCCTGTTCTCGACAGCACCGTCCACATACCAGGGGTCCTCCCTCACCACTTGCTGTTCCCGCATTGGGCTCGACTCGGATTGACAACGTCCACTCTCCAGACCTGATGGAGACACAATGCCACCCCCACTGAAGCTGCCGTTTCCCATCTCCTCTTGTTGCATCCGGAACACTCCTGGGCAGGATCCATTCGTAGTCTCCGATCACCGGGTCCCCGGAACATGCCCGAATATGAACCGTTCACAGCGGCCGATCACCAGGTAACCGGAACATGCCCGGGAAAAACCCACTCACAGCCTCCAATCACCGGGTAATAGCACATACCCGGGTAAAACACACCCACAGCCTCCAATCACCGGATAACCGAACATGCCCGGATAAAACCCACTCACAGCCTCCGATCACCGGGTAACTGAACATGCCCGGGTAAAACACACTCACAACCTCTGATCACCGGGTAACTGAACATACCCGGGTAAAACCCACTCACAGCCTCCGATCACCGGGTAACTGAACATGCCCGGGTAAAACACACTCACAGCCTCCGATCACCGGGTACCCGGAACATGCTTGGACAAGATTCCCTTACTGATTAAGAACCTGCCTGCCCTAACCTCCAGTATACGCGACAATACCCAGTGTGGTAAAGAATTCTGAGGATTTGTGATCTTTCAAAAAAGAAATTGCTTTTCAGCTCCATTTTTGGAAGGTGAAGGCAATAGAGGGATTTGAAAAACCAAGAATAACAATGTGAAGGAGACAAACAGAGGGCTCACACATGAGCAAGACATTGACCAGAGGGTGTAGGTTTGATATCCAGACGTTTCATTACCTGGCTAGGTAACATCATCAGTGGCGACCTCCAAGTGAAGCCAACTGAAGACCTCCAAGTGAAGAGGTCGCCACTGATGATGTTACCTAGCCAGGTAATGAAACATCTGGATATCAAACCTACAGCTCAGCGAGCAAACCTCCACCCTAAACCTCAACCTGAGCTACAAACCTTCACAAACCTTGCAAAAACATTGACCAGAAGTTTCCATTTTTTAAATCAAGTGTTGGGGGGTGGGCTGGGTGGTTGGTGGGGAGGGAAGGATGGTGACTTTGTGAGGAAGAACACCCATCACCACCAATTAGCAGGTGTTCCAGAGCAAGGGTCAGTCAGGCTAGCTTCCTGGGTCAGCCCTATCTGAGGAAGGTTCAAGCAGTGGTTAGAATGTTCATGTTGGGAGCTGCAGAGCACTGCTGAAGGTCAGGAGCAGTGGGAAAGCAAGTGGGGTTATGGGGTAGCAGGGTAAGGGTGGAGGGAGGGGAGCTAGGAAAGTTGGAGGCCAAGCCGAAAAGTTGGTTTTCAATGGCCACCCACTTGCTGTCCATCCATGCCTCACGCCCACCTCCAAATAGAGGCAGATAGAGGACCCCAGTCCCTGCAAATGGACAGCATGGCCTCCTTGTTTCACCAGGCAGGAACTATTAGCACCTGCCGGAAATGCAGTGAGATTGGGTAATGCCCTTGAGTGTCCATTTATTGACTATTTAAGGGCCTTAGTTGTCAGCAGGTGAGAAAGGTTAGCCATGACCCGTCTGTTGTGCTCTTGAAGGGTTCTTGTAGAGCAGTGGTAGTGCCCCTACCTCAGAGTCAGGAGGCCCAGGTTTCAGTCTTTTCCACTCGGGGGTGTGTTATGACAAATCTGAACAGGTTGATGAAAAAAAAAGTTGCATCTTTTAAGAGCCGTTGTGGCACAGTAGTGGTGCCCCGATCTGAGCCTGGAGATCTGGTCCAAATCCCACCTGCTCCAAAAGTGTGTAATAACATCTCTGAACAGGGTGTTTAGAAACTATCCTGTAGTGCTTTTTTCCCTAACATTTCTTTGCACAACGTCAAATGGTAGTAATCAGATAAATACTCAGATGCCATATCAGTTATACAATGCTATTTAATGAAATCAGCAACAGACAAGCCTTAGCCCTTACACAGAGTTTGACCAGTAAACAGAGAGTTGTTTTATATAATCTGTACAGTGTGGAAACAGGCCATTCAACCCAACAGGTCCATACTGACACTCTGAAGAGCATCCCACCGAGACACAACTCCCTACCCTATCCCTGTAACCCTGCATTTCCCCACAGCTAATCCACCTAGCTTGCATTTCCCTGGACAAGGTGGACAATTTAGCATGACTGATCCACCTAACCTGCACATCTTTGGACTGTGGGAGGAAACCCACGCAGACACGGGGAGAATGTGCAAGCTCCACACAGACAGTTGCCTGAGTCTGGAATTGAACCTGGGTCCCTGGCGCTGTGAGGCAGCAGTGCTAGCCATTGAGCCACCATGAACAAAAGCACAAATTACTGGAAAAACTCAGCAGGTCTGGCAGCATCTGTAGGAAGAAAGCAGAGCTAGCATTTTCAGTCTGGTGACTCGTCATCAGATGACCAGGCTCTAGTCTGGACAGTCCTGCTGTGCTCACAATCTCTGACCTATGGCCCCGTGCTTGAGAGTTGTTTCCGGGTTCTCTATCACTATGCTGGGCCCTTCCTTGTTTATACTGTCAGATTCTTTCATCTTAACCTTGTCCACGTCTCTGGTCATATGGTTTTTACTAACTATGTGGTTACCCATTTCTTATTTCTTCATTTCATCAGCTGCCTGTCCAGAGCGTTGGGTTATATGATCTTATCATGTGTGGTTGTTGCTGTCAGCATTTTATGGTTTCATTTTTTTTAACTTTATTCATTCACAGGATGAGGGTGTTGCTCGCCAGGTCAGTATTTATTGCCCAGATGTCAGTGAAGAGTCAACCACATTGCTGTGGGTCTGGAGCCACATGTAGGACAGACTAGGTAAGGATGGCAGTTTCCTTCCCTAAAGGGCACTGGTGAATCAGATGGGCTTTTCTGACGATCATCAATGGTCATCATGAGACTCTTAATTCCGCATTTTTATTGAATTCAAATTCGATCATCTGCCATGATGGGCTTTGAACCCCAGTACCCAGAACATTACCTGGGTCTCTAGATCAATCATACCACTGTGCCATTGCTCCCCATGTTTCTGTATACATGATAGTTTAAGCAATAACCTTTAAACTCTTGCTATCCCTACTTCATGCCAGTTACTTTGGCCAAGTTAAAATCATATTTTCATTTTAGTGTCTTCCAATTCTCACACAGTACCTAATTCCTGTGGTGGCAGGCAATGGGCAAGAGTACACCTGACACCAACCTAGGTGACACGGTGTCTCAGTGGTTAGCACTGCTACCTCACAGCGCCAGGGTCCTAGGTTTGATTCCAACCTTGGGCGACTGTGTGGAGTCTGTGTGGGTTTCCTCTGGGTATTTCCAAAGATGTGCAGGTCAGGTGAATTGTCCACAGTTGTTAGGTGCATTAGTCAGAGGGGGGGTGGGTTACTCTTCGGAGGGTTGGTGTGGACTTGTTGGGCTGAAGGGACTTTTTCCACACTGTAGGGAATCCTGTTTGATACTTTCCCTGTCACCTCTCGGGAGAGAAATATCCCAGCCTTGATTTGACACAAACTGAAGAATTTTGCGTAAGTTGATGTTTACCAAAGAGCAGAGCATTGAGAAAGTTGAACCTGGAGGGTATGGGTATTGGGCTTGCCTGGAAGCCTTTTTTTCACATTACAATTAATGTACTTTTGATTGTGCTGCCAAAACTAATGGGGATAAAAATCACACAAATAGAGCAAATGCTAATTGCTTGTTAAATTAACCATTAGCTAATATGCCTTGGGTAGCTCTGAAGAACATGGGATTTCTAACATAATAATGAACGTATTGTTTGCTATATTGCCTATAATCTGTTCAAAACAAATTAAAAAGGTTTCATACATTCTGATATGTTTGTTTTGCCAGGAAACAGGACTTGCATTTTGCAAGTATCTTTCTGCCGAATATCATGGAATCTGATTAACATTATTCAGTGACCAAGTCTCAGCAATGTTCATTACTTTGCATTGTATGCATATTGAGATGACTCAAAAAATATGTAATCTCTGTTTCATTTTCCACTCCAAACTCATGTATCGAACTTCTGTGGAACATATATAGTTTGAGGAAATCTTATGGTAAAATTGAAATTTTTATTGAGTAATTCTAACTTTTGGTACCTGCACAATCAGGGAAAGAACACTATGAATTTATCTCATAGCCTGAGACTGCAATATCTTAAATATGTCTCACTACATTTTTCAAATGTAGTCACTACAATTCGGTTGGCAAGTGAGGCAGCCATTTTGTAACCAATAAGAAGCTACAAGGAGTACTGGAATTGTCAGCTGATCGGTCCCTGAGGAAGCCATACTGTTTCAGACAGCAGGTAAATGATGGCATTGTTGATAAGGAGAACACTGGAGGAGATTTTGCATGAGACAGTCTGAGTGAGTATGGAGACGGGGAAAAGTCAGGTTTACTGCAAAAGTTAGATCTCCAGATTGAAAGGTGAGTGAGAGAGGTTAAAAGATATGGAACAAGAGCCCTACTTGCAGTAAAACCACAATGTGAAGCTGATTGATGAGTATGTTTTTCTTTTAACTAAGTATGAGGTCTTCAGTTTGTATTTATGTCTCTAGTCTTTTTTGTTCTCTTTATCTTAAAAATAGATTGTTAAATATGCCATTGAACCTGGTGTGTAAAACAAAATGAACTAAATTGAACTGTAAAGAAAGGGTGATTCTTCAAGTGTAAAAAAAATACTGGAGTGATTAATACATTAAATATGATATGATAATAATGGCACGTCGGGTGATGTGTTGCTGCTGCAGTATGTGGAAAATGCTGGGCATCAAGGTGATCCAAGTTAATCGCATCTATCATAAGTGTCATAAGAAGTCATAGCAGATTTTTAACTGTTTCTCCCTCCACAGATGATGCCAGAACTGCTGAGTTTCTTCAGCATTTGCTATGTTTGTTTGAGATTTGCAGCATCCACAATATTTTGCCTTTACCTGTAAAACCTGACACAATCCACTAGATAACCAAAAGTTTATAGGCCTGTTGAATGGATTACGTATTTTATGCATTTTGTCCATAAAAGATCAGCACCGATAGTCCACTTGTCTTTAATAGAACAGGAATTGGGAAGAGGTTCATGCTTAACCACTAAGTTAGAGGAAGAAAAGGCCAACAATTCTCTCCATCTCGAAGAGGATGTTCCTCAATTTCTCTGCACAAGAGTCTGCCAAATTGTAAAACAATGATTCCAGTGACAGTCCATGCAGTCTAGAGCTGATCAAAGATTTCAAGATATAAAGCATTCAACAAGACACAGATACCTTCCCCTGTATTTCTACATGAGGCACAAATGTAAAGTGACAAATCTGTCAGTACTTTCAGCTTGCTGAATGGGAATACAATGTTACTGATTCAGGGCAATGATTCATTAACGATTAGCACCAAATATCTCCAATTCATTTGAATAGCATAAAGCAGCATCAATTATAATAGCTGAATAAGCATTTGGTTATACTAAATTGCTAGATATTCTATTGCCCTCTTTCCCATTACTCCAGGCTCAACTGAAAAAATTCTACTAAGCAAAAGCAAATTGAGAGTGCAAAAGCTCAGTGTCTTTGTCCACTATTGAGTATCGAATCCATTTTTGTTACCATATTGACTTTGCAATAATCATTACGCAGACTTTGTGATCCATCTGATATTTGTTCTAAATCATGTCAGGTGAGCTCCAGCTACTATGATTCAATTCAATAATGTCATAGTACATTGTGAAATTAACTAGACCTAAAATCATTGGGTTGAGTTTGTAAGTTTCTCGTTTTATCAGTCATGTATTTCCCACATTGACATAATGTATGGCCTAAGACATTCTTTTAGCCTATTTACAAAGATCAATTTAGAAAATTATTATAGCTTATACACTTTGATAGTTTCTGAGAGATGGCATACTACCCAATTTAGAAAGGTTGGTTAGCTCATAAAGCTGGCTTGCAATACATGAACAATACCAATAGCATGTATTTAATTCCCACAACCAGCTGAAGTTGCCAACTCTCCCTCACTTGATACAAGGTGTCCCTCAGGCTAAACCAGCATCAAACATCTCTTTCTAATGGGAGAGTAGGACTATGATAACTTTACTTTTATTATCCAGTTTGATATCTGGTCACTTTCTGAATTTTCGATTTCTGATTCATTCTCAGATCATTCTAATATTATTATTTCACTTTATATTTATTTTGTCACTGTAAATAGACATCTGACTATTGTTTCATTCATAGCTTTGTTATAACATAGTAACATGACAAAATCATTGACTTTCCTTTGGACACATTAAGATTAACAAGCATTAACAAGGAACTAACAAGCAATAACAAGGAACTAACAAGCATTAACAAGAAATTCCTGACAATGGGCCTTTATCATGGTCTTAAAAGTTTGATGCTATCATTTTAATGTTCCTTGAAAGTTTGTATAGTTAATTGAAAATGTAATTTTTTTTATCATAAACTATTCCATGTTTCTTTGAATTTTGAGCCTTGATCCAATTGTATTTCTTTTGGTTGGCAAACATGAGAACTGCAGATGCTGGAGATGAGAGCAAAGAGTGTGGTGCTGGAAAAGCTCAGCAGGTCAAGCAGCATCCGAGGAACAGGAGAATCAATGTTTTGGGTAAAAGCCCTTCATCACCTTTTCTTACAAAAAAATTGAGCTAATTTCCCAGTACCACTTTTTCCGTAATTGTCTCTCAACAAGCTTTTACAAATCATTTACATTTGTTAAAAAAATATTGATTCTTGCTCATGGTTGTAGAGAACAGTTCCACACCATCCATTAAGATAATATTAAATGGTTCTTTGAAAGCTGCCATTGGATTGAAAGATGCAAGTTTAGTTGATGGGTGGGATTTTACACTATCCTGTGTATAGTGATGATGATAAGAGAGGCCAAGTGGATTTTTTAGAATATACGGTCCCTAATTGGGGCTGTCAACCTGGTTCAACCAGGGAGCCCTGGCTTACAGATATAAATAGGAGTGTCAGAGGTTCTGCTCACTCTGAGAGCTAGCTCTGAGGAAATTAAATCATGTCAAGGACACTCCATGTGTAAATAAAGGGTGACATGGTGACAGGATGCTGGCCTCTATGAAGTTATTTCACCATGCCCGGTGTGACAAGTAAAGTTTTGCCATATCTTGATGTAATCCATTATATGTAAAACTGTTTAGCTTGGATGGTTGGTTAGTGATGCCAATAGCATAGTTTTGATTCCTGAACTAGCTGAGGTTACCAGGAAGGATTCCCCTTCTGAATCTGTCCCCTTGCCTGAGGTGCGGTGACCCTCAGGTTAAACCACTATCGTAGAATCACAGAGTTATTTAGCATGGAAACAGATCTTTCAGTCCAATCAGTCCATGCCGAACATAATCCGAAACTAAACTAATCCCTCCAAACCTTTCCCATTCATGGACTTATCCAAATGTTTTTTAAACATTGTAACTGTATCCACATTCACCACTTCCTCTGGAACTTCACTCCACACATGAACTACCCTCTATGCAAAAAAGTTGCTCCTCATGTCTTTTTAAAATCTCTCTCCTCTCACCTTAAAAATGTTCCACAGTCTTGAAATCCTCTACCTGAAGGAAAATCTTTGAGGAGAAAGTGAGGTCTGCAGATGCTGGAGATCAGAGATGGAAATGTGTTGCTGGAAAAACGCAGCAGGTCAGGCAGCATCTAGGGAACAGGAGAATCGACGTTTCGGGCATTAGCCTGAAGAAGGGCTAATGCCCGAAACGTCGATTCTCCTGTTCCCTAGATGCTGCCTGACCTGCTGCGTTTTTCCAGCAACACATTTCCATACCTGAAGGAAAAGACAACTACCATTAACTTTATCTTTACTCCTCATTACTTTATAAACTTCAATGAGGTTTCTTTTCAACCTCCTACTAGTTGTCTGTCTCCCTTTCTCTCATTAGGGAATAGCCTTATGGTTTGATAAGACTATGGCGACTTTTATTTTAACCTGTGTTTTCCTAATACCTCAGAACCTGCCAGTGGAATTTCACAAGCCATTCATAAAATTTGGTTTCGATTCGCAGATGGAACTATCATCTATTGGATTATTGTCCATTCCTCATTGGCCAGCATTTGAACTGGCCCCCAGTTACTCAATCCCACTGTTTCCTTTTTGTAATAAAACTCAAGTATTGGTTCTGATTCACTTTCTGAGTAGATTATTCAATAAGTTCTCGCAGTCCATTTGTTGTATTTCAACTAAACAAAATAAGCTAAAACCATCAGCTTCATTCTCTTTACTTTCATTCTTCTTTCCAATTTAAGTTTTCAAAATATATGTCAGAGAATTGAATTTAGAAGTCAATTCCCTTTTAAAAGACTTACACTTTTCCTATTTAATTCTATAAGCCCAAAATCTAGTCACATTATTTATCAGGAAGGAACCCAAGCTATCTCTCTTGTAGCATCTCAATTTACTTTGTTTTTAACATCCTCAGTGAGGCCAATAATTTTGATCAGGTCAGTCAGATCATTTCCCAAGATAAAGTCAATTCCTTCCATGGGGATTTGTTGCATTACTGTGATTACAATTTCTCTATTTACTAAATCACTCTTTAATCCAACTCTGTATAACAGAACTGGATTCTATCTGCTCTGTGTATCATCATAGAATCCTTACAGTTTGGAAACAGCCCATTCAGCCCATTAAGTCCACATTGACCACCCAGACTTAGCCCCCTACTCCATCCCTGCAACTCTGCATTTCCCATGGCTAATGCACCTAACCTGCACATCCCTGAACACTTTGGGCAATTTAGCACGGCCAATCCACCTAACCTGCACATCTTTAGACTGTGGGAGGAAACCGGAGTAACCGGAGGAAACCAGGAGAATGTGCGAACTCCACACAGTCGGCCGAGGTTGAAATTGAACCCAGGTCCCTGGCGCTGTGAGGGAGGCTCAGCGCTAACCACTGAGCCACTGATCCATACCACAATTATTTATTTTTCCTTCATTAACATCTCTTGCAGTCAAATTGGTTTTATTAGCCAGCATCAGCAACGTACTTGTTGCAGTGTCTCACATACCTAAATAATGTTGATCTTGCTTTGTGTACCTCCTGTGCGACTGTAACCTTGTATACCTTGCACTGTCTAATCATTCTATGATTGGTATGTCCTTGTTTGCTATGATCTGCCTGTACTGTTTGCAAAACAAAGCTTTTCACTGTACTTAGGTACATGTGACAACAATAAATCAATTCAGCTATTGGTTAGAAGAATAAGGAAAAAGTCTCTCCTCTTGAGATAAAATATTCAGAACATCCAATAGTTTGAATTTCTTTATCATTACTCGATTAAGAACCTGCTTGACTACCCTGAGTCATCTCTCCTTTCCTAACTTTTCAAGGGACCATGCTCCATTTGAACAACTGCCAAAAGTTTTAATGCCCATTTCCAATCATGATTCATCTTTTTCTGGAGAGTTCTCAGACATTGCTATTATTGCAATCACTCTCTCTTTGAACTTCCAGCAACTGGTTTTGTTATGTCTTGTCTGATTACAATAGAACATAGAACATAAAACAATACAGCGCAGAACAGGCCCATCGGCCGTCGATGTTGCGTCGACCTGTGAACTATTCTCAGCTCCTCCCCCTACACTATCCCAAAATCATCCATGTGCTTGTCTAACAATTATTTAAATTTCCCTAATGTGGCTGAGTTAAACGGAAGCATATTATTTTCCTGTATCACTTTTTGTTTCTCAACTTCCTCTTTTATTACTTGAAAGTCCATCAAATCCCTATGGTGTGGAAACCCCCAGGCCATTTGGCCCATCATGTCCATACTGAACGTTCGAAGAGCACTCCACCCTACCCCTGTAACACTGCATTTCCCATGGCTAGCTCACTTAGCTTACCATCTCTAGACACTAGGAGCAATTTGGCATGACCAATCCACCTAACCTGCACATCTATGGACTGTGGGAGGAATCCAGAGCACAAGGAGAAAGCCCACACCACCACAGGGCGAATGTGTAAACTCCACACACACAGTCACCCGATGCTGGAATTGAACCTGGGTCCCTGGCACTGTGAGGCAGCAGTGCTAACCATCGAGCCACCATTGTTTAATTTCCTCATGAATACCTTATCACTCTTCATATTTTCTATTCCTCCAATTTCCTCACTACAACCTGTTAGATAAATTTTATGTTTGAAGTTTGTTTAGTCAAGGAATGAAACTATATCATACTACATGAGAATCACAGAATTGTTATTGTGCAAAAGAAGGCCATTTGGCCCTTAGCGCCTACCCCATTTCTGTTATCTAGTACCAATCTCCTGCATTTTCCACATATCCCTCAAAACTATTTCTATCCAAAGAAAAACATTCAATATCCTCTTGAATTCCTTAAATTCACCCTATTATAGGAAGGATATAATTAAGGATTTACCAGGATGTTGTCAGGAGTGAACAGTTTGAAAAACAACGAGAGGCTGGATAGGCTGGGACTTTTTTTTCTTTGGAGCACAGGAAGTTGAGAGGTTTATAAAATAATCAGGGGTACAGATAAAGTGAATGGCAGGAGATTTTTCCCTAGAGTGGAGGATTTCAAGACTAAGGGGCATATTTTTAAGATGAGAGGATAAAGATTTTAAAAAGAAATAAAGGGCAATTGCTTTTACACAGAGAGTAGTTCATGAATGGAATGAACTCTCAGAGGAAGAGGTGGATGCAGTTACAGTTACAATGTTTAAAAGACATTTGGATAGGTACATGAATAAGAAATGTTTCAAGAGATATGGGCCAAGCACAGGCAAGGGCGATTAGTTTGGTTTGGACTTATGGTTAGCATGGATCAGTTGGACCGAAGGGTCTGTTTCTGTGTTGTATGACTCTATGGCTAGAAATAGAACATAGAACATAGAACATAGAAGAATACAGCGCAGTACAGGCCCTTCGGCCCTCGATGTTGCGCCGATCCAAGCCCACCTAACCTACACTAGCCCACTACCCTCCATATGCCTATCCAATGCCCGCTTAAATGCCCATAATGAGGGAGAGTCCACCACTGCTACTGGCAGGGCATTCCATGAACTCACGACTTGCTGAGTAAAGAACCTACCCCTAACATCTGTCCTATACCTACCCCCCCTTAATTTAAAGCTATGCCCCCTTGTAATAGCTGACTCCATACGTGGAAAAAGATTCTCACTGTCGACCCTATCTAAACCCCTAATCATCTTATACACCTCTATCAAGTCACCCCTAAACCTTCTTTTCTCCAATGAAAACAACCCCAAGTGCCTCAGCCTTTCCTCATACAATCTTTCTACCATACCAGGCAACATCCTGGTAAACCTCCTCTGCACTCGTTCCAGTGCCTCCACATCCTTCCTATAGTATGGCGACCAAAACTGCACACAATACTCCAGATGTGGCCGCACCAGAGTCTTATACAACTGCAACATGACCTCAGTACTCCGGAACTCAATTCCTCTACCAATAAAAGCCAGTACGCCATATGCCTTCTTCACCGCACTATTTACCTGGGTGGCAACTTTCAAAGATTTGTGTACATGGACACCAAGATCCCTCTGCTCATCCACACTACCAAGTATCCGACCGTTAGCCCAGTACCCCATCTTTTTATTACTCTTACCAAAGTGAATCACCTCACACTTAGCTACATTGAACTCCATTTGCCACCTTTCTGCCCAGTTCTGCAGCTTATCCATATCCCGCTGTAACCTGCCACATCCTTCCTCACTGTCTACAACTCCTCCGACTTTCGTATCATCCGCAAACTTACTCACCCAACCTTCTAGCCCCTCCTCCAGGTCATTTATAAAAATGACAAACAGCAATGGTCCCAAAACAGATCCTTGCGGAACACCGCTAGTAACAGCACTCCAAGATGAACCTTTGCCATCAACTACTACCCTCTGTCTTCTTCCAGCCAGCCAACTCCTAATCCAAACCTCCAACTCACCCTCAATGCCATACCTCCGTATTTTTTGCAGTAATCTACCATGGGGAACCTTATCAAACGTCTTACTAAAATCCATATACACCACATCTACTGCTTTCCCCTCGTCCACCTCCTTAGTCACCTTCTCAAAGAAATCAATAAGGTTTGTGAGGCACGACCTGCCCTTCACAAAACCATGCTGACTATCCTTGATCACATTATTCCTATCCAGATGTTCATAAATCCTATCCCTTACAATTCTCTCTAAGATTTTGCCCACAACAGAAGTAAGACTCACCGGCCTCTAGTTACTAGGGTTATCCCTACTCCCCTTTTTGAACAAGGGAACCACATTTGCTATCCTCCAGTCTTCTGGCACTACTTCTGTAGACAACAAGGACATAAAAATCAAGGCCAATGGCTCTGCAATCTCCTCCCTTGCTTCCCAGAGAATCCTAGGATAAATGCCATCAGGCCCAGGGGACTTATCTATTTTCACCCTTTCCAGAATTTCCAACACCTCTTCTCTACATGCCTCAAAGCCATCCATTCTACTTAATTGTGACTCAGTACTCACATTGACAACAATGTCCTGTTCCTGATTGAATACTGACGAAAAGTATTCATTCAGTATCTCCCCAATGAACCAGCCTCCACCACATTTCCAGACAGTGTATTCCATACTCTTAACTATTTCCTGTACCAAAAGGGTTATTCTCACATCATCCTTGCCTTATTTGCACATCTCTTTAAATCTATACCCTCTTGATCTCTTTTCTTTTACAAGCAGGAACTATTATCGAGTCTACTCATGATTTTGAAAACCTCTATCAAATCTCCTCTCAGTTTTCGTCTCTCTAAGGAAAACAGTCCTAATTTCTTTGATCTATTGTCTATTGAAACAATACCATCCCAAACATCTGAAAGAAAGATTCATCCCTTTCCCCTAAACAATACCTTAATTGATACTCAAATCTCAGTGAAGAGTTGTCCAATCTCACATTAGCTTCTTGCACAGCTGGTGAAGTTATAACAGTTTCCTTTTGGCAATTTGTGATACATTCACTCAAGGCTATTTAATTTGATTAAAGTCGTTCTTTAAACTCCTGAAAAGAAGATGCTCACTTAGCGCAGGATTGATTAACATGGGTTCCCCAAACTCATGTCTTCAAAACTTTTGTTGGGCATCTCCCTCGCTGACACCTCTTCAGTTTTCTGCTCGAAAGGCAAGAGGTTGTGGCCGTGAGTGAGATACTGAGTAGGTAAAACAAAAATGAGAAGATTGTAACTTATTAAGAAAATGGAGAAGGCAGTGGAAACATGGGCTGGAAGCAAATAGTGCCAAAGTACGGAAAATGTGTAAAAATGGCAAACATATAAGACTAAGGATATTATACACAAATGTGATTACAGCAATGTGGCTGCAGGGTGACCAAGACTGAGAACTAATATCCAAGGTTATTTGAACTTAAGGAAAAACTGGCAAAAATGGAAAGTGATGAATTTGATTTGTTGGTAAAAGATGAAATTAGTGCAATGAGGAGAAATGGTGTAGACACAGAAAATCTATATTTAAAATCATTCTAGCTGACACTGAGAAACAACAAGGGGTGGATATATAGAACAAAGAACAAAGAAAATTTACAGCCCAGGAACAGGCCCTTCGGCCCTCCAAGCCTGAGCCAATCCAAATGTACTGTCTAAACCTGGTGGTCAATTCTTAAGCATCTGTATCCCTCTACTCCCCACCTACTCATGCATCTGCCCAGATGCATCTTAAATGAATCTACTGTGCCTGCCTCTACTAGCTCTGCTGGCAACACATTCCAAACAGCCACCACCCTCTGTGTGAAGTACTTGCCGCATATATCCCCCTTAAACTTTCCACCTCTCACCTTGAAAACGTGACTTCTCGTGATTGAATCCTTCACCCTGGGAAAAAGCTTGTCTCTATCCACCCTGTCTGTATCCTTTATGATTTTGTAAACCTCAATCAGGTCCCCCCTCAATCTCCTTTTTTTCTAATGAAAACAAACCTAACCTACTCAACCTCTCTTCATAGCTAGCACCTTCCATACCAGGCAACATCCTCATAAACCTTCTCTGCACCCTCTCCAAATCTTTTGGTAATATGTGCAGGAGTTGTCTATAAGTCTCTAAACAATAGTGGTGAGGTCGGAGGTTACATTAAACATGGAATTAGAGATGCAAGCACTGACAGTGCAAAGGTAACCTTGAGTTTAATCTATATGTAGACTTGGAAAACCACATTTGCAATAATACTGTGGTGGATGAATTGCTGGAAGATTGTTTTTTAGATAACAGAAGGCTGTGGAGGCCATGTCACTGAATACATTTTTAAAAGAAACAGATTGATTTTAGAAGATGGATTGTCATGGGGTACTGTGGGGGGTGGGGGAGATGTGGACGTATGGTGTGGAGGTTGAAGTTCTGCCATGACCATGTTGAATGGCACAGCAGATTAAAAGGGCTGAATGGCCTATTCATGCTACTATTTCCTATATTTTTATGTTTCTGGAACTTTCTCCTTACTGACGTTTAAGGAGCTCAGGACTTCTCCTTAATCCTGACTGCTGATAGCATTGCCTCTGTTGTTATGATGCTGTTCTTTCAGCATCCTTCTGGCTTCATACCCCTCTCTCTCTCTCTCTCTCTCTCTCTCTCTCTCTCATGGTTGTAAAGCCCAATCAGTCAGTACCTTATCAATTATCTCCACAGGAGGCAGCTGGTCATTTAGCTGAAATCACACAAATTCTTCGGAATGCTGCTTTGAACTCAATTTTTAAAATTACTTGCTGATCTTTTAAAAACCACAGATTAGAACTTCATAGAACTGCAAAATTAAAATTTATTTTCCTCCACCTTCAAATTGAAGTTCTTAAGCAATAATAATATATTATGAAACTTCATAACACTATGTCCCCTGGTCTTAGACTCCCCAACTAATATACCTATCTCTTTAATATCATGACATTTTTGATCAAATTACTGTTTAACTCCCTAAATTCCATGGTCTGGTCCCTTACATTTTTCAATTGTAGCAGTAAATTTATTTTAAAATTTCTGCAAAGCCAATGTCTTTTCTCTAAACTGTTTCGACCTTTCTAAATGATGAGGTTCTCACAATTTACATATAATTACGGATTTCTTTTTGCAACCTGACTGTCCTCTTCCACTTTAAGTTACATGAGTTTATGAAATTTGATTTTATACAGTTTTCCTACAGTCTAGTTGTAAAATCCCAAAATATTTGTACTGGCAATTGGCTGACCATTGGCTGGGTGGCATGTTGGCTCAGGGGTTAGCACTACTGCCTGACAGTGGTAAGGACCTTCGTTCGATTCCACCATTGGGTGGGTGTCTGTGTGGAGTTTGCACTTTCTCCTTGTGTCAATGTAGGTTTCCTCCAGGTCCTCTGGCTTCTTCCAACAGTTTAAAGGTATGCAGGTTAGGTGGACAAAAAAGAGAAAATCACCTTTAAACATCTCCCCCCTCACCTTAAACTCTTCTCCAGATTAAACCCTTCCTGACATTTCTCCAACTGATCTAAAACTTTTCTCTCCTTACAGATGCTAGCAGACTTGCTGAGATTTTGCAGCATTTTTTCTTTTTTGGTTTCAGATTCCAGCATCCACAGCTTTTATGCAGGTTAGGTGGATTGGTCCATGCTTAAATTCCCCATAGTGTCCAGGGATGTGTTGGTTAGGTGGATTAGCACTGGGAAATGTAGGGTGGTGAGTTTTGAGAAGATTTGTAGCTCAGGTTGAGGTTCTGGATGTGAGTTTGCTCGCTGAGCTGGAAGGTTCATTTCCAGACGTTTCGTCACCCTACTAGGCAAAATCTTCAGTGGGCCTCCAGGCGAAGCACTGCTGCTGATTCCAGCTTTCTATTTATATGTTTGTGTTTCTTTGGGTTGGTGATATCATTTCCTGTGGTAATGTAATTTCCTGTTCTTTTTCACAGGGGGTGTTAGATGGGGTCTAACTTGATATGTTTGTTGATAGATGGGCTGAATGGCCTGCTTCCATACTGAAGGGATTCTATGATTTGAATTGACCAATCTAAATAACAAAGGAAAGTAGTTATTAATACTTTAGTAATTATAGTATTGGATATTTCGAGATTTGGACAATTTTAAATCAAGAACAACTTTAGGGCTTTCATTTTAATTGCAATTCCCTGGAATCCACCAACTCTTCCAGTTTGTTTTACTTTTTTTAATCACACACAAACCCATTGGATTAACTGGCCATGTTTTTAAAATTTGCTCATGGAATATTTGCGTAGCTGGCTATGTCAGTCCCTAATTGCCCTTGCAAAGAAAATGGTGAGCTGCCTTCCTGAAGCGCTGCACTCCACTTACTGGAGATATATCTATACCATCTTCATTTTTCTGAAGTGCTCTTAGATGTCAGTGATCCCATTATAGATTATTATCAAACTGCCATCTCATTCATGCCCAAGTCATTTTTTAGAAGGAATACTGCAATTCTAGTTCACTTCTTTTGGAGGTTCAGTACCTACAGTACAGGTTTTGTGAATCTAGACAATGGATAGGTTTACCTTAGGCATCGTCAAAGGAAAGTTGATGTATAGAGAGATCCGGGTGTTCAAATCCAATGTTCCCTGAAGGTGGTAACGCAAGTCAATAGAGTGGTTAAGAAGGCATATAGCATGCTTTCCTTCATCAGACGGGGTACTGAATACAAGAGTTGGCTTGTAAACACATGTTATAGTTTATAGCACTTTGGTTCGGCCACGTTTGGAATACTGCGGACAGTTCTGGTCGCCACATTACCAAAAGGATGTGGATGCTTTGGAGAGGGTGCAGAGGACGTTCACCAGGATGGTGCCTGGTATGGAGGGTGCTAGATATGAAGTGAGGCTGAGTAGACTAGGATTATTTTCATTAGAAAGACGGAGGTTGAGGAGGGACCTGATTGAGGTCTACTAAATCATGAGAGATATAAACAGGGTGGATCGCAAGAAGCTTTTTCCCAGAGTGGGGGACTCCATTACTAAGGGTCACGGGTTCAAGGTGAGAGGGGAAAAGTTTAATGGAGATATGCATGAAAAGTTCTTTACACAGAGGGTGGTGGGTGTCTGGAACATTTTGCCAGTGGAAGTGGTGGAGGTGGGCACAAGAGTGTCATGTAATATGTATCTAGACAGATACATGAATGGGCAGGGAGCAGGGGGTTACAGATCCTTTTAAATATGTGAAAGGGTTAAATAGAGGATCTGGGTCGGTGCAGGCTTAGAGGGCCAAAGGGCCTGTTCCTGTGCTGTAATTTTTTTGTTCTTTGCTTGTTGTTGAAATTCATCAAGGAAGTAACAACTTCCTGCATTGATACGTTAGACACTCAATAACTTGATTGACAATAAGATGTGGAATGTCAGCTATAAAATCTCAAAAGTGAAGCTAGAATTCAATAAAAACGTGAGGATGAATATCATGATACTTTGGATGTGTCCCTTTCATGGAGGGATTTTCTCCATAAGGGCCAACACATTTTCTCACACTTTCATTTAATACACAACTCATTAACCTCCTACCACTCACTTGTTGTGTCTCTCTAGTCTGCTAATTCTACCACTCCCCAGAGCCAGAAAGACATGCCGCGTGCTGGGACCTCTGTTGTTTGTAATTTATATAAATGATTTGGATAAAGATGTCGATGGTTTACTTCATAAGTTTGCAGATGGCATGCAAATTGGTCAAGTTGTAGATGGAGAGGAAGGTTATCAGAAGACATAGCAAGTTTTAGATCAGTTGGAGAAATGGCAGGAAGGGTTTAATCTGGAGAAGAGTAAGATGACACATTTTGGGAGGTCACATGCAAGTGGAAAATATACTGTACGTGGCAGGGCCTTTTGGAGCAGGGATACACAGAGGGATGCAAGTCCATAGCTCCCTGAAAGTGGTAACACACGTAGATTAGGTGGTAAATAAGGTATATGGCATGCTTGCCTTCATCGGTCAGGGCATTGAGTATAAAAGTTGATCAATCATATTGCAGCTGCTCAAAACTTTTGTTAAGCCACATTTGGAATATTGTGTGCAGTTCTGGAAGGATGTGGAGACTTTGGAAAGGCTGTAAAAGAGGTTCATCAGGATTTTGCCTGGATTGGAGTGTACCAATTCAGAGGAGAGGTTGGAGAAACGTGGATTGTTTTCAGTGGAGTGTCGGAGGCTGAGGGGTGACCCGATGGACGCATATAAAATTATGAGAGGCATGGATATGGCAGAAGGTCAGATAGTCAGGGTGGAAATGTTATATACTAGGGGGCACAGGTTTAAGGTGAGGGGGGAGATGTTTAAAGGGGATGTGTGAGGCAAGCTGTTTTTACACAGTGGATGATAGGTGCCTGGAAAGCACTGCTAGGGGAATGATAGAAGCAGATACAAGAGCAACGATTAAGGGGCATTTAGACAGGCACATGAACAGGGAGAGAATGAACACAATCTGCCAATTCTTAAACAACAAACCCAAATGAGTAGTCACAACACACCCAGAAACCCTAGCCACACAATCACAAATCAAAGATATCTCGGAAATGACTGCCAGACTACTCTGACCTCTCGGCATCATGGTAGCCCACAAACCTACTAACACATTGAAACAGCTACTGATGAACCAAAAGGACCCTGTACCAACAGCCAGCAAAATGAATGTTGTTTACAAAATACCCTGCATGGACTGGAACAAACACTACATAGGACAGACAGGCGGAAAACTAGCCACCAGGATACACAAGCACCAACTATGCACCAAAAGAGATGATCCAGTCTCACTACTATCCTTACATACGGGTGAAGAAGGACACCACTTTGACTGGGACAACACATCCATTCGAGAACAGGCTAAACAGAGACATGCACGAGAATTCGTAGAGACCTGGCATTCAAACCAGAACTCCATCAATAAACACATTGATTTGGACCCCATTTACCAACCTCAGAGAAAAAGAACTGGAAATGATATCACCCACCTTAACAGACCAAGACACATAAACAGAAAGCAGGATAGAACACCAGCGCTTCACCAGAGGCTCACTGATGATGTTCCCTAGCACGGTGCTGAAACATCTGAAAACAAACCTTCCAGCTCAGCGAGCTAACTTACAACCAGAGAATAGAGGGGTCTGGAACATGTGCAGGCAAATGCGTTTAGAATGGTTGGCACAGACATGATGGGGGCCGTAAAGGCTGTTTCTGTGCTGCACTGTTCTGTGTTCTATATCCCAGAATATCCCACCATCACTGTCATTTTATCATTGGCACAGAGGAAGATGGTTGTCATTATTAGAGCCCAGTCATCTCAGTGTTTACCCAAAGAGAGAACTGCCCGTAAAGAATGATTTCCCTGACCCGGAGGCAAAGAGTAAATAGTTGTGAATGAACTGTAATTTGTCGTGCAAACAACTCAATTTGCAGGTGAGACTTACTCAGAAGACTGTATATGTCAGACTCAAAGGGCACCATACCTTGGGGAGTAAATTCCTGCAGATGCTGGTATCCGTACTAAAAACAACAAATGCTGGAGATCAAAGCTTGAGTGCAGGCTCCAGTCACAGCTCACACAACACAAAGGACACCTTCCAAACCTTACTTCTCAGCATGAGGAGACTGGAGAAGCTAAGAATTTATAAAAATAAAAGCTTGTATCTGAACAAGATTTCTCTCAGTATGTGCCAAACCTCTTCACCACTCAGAGTGAGAAACCAGTAAAGAAAACAGTAAAATAGGGGAATCAACTCAGAATTCGAATTAGGCTTATTGTCACATATACTCAAGGAGTACAGTGAAGTGTATACAATGTCACTACACAGGGCACCATCTTAGGTACAACAGCACCAGGGTCCCAGGTTCAATTCCAGCCTCGGGCAAATGTCTACGTGGAGTTTGCACGTTCTCCCCGTGTCTGCATGGGTTTCCTCCGGGTGCTCCGGTTTCCTCCCACAGTCCAAAGATGTCCATGTCAGGTGAATTGGCCATGCTAAATTACCCGCAGTGTTAGGTGCATTAGTCAGTGGTAATGTAGGGGAATGGGTCTGGGTGGATTACTCTTCGGAGGGTTGGTGTGGACTTGTTGGGCCAAAGGGCCTGTTTCCACACTGTAATTGAGAAATAAAGAGAAAAACTATAATTCTACATTTCAGTTCTTAATATTATAAATTAAGAAGATAAAGAAATAAAGTTGAAAGATAAACATTACAGCCCTTCTATAGCTTTCCACATGTGGTCTTGCTCTCCCCATACTGCCGGGATTGAATTCTGTGACAGACAGACTGCTGGACACCCCAGTAAACCAGCCAACCCCACCAGGTCCCCAAACCACCCGTCACTCCAGCCCTGCGGCTGGTAGATGCCCCATTCAGCGCTGGTCTGCTGACTGCTGGACACCCCACTCGCTCCGGCCTTGTGACCACTGGACACCTGCTCCCTCTGGCCTTGTGGCCACTGGACACACCACTCGCTCTGGCCTTGTGATCATTGCACACCCCACTCGCTCTGGTCTATGACCACTGGACGCCCCACTCACTCTGGCCTTGTGACCACTGGATACCCCACTTGCTCTGGCCTTGTGATCATTGGACACCCCACTCGCTCCGGCCTTGTGACCACTGGATGCCCCACTCACTCTGGCCTTGTGACCACTGGATACCCCACTCGCTCTGGCCTTGTGATCACTGGACACCTGCTCGCTCTGGCCTTGTGACCACTGGACACCTGCTCACTCTGGCCTTGTGACCACTGGACACCCCACTCTCTCCGGCCTTGTGATCACTGGACACCCCACTCGCTCGGCCTTGTGACGACTGGACACCTGCTCGCTCCAGCCTTGTGACCACTGGTCACCCGCTCACTCTGGCCTTGTGACCACTGGACACCCCATTTGTTCCTGCCTTGTGACCACTGGACACCCCTCTCACTCAGCCTTGTGTCTACTGGACACCCCATTCGCTCCGGCCTTGTGACTACTGGACATCTGCTCGCTCTGGCCTTGTGACTACTGGACACCCCATTCGCTCTGGCCTTATGATCACTGGACACCCCACTCACTCCGGCCTTGTGACCACTGGACACCTGCTCGCTCTGGCCTTGTGATCACTGGACACCTGCTCGCTCCGGCCTTGTGACCACTGGACACCTGCTCGCTCTGGCCTTGTGACCACTGGACACCCCACTCGCTCTGGCCTCGCAATCACTGGACACCTGCTCGCTCCGACCTTATGATCACTGGACACCTGCTCGCTCTGGACTTGTGATCACTGGACACCACACTTGCTCCAGCCTTGTGATCACTGGACACCACACTTGCTCAGCCTGTGACCACTGGACACCACACTTGCTCTGGCCTTGTAACCACTGGACACCTGCTTGCTCTGGCCTTGTGACCACTGGACACCTTCTCACTCTGGCCTTGTGATCACTAGACATCTGCTCACTCTGGCCTTGTGATCACTGGACACCTGCTCACTCTGGCCTTGTGACTACTGGACACACCATTCGCTCCGGCCTTGTGATCACTGAACACCTGCTCGCTCCGGCCTTGTGACCACTGGACACCTGCTCACTCTGGCCTTGTGACTACTGGACACACCATTCGCTCCGGCATTGTGATCACTGGAACACCCCACTCGCTCTGGCCTTGTGATCACTGGACACCTGCTCGCTCTGGCCTTGAGATCACTGGACACCTGCACGCTCCGGCCTTGTGAGCAATGGACACCTGCTCATTCTGGCCTTGTGATCATTGGTCACCCCACTCGCTCTGGTGTATGACCACTGGACGCCCCACTCGCTCTGGCCTTGTGACCACTGGACACCTGCTCGCTCTGGCCTTGTGATCACTGGACACCTGCTTGCTCCAGCCTTGTGAGCACTGGACACCTGCTCGCTCTGGCCTTGTGATCATTGAACACCCCACTCTCTCCGGCCTTGTGAGCACTGGACACCTGCTCGCTCTGGCCTTGTGATCATTGGTCACCCCACTCGCTCTGGTCTATGACCACTGGACGCCCCACTCGCTCTGGCCTTGTGACCACTGGACACCTGCTCGCTCTGGCCTTGTGATCACTGGACACCCCACTCTCTCCGGCCTTGTGATCATTGGACACCTGCTCGCTCCGGCCTTGTGACCACTGGACACCCCACTCGCTCGGCCTTGTGACTATTGGACACCTGCTCACTCCGGCCTTGTGACCACTGGACACCTGCTCACTCTGGCCTTGTGACCACTGGACACCCCATTCGCTCCAGCCTTGTGACCACTGGACACCCCACTCGCTCCGGCCTTGTGATCACTGGACACCCACTCGCTCCGGCCTTGTGATCACTGGACACCTGCTCACTCTGGCCTTGTGACCACTGGACACCCCACTCGCTCTGGCCTTGTGACTACTGGACACCTGCTCGCTCCGGCCTTGTGACCACTGGACACCTGCTCACTCTGGCCTTGTGACCACTGGACAACCCATTCGCTCCGGCCTTGTGACCATTGGACACCCCACTCGCTCCGGCCTTGTGACCACTGGACACCTGCTCGCTCTGGTCTTGCGATCACTGGACACCTGCTCACTCCGGCCTTGTGATCACTGGACACCGCACTTGCTCCAGCCTTGTGACCACTGGACAGCTGCTCGCTCTGGCCTTGTGAGCACTGGACACCTGCTCCTTCCGGCCTTGTGATCATTGGACACCCCACTCGCTCTGGCCTTGTGATCATTGGACACCCCACTCACTCTGGCCTTGTGACCACTGGACACCTACTCATTCTGGCCTTGTGACCACTGGAGACCCTGCTCACTCTGGGCCTTGAGACCACTGGATGCTCTATTTGGCTCTGACCCTCTGACCACTGGCCATCCTGCTCTGGCCCTCAGCTACCGCTGTGCTGCTGCTCTCTTCACAAGCCAATGTCGGCTAAAATAGAAATACTAAAAAATTTAAAAAAGATAAGGAAAGAAGGAGAAGCAGGCAGAAAGCATGAGCCTCTGGCTGAGCCCAGATGTTTCCTACTCCACTGCCACCATCTTGTGAAGAGATGATGTCGGTTTCAATTGGGTGGGGGGTGGAGTTCCAGTAAGAAGTGCACAAGGCAAGCCAGTCTCATTTGCAAGTTTTAATTTCGTTTTCATTTTGGGAATCACTGAACTACTTTTGAAGCGTACTTGCTTTTGTAAAATAGAAACCGTCCAATAATTCATGCACAGCAAGGTTCCACAAACAGCATTGTGATAGTGACCAGATGATCAGCTGAGCTATGAATAGAATCATAAAGTCCAACCTGTCCATGCTGTCCAGATATCCCAACCCAATTTAGTCCCACCTGCCAGCACCCGGCCCATATCCCTCCAAACCCTTTCTATTCATATACCCATCCAGATGACTTTTAAATGTTGAGGGGTGAAGACCCCTCTTTCAAACTCATGACTGCCTTCAGCAGGGTGGACCGAGGCAGGGTGGACTGAGGCAGGGTGGACCGAGGCAGGGTGGACAGAGGCAGGGTGGACTGAGGCAGGATGGACAGAGGCAGGGTGGACAGAGGCAGCAGGTACATGGGAACATCACCAGTTACAAGCTCCCCCATAATCCACTCGTCTTCCTGCCTTGGAAATATATCGCTGCTCCTTCAGTGTCGCTGAGTTAAAATCCTGGAATTCCTTCCTGAACAACATTGCAGGGATATCTACACCAACTGGACGGCAGTTGTTCATAAATCAACTCACCACGACGTTCTGCAGAGCAACTAGAGACAGGCTAACAATGTCCACATCCCATGAATGAAGAAAAACATAATGAATTGCAAGCTGCAGGCAGTTCTGAAGAAGGGTCACTCAACCCTGGGTTTAGAACAGATTTACAAGGATGTAGCCAAGATTGGAGAGTTTGAGTTACAGGGACAGGATGAATAGGCTGGGGTTATTTTTTTTGGAGCATCAGAGGCTGAGGGGTGACCTTATAGATGTTTATAAAATCATGAGGGACATGGAAAGGGTAAATAGACATTCCCAATGAAGGACTTTTGCCTGAAATGTCAATTTTCCTGCTCCTCGGATGCTGCCTGACCTGCTGTGCCTTTCCAGCACCACTCTAATCTTGACTCTAACCTTCAGCATCTGTAGTACCCACTTCCACAAAAGTCGACATGGTTTTTTCTCCAGGGTGGGGGAGTTAAAAACTAAAGGGCATAGGTTTAGGGTGAGGGGGAAAGATTTAAAAGGGAGTTGGGGGTACAATGTTTTCACACAGAGGGTGGTGTGTGTATGGAATGAGCTGCCAGAGGAACTGGTGGAGGCTGGTACAATTACAACATTTAAAAGGCATCTGGATGGTTATAATAAATGGGAAGGGTTTGGAGGGATATAGGCCAAGTGCTGGCAAATGGGACTAGATTAATTTAGGATATCTGGTCGGCATGGACAAGTTGGACCAAGGGGTACATTTCCATGCTGTATTCTAACTGTAAACATTAACTCTGATTTCTCTCCACAAATGTTGCCAGACCTGCTGAGCTTTTCCAGCAATTTCTGTTTTTGTATCTTCCATTTGGTTTCAGCCAATAAAAGCTGTTTTTTTTTTCCCTTGTATTCAGCAAATGCAAAGCAATGTTTGTTAGAAGAGGAAGCAAGCTGACAATGAATGTGTCCATTAACAACTTCGGCAAAAGGAAAAGGACAGGGTGGGGATGATTGAAAGTATGTGAAAAATAATTTCCAACAAGCGGTGACTAATATTGAAACACAACTTGAGACATTTACCTTTACCCTGCATCATTCCATTTGCTTTTGTAAGAGGCACTTATTTCAGCTTTAATTGCAAGAATGTAGAAACCAGGTGTGTTTATGGATGGTGACATCGAGTCAAATGAGAAAAAAAATACAGGGCTGTATGACACAGAGCTCCTAAGAATTTCGATGTTATGCACAAATTCAGTTATCAATCAGCAAACATTTCCAGGTCAGGAAACTTCTTATATTTAACAGTAGATGTGAAGTCACAATGAAATTGAACAGTTTACACTGCTAAATGAGAATTCTTTACCTCAGACGCAGACTCATAAGCCCTATTTTTAGTTTATGTGAGTGTGGCCAAACCATGATTTAACACGGTATTGGAAGCTTTGAGAGCTGACATGAAGAAACCAGTCTCCCAGGGTTAGGATTAAGTTAGCACCATCGCAATTTGATTTGACCCACTGTGTGTCCAACACACGTAGAAATCCTTCACTGGTTTTAAAGCTAAACGTGATTCAAGCTGCTGAGAGAAATGTACACAGCTAAGAGTTTCGCAGTTTTGATACACACTCATTTCCTCTCTCTCGGACCACATCCCCCTTCATGCATTTTCAAGTTATGAGGTGGGAGTCAGCAAGGAACAGGACGTTATCTCCGAGTGTAAAGCATGAGATTTAGTTGGTCAAATCTCGACAGATTAGCATTGCAGCAGACTGTCCACTTAATCAGCTGATTCCATGCTTTCAGATATTGGTATCCATGCGTATTACAAAGCAGGTAGAATTCTTATTATCTCCACCAATGGACCAGAAGACTAGGTTCAACTAGGTGATCCAGAGGGGTGCCACAATATCTCTGAGCAGATACGTTAGGAAAATCACAATTTAAAATCTGTTGGCCCTTATTTCGTTGAAATGGCTATATAGAGGCCAGTATCCAGTCACCAAGTCACGCTTTATTTACACGTGCACAGGAACACTGGCTGTGACCAGCTGACTCAGAGTCAATCCCTGAACTGAGGAGATTCTGAGTCCACTACTTATATTTTTTTGTTGCATCCAGCCAACTCAAACTCAGTCCCTGAATTTAGGAGTCATAGAGTCATAGAGATGTACAGCATGGAAACACACCCTTCGGTCCAACTCGTCCATGCTGACCAGACATTCTAATCTAATCTAGTCCCATTTGCCAGCACTTGGCCCAATTCCCTCCAAACCCTTCCTATTCATATACCCATTCAGATGCCTTTTAAATGTTGCAATTATACCAGCCTCCACCACATCATCTGGCAGCTCATTCCATCACACACAACCCTCTGTGTGAAAAAGTTGCCACTTAGGTCCCTTTTATATCTTTCCCCTCTCACCCTAAACCTACGCCCTCTAGTTCTGGACTCCCCCACACCAGGAAAAATACTTTGTCTATTTATCCTATCCATGCCCCTCATGACTTTATAAACCTCTATGAGGTCACCCTTCAGCCTCCGACACTCCAGGGAAAACAGCCCCAACCTATTCAGCCTTTCCTTGTAGCTCAAATCCTCCAAATCCGGGACACCCGGACCAACCAACCCAACCACCCTGTGGCTCAACACTTCAACTCCCCCTCCCACTCCACCAAGGATATGCAGGTCTTTGGACTCCTCCATCGCCAGACCATAGCAACACGACGGTTGGAGGAAGAGTGCCTCATCTTCCGCCTAGGAACCCTCCAACCACAAGGGATGAACTCGGATTTCACCAGTTTCCTCATTTCCCCTCCCCCCACCTTGTCTCAGTCAAATCCATCGAACTCAGCACCGCCTTCCTAACCTGCAATCTTCTTCCTGACCTCTCCGCCCCCACCCCAGTCTGACCTATCACCCTCACCTTGACCTCTTTCCACCTATCACATTTATGACGCCCCTCCCCCAAGTCCCTCCTCCCTACCTTTTATCTTAGCCTGCTGGACAAACTTTCCTCATTCCTGAAGAAGGGCTTATGCCCGAAACGTCGATTCTCCTGTTCCCTGGATGCTGCCTGACCTGCTGAGCTTTTCCAGCAACACATTTTCAGCTCTGATCTCCAGCATCTGCAGACCTCACTTTCTGCTCAAATCCTCCAACCCAGGCAACATCCTTGTAAATCTTTTCTGAACCCTTTCAAGTTTCACAACGTCTTTCCAATAGGAAGGAGGCCAGAATTGCACACAGTATTTCAAAAGACTCTCTGAATCCTCTGTTTATACATTTTTTATTCAGCATCATACAAATTGACAATACACATGGCACACTGACAGTTAACAGTCAAAAGAAAGACACTGGGTCTCCAAAACTAATGCCCCAAGATCCCCTGTAACCAACAGGAAAAGCAGCACACAGAATCAACAAAATAAACCAAATAAAAACAGGGAACAGCTGAAAAACAGTGCATGAGAAGAAACCCAAACCCCAGCACCCCCAGCAAAATGAACTCTCCCCAGATACATACAAAACGCAATGCACATGTGGAAACGCGATTCAATCATGACCTACATGATAAGGTACGATGCAAACACGATACACACATAAGAGTACAGTGCATGCTGTGAGGGGACAGAGTCCACTGACAAGGCAGAGTCCACTTGCAAAGCAGGGGCCACCCCTTGACACAGGGGCCATTCCCAGAGTTCTCCATCCGACCCAGAATCCACTTCCCAAACCAGAACCTGCCTCCGACAGCAGGGGTCGCTCCCGATGGCAGGTCCTCCTCCCCTTGCCAGGGTGTACTGTCACAAAGCTGGACCTATGTTTAAAAGCTGTTCCTTCTGCTCAAAGTTACCGACCCCTTGATTTATTTTCAGAGGGTTTGTAAAACAGCCCAGGCTCTGAATCAGCTGAAGTGGTACAGAGATGGAAGGGTTTACTGAGAGGCTTTTTGTTTAAGCATGAACAAATGAGTCTTCAGGCCAAAGCTTTTATGTTTTAGAAGTAACTTGGATAGTCAAGGGAGCGTAGGCAGCTCTCTAGTTGTGCAGTTCAATTCAGAACTTTTCTTAGTTCAGGTCAGCAGTGGTGTGTGTGAAGAGGGGCGGCTGAATTCAGTCAGTTGAGACTGGAACTTCTCTCTCTCCTTCTGCCCTTCTAACTTCGACCTGTAAGTCTCTGCTACATTTTTATTCTGTGTTCATGGGATTTGTTTATTGGGACTGTTGTGTATTTTCAGAACAGCATAACTAAGTCTAGTTTGGACAGCATAAGTTAGGCAATATTCTGTGTTTCTGTTCTTTGTGTTTCATTCTGTAATTTTGTGAATAAATTTCTGTCTGTTTTAAAACCTGGTAGTCAGCCTAGCTAACTTACTGTGGGTAATTTTCACTGTACCCTTACTGAAACAAATAGCAAAGTTACCATCTGGGCTGCCTGCTTATGAATGTTTTGAGTGGTCTGGCCTGGTCCATAGCAGCACACATTGCACCCCAAAGTTCAGCTCCCCCAATGAGGTCCGGCCCACTCACTCTGCCACAATCCACTCCCGGGAGCCTAGCCCCCATACAACGAACCGGCCTACTCAGTAAGGTTTGGCCCACCACGGAGATTCACTCCATGCACAGGAATTGAGGCAGGGCAGGTAAAAAGTTCAGTCCAAACAGCTGACCGTGGAACAAAGAACAAGTCCCACCGCCAAATTGCCTCTTCCACGCCCACACCTTCTCCAAGGTAGCAGTACCCGATGGTAGCAACTGGCCAGCTGAAAAGCCAGTTCCCCAAGGAAAAGGAATAAACCCAGCAGTGCCAGCTTAACCTCAGTTCCTAAAGAAGGAAAATAAAACAGCTCCGTTAAAAGAAAGAAGGCCCCATCATACCATTGGCGGTGCCCAGCCAGCTCAGAAGACAGTTCCCCAGGGCACATTGGGCGGCACGGTGGCACAGTGGTTAGCACTGCTGCCTCACAGCGCCAGAGACCCAGGTTCAATTCCAGCCTCAGGCGACTGACTGTGTGAAGTTTGCACGTTCTCCCAGTGTCAGCGTGGGTTTCCTCCGGGTGCTCCGGTTTCCTCCCACAGTCCAAAGATGTGCAGGTTAGGTGAATTGGCCATGCTAAATTGCCTGTAGTGTTAGGTAAGGGGTAAATGTAGGGGTATGGGTTGGTTGTGCTTTGGCGGGGCGGTGTGGACTTGTTGGGCCGAAGGGCCTGTTTCCACACTGTAAGTAATCTAATCTAATCTAAAAACAAAAACCAACAGTAACACTGGCTATGGCCAGCCAGCTCAAAGTCAGCGCCTGAACTGAGGAGATTCTGAGTCCTCTATTTATCTCTTTTTTGTGCATCCAGCCAAATCAGAATCAGCCACTGAAGTCAGGAGTCTCTCCAAATCCTCAGTTTATATTTTTCAGCCAAGTGAACAAGCCCAATCAATGATCTCACAGTCGTGATTCCAATCACTACAGTACAAACATAGGGAAGGGGAAGAAAATAAAAAAAGTAGTGAGGTGTTCCTCAAACTATGCAAGACACAAGTCATATGTCAGCTGGAATACTGTGAACATTATTTGGCTCCTTATCTGAAGAAAGTGGTACTGATATTAAAAGCAAAACAGAGAGAAGGTTTCCTGTGTATGGAGGGATTTTATTATGATGAGAGAATGGATATGCTGGGCTTGCACTCATTGGAATTTAAGAAAATGAGAGGTGACTTTATCAAAATGTGTAAGATACTTAGCAGCCTTGACAGTGAAGATGTGGAGAATTGGTTTCCCCTTCTTAAAGTGTCTCAAGACCAGAGGGAATAATCTCTGACTAAGGGGGTGACAGAGGTGAGGAATCTCTTCTCTCAGAGAGAAGTGTGTATGGGGAATTCTTAACAAGAGACGCATGTAGAGATTGGGCATTAAGTATATTCAAAGTTGAGATAAACAAATTTTTAATCAAAGCCAAAAGAACTGTGGGTGCTGTAAATCAGAAACAAAACCAGATATTGCTGGAAAAGCTCTGCAGGTCTGGGAGCATCTGTGGAGAGAAATTGGAGTTAACGTTTCGGGTCCGATGACCATTCCTCAGAAGCCTTCTGAGTTCTGGGTTCTAAGGAAGGGTCACCATACCAGAAACACTAACTGATTTCTCTCTACTGATGCTGCCAGACCTGGTGTGTTTTTCAAGCCATTTCGAGTTTTTTTTTTAATCAATAAAGAGAAACAAAGGTTTGGGGAAAAGGAAGGAAAGTGGAGTTGAGGATTTTCGGTTCAACCATGATCTTGTTAAATGGTAAGAATGGACCTGATGGGTGGAATGGCCTCTGTTCTGTGGTTTTATGGTCCCAACCAAGAGTCAAAAGTCTATAACTAGCATATTTAGAGGGAGGAATCACAAAACATGACAACTTACAATGATTGATGAAAGCACAAAGAGCAGTCTGTTCCTATATGATTCCTGCCCAACATCAAGGCTGCGTGGTTCATGAATCATGGAGCTGATTAATGTCAATCTATCGGCTCAGTTTCTTACTGTGAGGGTGATGGTTGTGCATCAAAAATGAATCACCATTGATATCCCAAAAGACATGATTTTTGACTTGGCCTCAATTTATTGCTGAGTTCTCCCATCCAAAGCAGGCAGGAGGTTTGTTAAAACATTTACACCATGGCCCTGAAATGGGATTAGAGTCCAGGAGATAATACCAAACTTTCCCCGTTCTCTCCATATGCTCATTTGAGTCATCCCACTGTGATATTAAAATGAAGCCCAATTAATGACTTAAGCAGGAGAAAGTGAGGTCTGCAGATGCTGGAGATCAGAGCTGGAAATGTGTTGCTGGAAAAGCGCAGCAGGTCAGGCAGCATCCAGGGAACAGGAGAATCGACGTTTCGGGCATAAGCCCTTCTTTCTGAAGAAGGGCTTATGCCCGAAACGTCGATTCTCCTGTTCCCTGGATGCAGCCTGACCTGCTGCGCTTTTCCAGCAACACATTTCCAGCTAATGACTTAAGCACCCCACTAAGGTCATCGATAGACGGTGATATTTGAGAAACTCATCTCACCACTCCCACCTCACCTCACCCCCCACACCCAAATGGTATCCCTTTCTTACTGTACAGACTGTTCTGATATAACATGATCATTCCGTTCCCGTGCAATCCCACATTACAAGAAAATCACATAATAGCAGCATAATTTAAAATCAAAGGGACCGGAATCACCATATAACCAATACAGATAAGGAAAGTTCATGTTCTACAAATAACGGTCTAAGTTCTTCAATTGCATTTTAGCCAATTTGCATTGAAGAAACACGTGTGAGAGCAGAACCGACTGTACTGGTGACCTACATCGGCTCCTGATCTAGCAGTACCACAGAGATCCTATTTTTGACCTTGAGCTCAAATCCTACACTCTTCCCAATCACTGTACTCTCCTCTGGTTGCATAACCCCCTCAGAACATTCTTCCTTTTTCACATGCTCAGTTTTCTTTAACCTCACCCCGATGGCCGGGCATGTCCCCCCACTCTACCATCACCATCAAACCACAGGTTCGACCTGACACAAAGAGCAAATGAAGGCATTGCCAGGAGCAGCATTTGGCCCAGCTAAAATGGAGTTGCTAAGAAATTCTGGTGAAGCTACAACTCAAGCCAACTTGCGGGCTAAACACCAGGAGGAGCAAGCAATAGATAGGGCTAAATGATCCGACAACCAGCAGATCAGATCTGAGCTCTGTTGCCTTGCCACATCCAGTCGTGAATGGTGGTGGACAATTAACAGCTCACTGGGACGGCATGGTGGCTCAGTGGTTAGCACTGCTGCCTCACAGCACCGGGGTCCCAGGTTCGATTCCAGCCTCGAGCGACTGTCTGTGTGGAGTTTGCACATTCTCCCTGTGTCTGCGTGGGTTTCCTCTGGGTGCTCCGGTTTCCTCCCACTGTCAAAAAGGTATGCAGAGCAGGTAAATTGGCCATGCTAAATTGCCCACAGTGTTAGGTGGATTAGCCAGAAGGAAATAGGTCTGGGTGGATTACGCTTTGGAGGGTCGGTGTGGACTTGTTGGGCTGAAGGGTCTGTTTCCACACTGTAGGGAATCTAATCTAATTTCCATCTTCCATGCTGGAAGAGCCCAGCACATCAGTGCAAAAGGTAAAGCTGAAGGACAATCAGAAATGCTGATCCATCTCGGTTTCTTCCCGAAATCCCCAGCATCACAGATGGCAGTTTTCAGCCAATTCGATTCATTCGACGTGACATCAAGAAAGCTTCAGAGGCACTAGATACTGCAAAGGCTGTGGCTCCTGACAATATTCTAGCAATTGGACTGAAGACCTGTGCTCCAAAACATGCCCCTCCCCTTGCCAAGCTATGCTGAACGTTTGCCTGGCAATGTGGAAAATTACCCAGGTATAGTAGAATAGAATCCCTACAGTGTGGAAACAGGCCCTTCGGCCCAACAAGTCCACACTGGCCCTCCAAAGGGTAAGCCAGCCAGAGTCATTCCCCTACCCAATTATCCTACCTTAACCCTTGAGTAAAGTCCAACCTATCTACCCCTGAACGCTACAGGCCATGTAGCTTGACCAATCCACCCTGACCTGATGCTCTTACCATCTTTCCTATTGGACCCTAGAGTATTTAGTGGTCTTTAACTCACTTTGATTCCTGAGGATTTTTTTTCCCCTTGTGATATTTGCTGTATTTATTTAATATCCATCTCTTCTCCCTTGATTATTTAGTATTTTTGGAATGTGATTTATATCCTCCACTGTGAAGACTGAAGCAAAGTATTTCTTCAATTTATCTGCAGCTCCTGATTCCCCAATATGATTTTATTAACCTCATTCTGTAAGGGGCCTATGCTTACTGTCTCTTCCTTTTAAAGGAGCACTTTTTGTCTGTTTTTATACAGTTTAGACTTGAAGTATATTTTCTTCTTATAGAAAAAATACAGCATGGAAACAGTCCATTCGACCCATCGAGTCCAGACTGACCATTTGACGAGCATCCCACCCATTCTCACTCCTCTGCCCTATCCCTGTAGCACATGCATTTCCCCTGGCTAACCCACCCAGCTTGCATATGCCTGCACACGATGAGCAATTTCCCATGGCCAATCCACCTAACCTGCACAGCTTTGGACTGTGGGAGGAAACCCACGCAGACACAGGGCGAATGTGCAAACTCCACACAGACAGTTGTCCGAGGTTGGAACTGAAGCTGAGTACCTGGCGCTGTGAGGCAGCAGTGCTAATCACTGAGACATCATGCCACTCCCAGTCCTCTTTTAGATATTTTTCAGCCAGCTTTTGTTGTTTTTTGAAACTTTCCCAACCCTCTGATTTACAACTGGTCTTTGCCACATGGTTTCTTTTTTGCTCAATTGGCTACGACTTCTTTGGTTTACCATGATTGGTTTCTCCCCCTTCTGAGAATCCCTCACTTTGATTAGTTTGTATATTTATTGTGAGTTGTAAACTATCTTCTCTATTCCTCAACTGTCTTTCCTTCTAAACCCTTTTCCCAGGCCGCTCCAGTTAACTCAGCCCTTGTCCCTCAGTATTTGCCTTTATTTACATTACAAACAGTTGTTTCCAACCCAAGTATCTCACTCTCAAACTGAATGTTAAATTCCACCACGGTGTAGAATCATTGATTCATAGAGCTCTACAACACAGCGTAAAGACCCTTCCGCCCACCAGTAAAACATTAATTCTAAACTCATGTTATGGTCACTGTTTTCTAGGGGAGATTTTACTCTGGGACCATTGATTAAATGTGTCTCATGACGCATGGCCAGATCCAAAGTAGCCTGAGGTCTGAGTGGATCCATAATGCGTTGCTAGAGAATACTGTCCTGAACTCATCCTCATGACACTTGCCAATCTGGTTTTGCCAATCTAAGTGAAGATTAAGGTCAGCCATGCTTAGTGCCCTGTCTTTGCTTGTGGGGTCAGTTTGCTCAGTTGGCCGGATGGCTGGTGCGGGAGCAAAAGGTCACCATGAAGGAAATGTTTACTCCCTTCCCACTGCTGGTGCCAGTGCCTGAAGGGGAAACCTGCTGTGCTGCTTTCTAACCCAAACATTCAGCTGCTTATCCGGGGCAATTAGGAATGGGCAATAATTTCTGGCCCAGACTGAATAGAAAAGTGATTTGATGATCACATTAAAGGCTGTCAAATTACCCCTTTCTGTGTAAATGGCTGTGTTTACAATTGCTATGGTCTGTGCTTTGTTTGATAAATTATTTCACACTTAATATTTTTATTAACTGTGAACGTTTCAAATACAACAGTTTTGAAATATAATTCACGATTTTTAAAAAATGGATAAAGAAAATGATGATAACCATGCATTGCACATCTTCAGACATCGCCATTTCACTGGCATGGTAGCTCCCCTTCAGCAATGTTGCCTCACAGTGTCAAGGACCCGGGTTCGATCCCACCCTTGGGCGACTGTCTCTGTGGAGTCTACGCATTCTTCCAGTGTCTGTGCAAGATTCCTCTGGGTGCTCCAGTTTCCTCCCACTGCTCAAAGATGTGCAGGGTAGATGAATTGGCCATGGAAAATTGCCCTATAGTGTTCAAGGATGTACAGGTTAGGTGGATTAGCCATGAGACATGCAGAGTTACAGGGATTGAGTGCGGGGGTTGGGTTTGGATGGGATGCTCTTCTGAGGGTTGTTAGGGACTAGGCCAGAGCACTCAAAACATTCTTAAACAGGCAGCCCAGATTGTAACTTGGCAATTTGTTTTGGTAAGTGTACAGTGAAAATTCCCGGAGTAAGTTAACGAGGTTGATTACCAGGTTTTAAAACAGACAAAACGTTATTCACAAAATTACACCAAGAAACACATAGAACAGAATAAAAAAACCCTACAGAACTCAGTCCGTCTAAACTCGACTTAATTACGCTGTATTGATTATACACAACAGTCCCAATAAACAAACCCTTTAAACACAGTAAAAATAAAACCAAAGCTTCCAGGTCGAAGTTAGAAGGGCAGAAGGAGAGAGAGTCAAGCAGCCTGTTTTCACACAGCCCCACAGCTGAACTCCCTAACTAGTTCTGGACTGAACTGCTCAGGTAGAGAGCTAGCCATGCCCCCTTGACTTGTACAGTTTACTTCAAAAAACATAAAACCTTTGGCCTAACAACTCACTGTGACTCTACTTTCAAGGAGCTATGAACCTGCACTCCAAGGTGTCTTTGTTCAGCAACACTCCCGAGGACCTTACCATTAAGTGTATAAGTCCTGCTCTGATTTGCCTTTCCAAAATGCTGCACCTCACATTTATCTAAATTAAACTCCATCTGCCACTCTTCAGCCCATTGACTCATCTGATCAAGATCCCATTGTACTCTAAGGTAACCTTCTTCACTGTTCACTACACCTCCAATTTTGGTGTCATCCTCAAACCTACTAACTATACATCCTATGTTCACACCCAAATCATTTATACAAATGATGAAAAGCAGTGGATAAAGCACCAATCTTTGTGGCACACCATTGGTCACAGGCCTCCAGTCTGGAAAGCAACCCTCTACTACTGCCCTTTGTCTTCAACCTTGAACCCAGTTCTGTATCCAAATAACTAGTTCTCCCTGTATTCCATGTGATCTAACCTTGCTAACTAGTCTACTATGATGAACCTTGTCAAATGCCATACTAAAGTCCATATAGATCAGGTCCACATCAATCCTCTTCATTACTTCTTCAAAAGCCTCAGTCAAGTGAAGATTTAATTCTGAGGCCATATAAGGCTCTGGACAGGCCGCATTTGGAAAATTGTGAACAGTTTTGGTCCTCGTATCTAAGGAAGGATGTGCTGGCGTTGGATGGGATCCAGAGGCTGAAGAGCTTGTTGTATGAGAAGCGAGTCAGGGCTCTGGATCTGTGCTCAATGGACACAGAATGGATGCGATGAATTTGTTTGCACTTGTAGGTAAGACCAAGACCCAACAGCACAGCCTCAGAGTAAAGGTTGCTCCTTTAGAACTGAGATGAGGAGGAATTTCTCCCGACAGAGAGTAGTGTATCTGTGGAACTCAGTGCTGCTGAAGGCTATGGAAGCCAAGTTATTGAGTGCATTTGAGACACAGATAGGTAGAACAAAGAACAAAGAACATTACAGCACAGGAAGAGGCCCTTCAGCCCTCCAAGCCTGCACTGATCCAGATCCTCTATCTAAATCTGTCGCTTATTTTCTAAGGATTTGTATCCCTCTGCTCCTTGCCTTTTAATGTACTTGTCTAGATACATCTTAAATGATGCTACCATGCCTGCCTCTACCACCTCCACCAGCGTTCCAGGGACCCACCACTCTCTGCATAAAATCTTTCCATGCATACTCCCCTTAAACTTTTCATCTCCCACCTTGAATTTGTGACCCCCTAGTAACTGAGTCTCCCAGGTTCTTACCTAACAATGGATCAAGGGATAGGGCAGAAAGCAGGAGAATAGGGTTGAGAAACATATCAGCCATGGTGGAATGGTGGAGCAGACTCGATGGGCTGAATGGTCTAATGCTGTTCCTGTACCTTTTGCTCTTATGATCTTTTGGAAGTGGAGTACTGGTCTCTTTGCTTTTAGGAGAGAAATGGAGAAACATAGTCAGAGAGAAAGGAAGGTTTCAAAATTCATTGAAGGAACCAAGAAACACCAACTGAAGCAGAGCTGCTTAACAGCTCGTCTTGTTGCTTTGGCTATGCTTGGCTGGGGTGTTCTTGTTGCTGAGTGAGCAGGTTGTGAGTTCAAGGCCCACTCCAGGGTTTAAATTCAAAATCAATGATAATCCTTTAGTATTGCGCTGAAGGGCTTTTGATTGTGATGCCTTTGAGGTAAGAAATTATAATGAGACCATCCTGACTCAGGATGTAAAAGATCCTGCTGCATTATTGAAAGTGGAAGAGTTCTCCAAGGCAACCTAACCAACACCATGCCCTTAGCCAGCAGCAGAAAATCTGTTAAACTGGTCACGTACCTGACTGTTGTGTGTGAATATCACTGCGTGCACGGAGTTTGGTGTGATATCCTGCACTTTTGGAATAATTTGTAAAGCTCTATATCTGGATGGAAAAGACACCAAATCAATGCAAACATTGCATTCCTTAACAAAAGGAAAAGGTGCTTAGGACAGAAATTTAAATATGATCAATAACAGAGAGATTTAGACAAATGATCGATTTTCTGAGCTGCCCACTGCCTTTGAAACCCTCCCAACTTCCTATTTCTTCAGTCCCATTGCAACTAACACACCACTTGGACAAGATGGAGAGGAAACAAATCCATTCAGTCAGCAGGTTAAACCTATAGGGCTAGATCTTAACTTTACATCACACTTCCTAATTTTATTTAAATAAAATATTTTGCAATGAAGCCAACCCTATCCCAATATGTTTCAAGGAAAATACATTTATAGTTAACTGGCATAACGACCTCCAGCTGTAGCTGGTTTAAATTATGTTTCATTAAAACAAAGCACCAATCAATAGTGTGCCAAATAAAATACATCATCTGCTCGACATTATATAATCAACAGACAGTTCACATGAAGAACTTTGCTTTGGGCAAAAAGGGGTTAATTAACTTATTAAACTGTAGAAAGTATGGAGGCAATTCAAACTACATTACCTAGGTACATTGTCCACCTTCATGAGTGACTGTTCATGTAAAAATAAATAAAATTACACTTAGTCCCATCTCCATCTTGTTTTAAGTTGGGTCACTTCAAAGTTTTCTAACGAGTGACACAAAGGGCTGAATCTTACCAGAAACCAGTAAAGTGTTATTTTTGGCTGAAGGTTATTCTCTGCAAGGCTTAGTGAGTTTACTTTGCTAAACCTGGCTATATGCACTACGCTTCTGTAATGTCCCACTCACCACATTCTTTCTCTCACCAAAGGCAGAAGTATTAGCCACTGCCAGCACTTCCCAGGATTCCTGTTGCGGGTGCCATTTTTAAAACCTAGCCTTGCACGTGTTCAAACATCTATCCTTCACGGTTCCCATCGATTGTCTCAGAGATATGGAAATGGGAACCCCACTTTAAAATGGCTCCTGCTAGGGTAAAGGTGTGTATGGTCACTGTCCTGAAATATTGGTGACTGGTGTCCAAGATGGAGGCTGGAAGGAGCAAGCTGCAAGCTGGGGTTGCTCGATAACCACACCGACTTTCATGTTGGGAATTGTGCCTGTCCACGGTGAATGGGAGAATGGGAAACTGCTTATCAATGTGGCAAAATGATAGAATAATGAGGGTGTGAATGCATGCTAATGAATGGAAATAGGCCTTTCATGGCTGTCTGGTGAGAATTTCACTTCTTCTTCCAATATTGGACACAAAAATGGGACTTCTTGCTCCTGACAGCAGGAACCTCCTCACTGCCAATCTCACGCAATTCTTCCACTTCCTCACCATTGCCCACCCCGGTCATTGGCTGTTCTCTTTCCACAGATGCCACTGAGTATTTTGCAGCACTTTGCACTTTTATATCATTTACATCTGGGCTTTATTGGCTTAGCTCTTCTATATTGTTACTGTGCACAAGTTGCCTGTACTTTTCCCATATCCCAACAGTAATTCACAACTGAAAATACCACACAAGCTGTAAATCACAAGTGGATGTCCTTGGAACATTTTGAGTGGGGTGGGGGTTTAGAAAGGCAAATTAAATGAAAATTTGTGATTTTTAATTCACCACCAAGTGATTAATTCAGCCCATCATACCGATGGTGCGGGGTGAGAAGCGAATAAAGTTTTCATAGCCACACACAAACAGAAATAGTTACTGTTATCTAAATTTCATTTGCTGACCAATTACTTGGCAGAAAACATAGAGGCAGTGAATCCACCCATCTACTGTTCCCACATGGAGAACAGGCCAGATTTTGTGCTTTGGAACCCACAGGCAGTCAAACCTAATGTAATTACAAAAGGTAGAGTTATTTCATGCCTTATCTTGAAAAGCACATGTTTTGAGAATGTTTTCAAAGCTGTTATCACAGAACACAAACCTGGAAAAACACCGAAACACATTTCCAACCACCCTATAGAAATACTGCTGAATGTTGATGATGATATCAAAGTATTTCCAGCTGCAGATTATAGTCTGGGTTGCTCTCCTGTGCAGTATGGGGTTAATAAGTACGGTTTTCCCCTCTTTGTGATAATATGTAATTTATTCAAAGCACAGTGAGCTGCCATTTCCAACAAAGCATTCAAATGTTACTGAATAGGAAACTTTCTGAACTAAAATATATTCTTTCCCCTGTATTTAAAAAAAGACCTTTCAGAATCCAAATGCTGTTTGATATACAGTGCTGTTTACATACATGATGTGGAATCATCCCAGTTTGTTAATCACAGCACATTTTGCTTGGCTACCCATATACCACCTGAGGCAATTTCTAAATGTATCTAAACTTCTCCTAGGAGAAAGTGAGGTCTGCAGATGCTGGAGATCAAAGTTGAAACTTTATTGCTGGAACAGCACAGCAGGTCAGGCAGCATCCAGGGAACAGGAGATTCGACGTTTCGGGCACAGGCCCTTCTTCAGGAAGAAGGGCCTGTGCCCGAAACGTCGAATCTCCTGTTCCCTGGATGCTGCCTGACCTGCTGTGCTGTTCCAGCAATAAAGTTTCAACTCTAAACTTCTCCTGCCTAACTTGCACTGAATCCCATTGCTCTGTCACCCCTGTGATTGCTGACTGATACTGGTTCCTGGTCCACCAACATCTCCAGCCTAAAAAATTTCATCCTTAGCTTCAAAATTCTCTATGATCACACTCTCCCCTATCTCTGTGATTTCTTCCAGTCATTCAACTCTTAGGTATCTCTATACTCCTCCCAATCTGGCAGTTCAGGTTTTAATGCCTCCATTCTACCTTCAGTCGTTGGGTAGCATAATGGCTCAGTGATTAGCACTGATGCCTTACTGAGCTAGGGACTCTGGTTCGATTCCACTCTTGGGTGACTGTCTGGGTGGAATTTGCATATTCTCCCTGTGTCTGACTGTGGGTTTTCTCCAGTTTCCTCCATAAGCCAAGGGTGTATAACTTGGGTGGATTGATCATGCTAAATTGCCCCATACTGCCCAGGGATAGTCGAGGTGGATTAGCCTTGGGAAATACAGGGCTAGAGTGGCGGATCTGAGTTTGGTGCTCTTCGGAGGTTCAGTGTGGGGTTGATGGGCCAAATGGCCTTCTTCCACAATGTAGGGATTCTATGAAATCGTGGGTTCTCAAATTGTAGTTTTCGGTATGTCCTTGTACAGAGTTGGAGGAGCAGAGAGGTAATGGTGAAGGGAACGTGAGGCACTTCCAAGCAAGAACATACAAGCAACCAACAGTGTACCCTCTCGCACTGGTTTATTTTCTTCTATTTCTCTGTAACTGCTCTTTTTTTAATTCTACTTAACTATGACTCCAAATATATGTCTATCCTCAAATGCACAATCTCACCAAGGGTGATGGTGACATGGTGGCAATGTCACTGGATCAGCAATTTGTGAGTTCAACTGCTACCAAAGCAGCTTGTGAAAGTTGAGATTTTCTTGTTGTACGACGGTAATATCTCTCTTCAGCACCTACTGGCTGCAGATGAGCATCACAATCTGTCTGGTCAGGTTGATGAGAAATGTCTACAGGGAGAAAGTGAGGACTGCAGATGCTGGGGATCAGAGCTTAAAAATGTGTTGCTGGAAAAGCGCAGCAGGTCAGGCAGCATCAAAGGAGAAGGAGAATCCGGAAAGACCACTCCCTCTGCGACTCCCTTGTCAGGTCCACACCCCCCACCAACCCAACCTCCACTCCCGGCACCTTCCCCTGCAACCGCAAAAAATGCAAAACTTGTGCCCACACCTCCCCCCTCACTTCCCTCCAAGGCCCCAAGGGATCCTTCAATATCCATCAGAAATTCACCTGCACCTCCACACACATCATTTACTGCATCCACTGCACCCGATGTGGCCTCCTCTACATTGGGGAGACAGGCTGCCTACTTGCAGAACTTTTCAGGGAACACCTCTGGGACACCCGCACCAACCAACCAACCGCCCCGTGGCTGAACACTTTAACTCCCCCTCCCACTCCGCCAAGGACATGCAGGTCCTTGGCCTCCTCCATCGCCAGACCATGGCAACACGACGCCTGGAGGAAGAGCGCCTCATCTTCCGCCTAGGAACCCTGCAACCACAAGGGATGAATGCAGATTTCTCCAGCTTCGTCATTTCCCCTCCCCCCACCTTTTCTCAGTCCCAACCTTCAGACTCAGCACTGCCTTCTTGACCTGCAATCTTCTTCCCGACCTCACCGCCCCCACCCACTCTCCGGCCTATCACCCTCACCTTAACCTCCTTCCATCTATCGCATTCCCAACACCCCTCCCCCAAGTCCCTCTTCCCTACCTTTTATCTTAGCCTGCTTGGCACACCCTTCTCATTCCTGAAGAAGGGCTTATGCCCGAAACGTCGATTCTCCTTCTCCTTTGACCTGCTGCGCTTTTCCAGCAACACATTTTTAAGCTGAGAAATGTCTAGAGTCAAGAGTGTGCTGCTGGAAGGCACAGCTGGTCAGACAGCATCCGAGGAGCAGGAAAATCGATGTTTCGGGCCAAAACCCTTCATCAGGAATGAGCCTGATGAAGGGCTCCGGCCTGAAACGTCGATTCTCCTGCTTCTCGGATACTGCATGACCTGCTGTACTTTTCCAGCACCACATTCTTGACTCTAATCTCCAGCATCTTCAGTATTCACTTTCACCTAGAAATGTCTACACCCTTACCCATTGCAATTCATGGTCAGTGCTCAGTAAGTTAATTTAATATGTGGGTCTTCCCCAGACAGTAGTGGATGTTGAATCATTGAATTCATCCAAAGCTGAGTTGGAGAGATTTCTCATAGACAAGGGAGTGGACAGTCAAGGGGAACAGAGGCAGGAAAGTGGATTTGATGCAGCAGGCTTAAACAGATAAATGATCCACCCCTGATCCTAAGATGCTAGATTGGTGTTTTTCTGTAATTTATATATTTTGTACAGTGCTTGAGTGTGAAGTGGATTGAAGTAGATATCTGTACGCTGCTACAGGGCCATCGACTGGTAGATCTGTTTGGGAGATGCAGTATGTCATGTCTGTGTATCTCTCGTCTTGACCCTATGCTCTGAAATTCCCTTCCAAAACTTCTCTCCCTCTGATCCTTCTTTAAGATACTCAAGAGCATACCTCTCCGAGCAAGAATTTGATTACCTGGCGTGATATCTCCTCAGGTAAAAACAGGAGATTTATCTCTCCACTCTGCAGGCACCCTGCCTCATTCCTGAAGATGGACTTTTGCCTGAAATGTCGACTGTCCTGCTCCTCGGACGCTGCCTGACCTGCTGTGCTTTTCCAGCACCACTCTAATCTAGACTGTGATATCTCCTCGTATGCCTGAGCATTAAATTTCCTCTAATAACACAGATTTGAAATGCCTGGCGATGTGTCTCTGTAGAGAGATATCAGTATAGTTGCAATGTTACTGGACTGACAATGACACCAAAGATCAATGTCATTTCACTGGAGGGAGTGCAGAGGGAATTCACCAGGATGTTGCCTGGGATGGAGAATTTCAGCAATGAAGAGAGGCTGGATAGCTTGGGTTGTTTTATTTGGAACAGAAAATGTTGAGGAGGGACTAGATAGAGGTGTGTAAGATTATGAGGGATATGGGCAGGGTAGATAGAAAACAGTTATTCCCTTTGATGAAGTGTCAATAATAAAGGGACATAATTTTGAGGTGAAAGGCAAGGATTTGAGGAAACATTTATTCACCCAGAAATCTGGAATGTACTGGCTGGGAGGGTAGTTGAGGCCAGAAACCTTTAAAAGGTACTTAAATGAGCACATGAAATGCCACAACCTTCAAGGCTATAAATTAAACTGCATTTATTTCAATGCAAGGGGCCTAACAGGGAAGGCAGATGAACTCAGGGCATATTAGGAACTTGGGATTGGGATATCATAGCAATTACAGAAACATGGCTCAGGGATGGGCAGGACTGGCAGCTTAATGTTCCAGGATACAAATGCTACAGGAAGGATAGAAAGGGAGGCAAGAGAGGAGGGGGAGTTGCATTCTTGATAAGGGATAGCATTACAGCTGTACTGAGGGAGGATATTCCCGGAAATACATCCAGGGAAGTTATTTGGGTAGAACTGAGAAATAAGAAAAGGATCATCACCTTATTGGGATTGTATTATAGACCCCAAATAGTCAGAGGGAAATTGAGAATCAAATTTGTAAGGAGATCTCAGTTACCTCTAAGAATAATAGGGCGGTTATGGTAGGGGATTTTAACTTTCCAAACATAGACTGGGACTACCATAGTGTTAAGGGTTTAGATGGAGAGGAATTTATTAAGCATGTACAAGAAAGGTTTCTGATTCAGTATGTGGATGTACCTACTGGAGAAAGTGCAAAACAACTCTTGGGAAATAAGGCAGGGCAGGTGACTGAGGTGTCAGTGGGGGAGCACTTTGGAGCCAGCGACCATAATTCTATTCGTTTTAAAATAGTGATGGAAAAGGATAGACAGATCTAAAAGTTGAAGTTCTAAATTGGAGAAAGGCCAATTTTGACGGAATTAGGTAAGAACTTTCGAAAGCAAATTGGAGGCAGATGTTTGCAGGTAAAGGGACAGCTGGAAAATGGGAAGCCTTCAGAAATGAGATAACAAGAATCCAGAGAAAGTATATTCCTGTTAGGGTGAAAGAGAAGGCTGGTAGGTATAGGGAATGCTGGATGACTAAAGAAATTGAGGGTTTGGTTCAGAAAAAGAAGGAAGCGTATGTCAGGTATAGACAGGATAGATCGAGTGAATCCTTAGAAGAGTATAAAGGCAGTAGGAGTATACTTAAGAGAGAAATCAGGGCAAAAAGGGGACATGAGATGTCTTTGGCAAATAGAGTTAAGGAGAATCCAAAGGGTTTTTACAAATATATTAAGAACAAAAGGGGAACTAGGGAGAAAATAGGGCCCCTCAAAAATCAGCCAGGTGGCCTTTGTGTGGAGCTGCAGGAGATGGGGGAGACACCAAAATAGTATTTCACATCAGTATTTACTGTGGAAAAGGACATGGAAGATATAGAATGCCAGGAAATAGATGGTGACATCTTGCAAAATGCCCATATTACAGAGGAGGAAGTGCTGGATGTCTTGAAACACATAAAAGTGAATAAATCCCCAGGACTTGATCAGGTGTACCCTCGAACTCTGTGGGAAGCTAGAGAAGTGATTGCTGGGCTCTTGCTGCGATATTTGTATCATCGATAGTCACAGTTGAAGTGTCGGAAGACTGGAGATTGGCAAATGTGATGCCACTGTTTAAGAAGGGTGGTAAGGACAAGCCAGGGAACTATAGACCAGTGAGCCTGACGTCGGTGGTGGGCAAGTTGTTGGAGGGAATCTTGCGGGACAGGATGTGCGTGTATTGAGGCCAGGACTGATTAGGGATAGTCAACATAGCTTTGTGCGTGGAAAATCATGTCTCATGAAATTAATTGAGTTGTTTGAAGATGTAACAAAGAGGATTGATGAGGGCAGAACGGTAGATGTGATCTATATGGACTTCAGTAAGGTGTTCGACAAGGTCCCCTATGAAAGATTGGTTAGCAAGGTTAGATCTCACGGAATACAGGGAGAACTAGCCATTTTATACAGAACTGGCTCAAACGTAGAAGACAGAGGGTGGTGGTGGAAGTTTGTTTTTCAGACTGGAGGCCTGTGACCAGTGGAGTGCCACAAGGATCAGTGCTGGGTCTACTATACTTCATTATTTATATAAATTATTTGGGTGTGAGCATATGAGGTATAGTTAGTAAGTTTGCAGATGACACCAAAATTGGAGGTGTAGTGGACAGCGAAGAAGGTTACCTCAGATTACAACTGGATCTGGACCAGATGGGCCAATGGGCTGAGAAGTGGCAGATGGAGTTTAATTCAGATAAATGCGAGGTGCTGCATTTTGGGAAAGCAAACCTTAGCAGGACTTATACACTTAATGGTAAGGTCCTAGGGAGTGTTGCTGAACAAAGAGACCTTGGAGTGTAGGTTCATAGCTCCTTGAAAGTGGAGTTGCAGGTAGATAGGATAGTGAATGCGGCGTTTGATATGCTTTCCTTTATTGGTCAGTGCATTGAGTACAGGAGTTGGGAGGTCATGTTGCAGCTGTACAGGACATTGATTAGAAAACTTTTGGAATGCTGCGTGCAATTTTGGCCTCCTTCCTTTCGGATTCAAAAAAGATTTACAAGGATGTTGCCAGGGTTGGAGGATTTGAGCTATAGGGAGAGGTTGAATAGGCTAGGACTGTTTTCACTGGAGCGTCGGAGGATGAGGGGGTGACCTTGTAGAGGTTTATAAAATCATGAGGGCATGGATAGGATAAATAGGCAAGGTCTTTTCCCTGGGGTGGGGGAGTCCAGAACTAGAGGGCATAGGTTTAGGGTGAGAGGGGAAAGTATAAAAGAGACCTCGGGGGCATGCAGAGGGTGGTACGTGTATGGAATGAGCTGCCAGAGGAAGTGGTGGAGGCTGGTACAATTGCAGCATTTAAAAGGCATCTGTATGGGTATATGAATAGGAAGGGTTTGGAGGGACATAGAGGGTTGACTTTGCCGTCAGGTAAAGAGAGGCATTAGGAATCAGATTTTCAATCTTGGTGATTATATTTCACATTGCCTATTCCTTTGATACCTCCTGATCCCTCTATCCCAATGCTGAGCTGGTCAGTTCTCCCTTTTGAAATCACCAGCTCCTCGACAATGTGGCTGCCCATTATTCTAAATTGCTTTTGGAGGGTGCTGGCAAGTGGGATTAGGTTGGGTTGAGTTATCTGGTCGGCATGGAATGGGTTGGACTGAAGAGACTGTTTCAGTGCTGTACATATCTATGACTCTGATTCTATGGGACAAGTGCTGGAAAATGGGATAAGTGGAGATTTAACATGGTTTTATCAGCGCGGACTCAATGGGCAAAGGGCTGATTCTAGGCCCAGGCTCATGAAGGAGAGGGGACAGGGAGGGATCCAAATCCTGCCATGACAGGTAAAGGAATCCAGAACAAAATCTGGTATTGAAAGTCAGTCTCAGTCATAATAAAATGATTATGTGGAGGTACTGGTGTTGGACTGGGTTGGACAAAGTCAGAAGTCACATGACATCAGGTTGTAGCCTCACAGGTTCATTTGAAATCACAAGTTTTCAATGTGCTGCTCCTTCGTCAGGTGACCTGACAAAGGAGCAGCGCTCCAAAAGCTTGCGATTTCAAATAAACCTGCTGGGCTAGAACATGGTGTCGTGTGACTTCTGACATGCAACGATTGAGAGTTTTAAAATCTAAGGAGTTGTTGGACTGGCAGTCACTACACGTCACTGAGAGCAGTGGTGAAAGGACTTGGAGCAATTTAGAATAATGGGCAGCCACATTGTCGAGGAGCTGGTGATTTCAAAAGGGAGAACTGACAAGCTCAGCATTGGGATAGAGGGATCAGGAGGTAACAAAGGAATAGGCAATGTGAAATATAATCACCAAGATTGAAAATCTGATTCCTAATGCCTCTCTTTACCTGACGGCAAAGTCAACCCACTTAACTGGGAAAAAAAACGCGCAAAGCTTATCTCACAATTGCATGACCAAGGAACCAGCATAACTTAACGTCAAGACTCATTTAGTGAATCATTTGTCAGCTCCCTAAATCATTTTCAGCTATTTACATAGAATTCGTTGAGATTATTCACAATAGCTTCAGCAATATTAGTTCATTCCATAAAAGGAGCCCAAAGCTACTGGGGTGGGGGAAGAATCGAGGACGGAGCAGCTGACAATCCTGCAATCCCCACAGCCCTGCTTTCCAAGTGGCTGGTGAGGTTAGATATGAGACAGAGGTCAAAGAGATGGCGTTCCAATTGGAGAATAGCTATTTGAAGCAATTTTCGCATTTGCATTCCGAGTATTGGCCGTATTATTGAAATGGAGGTGGAAACGCGTAGAATTTGTCGAACATGAATCTGAGTCATTCAATGAGGGTATTGGAAACTGTCTTCCTATTATTGCTTTCCTTTGGAGCAACGAATAAATATAAGGAAGAATGATTAATGATGTCGGACCCAGTTGCGAGCATCACAGACTCGCGTCTTCTATTATTTTTGTAAACATGTCAAACTCCATTTAGCAAATAAGCAGAAGAAAATGTCGCAAGTATGGTCTTCATATTACAAACAAGGTGTGGAAGTGCTGGAGAATGTACAGCAATGATTCACAAGCATTACTTCAAAACTGTGAGCTTATAGTTCTCAAAAATAACCAAACAGGTTTGAAAACAGAATGCTGATCAACAACTTTATAATTCTGAGCGGGAGTCATAAGGAAGATACATGGAGAGGTTGAGTAGTGTTGAATTTAGAAGAATAAGAGATGACCTCATTAAAGCAGATAAGATTCTTCGGCAGGGTAGATGGGGAAAGTAAAACAGAAATTGCTGGAAAAGCTCAGCAGGTCTGGCAGCATCTGTGGAGAGAAATCAGAGTTAACGTTTTGGGTCAAGTGACCCTTCTTCAGAACTGAGGGTTCCACCTGAAATGTTAATTCGAATTTCTCTTCTCAGATGCTGCCAGACCTGCTGAGCTTTTCCAGCAACCTCTCTTTTGTTGTTTCTGGGTTACAGCATCCACTGTACTTTTGGTTTTTACTTCGATGGGGAAAGATTATTTCTCCTTGTGGGAGAGTCTAGGATCATCCCAGAATAAGGGGTTATATATTTAAGACAGAGATGAGAAGAAATTTCTTTTCTCAGAAAGTTCGCAAGTTTTGAGAAAATTTGTAACTCAAGCTCAGGCTCTGGATGTAGGTTTGCTCGCTGAGCTGGAAGGTTCATTTTCAGACGTTTCGTCACCATACTAGGTATCGTCTTCAGTGAGCCTCCGGACGAAGGAAACCCAAAAATGTAAATAGAAAGCAGGAAACACCAGCAGTGCTTTGTCTGGAGGCTCACTGAAGATGTTACCTAGTATGGTGATGAAACATCTGAAAATGAACCTTCCAGCTCAGCGAGCAAACTTACATCTCTCAGAAAGTAGTGAATCTGTGGGTCATTAAGTACATTCACAGCTGAGATAGATAGATTTTTAATCAGTGAGGGGATCAAGAGTTATGGGGGAATAGTAGGAAAGTGGAGTTGAGGATTATCAAATCAGCCATGATCCCAGTGAACATAGAGCAAACTCAATGAACTGCATGATCCACATCTACTTATGGCGTTAAATGGGGAATTGCAAAACTAAGGGTTATAAACATGACTTAATCATTAATAAATCCAATAGGAAATCAATAAAACTTTGGAAGGAATATTAAACCCAGTAAATATACAGGTTTGGGATGGACTAGAGGATAAAACATTGAAATCCTGAATCCTGACTCCACGTCTGGTGTCACACAGAGGAGAATTGAGTGACTGATGTACAGCAGGGAAGAAGGCTGAAAACTGTCCCCAGCATCAGATACACACCCTGCCACCAAGCAAACCCCTTCTATCTCGCTCTCTGTTTTCCCCTCCATGACAGCCTGCAATTTTTCCACACCTATCACCCGCCCTCAACCCCACCACTGATCCGCAAATCTCTCAAAACCTCCTCCAAGATTCCGATCTCTTCCTCACTGGCCAGCAACCTTTCTTGAGGCATTCATGTTCACTCAAGTCCCCAGTCTCCAGTTTTCTCCTGAATTGAAAGCCTCAGTTTCAGGGAAAAAAAAAAGGAGGATCAAAGAGGAAAAGCTATTAAAAACTGCCCTCTGGCCCACCAATAAAACAAAACTCCCATGTGCAAGTTAACATTTCCCATCTGTTAATGCTTATGTCTGTACAGCCTCAACACAACGGAAAGGTCCATTTACCACGGAGAGCTGGGTCATACTTATCACAATATTCTCCACAGAAAGAATAAAAACCTCTATTTCCAACCATTATTCGTTTAGAGGTGCCACAATTAGACGTGGCATCTTATAATTCCAGGGAACAATGAAGAAGAGCCTGAAGGTGGAATCATTATATCCAAATGAAGCTGCCAAGGGGATCGGAAAAATGCAACCATGAGTTTTTGCTCCTGGAAAAATGTATGTAGCACTAAATATCCGCACAATTCCTGCTGATGATTCAAATTGGAGGAAAAGAGACAAAACTGATGGAAAATACAGTTCCTACAGCTTTAGATATTGTGTAACTTGAAAGGCACATCAAAACTAAATTATATTTAAGAAAGAGATCTATCCCGCTGTTGATTTGGTTCTGCATTGATTTTATTTCTCAGTGTGCTGTTTATTATGGATCGAATCAAACTAGATTGCTACAGCATGAAATTATATTTACCACCCCTGCCTACTCCACTGTGATGTGTTCTAAATGAACAACTCCTGGCCCAGGTCTCTCAGTTACTTACCAACATCAGCCATGTTACCACTGTCAGTAGCAGAGAACTGAGGAACTTAAACTATGTGATGAATTTAAGAGTGACAAAACAACAGGGAATTTTACACAACACTTAGAGGGAAAGTTACGATTTCAGAAATTGCTTATGCTTCAAATGAAGAAAATAATGACTTGCTTTAATGTGGTACCATAAAACCCCAGAATGCTTACAGGGCAGAAGGAGGCCACTTGGCTCATCTTGAATGGGAGGTTGCAGTTTTAGGATAAAGGGTAGCAGATTAAAATGGAGATGAGGAGAAATGGCTTCTCTTAAAGGGTCATGGATCTGTAGAGTTCACCACCTCAGAGTACAATGGATGCTGGGACTTTGGGTAAATTTAAGGAGGTGATACAGATTTTTAATTAGCAACACAACGCAGTGGCTCAGTGGTTAGCACTGCTGCCTCACAGGGGCAGGGACTCAAGTTTGATTCCAGCCTCGGGTGACTGTATGAAGTTTGCACATTCTCCCCGTGTTTGCTCCAGTTTCCTCCCACAATCTAAAGACGTGCAGGCTAGATGGATTGTTGAAGAGTGTGATGTTGGAAAAACACAGCTGGTCAGGAAGCATCCGAGGAGCAGGAGAGTCGACATTTCAAGCATAAGCTCTTCACCAGGAATGAGGGGTTGGCCCAAAGGGATTGACAGATGAATGGGAGAGGGGTGAGACTTGTGGAAAGATAGCTGGGAATGCAATAGCTAGATGAAGGTGGGGATGATGGTGATAGGCAAGGGAAGAGGGTGGGAAGGAAAATGGACAGGTCATGAGGATGGTGCCAAGTTGGAAGGTTGGAACTAGGATAAAGTGAGGGGAGGGGAAATGAGGAAACTGGTGAAATACACATTGATCCCGTGTAGTTGGAGGGTCCCAAGTCAGAAGATGAGGCAGTCTTCCTCCAGGTGTCGGGTGGTGAGAGTTTGGTGGTGGAGGAGGCCCAGAACTTGCATGTCCTTGGACATGCAAGGGGGACATGTAAGAGGGGGAGTTGAAGTGGTCAGCCACAGGGCAGTTGGGTTGTTGGATGCGTGTGTCCCAGAGATGCTTTCTGAAACGTTCCACAAATTGATGTCCTGCCTCCCCCAACCTTATTGCAGATCCAACCTCGCCCCCCCATGCCCCACCCTCCCCCATTTATCTTTCAGACCCCTTAGGCCACCCCCTCATTCCTGATGAAGAGCTTATGCCTGAAATGTCAATTCTGCTCCTCGGATGCTGCCTGACCGGCTGTGCTTTTCCAGCAACACACACTTTGACTCTGATCTGCAGTCCTCACTTTCTGCAAGGTTAGGTGGATTGGCCATACTAATTTGCCCATGGTGTCTGGGGATATATAGGTAAGGTGGATTAGCCATAAGAAATGCAAGGAGAGGGTAAGAAGGTGAGACTGGGTGAGATGATCTTCAAAAAGTTGGTGTGGACATGCTGGGCTGAATGTCCTGTTTCCACACTGGAGGGATTCTATGGAACAGAGTAGAGGGTTATTGGAGAGCAGGCTAGAAAGTGGAGTTGAGACCTGCATGATAGTATCAAATGGCAGAGCAGGCTTGAGGGGCTGAATGGCCTACCCCGGTCCTATTTCACACGTGTCCCAGCTGCTTCTCTGCGACAGCAGCTTAATTTGTTCTGCTCGTGAATTATTTTGTGTCATAAATTGTTTTCTCTACAGGCAATTATGCAATTTCCTATTGAAAGATACAGGGCATAGCTTTAAATCAAGGGGTGGTAGGAAAAGGACAGATGTTAGGGGTAGATTCTTTACTCAGTGAGTCGTGAGTTCATGGAATGCCCTGCCAGTAGCAGTGGTGGACTCTCCCTCTTTATGGGCATTTAAACGGGCATTGGATAGGCATATGGAGGATAGTGGGCTAGTGTAGGTTAGGTGGGCTTGGATCGGCGCAACATCGAGGGCCGAAGGGCCTGTACTGCGCTGTATTCTTCTATGTTCTATGTTCTATTAGAATCTGCTTCCACCACACTCTCAGGCAGTGCATTTCAGACTCCAATCACTTCGAATTACACAGAACAAAAATAAACAAACCACCTGATGAAGGAGCGTCACTCCGAAAGCTAGTGTTCCCAAACAAACCTGTTGGACTATAACCAGGTGTTGTGTGATTTTTTTTTAACAACACTGGCATCTCCAAAACAGAACAAAAAACATTTCTTACCCCATCTAGTCTGTACCACAAAAAATGTTCTAAATCTATAATAGGCCCACCCTCCAGCACTCGGCCCTTAGCCTGAATGATTGCCCAGGCCAGCTGGTTGCTTTAAACATAATATTCTCATGGTGCTATTGGCTCTTTAGCAAAAGACCTTACATTGGTGTCCTCTGGTTCTTGACCTTTCCACAGTGGAAGCCGTTTCTCCATATCTACTCTTTCCATACCCCTCATGACTTTGAATACCTTTATCAAACCCCCCTCTGCACCTTCTTCTCTCAGGAATAGTAGAGTCATAGAGTCATAGAGTTGTATAGCATGGAAACAGACCCTTTTGTCCAACTCATCCATGCCAACCAGATATATAAATTAATCTTGTCCCTTTCCCAGCATTTGGCTATTCTTATTCATTCATATACCCATCCAGATGCTCTTTAAATGCTGCAATTGTACAGCTTCCACCACTTTCTCTGGCAGCTCATTCCATGCACATATCACCCTCTGTGTGAAAAAGTTGTTCCTTAGGTCCCTTTTATAGAATCATAGAATCCCTTCAGTGTGGAAACAGGCCCTTCAGCCCAACAAGTCCACACTGACTGTCTAAACAGTAACCCACTACCCAACCATGGAATTAAATGCAATGGTTTGAAAAGAGGATTAAATGACCCATTTAATTGTAAATGAAGGTAGATTTTGATATAAAACTCAATGGTACATTCTGCTCCACTTGAAAAGGAAAGCACAAAGATTTTGTAAAGATTGATAAAGCGCTGGAGGTGAACTACTTGGTCAGTTGCTGAAGAGTATGTTCAACAGAAGCTGTCTGATCACAGGGTGCTAAGGCATGTAACGTCTTGTAATGCATTTGTGAAGAATGTGTGTATTGTATTGTGAACTGGGATTCCTACTGAATCTAGTAAATACATTAGTGTTGATTTTGGGCTCATATTTCTCATGATCCTTGTACCTAAATCATACAGTAACCTGTCAAGGTTAGAAATTTAAAACATATGCATCTAAGTATATTTAATTACGCATTTTCTAAATCCCTTAATACATCATCCTATCTTTAGAGTCCTACAATTATTTATAACATCAAAAAATTGCTTGGACTCTCCCTGCCCTCCATGTTTGATTCACAATTGCCTAATTCAGGTTTGAGATATTTTCTAAAGACACGTTAAACAACCTTTTGTATCAATTGCAATATTCATTCGCTGTTCCTTCAATTATTTCTTCTTTAGTTTCCTTCTCACCTTCTCATCACACCTCATTTCTATCCAGAACACACTTCCTTTACTTGCCTTAAAATAGCCTTGAGCCATTTAAATTTTATTTTGTGTTCTATTCTTATCTAGCGTTTCCGAATTAATGTCCCCTAAGGCTTTATGCAAGGCTCCTAAGTTTCCTCCCCTGAAGGCTTGTACTAACATATTATTGTTTTCAGTCTTACTCACACAACATGTTCACATTGAACTGATCAAGGTTGTCTCTGTATACTCAATAATACTAAATGTGTTGTGCACTCATTAGCTCTGGTGGATCACAATTCCGCTTGAATAATTCTAACTCTTGTATGAAGAAACATTTTTGAATGAATTAGTAAACTATTAATATTTTCCTCTTTCCCAACTATCTTTCCCAAATTTTATCCCTCTAACATACTGATTTGTCACTATCTCAATTAGCATTTCTGCAGCAATCATTCACAAACTATTATTTTGTTGTACATAAGTCACCTCCTTTCTGTCAATGCTTGCTTACGTCTTTGACAGTACCTGCCAGTTTTGTGGGTTTCTCTGTCTGGGAGTGCAAGGGCAGCAGATACATGGCAATGTCATGAACTGCAAGTCCCCCTCCAAGCCATGCACCATTCTGACATGGAACTTTACCATCTTCCAGTCACTGCCACTCAATCAAAATCCTGGGTGTCCCATCCTAACAGCATTGTGTGTGTTTGTACACTGCATGGGCTACAATAACTCAGGAAGGCAGATCACCACTATTCCCCAGTGTCAGGTAGGGAGGGACAATAAATGTTGACCCATACAGCACTACCCTCATCTGGAAAAGAAACTCAACCATAGGGCGACGCAGTCATTCGGTACTTCACACAGTTGTCTCACAGCGCCAGGGACCCAGGTTCAATACCACCCTTGGGTAACTGGCTGTGTGGAGTTTGCACATTCTCCCCATGGCTGCACCCTCCAGGTGCTCCGGTTTCCTCCTACAATCCAAAAATGTGCAGGTAAGTTGGATTGGCCATGCTAACTTGCCCACAGTGTCCAGGGATGTGCAGGCTAAGTGGGTTAGTCATGAACAATGTGGGTTACGGGGGTGTGGGCCTGGGTGGGATGTCCTTTTGAGGGGTGGTACGGACTCAATGAACCGAACAGCCTGCTTCCAAATGATAGGGATTCTCTGATCAGCTTTATTCACTCTTTCAATAGGCATTGCACCAACACATTTTGTAAGAATGTAACGTTGCCTGGTCTATCTTGGCCAATCTCAGCGGGTGAGTGGAAGCACTGGATGTTTCAAAGTGAGAGATACCCCAACATTCATGACTATGGAAAAGGCTGAAATGAACCAAATGATTCTTTCCTGCACCTCAAATTCACTTCTTCAAAATATTCCTTAGCCCTCATTTCTGAAGAGAAATGTGCAATGTTAGTCCATTTCCAAAGCTGACCATATTATCTTGTGGTCTGAAACATTAGGAGAACGCGACGTCATGGTGCATAGTAGCCATGATAATGGACAGTAATCTTATGGATAAGGTCCAAACTCCATTATGGCAACTGGTGGAATTTATGTTCAATTCATACTTATGGAGTATAAAGTCAGCCTAGTATTGATGAACGTGATAGTTATCATCAATTGTTAAAGCCTATCTGATTCATTAATGTTCTTTTGTGAAGGATATCTGCTGTAGGTTTGAACTATAGGGAGAGGCTGAATGGGCTGGGATTGTTTTCTCTGGAGCATCAGAGGCTGAGGTGATCTTATAGAGGCTTACAAAAACATGAGGGGCATGGATAGGGTAAATAGTCAAGGTTTCTTTTCCCCAGGGTGGGGGAGTCAAGAACTAGAGGCTATAGGCTTAAGGTGAGAGGTCATAGATTTAAAAGGGACTTAAGGGGCAACTTTTTCACACAGAGGGTGATGCGTGCATGGAATGAGCTACAGAGGAAGTGGTGGAGGCTGGTACAATTACAACATTTAAAAGGCACCTGGATGGGTACAGGAATAGGAAGGGTTTAGAGGGATAAGGACCAAATGCTGGCAAATGGGACTAGGTTTATTTAGGATATCTGGTCAGCATGGACAAGTTGGACCAAAGGGTCTGTTTTGATGCTGTATATCCCTATGATGCTATGACTCTATTCTTACCCAGTCTGGATGACATGTAATTCCAGACCCACAGCATTATGGTTCACTCTGAAATAGCCTAATTCATCACTCAGTTCAAGGGCAATCAGGAATGAGCAATATAGAACATAGAACATAGAACATAGAAGAATACAGCGCAGTACAGGCCCTTGGGCCCTCGATGTTGCGCCGATCCAAGCCCACCTAAACTACACTAACCCACTATCCTCCATATACCTATCCAATGCCCTCTTAAATGCCCATAAAGAGGGAGAGTCCACCACTGTTACTGGCAGGGCATTCCATGAACTAACGACTCGCTGAGTGAAGAACCTACCCCTAACATCAGTCCTATATCTACCCCCCCTTAATTTAAAGCTATGCCCCCTTGTAATACCAGACTCAATACGCGGGAAAAGGTTCATACTGTCGACCCTATCTAACCCCCTAATCATCTTGTACACCTCAATCAAGTCACCCCTAAACCTTCTTTTCTCTAGTGAAAACAGCCCCAAGTGCCTCAGTCTTTCCTCATACGATTTTCCTTCCATACCAGGCAACATCCTGGTAAACCTCCTCTGCACCCGTTCCAATGCCTCCACATCCTTCCTATAGTATGGCGACCAAAACTGCACACAATATTCCAGATGCGGCCGTACCAGAGTCTTATACAACTGCATCATGACCTCAGGACTCCGGAACTCAATTCCTCTACCAATAAAAGCCAGTACGCCATATGCCTTCCTCACCGCACTATTTACCTGGGTGGCAACTTTCAGAGATCTGTGTACATGGACACCAAGATCCCTCTGCTCATCCACACTACCAAGTATCCGACCATTAGCCCAGTACCCCATCTTTTTGTTATTCTTCCCAAAGTGAATCACCTCGCACTTAGCTACATTGAATTCCATCTGCCACCTTTCTGCCCAGCTCTGCAGCTTCTCTATATCCTGCTGTAACCTGCCACATGCTTCCTCACTGTCAACAACTCCTCCGACTTTCGTGTCATCCGCAAACTTGCTCACCCAACCTTCTAACCCCTCTTCCAGGTCATTTATAAAAATGACAAACAGCAATGGTCCCAAAACAGATCCTTGCGGAACACCGCTAGTGACGGCACTCCATGAAGAAACTTTGCCATCAACTACTACCCTCTGTCTTCTTCCATCCAGCCAATTCCTAATCCAAACCTCCAACTCACCCTCAATGCCATATCTCCGTATTTTCTGCAGTAGCCTACCATGGGGAACCTTATCAAACGCCTTACTAAAATCCATATATACCACATCTACCGCTTTCCCCTCATCAACCTCCTTCGTCACCTTTTCAAAGAATTCAATAAGGTTTGTGAGGCACGACTTGCCCTTCACAAAACCATGCTGACTATCCTTGATCACATTATTCCTATCTAGATGTGCATAAATCCTATCCCTTACAATTCTCTCTAAGACTTTGCCCACAACAGAAGTGAGACTCACCGGCCTATAGTTACTAGGGCTATCCCTACTCCCCTTTTTGAACAAGGGAACCACATTTGCTATCCTCCAGTCTTCTGGGACTACTCCTGTAGACAAAGAGGACATAAAAATCAAGGCCAATGGCTCTGCAATCTCCTCCCTTGCTTCCCAGAGAATCCTAGGATAAATGCCATCAGGCCCAGGGGACTTATCTATTTTCACCTTTTCCAGGATTTCCAACACCTCTTCTCTACATACCTCAAAGCCATCCATTCTACTTATTTGTGCCTCAGTATTCTCATCGACAACAATGCCCTGTTCCTGAGTGAATACTGAAGAAAAGTATTCATTCAGTGTCTCCCCAATCTCTTCCGCCTCCACACGCAACTTCCCCCTACTATCCTTGACTGGACCTATTCCTACCCTAGTCATTCTTTTATTCCTAACATACCTATAGAAAGCCTTAGGGTTTTCCCTAATCCTATCTACTAAGGACCTTTCATGTCCCCTCCTTGCTGCTTTTAGCTCTCTCTTCAGGTCCTTCCTGGCTACCCTATAACTCTCAATCGCCCCAATTGAACCTTCACGTCTCATCTTGAGATAGGCCGCCCTCTTCCATTTAACAAGGGATTCCAATTCCTTATTAAACCACGGCTCCCTCGCACGACCCTTTCCTACCTGCCTGACAGGTACATAATTATCAAGGACACTCAATAGTTGCCCCTTGAACAAGTTCCACATATCATTTACACTCTTGCCTTGGAGTCTACTTTTCCAAGCCACACATCCTAAGTCATGCCTCACCGCATCATAATTTCCCTTACCCCAGCTATAATTCTTGCCCTGTAGTACACACTTATCCCTCTCCATCACGAGTGTAAAAATCACCGAATTATGGTCACTATCCCCAAAGTGCTCACCTACCTCTAATTCTAACACCTGGCCTGGTTCGTTACCCAGAACCAAATCCAGTATGGCCTCACCTCTTGTTGGCCTGTCTACATATTGTGTCAGGAAACTCTCCTGCACACATTGAACAAACACTGACCCATCTATCGAACTTGAGCTATAGCTTTCCCAATCAATATCAGGAAAGTTAAAGTCCCCCATAACAACCACCCTATTACTGTCACTCATCTCCTGAATCACCTTCCCAATCCTTTCTTCAATGATTCTAGGACTATTAGGAGGCCTGTAAAAGACTCCTAACAGGGTGACCTCACCTTTCCTATTCCTAACCTCAGCCCAAACTACCTCAGATGGCAAGTCCTCATCCATCGTCCTTTCCACCACTGTAATACTATCTTTGACAAGCAATGCCACACCTCCCCCTCTTTTACCCCCACCTCTAAACCTACTAAAACATTTAAATCCCGGAACCTGCAACAGCCAATCCTGTCCCTGTTCTAGCCATGTCTCCGTAATAGCCACAACATCGAAGTCCCAGGTACCAACCAACGCTGCAAGTTCACCTACCTTATTTCGTATACTTCTTGCATTGAAGTATACACACTTCAAGCCACTTCCCTGTTTACAGGCACCCTCCTTGGAAATTGATGCCATGTTCCTCACCTCCCTACACTCCAGGCCCTGCACCCTGAAGCTACAATCTGGGTTCCCATGCCCCTGCCGAGTTAGTTTAAACCCCCCCCAAGAGCACTAGCAAACCTCCCCCCAAGGATACTGGTTCCCCTCAGGTTCAGGTGTAGACCATCCTGTTTATAGAGGTCCCACCGTCCCCAGAAAGAACCCCAGTTATCCAAAAACTGGAACCCCTCCCTCCTGCACCATCCCTGAAGCCACGCATTTAATTGTTCTCTCTCCCTATTCCTCGAATCTCTATCACGTGGCACGGGTAACAAACCAGAGACAACAACTCTGTTTGTTCTAACTCCAAGCTTCCAACCTAGCTCCCTGAAAGCCTGTCTAACATCCTCAGCACTCCTCCTACCTATGTCGTTGGTGCCAATGTGGACCACGACTTCGGGTTGCTCCCCCTCCCCCTCCAGGACCCGGAAAACACGATCAGAGACATCACGTACCCTTGCACCTGGGAGGCAACATACCAAACGTGAGTCTCTCTCGTTCCCACAAAACCGCCTATCTGTGCCACGAACTATCGAGGCCTTGTCAGTAACGCCTGCAATCCTAAAGAAAATGACAATACTGTTCTCTATCTATACACCAGTTCTCTCGCTTAATCTCATCAAGAAGCATTCGATTAAGGAATCTCAAAACGTGAAGGTACAATCATATCCTCCAGTTCTATCTTAGGCTAGTCAAAGGCTTGTAACAAACGTATGTTACAATGTATTTCTGTGTTACACTAACGCTACACTGCTGCAATGTCCTAGTCACATGCAATCTCTGTCAGAATCTAACTTATTGCAATTAGGGTGTTACTTACCAAAACAATTGAAATCCCTCTGGTAAAATACTGATTACAAGTAGCACAGGAAATGCAGTATGATTTGTGGCACGTTTTCTCATCATTTCATTTCAACAGCAGCTAAAAATATCCCAGTCATTTCTTTTGGTGCATTACAACTGGAATCAAATGAAATTAAACCAAATTTTAATGAATGCTCAACGTTGAAATGAAATGAGTAACAAGATCTTTGTGGCCAATGTCTCTACGATATATGTATAAAGTTACTTACTCGCAAGTGTAATAGAACGAATCCACGGAGAGCAATACGTATCTAACTACCTTTAATTCATTCTCTCACAAGCATTTAATAGGTGGAAGAAAACCCAAGTCAATCAGGAAAAAAACAAAATTACGGAAAATTTCTCTCCAAGTCCCTGAGGTGATCAGAATTTAACCATCAAATGTACCATTATAAAGAAAATACTTTTTAAAGAGTGTGTTCATTGCACAAAGTTTGGAAAGAAAGGGACATATCCAAACATTGAGCCACATGCCTTTGTTCTTTCTCATTATTGTTTTGTCAAAGTAGTCTGTAATGAAAGACAAATAAACCGAAACCTACGATTCCTATCACTGTCTCCAATCAATGTGATTTTCCTTTGCAAAGAAAAACGTGCATGGTTTATGCATCTGTTAAATTGAAAAAAAGACAGCAGCATTTTGTGGGTTTAAATAAAGAAAATTATTTGTTTACACATTCACCCTGAATATGCTAAACCTGTTTTTCTAATCAACCTGGTCAGAGAGCAGCTCCAACCTCTGGAGCAGCTGGGATTTAACCTGAAAGTCTAAATGCTGCACACACACACACTCACACTCATTCACACACACCACTCATTCACTTACACACACACACGCACACACACCACTCACTCACTTACACACTCACACACATGCACACGCGCACACACACCACTCACTCACTTACACACACACATGCACACGCGCACACACACCACTCACTCACTGACACACTCACACACACACTCATTCACACACACCACTCACTTACACACACACGCACACGCGCACACACACCACTCACTCACTTACACACTCACACACACACTCATTCACACACACCACTCACTTACACACACACACGCACACACGCACACACACCACTCACTCACTTACACACACACACACTCATTCACACACACCACTCACTTACACACTCACGCACACGCGCACACACACCACTCACTCACTTACACACTCACACACACACTCATTCACACACACCACTCACTTACACACACACACGCACACGTGCACACACACCACTCACTCACTTACACACACACACACTCATTCACACACACCACTCACTTACACACTCACGCACACGCGCACGCGCACATACACTCACACACACACACACGCTACAATGAATGAGAATAGTGTCAGTTTGACAATTAGAAGCCAAAAGAAAATTTCATAGCTCACGTAAATAAAAACATAAAGATGCTGTAAATCAGAAACCAAAACAGAAGGTGCTGGAAAACTTCAGCAGGTCTGGCAGTTCTGAGGAAAAGCTTCAGAACCCGAAACATTAACTCTGATTTCTCTTCACAAGTGCTGCCAGATCTGCTGAGCTTTTACAGCAGTTTCTGCTTTTGTTTCATAGCGCACATGTTTAACTCATTGTAGAATTATTACAGACATTGTTGGTGTGGTAAGATCATATCAACGCACACTCGATCTTTTTCAGTTTTAACTTAATTCATCACATTGAGATCCAATAAGTTTGTCAATATTATTTAAATAATATTTATACAGGGTCCAGGAGTGTGCCAATATTTTGAGGCAGTAGGGAGCATCCCCAAGGAAGTGTATATGTTTAATTCATGGCAAACTTGGAAACAGCTATTCAGACCTTCCAGCCTGTTCCGCTGTTTAATTTGATCATGGGCTGAACCGTATATGAACTACATTTCACCTGCTTTTTCGATATTTCAGATCTGGAGCCTGACAACAACACAGTAAAGGCTGTTGGAGAGGAGAAGGAGGTCAGAAGAGAAATGGTTATTGATCTCCTCAGTCTGTGATGCTAGAGACCAATATTTACAAGAAGTCCCCAGAAATGCATTACAAAAAGGCTCATGTCTTTTCAGCTGCAATGCCACTGGGAAAAGCACAGCTGATGGCAAAGATAATTGCAACCATACCCATTCCCTTGCAACATGTGTTTGTGTCTCAGCTCTAACATTGATGTCCCAGCACAGCCCATCAAAAGGAGCAATGACAAAGAGGACACCTTCTCTCCCCATCAAAGCCTGCATTCATACAAGTTGCTTGAGATGGCAAGAGATCCAGTTGAGTGAATAAAGTCTCCATTGTCCCAATCTCTCATTAGAGAGAGATGACCATTGGTGATTCAACCTGAGGGTCATCACGCCCCAAGTGAGCGAGAGGTTGAGAAAGAGAGTCCTTCAAGGGGTTGAGCCAACACACTGTTGGCCTCACTCTGCATTGCAGACCAGCTGGCTGGCCAACTGAGCTAACCAACCCCAGGGTGAGTAAATAAGCATGAGTGAGAGAGGGAATGGGTAAATGAGTGGCATGGGGAGCGAATGGCAGAGTAAGACCACAGAACCATAGAATCACAACAGTGCAGAAAGAGGCCAGTTCAGCTCATCGAGTCTGCATTCACTCTCCAAAGAACCACTCACCCTATCCACGTAACCCTGAAATATCTCCCGTGACTGTTGTACCTGCAATCCCACGGCTGGTTCTACCTGTCCTGCAGGAGAGAGAGTGATCAAGCCTCCTTGACTGACTGTGGTGGTAGCCCCTAACTCACTGTACTTCCCCTTAATCCCACTAAAGACCAGTCTCCTTTGACTTTCCCAAGTGGCCTTTTGGTTGAAGCACATGAAGTGTATTTGACACTTAAGCTGCTGGCACACGCTGCCATTGTAGTGCAGATGCAGCACGGTTCCATGCATCAACACAGCCACCCCTTAGAGGGCCCAATACTCTGAAGCATAGCCAGTGGCCTGCCTCACCCAGCCACGAACAATCAATGCAAAACACGCAGGCTGGCAGCCTCCAATTAAGTGCAACATGAGTGACTGCTAAGGAAGTTATGCATGTGTATCCCTGCAGAAAAAAATAAAAAACTGCAAAAGCGTACAAGTCCCTGCTCTCCATACTGCATTCCCAAAGTGCTGAAGTGCTGTGTGAGTTGGTCTAAATGCAGTCATGATGAAGTGTTGAGACTGATGGATTTTAGCGATGCCAACTTGCATGAATGATGGGTGCTGGGTGATGATATCCACAGAACATGTAGATGTTACAATGACGGCATCATCATCTTCAGGAAAGATTAAGCAGTGGTCTGCTATCCCCAGGTAACCCACTTTGACTTTCATGTTGGGAACTTGAGATAGCTAGGGTGGCACGGTGGTTAGCACTGTTACCCCACAGCGCCAGGGACCCGGGTTCAATTCCACCCTCAGGTAACTGTCTGTGTGGAGTTTGTGCATTTGCCCCGTTTTCTCTGGGTCCTTAGGTTTTCTCCCACAGTCCAAAGATGTATGGGTTAGGGGAATTGACCACAGTAAATTGCCCCATAGTGTTCAGGGATGTGTAGTTAGGTGTCTGAGCTATAGGAAATGTAGGGTTACAAGGTAAGGAGATGGGTCTGGGTGGGATGCTGGTCAGAAGGTCGGTATATGTTTGTTGGCCCGAATGGCCTGTTTCCACACTGTCAGGATTCTGTGATAGTTTCACAGGGAAGGAAGGGAGATTTGCAAAGAAATTAGGTGAGATTGGCTAATATCAAGATGCAAATACTGAAAACACCTGAATTGCCACTCAGCAAGATTGTTTAAGTTTTGAAGGAACAATTGGAAATGTTTTCTCTTGACGTCAAAAATCTGTGTTTTTTTCAGTTCTCAACATTTTCACTCCTGTCAACACCACTACTAGGACAGGGAAATTCCACCCACAGTGTCGCTGACTGCTCAGATCACAAACTAATACATTGTATGTTTCCACTTCTCAGGCAATTGCTTAGTACGGCTGAGGGTCAAGATTTCTGACGGGTCTTAATGTGCAACAGTGATGAATGTCTCTGCATTCACCATTACTGATGCCTGTAGGTCTACCAATGTTTACAGGCATCTTGAAATTTGCATTCATTTAGAAAGAATTTGTAATTGTATTTGGCAAATAAAGTTGTAATTTGTATAAATAAATAAGGAATATGTCACATTTTACAGAGCAAGACCCAGAGATGTTTCATTATTTACAAAGAGACTGCTGGGGCAAGGAAACATTTACAGATAGTCCCCAAGAGAGTCTCAACACTTACAATAAACATCAACTTTGCCTTAGCTACAGGTTGTTCTGCTATAACACACGTTTTATCAGCGTGAATTGACTATAATGCAACCGACGAATTGTGAACGTTGTTTGGATAACACAAACTTTCTGCTGAAGGGGTATAGCAATTCTCCATTATTGATCTTCTAAAGAGTAATTATTGATAACGGTTTTCCTTGGCATGATTTTCGATAACATGAGGCTGCAGTAGAACACAACTGCCAGGTGAAAGCAGAGCGCCCTGTCTTTGACTACTGCAAGCATTGACATCAATTCCTAACCTTTTATAGGTTTTTTTCTCAATTTACAACATTTTGTGGACTTTTTCACAAAAAGGTATCGTTGCTTCTTTTCAGTTCTTTTTTGCTTATTTCATTTTCCTGTTGTGGAGAGTGAGAAAGAAGTACTTTAGTCCGTTCTGGATGTTGGGAAATGCAAAATCTGGCCAGGATGTGATCTCAGATCCTTTGCTCAGAAACAGGAAAGAACTTTGCCAGGAAATTCCCTGCCTTAGAGTGAGAGAACTGTGACTGCACATCCCTACGTTGGTCACCGAGCAGAGAGAGGACAAGAGGCTCCATGAAATTCATCTTACTGTGTGGTAGGTTCACGGAAAAAAGGAGATATTTCTCTATTTCTCTGCGATAATGTCTGGAAGCTGTCTTTATATGTTCATTGTTGGTTTTAGGCAGGCAATCTGTGAGAGAAGGGACAGGCAAGAGGAGAGTCCTACCCCTTTGTTTGATGCAGGAACTCATGCTGAATAAAGTTTCAATGTTCTAATTGCACCACCATTATTATCAGTCAGGCTTTCACCTCCCCCAGTTCTAAGCTCTGTAATTCCCTCCCTAAACTTCTCTCTCCTTTTATTGTCTCCTTGAAGATATTCTTCAAAATTTATCTCTTTGACCAAGTTTCTTGTTCCTGATACCTGCTGACGTCAGTTTTAGTTAGTCAGGACTCCTGGGAGCCACCTACGTTAAAGGTGTTAAAAGTTCATCTTTTTGTCACTGCCAGTGTTTCATAAAACTCTGTCAAGGTTTCTTAAGAGTTAGATTTCTGTCCTTTCGATGCAACCAACTGTGGTGAGGAAAGAAAACCCAATGAAACTGTGTGAAGGGCGATAATTTCTTTGAGCAGGAGATTTTGCTGTAAGTTTGATATGTCAGTTAATGCCACGTGGCAATGAGAAGCTGATTTAATATTCTACCAATGTGCTAAACTCAGAAGATAGCACGGGGAAGGGAGATTTCCACTGGCTGCTAAGTGTTTGTGGCATTGTAAACAGTAGAAGGCTTTTCTACATTTGCTGTTGTAAATTGCTCAGATTGCTCTCTTCAGAGCAGAGAAGGTCAAAGGTAGATTTAATAGAGGTTTAATAGATTTAAAATGACGAGGAGTGTTGGTAAAGTAAATAATGAGAAATTGCCTTCCACTGGCAGACATGCCAGCAAACAGAGAACACAGATTTAAGATAATTGGTAAAGAACCATAGGGGACTTGAGGACAATTTTTATGATCAGAAAAGCACAGACTGAAAAAACAGTGGCAGCAGATTCAATCATCATTTTAAAAATGTAATTGGATATATGAATGAGATAGGAAAAGCAGTTACAGTGCTGCAGGGAATGGGCAGAGACTGATTGGTTAGATCTTTCAAAGAGACAGTACAATGGGCCAAGTGGCCTCCCTTCTGTACTGTAGAATTCGACAATTCTCAGCAAGGTCACGAAGCAATTCTAAAGGCATGGTTTGACTGTTTTGCTGGAATAAAACAGGATTGCATGAAATCCTCCCATCATGTCAACAGTACATAGTGATTAAAGCAAACCTTCCCTCCCTGGTGACTCGAACTTTCATGAGAACAACAATGTAGATTGCTACAGTTAAACATCCAATGATATGCCAATAAAACCGCAGATTTATCATAGCTGGGGTGACATTGCTTTGCGTGCAATCTGCAGTCACAGACAGTCAACATGCTTCAAGAGCAATTAATTACATGAAGCGGTTTGAGTATTTTGGGTGTGATACAAAATGTATTCAGTCATTACGTGGGTCAGTGCTTTACTTACTGCATTAGGACAATCAGTGTTGAACAGCAGGAGGGCTGCACTGTCAGGGGTGCTGACATCCAGGTGTCTATCCCTCAAATATTTATCCCTCAACTAAAGACACATTATTTGAATGCCATCTTAATGCTGTTGTGAGACATTTTGTTGTAATATTGTAACTGTGAATATGCTTAAAAACCTATAAAATTCATTTGATGTGGAACTCTGGGATAAGATAACATGGTGCACTGTTGCAAACTCTTTCTGTATTTGGGAACTAAGTTATTCTATTCCCACATGGATGGAATCAAGGCCTGAATTTGTTGCTTGTCTCTAATTGCCCTTGAACTGAGTCACGTGCTCAGTGAATAGTTAAAAGTCAACCAAATTAAAATGAATCTGGAGTCACGTGTAGTCTCAACCATTTAAGGATGTCAGATTTCCTTCTCCCAAGGACATTTCTTTTTGATTTGATTTCTTATTTTTTGATTTGATTTATTATTGTCACTTGTCATTGGGTGCAGTGAAAAGTTTTGTTTTGTGTGCAGTACAGGCAGATCATACCATACAAAGTGCATTAGGGTAATAGAACAGAGCAAGAAATACAATGTTATGGCTGCAGAGAAGGTGCACAGAGAGAGAGAGAGATCAGCATTTAAATATAAAATTGGAGAGGTTCATTCAGAAGTCTGGTAACAGCGGGCAAGAAGCTATTCTTGAACGTGTTGGCACACATGTTTAAGCTTTTGTATCTTCTACCTGATGGAAGAGGTTAGAAGGAATTATAATCAGGGTGGGAAGGGTCTTTGATGATGTTGGCTGCCTTCCCGAGGCAGTGAGAAGTGTAGATGGAGTCAATGGATGACGGGTTGGCTTGCGTGATGGACTGGGCTGTGTTCACAACTCTCTGAAGTTTCTTCGGTTCTGGGCAGAGCAGTTGCCACACCAAGCTGTGATGCATCCAGATAGAATGCTTTCTGTTGCGCATCTACAAAAGTTGGTAAGGGTTTTTATGGACATGCCGAATTTCTTTAGGCTCTTGAGGAAGTAGAGGTGTTGTTGAGCACTCTTGACCCTGATGTGGAGGTGCCGGTGTTGGGCTCGGGTGGACAAGGTTAGAAATCACACAATACCAGGTTATAGTCCAACAGATTTATTTAAAATCACAAGCTTTTGGACCGCAGCGCCTTTGTCAGGTGATTTTAAAGCATGTGATTCTAAATAAACCTATTGGACTATAACCTGGTATGGTGTGACTTCTAACTGTGTTTCTTGACCGTAGCATCAATGTGGGTGGATCAGGAACTACGTGGAATTTACTGACAATTTTATGGTCACCATTCCTGTGGCTACCTTCCAGTTCTAGGTTTTTGTGAATTTAAATTCCACCAGCTACAATGGTAGGATTTGGACCCATGCCCGGGGAAATGTTAGTGTAGGTTTGTGGATCACAAGCCTTATGGTATTACCATTGCAGCAACTTACTGGTCCATGTGATGTGGACCTTGGGATGTTTGAGTCGAGAGTGTATTGCTGGAAAAGCACAGCAGGTCAGGCAGCATCTGAGGAGCAGGAGAATCGATGTTTCGGGCATAAGCCCTTCATCGTGGGCGGTACGGTGGCACAGTGGTTAGCACTGCTGCCTCACAGTGCCAGAGTCCTGGGTTCAATTCCCACCTCAGGCAACTGTCTGTGTGGAGTTTGCACATTCTCCCCGTGTCTGCGTGGGTTTCCTCCGGGTGCTCCAGTTTCCTCTCACAGTCCAAAAATGTGCAGGTTAGGTGAATTGGCCAGGCTAAATTAGGGAAGGGGTAAATGTATGTGTTTCCACGTATGGAGTCAGCTATTACGAGGGGGCATAGCTTTAAATTAAGTGGTGGTAGAAATAGGACAGATATTAGGGGTAGATTCTTTACTCAGCGAGTCGTGAGTTCATGGAATGCCCTGCCAGTAGCAGTGGTGGACTCTCCCTTTTTATGGGCATTTAAATGGGCATTGGATAGGCATATGGAGGATAGTGGGCTAGTGTAGGTTAGGTGGGCTTGGATCACCGCAACATTGAGGGCCAAAGGGCCTGTACTGCGCTGTATTTTTCTATGTTCTATGTAGGGGAATAGATCTGGGTGGGTTGCTCTTCAGAGGGTCGGTGTGGACTTGTTGGGCCGAAGGGCTTGTTTCCACACTGTAAGTAATCTAATGAGGATGAAAGGCTTATGCCCAAAACGTCAATTTTCCTGCTCCTCGGATGCTACCTGACCTGCTGTGCTTTTCCAGCACCACATTCTCGACTCTGATCACCAGCATCTGCAGTCCTCACTTTCTCCTTGGGATATTTGGGCCTATCAGAGGGAAACCGATCTCAGCCACATATTGTGTGATAGGTTCTCCTGATTCACTACTTTCATGTGCACAAACATTTCTCACACAATTTAGAGGTGCAGAGAGAGTTGTTGACACATCAATAGCCATTCTGCCAATTGCCAGTCCCACAATGTGTTCAGAAAGTCAGGTTTCAACAGAGGATTCCTAGCAATCCCATATCATTGTGTCATCCACAAATGGTGGGTAATCAAGGAGAAATTACTTTTCTATGGGGTTCTTCCTATCATCCAGTCTGCTCTGCCATTTAATCCTGGCTGATAAGTTTGTCAACCCCATTCTCCCACTTTTTGCCCATAACACTTGATCCCCTTGATACTCAAGAACCCATCTATCTCAGTCTTAAATGTACTCAATTAAAGGGAGGAAGTTTCAAGGGGATTGGAGGGCAATATTTTTTACTCTGAAGGTGGTAGGGGTCTGGAATGCACTGCCCAGAAGGGTAGTTAGGCATGTAACTTCACAACCATGAAGAAGTACTTGGATAAGAACTTGAAATGTCATAATATTTAAGGCTGGAGTATAAAGCTGGAAAGTGGAGCTATTGTAGACTTAGTGTAGCTTTGGTGGTACAGATTCGATGGGCCAAAAGCCCTCTCCTGCACAATATGGTTCATCATGGTCCTTAAATTCTCTGAGTCAATGAGACCACGGCTGATAGATGATCTTCAAATGGACTTTCCCACCTTACCCCTCCCCAATCCTTGATTCCCTGACCCATTAAAAGTCTGTCTGTCACAACCTCATTCACAGAGGAAATTGGCCAGAGATAAGGAAAGATCCATGGAAAGTCCCTCCTGACAACAGTTTTATCACATCTTTTGTTGTTCAGTTAATTTTTAACGGTTACCATGCCCCACCATCTTAAAGATGTCACAGATATATTGGTCTACCTGAAAATAACCATGATGTGGAGGTGCCGGTGTTGCACTGGGGTGGACAAGGTCAAAAATCACACGACACCAGGTTATAGTCCAACAGGTTTATTTGAAATCACAAGCTTTTGGAGCGCTGCTCCTTCGTCAAGTCTGAGAGCTTGTGATTCAAATAAACCTGCTGGGCTATAACCTGGTGTCATGTGACTTCTGACTTTGAAAATAATAAGGAACAGTCTCTTTCTCTCCCCTGTTGTTTGAAAATTAGCATGAGACCATTTATTTATGTTAATGATTCTTCAAAGAAGAAAGCACTTTGGTTCCTCAATGTGCTCTTACCTCTGTGTTTTAAAAGTTCTGGGTTCAAGTCCCACATTCCAGGTTGTATTACAATAACTCTGTTTGTCCTCTCAGGTGGGTAGTGATTCTATGATAGTATTTGAACTACAGGGAGAGGCTGAATAAGCTGGGGCTTTTTTCCCTAAAGTTTCGGAGGCTGACGGATGACCTTATAGAGGTTTATAAAATCATGAGGGGCATGGATAGGATGACTAGTCAAGGTCTTTGCCCCAGGATATGGAAGTCCAAAACTAGAGGATGTAGGTTTAAGGTGAGAGGGGAACAATTTAAAAGGGACCTAAAAGGCAATTTTTTTTCACACAGAGGCTAGTGTGTGTATGGAATGAGCTGCCAGAGGGGTTGGTAGAAGCTGGTACAATTGCAACATTTAAAAGGCATCTGGATGGTTATATGGGTTTAGAGGGATATGGGCCAAATTCTGGCAAATGGGTTAGATTAATTTAGAATATCTTTTTGACATGCACAGGTTGAACTGTTCGGTCTGTTTCCTTGCTGTACATTTCTATGACTCTGTAAGAGGAATGTTCTCCCTCTGTCCTGACCGATATGTATTTTTAAATCAAAAACTCAAGATATCTGGTTCACAACCTTATTCCAGTTTGTGGGAACTTACTGTGTGAAAATTGAGTACATTCCAATTCTAACATTGCTTCAATGTAATCTTACTGTGAAGAGGTAATAATTAGCGAGGATAAATTTAAGTTTATGGGCAGCACGGTGGCTCAGTGGTTAGCACTGCAGTCTCACAGCACCAGGAACCTGGGTTCGATTCTAGCCTCGGGTGACTGTCTCTGTAGAGTTTGCACATTCTCCCCGTGTCTGCGTGGCTTTCCCCTGGGTGCTCCGCTTTCCTCCCACAGTCCAAAGATGTGCATGTCAGGTGAATTGGCCTGGCTAAATTGTCCATAGTGTTAGGTGCATTAGTCAGGGGGAAATTGGTCTGGGTGGGTTACTCTTCGGAGGGTCGGTGTGGACCTGTTGGGCCAAAGGGCCTGTTTCCACACTGTAGGGAATTAGGAAATCTAATCTAATCTAAGTCCCTTACAGTCAGAACTAGGGGAAATTGTAATGGTGAACAAAGAAGTGGCAGAAGAATTGAAGGCATTCCTCCTTTCAGAAAAGGATGCAAATAATTTCCCAGAATTGTTGGGGAATCGAAAGTCTAGCGAGAGAAAGGATTTGAAGGAAATCATGATTAGTTAATAAAAAAATGATGCTGGAGAAATTAATCGGCTAAAGACTGACAACTCCCCAGGACCTGATCATTCACATCCTAAAATACTAAAGGAAGTGGCCCTGGAAAGTTTGAATGCATTGGTGGTCATCTTCTGAAACTCCACACACTCTGGACTAATTCCCATAGGTTGAAGGGTTGCACGTGTAATTCAACTATTTGAAAAAGGGTTGAGAAAAATAACAGAGTATTGTAAATCAGATGTCTCATTATCAGTACTGGGGAAACTGCCAGTCTGCTAGAAAATACATTATAGTCAAACACTTGGAAAGCATTCATGGGATTAGACAGTCAGCATGGATTAATGAAAGGGAATTAATTAATCTTCTGTAGTTTTCTAAGGATATCTCACGGAATAGATAAGGGAGAACCGGTGAATGTGATGTATTTGGGTTTCAAGAAGGCTTTTTGTAAGGTTCCAGGTAAAAGGTAAGTGCCAAAATTAAAGGACATGGGATGGGGGTGGGGGTGGGGGTGGAGGGGGGTTGGTGTTGGTAGTATACTGGCATAGATTGAGAATTAGATGACAGATTGGAAAAGGAGAGTGGGAATAAATGGGTCTTTTTCCAGGTGGCAAACAATAACTAGTGGCATATCGTAGGTATCAGTTCTTGGGCCCCAAATTTTCATGATATATAAACATGACCTGAATGAGGGAAGAAAATGCAATATTTCAAAATTTGTTGATAGCACAGAACTGGGTGGGACAGTCAGCTGTGAGGAGGACAGAAAGAAGCTTTAATCTGATTTAGACAAGTAGAATGTGTGGATGAACATATGACAGATATATATAACATGGATAAATATGAGGTTATATACTTTGGTCTGAAAAGTAGAAAGACAATGTATTACTTAAGTGCTAACATATTGGAAAGAGTGGATGTACAAGGTGATATGGGTGTCCTTGTACATCAATCAATGAAAGTAGGCAGGCAAGCATAGTAAGCGATTAGGAAGGAAATGGTTGGTCACCTTTCACTGCAGGCAGACTTGAGTTCAGAAGCAGTGGTGTCTTACTGCAGTTAACCAGCACCTTTGTGAGACTACACCTGGAGTATTTTATGCCGTTTTAGTCTCCCTACTGAAGAAAGTGTATTGTTGCCAGAGAAGGAGAGCTGCAAAGATTCACTAGGCAATACCAGGCTTGGCAGGGCTGTCCTATGACGAGATATTAGTTGACTAGCTTTCAGGACGGTGAGAGGGGATCTGTTGAAAACATGTAAAATTCAAAGCAAGTCTTGTCAGACCAGATACAGAGAGGATGTTTCCCCTGGATAAACAGTCTAGAACCAGGAATCACAGTCTTTTTTGCAATTATTCACTTATGTGAGATGTGGGTGCCACTGGCTAGCTCAGCATTTATTGCCCATCCCTAGTTACTTCCTGAGGAGGTGGGGATGAGCTGCCTTCTTGACCACTGTAGTCTACCTGCTGTGGGTTGACCCATAATGCTATTAGGGAGGATTTTTAGGATTTTGACCCAGCAACAGTGAAGCGATATATTTCCAAGTCAAAAAAGTGCAGCGCTGGAAAAGCACAGCCAGTCAGGCAGCATCCGAGGAGCAGGAGAGTTGACGTTTCAAGCATAAACTCTTCATAAGCTTATGCTCAAAATGTCAACTGTCCTGCTCTTGGAAGCTGCCTGACCAGCTGTGCTTTTCCAGCACCACACTTGTTGATTCTGATCTCCAGCATCTGCAGTCCTCAGTTCCTCCTGATATATTTCCAAAGCTGGATGATGAGTGGCTTGGAAGGGGAACTTGCAGGTGGTGGTGTTCCCATATATCTGCTGCCGTTGTCCTTCGAGACGTAAATGGTCATGGCCTTAGATTACTGCATAGGCCATCCAAGGCTGAGATGAGGAAACATTTCTTCACTCTGATGATGACCAGTCCATGGACTTCACAACACCCAAAGGATTTGAGTATATTCAAGAAGGAGATGTATTTTACTTCAGATATGAGAGGTATCAAGGGGTTTGAAGGGAATGTGGGACTATGGCATTGAGATAGAGGATCAGCCAAGATCATATTAAAGGGCTCAGAAGAATCAAAAGGCCAAATAGCCTTCTCCTTTTCCTACGTATTTATGCGAATAGACTGTAAGTGCTTTGGGATGTGCCAAAGGGAATGTATGGCACCAAAACAATACAGCTTCCTTCTATCTTTCACATCCCGTTTCATGCACATAATAACAATTGTTTGAAATGAAAAGGCGAGTTAGCAATCAAATTGACATTTTTAAGCTGAGGAAATAAAATTCATGAAAATGATCCAGAAAAACAAAATGAGTTTAGTATCCCAGAGTGTTTAAAGCTCAATGGAGATGAGCTAAAATGAGGAATCTTATAAAAGTTGAAGACAGGCAGAATATTTCCTTTGTAAGGCTGTTAGAGTTTTAGAATTGGTTAACAAGGAAGGGCAATATGACTATTTTCAACAAACAAATGAAAACATTTCTGGGACAAGGGGATGAAGGGATGCCAGGAGCAACAGTGTTGGTCTATTGGGAAGGTATTGGCTTGTTTGGGCATTTTTCTTGTTTTGATAAAACATTTCAGTTCCTGTACACTGGGTGTTCTCCATGATTACAAAGTACATCTGTCTTCCTCATTGCCGGATTTTAATTTGTCTCAGTGGCTTTACTGGACTCTCCTGAATCCATATCAGTACCTCTGAGCTTAGTAAGAGCTCCTGGACTCACTCCAACTCACAGCTAGGAAGAACTACCCGATGATCTATGAGGGGAAAAAATATTGAATGGAAACAAGATTAAGCAGCGAAGCCTGGTCTAGTTCTGGAGAGCTCAATTGGAAAAGGGTTTTGGAACTGTATAACAGGGAGGTGACAGACTGGCGGTGTAATCGCTATACTATTTATCCAAAGACCCAGATAATGCTCTGGAGACTTGGCTTTGAATCCTGCCACATCAGATGGTGGAATTCAAACTCAATAAAAATCTGGAATTGAGACTCTAATGATGTCTGTGAATCCGTTGCCAATTATCATAAAAAACCATCTGGTTCACTGATTTCCTTTAGGGAAGGAAGCTGCCATCCTTACCTGGTCTGGCCGACATGTGACTCCAGACCCACAGCAATGTGGTTGACTCTTAACTGCCCTCTGGGGCAATGAGGGATGGGCAATAAATGCTGGCTTAATCCTGTGAATAAACAAAAATCACAGTCCCAAGTTGGATCATTCAGTTAAAGTTGAAAGACTCCTTGGGATACTACAACTGGCTTCAGTGTTCCTGGGCTAGAAACAAACAGAATAAAATGAAAAACTATGGATGCTGGTGAGTTTCACCAATAATTTCTGTTTCTGCTTTAGAAAAAAAAGTCACTTGAATTTCTAAAGTGCTATCCAAGCCCACTGGGAATCTCAAAGCATTTTACAACCAATTAATTATTTTTTAAGTGTTATTCATCAGCAAATAGCAAGCTAGCAGTGTGATGGTGATCATATTAACTGTGTTTTTTAATATAACATTTGAAGGTTAAGGTCAAGATTAGGAAAGAACTCCCCACTCCTCTTCAAGATAATGCCACATCACCTTTAACGTCCACCCGAAAGAGCAGTTGGAGATTTAGTTTAGCTTCACGCCAGAGACAGTCCCTCACACGAGGCAATATCCCACCAAGTATTCCGTTACAATTTCACCTCGGAGTTTGTTTGCTGGAGCAAAACTTGAATCCAGGATCGTGGAACCTGGAAAAGCCAAACAACAGAGGGCAGATGGAACAAAGACAGAGCATGCTGGAGAGACTTAGCAGATCAGGCAGTATCTACAGAGAGAGAAAAACAGAGTTAACATTTTGAGACCAGTTTGACTCTACTGGATTGAGACTCCCTCCTTGGAGTGGAGAAGCTGGGGGAAGATCTGACAGAGGTCACCAAAATCATAAGGAGTCTGGACAGAGCAGATACAGAGAGACGCTTCCTGTTCCTTCTTCTTAAAGAAGACAGATCAATCTATTCCCCAAATGTTTCATCTTCTGCGCTGGAAACCTAATGTACATCCTAACTTACCCACTGGGATGACTGAAAGGAATAGACTATCTGAACATTTTATACCCCACTCATTTTGCAAATCTTCAACTTCTTTCAAATTCTGTGGGTTCTAATCTTGAATAAATTGAGGGTAGCTCCCCCAGTGGAGAAATAAGATCTCATCCCACATCCAGGCAACACTTCATCGTGTTCCATTAATTGATGATATATGCTTCACAAGAGGAGTCCAAAACGAGAGGACATGGGTTTAAGGTGAGAGGGGAAAAATTTAAAAAGGCCCTCAGGGGTAACTTTTTCACACAGAAGCTAGTTGCATATCGAAGAAACCTGCAGAGGAAGTGGTGGAGGCTGGTACAATTCCACCATTTCAAAGGCATCTGGATGGATATATGAATAGGAAGGATTTGGAGAGATATGGACTAAATGCTGGCCAATGGGACTGGGTCACATTAGGATATCTGGTCAGTGTGGATGGGTTGGATTGAAGGTTCTTTCTGAATCATGGAGTCATGCTGTATGACTCTGTGATTCTATATGAATTGCTTTTGGAATGCAATGCATGTTGTTATGTAGACAAACATGGAAATCTGGTATCAGCAATACATCCAAACCATTAGTGCATAGAGTCATCAAGTCATAGAGATGTACAGCACAGAATCAGATCCTTCTGTCCAACCCATTCATGCCAACCAGTTATCACAACCTAATCTAGTCCCACTTGCCAGCAGTCAGCCCATATCCCTCAAAGCCTTCTTATTCATATACCCATCCAGATGTCTTTTAAATGTTGCAATTGCACTAACCTCCACCACTTCCTCTGGCAGCTCATTCCATACACATACTACACTCCAAGTGAAAAAGTTGCCCCTTAGGTCTCTTTTATATCTTTCCCTTCTCACCCTGAACCTATGCCCTCTAGTTCTGGACTCCTTGACACCAAGAAAAAGACTTTGTCTATTTACTCTATCCATGCCCCTCATGATTTTGTAAACCTCTATAAGGTCACCCCTCAGCTCCGATGCTCCAGGGAAAACAGCCCCAGCCTGTTCAGCCTTTCCCCATAGCTCAAATCCTCCAACCCTGGCAATATCTTTGTAAATCTTTTTTGAACCCTTTCAAGTTTCACAACATCTTTCCGATAGGAAGGTGACCAGAATTGCACACAATGTTCCAACTGTGGTCAAACCAATGTCCTGTACAGCCACAACGTGACCTCCCAATTCCTGTACTCAATACTCTGACAAATAAAAGAAAGCATACCAAACGCCTTCTTCACTATCCTATCTACCTGTGACTTCACTTTCAAGGAGCTATGAACCTGAACTCCAATATCTCTTTGCTCAGCAACACTCCCTAGGACCTTACCATTTTATGTATAAGTCCTGCTAAGATTTGCTTTCCCAAAATGCAGCACTAAATTAATCTAAATTAAACTCCATCTGCCACTTCTCAGCCCATTGGCCCATCTGGTCCAGATCCTGTTGTAATCTGAGGTAATCTTCTTCACTGTCCACTACACCTCCAATTTTGGTGTCATCAGCAAACTTACTAACTGTACCTCTTATGCTCGCATCCAAATCATTTATGTAAATGACAAAAAGTAGTGGACCCAGCACTGATCCTTGTGGCACTCCACTGGTCACAGGCCTCCAGTCTGAAAAACAGTCCTCCACCACCACCCTCAGTCTTCTGCCTTTGAGCCAGTTCTTTATCCACATTGTTAGTTCTCCTTGTATTCCATGAGATCTAACCTTGCTCACCAGTCTCCCATGGGGAACCTTGTCGAACGCCTTACTGAAGTCCATATAGATCACATCTACCGCCCTGCCCTCATCAATCCTCTTTGTTACTTCTTCAAAGAACTCGATCAAGTTTGTGAGACATGATTTCCCACGCACAAAGCCATGTTGACTATCCCTAATCAGTCCTTGCCTTTCCAAATACATGTACATCCTGTCCCTCAAGTGTCTAGAAGTAATATCACTTGTCTCTTAATTCCTGATGAAGGGCTTTTGCCCGAAACGTCGATTTTCCTGCTCCTCGGATGCTGCCTGACCTGCTGTGCTTTTCCAGCATCAATCTGATCTAGACTCTTAATTCTGAGAATCTGGAGACTGGGGTTGAAATCCTGCTGTGGCAGATGGTGGAAATAAAATGTGCTTTGGAAAAATAATCTGGAATTAAGAGCTTAATGACGATTGTGAAGCTGTTGCCAATTATTCGAAAAGCCCATCTGCTTCATTGTTGTTCTTTCGGGAAGAAATCTGCTACCTTTACCTAGTCTGGCCAATATGTGACTCCAGACCCACTGCAATGTCGCTGACTTCAGCTGCCCTCAGCGCAATTAAAGTTGGGCAATAATTGCTGGCTCCCATCTCCTGAGAAAGAATTGGGGTGGAATTTGCCCACTCAGTTGTCAGGGCATAAGGAGTATAGTAGGGGGCTGGCACACAGCCTTGAAGGGCACTGGTAATGAAGATTGTGCTGGAGGAGAATTGTTGCCTCTTCTTACTGATTGTGGTCAACGGGTCAGAAAGTTGAAGATCTAAAGACAGAGGGTATGCTGAGATCTAGATCTTGGAGTTTAGAGATGAGTTTTGTCTGGGATTATGGTGTTGGAGGCAGAACTGTAGTCAATAAGTAAGAGACTGACATAGGTATTCTCATTATCCAGAAGTTCCAGGGATGAGTATAGGGACAAGGAGGTGGCATCTGCCATGGACCTGTTGCGACGCTAGGTGAATTGCAAAAGATCGAGGCAATTTGGGAGGCTGGAGTTGATGTGAGCCATGACTAACCTCTTGAAGCACTGCATAATGATGGAGGTCAGAGTGGTAGCTATTGAGGCACGCTGCGAGATTTTTCTTCAGCAGCACGATGATGATGGCCTTCTTGAAGCAGGTGGGCACTTTGGTTCATAGTAAGGAGAGATTAAAGATGTCAGAAAATACTTCCACCAGCTGGTCCACACAGGATCTGAGTGCACGGTCAGGGACTCCATCAGGGCCTGTTACTTTCCGTAAGTTCACTGTCAAGAAGACCAATCTAATGTCTGTGGTGGTGACAGCGCGTGCAGGAACATCTGAGGCTCGCAGGATGGGTGATAACGTTTCACTGATCTTCTGTTCAAAGAAAACATATAATGCAATGAGTGCATTGGGTTGGGATATATTGTTACCTATGATTTTGTCTGGCTTCACATTGTAGTCCATTATGCCGTGTAAGCCCTGCCACAGCCAATGGGTGTCCGTGTGGTTAGTCTGGGTTTCAAACGTGGTTTGGTATTGCCTCCTTGTACCTCTGGTGGCCTCATGAAGGTCATACCTGGATTTCCTGTATAGTTCAGTGCCGCACAACCTGAACGCCTCAGACCTGGACTTCAGGAGAGAGTGGATCTCCCAGTTCAGCCCTGGTTTCCAGTTGGGGGACATTCGGATTAATTGCTTTGGCACACACTCTTCGACACACTTACTGATGAAGTCTGTGATGGTACTTGCATACCCGTTTAGGGTGGCCACTGAGTTGTGTAATATGGACCAAACAATCAACTACAAGCAGTCCCATACAAGCCCTTCTATTGCCATAGACTTACACTGCACTACTTTCTGTACTGAGTCCTCCCATTGCCTCAGACTAACACTGCATTACTTTCTGTACTGGGTCCTCCCAATGTCTCAGACTAACACTGTGCTACTTTCGTACGAGGTCCTCCCATTGCCTCAGACTAACACTGCACAGCTTTCTGTACTGAGTCCTCCCATTGCCTCAGACTAACACTGTGCTACTTTCTGTACTGGGTCCTCCCATTGCCTCAGACTAACACTGCGCTACTTTCTGCACCGAGTCCTCCCATTGTCTCAGACTAACACTGCTCTACTTTCTGCACTGAGTCCTGCCATTGCCTCAGACTAACACTGCTCTACTTTCTGTACTGAGTCCTCCTATTGCCTCAGACTAACACTGCACTACTTTCTGTACTAGGTCCTCCCAATGTCTCAGACTAACACTGCGCTACTTTCTGCACTGAGTCCTCCCATTGCCTCAGACTAACACTGTGCTACTTTCTGTACTAGGTCCTCACATTGCCTCAGACTAACATTGCACTACTTTCTGCACTAATGCCTCCCATTGCCTCAGACTAACACTGCGCTACTTTCTGCACTGAGTCCTCCCATTGTCTCAGACTAACACTGCACTACTTTCTGCACTAATGCCTCCCATTGCCTCAGACTAACATTGCGCTACTTTCTGCACTGGGTCCTCCCATTGCCTCAGACTAACACTGCACTACTTTCTGTACTGAGTCCTCCCATTGCCTCAGACTAACACTGCTCTACTTTCTGCACTGAGTCCTCCCATTGCCTCAGACTAACATTGCGCTACTTTCTGCACTGGCTCCTTCCATTGCCACAGACTTACACTGCACTACTTTCTGCACTGAGTCCTCCCATTGCCTCAGACTAACACTGCACTACTTTCTGTACTGAGTCCTCCCATTGCCTCAGACTAACATTGCGCTACTTTCTGCACTGGCTCCTTCCATTGCCACAGACTTACACTGCACTACTTTCTGCACTGATTCCTCCCATTGTCTCAGACTATCACTGCGCTACTTTCTGTACTGGGTCCTCCCATTGCCTCAGACTAACATTGCACTACTTTCTGTACTGAGTCCTTCCATTGCCTCTGAGTAACACTGCACTACTTTCTGTACTGAGTCCTCCCATTGCCTCAGACTAACATTGCACTAGTTTCTGTACTGAGTCCTTCCATTGCCTCAGACTAACATTGCGCTACTTTCTGTACTGAGTCCTCCCATTGCCTCAGACTAATACTGCACTACTTTCTGTACTGAGTCCTCCCATTGCCTCAGACTAATACTGCGCTACTTTCTGTACTGGGTACTCCCATTGTCTCAGACTAACACTGCACTACTTTCTGCACTAATGCCTCCCATTGCCTCAGACTAACACTGTGCTACTTTCTGCACTGAGTCCTCCCATTGCCTCAGACTAACACTGCGCTACTTTCTGCACCGAGTCCGCCCATTGCCTCAGACAAACACTGCATTACTTTCTGTACTGGGTCCTCCCATTGCCTCAGACTAACACTGCACTACTTTCTGTACTGAGTCCTCCCATTGCCTCAGACTTACACTGCACTACTTTTTGCACTGGGTCCTCCCATTGCCTCAGACTAACACTGCACTACTTTCTGTACTGGGTCCTCCCATTGCCTCAGACTAACACTGCACTACTTTCTGTACTGGGTCCTCCCATTGCCTCAGACTAACACTGCACTACTTTCTGTACTGGGTCCTCCCATTGCCTCTGAGTAACACTGCACTACTTTCTGTACTGGGTCCTCCCATTGCCTCTGAGTAACACTGCACTACTTTCTGTACTGGGTCATCCCATTGCCTCAGACTAACACTGCACTACTTTCTGTACTGGGTCCTCCCATTGCCTCAGACTAACACTGCTCTACTTTCTGCACTGAGTCCTGCCATTGCCTCAGACTTACACTGCACTACTTTCTGTACTGAGTCCTCCCATTGCCTCAGACTAACACTGCACTACTTTCTGTACTGAGTCCTCCCATTGCCTCAGACTAACACTGCACTACTTTCTGTACTGAGTCCTCCCATTGCCTCAGACTAACACTGCGCTACTTTCTGCACTGGGTCCTCCCATTCCCTCAGACTAACACTGCACTACTTTCTGTACTGAGTCCTTCCATTGCCACAGACTAACACTGCACTACTTTCTGCACTGATTCCTCCCATTGCCTCAGACGAACACTCTGCTACTTTCTGTACTGGGTCCTCCCATTCCCTCAGACTAACACTGCACTACTTTCTGTACTGAGTCCTTCCATTGCCTCTGAGTAACACTGCACTACTTTCTGTACTGGGTCATCCCATTGCCTCAGACTAACACTGCACTACTTTCTGTACTGGGTCCTCCCATTGCCTCTGAGTAACACTGCACTACTTTCTGTACTGGGTCATCACATTGCCTCAGACTAACACTGCACTACTTTCTGTACTGGGTCCTCCCATTGCCTCAGACTAACACTGCACTACTTTCTGTACTGGGTCCTCCCATTGCCTCAGACTAACACTGCACTACTTTCTGTACTGGGTCCTCCCATTGCCTCAGACTAACACTGCACTACTTTCTGCACTGGGTCCTCACATTGCCTCAGACTAACACTGCACTACTTTCTGCACTGGGTCCTCACATTGCCTCAGACTAACACTGCTCTACTTTCTGCACTGAGTCCTGCCATTGCCTCAGACTTACACTGCACTACTTTCTGAACTGGGTCCTCACATTGCCTCAGACTAACATTGCGCTACTTTCTGTACTGGGTCCTCCCATTGCCTCAAACTAACACTGTGCTGCTTTCTGCACTTAGTCCTCCCATTGCCTCAGACTAACACTGCACTACTTTCTGCACTGGGTCCTCCCATTGCCTCAGACTAACACTGCACTACTTTCTGTACTGAGTCCTCCCATTGCCTCAGACTAACACTGCACTACTTTCTGCACTGAGTCCTCCCATTGCCTCAGACTAACATTGCGCTACTTTCTGCACTGGGTCCTCCCATTGCCTCAGACTAACACTGCACTACTTTCTGTACTGGGTCATCCCATTGCCTCTGAGTAACACTGCACTACTTTCTGTACTGGGTCCTCCCATTGCCTCAGACTAACACTGCACTACTTTCTGTACTGGGTCCTCCCATTGCCTCAGACTAACACTGCACTACTTTCTGTACTGAGTCCTCCCATTGCCTCAGACTTACACTGCACTACTTTTTGCACTGGGTCCTCCCATTGCCTCAGACTAACACTGCTCTACTTTCTGCACTGAGTCCTGCCATTGCCTCAGACTTACACTGCACTACTTTCTGTACTGAGTCCTCCCATTGCCTCAGACTAACACTGCGCTACTTTCTGCACTGGGTCCTCCCATTCCCTCAGACTAACACTGCACTACTTTCTGTACTGAGTCCTTCCATTGCCACAGACTAACACTGCACTACTTTCTGCACTGATTCCTCCCATTGCCTCAGACTAACACTGCACTACTTTCTGTACTGGGTCCTCCCATTGCCTCAGACTAACACTGCACTACTTTCTGTACTGGGTCCTCCCATTGCCTCAGACTAACACTGCACTACTTTCTGTACTGGGTCCTCCCATTGCCTCAGACTAACACTGCACTACTTTCTGCACTGGGTCCTCACATTGCCTCAGACTAACACTGCTCTACTTTCTGCACTGAGTCCTGCCATTGCCTCAGACTTACACTGCACTACTTTCTGTACTGAGTCCTCCCATTGCCTCAGACTAACACTGCATTAGTTTCTGTACTGAGTCCCCCCATTGCCTCAGACTAACACTGCACTACTTTCTGCACTGGGTCCTCACATTGCCTCAAACTAACACTGCACTACTTTCTGTACTGAGTCCTCCCATTGCCTCAGACTAACACTGCATTAGTTTCTGTACTGAGTCCCCCCATTGCCTCAGACTTACACTGCACTACTTTCTGTACTGAGTCCTCCCATTGCCTCAGACTAACACTGCATTAGTTTCTGTACTGAGTCCCCCCATTGCCTCAGACTAACACTGCACTACTTTCTGTACTGGGTCCTCACATTGCCTCAGACTAACACTGCATTAGTTTCTGTACTGAGTCCCCCCATTGCCTCAGACTTACACTGCACTACTTTCTGTACTGAGTCCTCCCATTGCCTCAGACTAACACTGCACTACTTTCTGTACTGGGTCCTCCCATTGCCTCAGACTAACACTGCACTACTTTCTGTACTGGGTCCTCCCATTGCCTCAGACTAACACTGCACTACTTTCTGTACTGGGTCCTCCCATTGCCTCAAACTAACACTGTGCTGCTTTCTGCACTTAGTCCTCCCATTGCCTCAGACTAACACTGCACTACTTTCTGCACTGGGTCCTCCCATTGCCTCAGACTAACACTGCACTACTTTCTGTACTGAGTCCTCCCATTGCCTCAGACTAACACTGCACTACTTTCTGCACTGAGTCCTCCCATTGCCTCAGACTAACATTGCGCTACTTTCTGCACTGGGTCCTCCCATTGCCTCAGACTAACACTGCACTACTTTCTGTACTGAGTCCTCCCATTGCCTCAGACTTACACTGCACTACTTTTTGCACTGGGTCCTCCCATTGCCTCAGACTAACACTGCTCTACTTTCTGCACTGAGTCCTGCCATTGCCTCAGACTTACACTGCACTACTTTCTGTACTGAGTCCTCCCATTGCCTCAGACTAACACTGCACTACTTTCTGTACTGAGTCCTCCCATTGCCTCAGACTAACACTGCTCTACTTTCTGCACTGAGTCCTGCCATTGCCTCAGACTTACACTGCACTACTTTCTGTACTGAGTCCTCCCATTGCCTTAGACTAACACTGCGCTACTTTCTGCACTGGGTCCTCCCATTCCCTCAGACTAACACTGCACTACTTTCTGTACTGAGTCCTTCCATTGCCACAGACTAACACTGCACTACTTTCTGCACTGATTCCTCCCATTGCCTCAGACGAACACTCTGCTACTTTCTGTACTGGGTCCTCCCATTCCCTCAGACTAACACTGCACTACTTTCTGTACTGAGTCCTTCCATTGCCTCTGAGTAACACTGCACTACTTTCTGTACTGGGTCATCCCATTGCCTCAGACTAACACTGCACTACTTTCTGTACTGGGTCCTCCCATTGCCTCAGACTAACACTGCACTACTTTCTGTACTGGGTCCTCCCATTGCCTCTGAGTAACACTGCACTACTTTCTGTACTGGGTCCTCCCATTGCCTCTGAGTAACACTGCACTACTTTCTGTACTGAGTCCTCCCATTGCCTCAGACTTACACTGCACTACTTTTTGCACTGGGTCCTCCCATTGCCTCAGACTAACACTGCTCTACTTTCTGCACTGAGTCCTGCCATTGCCTCAGACTTACACTGCACTACTTTCTGTACTGAGTCCTCCCATTGCCTCAGACTAACACTGCACTACTTTCTGTACTGAGTCCTCCCATTGCCTCAGACTAACACTGCTCTACTTTCTGCACTGAGTCCTGCCATTGCCTCAGACTTACACTGCACTACTTTCTGTACTGAGTCCTCCCATTGCCTCAGACTAACACTGCGCTACTTTCTGCACTGGGTCCTCCCATTCCCTCAGACTAACACTGCACTACTTTCTGTACTGAGTCCTTCCATTGCCACAGACTAACACTGCACTACTTTCTGCACTGATTCCTCCCATTGCCTCAGACTAACACTGCACTACTTTCTGTACTGGGTCCTCCCATTGCCTCAGACTAACACTGCACTACTTTCTGTACTGGGTCCTCCCATTGCCTCAGACTAACACTGCACTACTTTCTGTACTGGGTCCTCCCATTGCCTCAGACTAACACTGCACTACTTTCTGCACTGGGTCCTCACATTGCCTCAGACTAACACTGCTCTACTTTCTGCACTGAGTCCTGCCATTGCCTCAGACTTACACTGCACTACTTTCTGTACTGAGTCCTCCCATTGCCTCAGACTAACACTGCATTAGTTTCTGTACTGAGTCCCCCCATTGCCTCAGACTAACACTGCACTACTTTCTGCACTGGGTCCTCACATTGCCTCAAACTAACACTGCACTACTTTCTGTACTGAGTCCTCCCATTGCCTCAGACTAACACTGCATTAGTTTCTGTACTGAGTCCCCCCATTGCCTCAGACTTACACTGCACTACTTTCTGTACTGAGTCCTCCCATTGCCTCAGACTAACACTGCATTAGTTTCTGTACTGAGTCCCCCCATTGCCTCAGACTAACACTGCACTACTTTCTGTACTGGGTCCTCACATTGCCTCAGACTAACACTGCATTAGTTTCTGTACTGAGTCCCCCCATTGCCTCAGACTAACACTGCACTACTTTCTGCACTGGGTCCTCACATTGCCTCAGACTAACACTGCACTACTTTCTGTACTGAGTCCTCCCATTGCCTCAGACTAACACTGCACTACTTTCTGTACTGGGTCCTCACATTGCCTCAGACTAACACTGCATTAGTTTCTGTACTGAGTCCCCCCATTGCCTCAGACTAACACTGCACTACTTTCTGCACTGAGTCCTGCCATTGCCTCAGACTAACACTGCACTACTTTCTGTGCTGGGTCCTCACATTGCCTCAGACTAACACTGCACTACTTTCTGTGCTGGGTCCTCCCATTGCCTCAGACTAACACTGCATTAGTTTCTGCACTGGGTCCTCCCATTGCCTCAGACTAACGCTGCACTAGCTTCTGTGCTGGGTCCTCACGATACAGTTTCTGAATTTAAAGGTGGGAGGAGGAGCACAGCGTCGTAATCTGATTTTCCAAACAATGGAGCAGTCGGCATCTTTGATTGGATAGCAATGGTCAAGGATGTTCGGACCTATGGTGGGACAGGAACCACATCGATGTATTTTAGTAGCCCACCCCACAGAGGTTGAAGTCACTGGATATGATAATGAGGACTCAAGGTATTCTGTCTCAAGTCTGTTTGTAGCTTTGTATACTTTGTCAAGTGCACTCTTCACTTCCACGTGGGGTGGGATGTAGACACTGTCAGGATAGTGGGAGGTGAACCATGCAGCAAGGAGTTGGGACAGCACTTCACTGTTAGATATTCTAGGTCCAGGGAGCAGTAACACACCAGAGTCACCATGTCTGACACCAGGAGGTGTTGGTTTTTGAGACAGACCTCACTGGTCTCGCCTTGCCCGAGGATACTGTGCAGTCCATTTGGTGAACTGAGAAACCCTCAGGGTATAGGACGCAGTCCGGTGTAGCAGGAGTGAGCCGTGTCTCTGTGAAACAGAGCACACAGCACTCTCAGGTCCCTTTGGAAGCTGAGTCCAGCTTTAAGATCATCCCTTTTACTCTGAATGGTTTGGATGTTTGCCGGTAATACACTGGGGAGGAGAACGATAAACACCGTAGTTTCAGCCTCATCTGAATTCCGGTGCCTCTCCCACATTTCCTGGGGAGGTGGCTGGCCTCTTTCGACCTCGAGCATTGGGGAGGTCTTCTGCTCCAAGGAGTAAGGGTATGTTCTCTTGATGGGGTCATGGGCACCAGTAACAGCCTTGAGCATTCCAGGGCAGGGTGGGGTCTTGAGGTCAGTCTAGTTGGACTCCCTTGACGCCAGATCTCCATGAGGTCAGGTGTTGTTCCCGCGCTGGTCAGGCTACGGTTTTGGGTTTTGCATGAGGAGGTCAGACTTGCGAGAAGCTGGTCGGCCCTTCGTCCCTGAGCGTCTGCTTCCAGTACCAGCGGTCAAGCTCTGTCAGTTGTAGAGTCTTTAAACTTGAAAGGGGATTTAAGATCCTTTGCTTTGACTCTTTGGTGCTTCCCACCATAACAGCTGCCTCTCCGTCTGCAAGACATGGTGACTGAAAACTGAACACTGAAGATCCTGGGCGCTAGAAAGCAATGCAAGTCACATAAAGGTTAGGAATGGGCAATGAATGCTGGCCCAGTCAGTAACACCCACATCCCATGAGCAAATTTATTTTTAAAATCCCGGGAGTAGCTAAGACAGCAAGACCATGAAGAACATAAGGACTAAAAAGAGTAGGCCACTCAGCTCTTCAATCCCATTCCATCACCCATTAGGATCATGGCTGATCTCATCTCAGCCTCAACTCCACTTTCCTATCTGCTCTCTATAAATCTTCAACCCATGACCAATTAACAAACTGTCTGTCTGTCTCCATGAACTCATTCACTGTCCCAGCATGCACCGCACTCTGGGATAAAGAATTCCACAGATTTACCACCCTCTGAGAGGGGTAAATCCTCCTCATCTCTGTTTTAAATCTTCCATCCTTTATCCTAAAACCATGACCCCTTGTTCAAGATTGCCCCACAGGAGAAAATACCCTCCCTATATTCACTTTGTCAATCCCCTTTAGTATATTATATGCCTCAATTAGATGCATTCCATTCAGATATATGAAAGGGTGGCACGGTGGGTCAGTGCTCAGCACTGCCACCTCCTAATGCCAGGGATCCTGGTGTAACTCCATCACCAGGCAACTGTCTGTGTAGAGTTTTCACATTCTCCCCATGTCTGCATGGGATTCCTCCCATAGGAGAAAGTGAGGACTGCAGATGCTGGAGATCAGAGCTGAAAATGTGTTGCTGGAAAAACGCAGCAGGTCAGGCAGCATCCAAGGAGCAGGAGAATCGACGTTTCGGGCATAAGCCCTTCTTCAGGAATGAGGAGGGTGTGCCAAGCAGGCTAAGATAAAAGGTAGGGAGAAGGGACTTGGGGGAGGGGCATTGGGAATGCGATAGGTGGAAGGAGGTTAAGGTGAGGGCGATAGGCCGGAGAGGGGGTGGGGGCAGAGAGGTCAGGCAAAAGATTGCAGGTCAAGAAGGCAGTGCTGAGTCCGAGAGTTGGGACTGAGACAAGGTGGGGGGAGGGGAAATGAAGAAGCTGGAGAAATCTGCATTCACCCCTTGTGGTTGGAGGGTTCCTAGGCGGAAGATGAGGCGCTCTTCCTCCAGGCGTCGTGTTGCCATGGTCTGGCGATGGAGGAGGCCAAGGACCTGCTTGTCCTTGGCAGAGTGGGAGGGGGCGTTAAAGTGTTCTGCCACGGGGCAGTTGGGTTGGTTGGTGCAGGTGTCCCAGAGGTGTTCTCTGAAACATTCTGCAAGTAGGCGGCCTGCCTCCCCAATGTAGAGGAGGCCACATTGGGTGCAGCGGATGCAGTAAATGATGTGTGTGGAGGTGCAGGTGAATTTGTGACGGATATGGAAGGATCCCTTGGGGCCTTGGAGGGAAGTGAGGGGGGAGGTGTGGGCGCAATTTTTGCATTTCTTGCGGTTGCAGGGGAAGGTGCAGGGAGTGGAGGTTGGGTTGGTGGGGGGAGTGGACGTGATGAGGGAGTCACAGAGGGAGTGGTCTTTCTGGAATGCTGATAGGGGAGGGGAGGGAAATATATCCTTGGTGGTGGGGTCTGTTTGGAGGTGGCGGAAATGACGAAGGATGATACGATGTATCTGGAGGTTGGTGAGGTGGTAGGTGAGGACCAGTGGGGTTCTGTCCTGGTGGCAGTTGGAGGGATGAGGTTCAAGGGCGGAGGAGCGGGAAGTGGAGGAGATGCGATGGAGAGCATCGTCAACCACATCTGAGGGGAAATTGCAGTCTTTGAAGAAGGAGGCCATCTGAGTTGTTCGGTGTTGGAACTGGTCCTCCTGGGAGCAGATGCGGCGGAGGCGAAGAAATTGGGAATATGAGATGGCATTTTTACAGGGGGCAGGATGGGAGGAGGTGTAGTCCAGGTAGCTGTGGGAGTCGGTCGGTTTATAGTAAATGCCTGTGTTGAGTCGGTCGCCCGAGATAGAAATGGAGAGGTTTAGGAAAGGGAGGGAGGAGGACTGATTCTCCTGTTCCTTGGATGCATTCCTCCCATAGTCCAAAGATGTGCAGGTTGGAGTGGATTGGTCATGCTAAATTGCCCCAGAGTATACAGGGATGTGCAGGTTAGGTGGGCTCAGTGGTTAGCACAGCGCCAGGGACCCGGGTTTGATTCCCACCTCGGGCGACTGTCTATGTGGATTTTGCACATTCTCCCCGTATCTGCGTGGGATTCCTCCGGGTGCTCTGGTTTCCTCCCACAGTTCAAAAATGTGCAGGTTAGGGTCAATTGGCTGTGCTAAATTGCCCATAGTGTTAAGTGCATGAGTCAGGGGTAAATCTAGGGGAGTGGATTTCTATTTGAAGGGTCAGTGTGGATTTGTTGGGCCAAATGGCCTGTTTCCACACTGGATGGAATCTAATAAATAACTAAATAATGTGGGATTACAGGGATAGTGTAAAGGACTGGATCTGATGGGATGGTCTTTGGAGGGTTGATGGGACATAAGGTTTGCTTCCACACTATAGGGAATTCTATGAAATATGTTTTTGTCCCTGCCTGCAAAGTGACCTAGCAGAAGGATGCAAGTCCTGGTTATCACTGAGCTTCGGAGGAAGTGTTGAAGGCTTCAAAATGGTTTCTGAGTGACCCGAGAGCAGGAGGGACAATACAGTGAGACTGCTAGTTCACCACTACCCACTTACATAGACCATGGATCGAGGAGGATTCACCCATGGATCATGAAGTGACATTGTGCAGAGATTGCAGTTGTATGGTAACGGAGCAGGCCATCAGTGAATTGCTCAGATTTACATGTCAGGAATTTGCGGCACTTTCCTGTCAGAGGATAGTGAATCCGTTGAATTCTGAAGCACAGAGAGCTGTCAAGGCTGGAATCAAGGGTTCTGTGGAAGAAGCAGGAAACTGGAGTTAAACATTATCAGATCAACCATGATCTCATCGAATGGTGGAGCAGACTCAATGGGCTGAATGGCCTGCTCCTACTTATATGTCAGATGGAGTTATGGCCTATTTTCTCATTGAAAGAGAAGAGAGTTGTAAGTCACGTATGATTTCGTGGTTTGGAGCTTTAATCAGTTGCAAATGAAACAAATCCACCGAGGCCAATATCCCATCATCAGATTGCTGTTTATTTAAACATGGAGAGTTCTTTACACTGATCCAGCTCCCTCAGAGTCAGCTCTCAGAATGAACAGAACCTCTGACCCTCCTCGTTATATCGGTTAGCCAGGGCTCCCTTACTGGACCAGGTTAGCAGCCCCAATCAGGGAACTCATATTCTATGAGGTCCACCTAGTTTACCTCATTACATTCACTCCAGCAAATATATAGAAATAAGGTCATCACTGCTCAGTGGCAGGTGTCTGAAGTCACTACTTAAGACTTAAGCGGAAAAATTTTCTCAATAGCAAGAATTGAAGACTTCATTCTTGTCCTATTTTCCTCCTATAGAACACTTACTCATTGCAGGGATAGTAACATTCCATCCATTGTACAGACTGAATGGCCTCATATTAAGCTACGTTATCCTGACTGGCACACAGAATTCTAATGTATCTTTGAATTAGATGTAAAAGTGATTCAAGACACGATGGAATGCTTCAATCACCACACTACAGCCATTTGAATTGGAATCCTTGATGTTCCATTGAGTGTCCTTCATCCTTGTTGTTTTTTTCCCACAGTGTGGCTGTCCAGTCTGCTGGATCTGTGCTCTCTGTCACCAAGCTCCCACCATGACAGTGACAAGAACTGCAATGGTAATGTGTGCAACAAGAATGCTACCTGCACAGTGGTGGGCGGGAAACTCGGATGCTACTGTAATGCAGGCTTCACAGGAGACGGAGTGCGTCACTGCGAAGGTAGGAAAATGGGCGCTAATAAATGCAATTTTACACAGGTGCAATGCCCATGAATAACAGGGCTGGAGAGTAGCTTTTAGAACTCAGTCTTGTCATTATATTTAGATTGTATTAGACCCCATTGTTTCTGCTTATCAACAATATGAATATTGACAGCCCAGAGGGTGTTTAATGAAATAAGGTTACTCAATCGAAGCCTCACCTGACTGAAAAAAAAGGTTGAGGGGTCCAGGGAATACAGAAATGCCTGCTGCAGTTCTCCATTGCCTTCCTCTTGGCTGTCTCCCTTTCTCTCCCTTTCATCCTCCAAAAGCTCTGTATTTCCAGAGCGCTGACCTCTTGTTTCCCAACTGCAACTTTATTGGCATCACAGCAGTTAGGAATTCACTTCCTAAACTGTTCCTGCTGCCCCCTTTGCTCACAGCCTTTAGGATATCGGATCACAAGAACATAAGAACAGGAGGAGGCCATTCAGCCCCTCAAGCTTGTTCCATCTCTTTGCTATCTCTTTAATAAACCTATGCCTGTGGTCAGACCTTCAATCTTCTTTCCTAATGTCTCTGGTATGCTGATAATGCTCCTGCAAAGTGCCTTTAAACTATGTTAAAGTGTTCGAGACATGTAGGTTGCTGTTGTTGTTCATTGAAAAAGACGAGTACCAGTCAAAATCCATAAGCTAGATGCTGCAATGGTTTCACAAAACCAAATGGCAATGGTTTTAAATTACCTGCAATTTGCAGTACAGGAACAGGATACATCAGGTGTTTATGTATCTGAAATGCCTCTTGACACTCTCATTCACTTTAACTAATCCCAGTAATCTGTCATAAAAACAGAAGGTGCTGGGGAAACTCAGCAAGTTTGGCAGGACCTGTGGAAATAGAAACAGACTCAGAGTTTCTAATGCAATATGACTCTTTTTCAGAATACCTACATAGAGTCATAGAGATGTACAGCATGGAAACAGACCCTCCGGTCCAACACATCCATGCTGACCAGATATCCCAACCCAATCTAGTCCCACCTGCCAGCACCCGGCCTATATCCCTCCAAACCCTTCCGATTCATATACCCATCCAAATGCTTCTTAAATGTTGCAATTGTACCAGCCTCCACCACTTCCTCTGGCAGCTAATTCCATACCGTATCACCCTCTGTGTGAAAACGTTGTCCCTTAGGTCTCTTTTATATCTTTCCCCTCTCATCCTAAACCTATGTCCTCTAGTTCTGGTCTCCCCAACCCCAGGGAAAAGACTTTGCTTATTTACCCTATCCATGTCTCTCATAATTTTGTAAACCTCTATAAGGTCACCCCTCTGCCTCCAACGCTCCAGGGAAAATAACCCCAGCCTGTTCAGCCTCTCCCTATAGCTCAAATCCTCCAACCCTGACAACATCCTTGTAAATCTTTTCTGAACCCGTTCAAGTTTCACAACATCTTTCCGATAGGAAGGGGACCAGAATTGCACGCAATATTCCAACAGTGGCCTAACCAATGTCCTCTACAGCTGCAACATGACCTCCCAACTCCTGTACTTAATACTCTGACCAATAAAGGAAAGCATACCAAACGCCTTCTTCACTATCCTATCTACCTGTGACTCCACTTTCAAGGAGCTATGAACCTGCACTCCAAGGTCTCTTTGTTCAGCAACACTCTCTAGGACCTTACCATTAAGTTTATAAGCCTGGCTAAGATTTGCTTTCCCAAAATGCAGCACCTCACATTTATCTGAATTAAACTCCATCTGCCACTTCTCAGCCCATTGGCCCACATATTTTTCATTCCTTTTCCTTCGTTTATTGAACTCCCTTTTATCCACATTTCACCTATTCCTTGTAATGGTATTCTGATCAATCTCTAAGAAAAGAGATCAATTCTTTATTGGATTTGAGGATGGCTGCTCAAGAGACAACAACATCCTGGTAATATTACTGTGCTAATACACCAAAGATCCAGGCTAATATTCTGGGGACATGAATTTAAACTTCACCTCACTCCAGCAGCCAATGGTATTAAAAATTCTGGAGTGTAATGCTGGATTAAGAAATGGGTGATCATAGCAGTAATCATTTGATTATTATGAAGGGAAAGCTTTGGGTTCAGTAATGCCCTTTAGGAAAGAAAATTTCTCTCCTTGAAGGGAGTTGAAGGACGTTGGTGATGTGGAGAGACTGGGAGAGCTGTGTTGGGTCTCTTCTTCAGAGAAGTTTGCAACAGTTATGGTAGGGGTGTTCAAATCATGACTGACTTTGCTGCAGTAAGTAAGGCAAAGGTGCAGGAGCTGGACAGACTCGATGCAGAGACAGTGTTTTCCCTGAGTGGGGAGTCCAGAACCAGAAGTCTCAGGATGTGGCTCAGGTCTGAGATGAGGAAAAGTTCCCTCACTCAAAGGATGGTGAATCTGTTAAAACTTTCTCTCGCACAGAAGGTTGTGGAGGCCAAATCGTTGAACGAGATAAATACATTTTAAGACTTTTATTCGATTAGATTCATTACAGTGTGGAAACAGGCCCCTCGGCCCAACCAGTCCACACCGACCCTCCGAAGCGCAACCCACCCATACCTATTCCCCTACATTCACCTCTGACTAATGCACCAAACACTATGAGCAATTTAGTATGGCCAATTCACCTAACCTGCACATCTTTGGACTGTGGGAGGAAACCAGAGCACCCGGAGGAAACCCACGCAGACACGGGGAGAATGTGCAAACTCCACACAGACAGTTGCCCAAGGCTGGAATTGAACCTGGGTCCCTGGCGCTGTGAGGCAGCAATGCTAACCACTGAGCCACCGTGCCGCCCCACGCCCTTACAGAATTGTAGAATAGAGAGACTTCAGGGTTCAGGCACATAATTCTTTGAAGTTTGTATCACATAGAGATAGGATTAAGCATGCTTTCCTTTGTTGCTCATACCTTTGAACATAGGAGATGAGGCGTTTTGTTGAGGTTATACACTACGTTGGTGAGGCCTCTTCTGGTGTACTGTGTCCAGTTCTGGTCTCCCTATTATTGGAAGGATAAGATTGACCTGGAGAGGGTTCAGAAGAGAGTTACCAAGAGGTTACCGGGGATGGAACGTTTAAGTTATAAGGAGAGGCTGGGTAGGCTGGGACTTTTATCACTGGAGTGTGGGAGGTTGAGGGTTGACCTTATAGAGGTTTTGAAAAATTATGAGGGGTTTAGATAAGGTAAATGGTAGCTGTCTTTTCCCTAGGGTGGGGATTTCAAGACAAAGAGACATATTTTTAAGGTGAGAGGAGGAAGGTTCAAACACGCACGAGGGACAATATCTTTACGCAGAAAGTGGGTCATGTATACAAAGAACAAAGAACAAAGAAAATTTACAGCCCAGGAACAGGCCCTTCGGCCCTCCAAGCCTGAGCCAATCTAAATGTACTGTCCAAACCTGTCGGCCAATTCCTAAACATCTGTATCCCTCTACTCCCCACCTACTCATGCATCTGTCCAGACGCATCTTAAATGAATCTACCGTGCCTGCTTCTACTGCCTCTGCTAGTAACGGGTGGAGTACTTACCATGTGTATTCCCCTTAAACTTGCCACCTCTCACCTTGAAAGCATGACCTCTCGTTATTGAATCACTCACCCTGGGAAAAAGCTTGTCTCTATCCACCCTGTCTATACCCTTCATGATTTTGTAAACCTCAATCAGGTCCCCCCTCAATCTCCTTTTCCTAATGAAAATAAACCTAACCTACTCAACCTGTCTTCATAGCTAGCACCTTCTATACCAGGCAACATCCTTCTAAACCTTCTCTGCACCCTCTCCAAAGTGTCCACATCCTTTTGGTAATGTAGTGACCAGACCTGTACACAGTATTTTAAATGCAGCCGAAACAACGTCTTGTACAATTTTAATATGACTTGCCAGCTCTTATACTCAATACCCCTCCAATGAAGGCAAGCATACTATATGCCTTCTTGACCACTCTCTCCACCGGTGCAGCAACCTTCAGGGTGCAATGGACCTGCACCCCCAGATCTCTCTGTCCATCAACTTTTCCCAAGGCTCTTCCATTCATTGTATAATTCATTCTAGAATTAGACTTGCCTAAATGCATCATCTCACATTTGTCTGGATTGAAAGTCATCCGCCAGTTTTCTGCCCAACTCTCCAGTCTATCTATGTCTTCCTGTATTCTCTGACAGTCCCTTATGCTTTCTGCTACTCCACAAATCTTTATATCATCTGCAAACTTGCTGATCATACCAACAGTGCCTTCTTCTAGATCATTTATGTGTATTACATACAACAGTGGCCCCAATACTGACCCCTATGGAACACCACTGGTCACCTTTCTCCATTTTGAGAAACTCACTTCAACTACTACTCTCTGTCTCAAAAAGACGGGGTACTGGGCTAATGGTCAGATACTTGGTAGTGTGGATGAGCAGAGGGATCTTGGTGTCCATGTACACAGATCTTTGAAAGTTGCCACCCAGGTAAATAGTGCGGTGAAGAAGGCATATGGCGTACTGGCTTTTATTGGTAGAGGAATTGAGTTCCGGAGTCCTGAGGTCATGTTGCAGTTGTATAAGACTCTGGTGTGGCCACATCTGGAGTATTGTGTGCAGTTTTGGTCGCCATACTATAGGAAGGATGTGGAGGCACTGGAATGGGTGCAGAGGAGGTTTACCAGGATGTTGCCTGGTATGGTAGGAAGATCGTATGAGGAAAGGCTGAGGCACTTGGGGTTGTTTTCATTGGAGAAAAGAAGGTTTAGGGGTGACTTGATAGAGGTGTACAAGATGATTAGGGGTTTAGATAGGGTTGACCGTGAGAACCTTTTTCCACGTATGGAGTCAGCTATTACGAGGGAGCATAGCTTTAAATTAAGGGGTGGTAGGTATAGGACAGATGTTAGGGGTAGATTCTTTACTCAGCGAGTCGTGAGTTCATGGAATGCACTGCCAGTAGCAGTCGTGGACTCTCCCTCTTTATGGGCATTTAAGCGGGCATTGGATAGGCATATGGAGGATAGTGGGCTAGTGTAGGTTAGGTGGGCTTGGATCGGCGCAACATCGAGGGCCGAAGGGCCTGTACTGCGCTGTGTTCTTCTATGTTCTATGTTCTATGTCTCTTATTGCTCAACCAGTTCTTTATCCACCTAGCTAGAACACCCTGCACACCATGAGATAAGATGGATGAGCTTGAGGCTCTTTTGGAAATTGGCAGATACGATATTGTGGGGATAACTGAGATGAGGCTTCAAGTGGACAGGGCCTGAGAAATGATTATTCAAGGCTACACGTGCTATCGTAAGGACAGACTGACGGGCAGTGGGGGTGGGGGTGGCCATGTTGGTAAGGGATGATATTCAGTCCCTTGTGCGGGGGGACCTAGAATCAGGGGATGTAGAGTCAGTGTGGATAGAGCTGAGAAATTCTAAGGGTAAAAAGACCCTCTTGGGAGTTATCTACAGGCCCCCAAACAGTGGTCTGGTTGTCGGACGTAAGTTGAATAAGGAGCTGAAATTGGCCTGTCGCAAAGATGTTACTACAGTTGTTATGGGGGATTTCAACATACAGGTAGACTGGGAGAATCAGGATGGTATTGGACCTCAAGAAAGAGACTTTGTGGAGTGCCTCCGAGATGGATTCTTAGAGCAGCTGGTGCTGGAGCCTACCAGGGAGAAGGCAATTCTGGATCTGGTATTGTGCAACGAACCAGAATTGATCAGGGACCACGAAGTGAAAGAGCCATTGGGAAGTAGTGACCATAATACAATAAGCTTCAATCTGCAATTTGAGAGGGAGAGGGTACAATCAGAAGTGACAATATTTCTGTTGAATAAAGGGAACTATGGAGCTATGAGGGAGGAGCTGGCTAAAGGTCAATGGTGCAATACCTTAGCAGGGATGACAGTGGAGGAACAATGGCGGATATTTCGGTGTATAATGCAGAAGATGCAGGATCAGTTCATTCCAAAAAGGAAGAAAGATCCTAGGAGGAGGCAGGGGTGGCCGTGGCTGATGAGGGAAGTTAAGGAACATATAAAGTTAAAAGAGAAAAAGTATAACGTAGCAAAGATAAGTGGGAAAACGGAAGACTGGGAAGCTTTTAAAGAACAACAGAGGATTACTAAGAAGAAAATATGCAGAGAAAAAATGAGGTACGAAGGTAAACTGGCCAAAAATATAAAGGAGGATAGTAAAAGCTTTCTTAGGTATGTGCAAGGGAAAAAAATGGTTAAGACTAAAATTGGGCCCTTGAAGACAGAAACAGGGGAATATATTACGGGGAACAAAGAAATGGCAGAAGAATTGAATTGGTACTTCAGATCTGTGTTCACTGGGGAAGACACAAGCAATCTCCCTGAGGTAACAGTGGCTGAAGGACCTGAACTGAAGGGAATTTATATTTGCCAGGAATTGGTGTTGGAGAGACTGTTACGTCTGAAGGTTGATAAGTCCCTGGGGCCTGATGGTCCACATCCCAGGGTACTGAAGGAGATGTCTCGAGAAATCGTGGATACATTGGTGATTATTTTCCAGAGTTCGATAGATTCGGGATCAGTTCCAGCGGATTGGAGGGAGGCTAATGTTGTACCACTTTTTAAGAAAGGTGGGAGAGAGAAAACAGGAAATTATAGACCAGTTAGTCTGATCTCAGTGGTGGGAAAGATGCTGGTGTCTATTATAAAGGACGAAATTACGACACATCTGGATAGTAGTAACAGGATAGATCAGAGTCAGCATGGATTTATCAAGGGGAAATCATGCTTGACTAATCTTCTGAAATTTTTTGAGGATGTAACTCTGAAGATGGATGAGGGAGATCCAGTAGATGTAATGTACCTGGACTTTCAGAAAGCTTTTGATAAAGTCCCACATAGGAGGTTAGTGAGCAAAATTAGGGCGAATGGTATTGGGAGCAAGGTACTAACTTGGATTGAAAGTTGGTTGGCTGATAGGAAACAAAGAGTAGTGATAAACGGCTCCATTTCGGAATGGCAGGCAGTGACCAGGGGGTACCACAGGGATCAGTACTGGGACCGCAGCTTTTTACAATATATGTTAATGATATAGAAGATGGTATTAGCATTAGCAAATTTGCTGATGATACTAAGCTGGTTGGCAGGGTCAAATGTGAGGAGGATGTTAGGAGATTACAGGGTGACCTGGACAGGTTAGGTGAGTGGTCAGATGCATGGCAGATGCAGTTTAATGTGGATAAATGTATGGTTATCCACTTTGGTGGCAAGAACAGGAAGGCAGATTACTACCGAAATGGAATCAATTTAGGAAAAGGGGCAGTACAAAGAGATTTGGGTGTTCTTGTACACCAGTCAATGAAGGTAATCATGCAGGTACAGCAGGTAGTGAAGAAGGCTAATAGCATGCTGGCCTTCATAACAAGAGGGATTGAGTATAGAAGCAAAGAGGTTCTTCTGCAGCTGTACAGGGCCCTGGTGAGACCACACCTGGAGTACTGTGTGCAGTTCTGGTCTCCAAATTTGAGGAAAGACATTCTGGCTATTGAGGGAGTGCAGCGTAGGTTCACGAAGTCAATTCCTGGAATGGTGGGACTACCTTATGCTGAAAGACTGGAGTGACTGGGCTTGTATACCCTTGAGTTTAGAAGACTGAGAGGGGATCTGATTGAGACAAATAAGATTATTAAAGGATTGGACACTCTGGAGGCAGGAAACATATTTCCGCTGATGGGTGAGTGCCGAACCAAAGGACACAGCTTAAAAATACGGGGTAGATCATTTAGGACAGAGATGAGGAGAAACTTCTTCACCCAGAGAGTGGTGGCTGTGTGGGATGCTCTGTCCCAGAGGGCAGTGGAGGCCCAGTCTCTGGATTCATTTAAGAAAGAGTTGGATAGAGCTCTCAAGGATAGTGGAATCAAGGGTTATGGAGATAAGGCAGGAACAGGATACTGATTAAGGATGATCAGCCATGATCATATTGAATGGTGGTGCAGGCTCAAAGGGCAGAATGGCCTACTCCTGCACCTATTGTCTATTGTCTATTGACTTCACTTTCTCCATTAGTCTACAATGTATGAAATGAACGTCCAGAGTAAGTGGTGGGTGGGGGTGGGGTACAGTTACAACGTTTTAAAGCCATTTCAGCCCAAAACATTGGCTTTCCTACCCCTTAGATGCTGTCTGACCTGCTGTGTTCTTCCAGCTTCACGTCTATTCACAATATATCCTTAGATCTTTAGCTTGTACCAACATATCTGACATGATGTGGGATATACTCAGTTGGCTACCTTGTAGGCCAGATTGATCATAATAGCACAGATTTCCATCTGCATTTTGGCGGAAGTGGACTTGGGGCCTGCCCCCTTTGCCTTATACATAGCAAAGGATCTTGGCACATTGATGTAATTCTACAAAAGGATCCTGCCTTCAGACAGAGGACTATCAGCTCCAACTACAACAACGCTCAGTAAAATATGCTTGACCTCATGTCCTCATGTCAGGACTAAGTTATAGTTGAAGATCAGATAGTTTTTTAAAAATGAACTAGTATTTATATCAAACTTTTCATGACCACGGTGTCCCAAAACATTGTCAGAAAGAAAGTAGAGAGCAAAACCAAAGGTAACAGAAGGAAGGTAGGATCTCATTGAATTTCGTCAGCCAAAGATAACATTTCCAAAAGCACAGTGGTCCCTTGGCATTACACTGTCAGTGTTGAACTTTGTATTCAAGTCCCTGTCGTGGCAATTGAACTTACAATCTTCTCGGTGAGATGCGCCGAATACAGCCGGCACAGGCATAATTAACTTGACAATTCCAGGTGGCGTACAGAGTAATGGTTAGGTCACTGACAACCAGAAGGTCCCCCATAGCAACCAACAAGGAAAGACAAATTCAGTACAAACTCAATTATCTCATATATGCTTCAGAGGCAAAATAGATCTGTCAAATTCACAGCGCAGGTAGCAAGGCACAACAAATGTACTGAGTCGATATTGTTGGCAGAGTGCAGACTGGAGAGGCTGAATAGTTGATGCTAAAATTTGTTGAAAGACATTTTATTGCAGAGGGATTGGGCAAAGAATGGGCAAGACACAGGCAGGTCTCGCAACTACTTGTGCACCCAGGACATACGTCTGAGGATTTGGTAAACCTGCTCATCCATAAATGGCCTTTAGTAGAGCTCTTGCTTAGCTGAGAACTAATGTCATCTTGCGTCATCGAGTCATAGAGATGTACAGCATGGAAGCAGACCCTTCGGTCCAACCTGTCCATGCCGACCAGATATTCCAACCCAATCTAGTCCCACCTGCCAGCACCCAGCCAATATCCCTCCAAACCCTTCCTATTCAAATGCTTCTTAAATGTTGCAATTGTACCAGCCTCCACCACATCCTCTGGCAGCTCATTCCATACATGTACCACCTTCTGCGTGAAAAAGTAGCCCCTTAGGTCTCTTTTATATATTTCCCCTCTCACCCTAAACATATGCAGTCTAGTTCTGGACTCCCCGATCCCAGGGAAAAGACTTTGTCTATTTATTCTATCCATGCCCCTCATAATTTTGTAGACCTCTGTAAGGTCACCCATCAGCCTCCAACGCTCCAGGGAAAACAGCCCCAGCCTGTTCAGCCTCTCCCTATAGCTCAAATCCTCCAACCCTGGCAACATCCTTGTAAATCTTTTCTGAACCCGTTCAAGTTTCACAACATCTTTCCGATAGGAAGGAGACCAGAATTGCACGCAATATTCCAACAGTGGCCTAACCAATGTCCTGTACAGCCGCAACATGACCTCCCAACTCCTGTACTCAATACTCTGACCAATAAAGGAAAGCATACCAAACGCCTTCTTCACTATCCTATCTACTTGCAAGTCCACTTTCAAGGAGCTGTGAACCTGCACTCCAAGGTCTCTTTGTTCAGCAACACTCCCTAGGACCTTACCATTAAGTGTATACATCCTGCTAAGATTTGCTTTCCCAAAATGCAGCACCTCGCATTTATCTGAATTAAACTCCATCTGCCACTTCTCAGCCCATTGGCCCATCTGGTCAAGATCCTGTTGTAATCTGAGGTAACCCTCTTCGCTGTCCACTACACCTCCAATTTTGGTGTTATCTGCAAACTTAGTAACTATACCTCTTATGCTCGCATCCAAATCATTTATGTAAATGACAAAAAGTAGAGGACCCAGCACTGATCCCTGTGGCACTCCACTGGTCACAGGCCTCCAGTCTGAAAAACAACCCTCCACCACCACCCTCTGCCTTCTACCTTTGAGCCAGTTCTGTATCCAAATGGCTAGTTCTTTCTGTATTCCATGAGGTTTAATTTTGCTAATCAGTCTCCCATAGGGAACCTTGTCGAACGCGTTACTGAAGTCCATATAGATCACATCTACCGCTCTGCCCTCATCAATCCTCTTTGTTACTTCCTCAAAAAACTCAATCAAGTTTGTGAGACATGATTTCCCACGCACAAAGCCATGTTGACTATCCCTAATCAGTCCTTGCCTTTCCAAATCCATGTGCATCCTGTTCCTCAGGATTCACTCCAACAACTTGCCCACCACTGAGGTCAGGCTCACCAGTCTATAGATCCCTGGCTTGTCCTTACTACCCTTCTTAAACGGTGGCACTACGTTAGTCAATTGCTTCTTTTTTTCCACTCGTCCTTGGGATGTGGGCATTATTGGCAAGGGTTAGTGCTTCTTGCCAACCATAAGTACCCTTGGGAAGATGGTGACGAGTTACTTTCTTGGACTTCTACAGTTTGTGGCATGTAGGGACATCCATAGCACAAACAGGAAGGAAGGTACAGAGATTTTGACAGAGCTTTGATATAGTTCAAAGTCAGGATGGCAATTACCTTGGAGAGGGCTTTCACTTGGGGGTGTTCCTTTGCATCTGCTGCTCTTGTCCTTCGAGGTTGTAAAGGAAGGTGCTGTCAAAGAGATTACTTTTTCATCTTGTAGATGACACACTGTGCACTCATAGTGCAAGGAATGAATGTTGATCATGGTGGATGTGGTGCCAGTCAGGTGGACTGCTTTGTCCTGGATGTTCTCAAGTGTGATTGGAACTGCACCCATCCTGGTAAGTGGGGTATTTTCCATCACACTCCTGCCTTGTGCTATGTGGACAGGCAGTAGGGCCTTCGGAGATGAATTACTTGCCTCAGAACTGTTCTTGTAGCCACAGTGGTTTGTCACACAACAATCTTGATGGTGGGGAGTCCAGTGATGGTGATGTCATTGCATCAAGGGGTAAGGGAAGAAAACAGAAATATGGCTTTAATGTGGAGGAGAAGCATGGTTGCCTTGAATGGGAAAGCAGTCTCAAAGAGCTGAATGGCCTCTCTTTCCTCCTAGTCTCCATGTGCGTCAAGAAGAGGGGACCCTTCACTGGCACTTGTGACACATGGATGTCATTTGATCCTGGGCTTTCAATGATAGGCCACTCCAATGCATCCCTTCCCCTCCATGCAAGTACCAGGTTTCCCCAGTCAGCACTCTTTAAGTATTTTGAGCCCAAATAAAAAACTACAGATGCTGGAGAAGCTCAGCAGCTCTGGCAGCATCTGTGAAGAGAGAGCAGAGTTACCTTTTGGAACACACTTTCCACAGCACAGTTGGGAATTGAACCTGGACTGTTTGGCCGAGAGAGACACCACTACACGCCACATGAGTTCTGTGTATCCACAGCCAGGTCTATAAGGATCAAGGATTAAAGCTCCTATTTGCAACTTGTTGATCATCTAGTGTTTCTTCCACCCTCTGACAAGCATTTCCCCTTCTGGATTGTGCTCCAGCAAGGTTTGTGCTTTGACGTGTTAATTACATTGCTGCATGTTCAGAGACGTTGTGCTTTTCTTGCCTTGACCCTCTCACCCCCACCTCCCACTGTTAATCATAACCCACAATCGCTCTGGAGGAAGGAAGCTGTCAATTTGTTTTGGAATTCGGAATCTGAATAATCTCTTTGCATTGTGTCTCTTTTGTGTGACTGCGATGGACTTGGCACTACTGTTTACAAAGTCACCATGAAACCGTTTTGTAAAAACAAGAGTGTTTCTCTGTTAGCCGATACCATTGTCTCAGAGAGAGTTTCCTACTTTGGTGAAGTTCTCGGCAGCAATCAGCAGACGTTGACAGTGAAAGCAGCTCTCCCCAATCCTCCCACACGCTCACATACCCCACACACCCCACCCAGCTTTGTTGCGAGCCTGTGACTGTAGCCTGCTGCTATTTAGAAATGTTAGAGTATCTTTGTTGTCTCTGAGAAGGTCACCGCAATTGGTCAGCGCTTTACATATCTTGCTTTCATGCGTGTAGCCCCTTTTGTTTTTGATGTGATGGGACATTGTGTGGAGCTCTGGCAGGGGCCCAGGGAAAACAATGGAGCCTCAACTGAAGCAAAAGCTCATGTGGCCCATCCATTACTCACTGTCCGCCTCACATCAGCCAGCTCAAACAGAAAGGAAGATACGCTGCAGAAAGCAATGAAAGAAAGTCCTGCCTTCTGGCTGTCTTTGTGTCTTCAGGATGTACAAAGTCCCATGTAGTCAGCATAGTGCCTTTGAAGTCCCGTCACTCTGTAATGTCGGAAACACTCACCCACTTTAAGCACGGTAAAACGGTAAGCTCGCCATCGTCCCAGAGGACCATGGAGGCTACTCTCTCAGTAGAGAGAGACAACAGATGGTGGGTTTAACCTGAAGGTCAGCATACTTCAGGCGATGTTGAGAAGGTGGGACCTTCGCCAGGGTATGGGGTGGGAAGTCACTTGGCTGGACTAGAAAGTAATGGTGGCAGCGTGTGGGTTTGATTGGCTGAGGTCACTGGCACGGTAAGGTCCCATAAACAGCGAAAGGTAAGGCCACCATAGTCCCACTAGTGGGGAGAATTGCTAAGTGTGTTTGATCCTGACAGTCTCCATGCTTCAGGCAAGGGTGAGAAGGCAAGAGCATCATGGTAACATCAGTGCAGGAATAGAACCCACACTGTTGGTATCACTGCACATCATAAGCTAGCTTTCCAGCCAACTGAGGTAATCAGACATTGCCTGAGGTGTTAGGTATTAGCCAGGACAATGGAGATTCTTCTTCAGTCTGCAAGCCACCCCAAACTCAGGCAAGGTTTTGGTACTTTGTCTCACCTGGAACGCATCAGTTTCAATGCTCTTTGGAATTGGGCTTGAACTCCCAACCTTCAGTTCAAAGGTCAGCATGCTAAGACCGCCAGAGCCTCCATAGCCCACCCTTACCATGAGATAGGTCTCTCACACACCGTCTCCCTCAGGCAGTCTCTTGTAACACTAACTCTTGCAGCATCAGCCAAACAAAACAGAGGGGGAGGTGAAGAAGCCTGCTGCAGATTTCAGGAAATCCTGAGGAAGTTCTTCTTGAATCCCGTAGCTAATCAAGCACATTCCAGACAATCATGATTATCGCTGGCAATGCCTGCAAATATACTGGACCGACTCACATGCCCTTTTTGCCCCCCTCAACAATTGACATTTCCTAATATATCAAGAGCCTCGTATTGTGCAGGATGTAAAATGGCCACTTGTATCATGAGGGTATTTCCAAAGGTCACTGATTCCTAATCCATTTCTTCTTCCACAACTCGTTTGCCATGAATACGATATTTATAACACTGTCAGTTTTCTGACAATCTTTGCTCCTCTGCGGTCTATACCAGATATTCGGCATCTTCTGTAAAAAGAAGTTATTCCACTTTGGTGGTGATCTTTATTTATCTCAGCCTGCCAAAGGACATTGAAACAGGCCATTCTGCCCTTCAAATGTAATTCCACTATTCACTTAAATTGTGGCTGACCTGTATCTTAATGCTGCTTCACTTCTGTCCGCTTTGATACATAAAAACATAGGACAGAGAAACAACAAGAGCTTTCGGTTCTGCTCCACCATTCGATACAATCAAGGTTGATCATTCAACGCAGTCCCTTGTTCCTGTCTTTCTCCCCAGACCTTTTGATCCCTTTAACCCTGAGAACTATATCTAACCCCTCCTGAAAACATTCGAAATTTTGGCTTCGACCACTTTGTGTGGCAAAGAATTCCACAGGCTCCCCACTCTCTGGCTGAAGACATTTCCCCTCATCTCAGTCCTATCATTTAGGGGAAAACAATGGCCTAGTGGTGGTATCCCTGGACTGTTAATCCAGAGGCCTAGATAATGTTCTGGGGACTTGTTTTGAAATCCCACTATTCAAAATAGTGGAATTTGAATTCAATAAAAATCTAGAATTACGAATCTACTAACCAACGTGAATCCATTGTGAATTGTCAGAAAATCCATCCGGTTCACTAATGTCTTTTAGGGAAAGAAACTACCGTTCTTACCTGGTCTGGCCTACATGTGAGTCCAAACCCACAGCAATGTGGTTGACCTTTAACAGCCCTAGAGGCAATTGGGGATGGACAATAAACACTGGCCAAGCCAGCAATGCCTTCAGCCTGTGAATGAATATTGAAAAATGTCCCTGTATCCTTCAACTGTAACCACTGGTTCCAAATGCCTGGTCAGCCAGATCATATTTCCTATATTTACTCTGTCTAGTTATGAAACAATTTTATCTGTTTCTATGAGATCACCCCTTATTCTTCTAAACTGCAGTGAACATAATCTTAATCAATCCAATCTGTCTTCATAAGTCAGTCCTGCCGTCCTAGGAACCAATCTGGTAAACTTTGACTACTCTCCCTCCATCGCCAGAATATCTTTCCTCAGATAAAGAGACCAAAACTGCACACATAACTCTAAATGTAGTCTCACCAAGGCCCTGTACTGTTGCAGCAAGACATCCCTGCTCCTGTACTCGAATCCTCTCGCTATGAAGGCCAACATGCCATTTGCCTTCTTCACCCCTTGCTGAACCTGCAATGCTTGTTTTCAGGGACTGGTGTACAAGGACACCGGGGCTTATTGCACTTCCTCCTTTAGAAAAGAAGGCAACCAATCGCGATTTTCAATTGATTTCCTGTCTCCCAGTTTTCTGGAATAATGTGTATCAGATTTTGTAGAAATGCTTTCAGACATCACCCCTTAAAGGGCCAGCTCTAATGTTTCAGCCACATCTCCTTTATCTACACTCTCCACATCAAAACAATTTTTAAAAGTCTCTCTATCCATCCTATCAACCCTTTAACCTAGTTGGCATGGATGAGTTGGCCCGAAGTGTCTGTTTCTGTGCTGTACATCTCTATGACTGTAAATGTGACACAGTAACTCAGTGGTTAGCAGTGCTGCGTCACAGGGCTGAGGGAAAGAGGAGGTTAGCACAGTCTTAAGTGATGGCCTTCTTTGTTACATGATTATATGAAAGATTAATTTGTCATCTTTTGCTTCAGATAGTGAATCTCTAAAGCTATGCTCCAGGACCATTTTCCTTTTAATGTTTTTCTTTAACAGATGTTTATCTAACTCTCTTTTAAGCACTGTGCCTGGACCATCTATAATAGTACAGTTAGCCTCCTGGGACATATGGCATGAATCCTTGGAGTTGTATATCTTTAAGATCCTACTCACCTTTTCCAACGTTGTTGCACAATGTGCTGACGATTTAAATGTGTTTTCCACTAAAACGCTCAGATCCGTCTTTTGTGTCACTTTCAGTTGCTTGTTCCCATTAATTTTGCTCTCTCAGTTGTTCTGTTCTATTTCCACAGATATGCATTAAGCAGCTTCCACTTGTACCCAGGCTCCCTGTCTGTCGAATCCTTTAGCTGCTGGCCCTCTATTTATGGCTGCTCCCACTGTGATAGTATTTAGTCAATCCATTGATCTTTGTTATCACCAACTCCTCCAGATCATTAATGACCATTGCAAACTACAGTGCCCCCCGCCCCACTTCCCCTACTCTACTCTCCTGGACAGGCACCATGACACAAGAGTCACTTCTTTTAATGGAGACATTGCTCATTCAACAATTATCTGCCCTGACTCGCCCAGTTAGTTGCTGACTTCCAGATCTCTCAACCAATCTGTGTTCTTTCTTCTGCCTTCCACCTCAGGGGATGGCACATTCACCTTGACATCAAGATCTTTGAGGGTTCAAATCTCATTTGAAAGACTGCCTTATCGAACCTGACATTCCAATGCCATACTGAGGAAGTGTTACATTATTGAAGGTTCCTCCTTTCAGATGAGATGTTACATTGAAGCAGTGGCTATCATCTTCAGGGGACATAACAGATCCCATGACCCAATGTCAAAGGGCAGGGGAGTTCTCCCTTTTGTCCTGGTTAATAACTATTCCTTAACAACATTACCCAAACCAGATGATCTGATCACTGTTTCACTGTCATTTGTGTGAATTATTACTGCATACAAATTATGGTAATATCACGGGGCTAATGATCCAGAAACCTGGGCTAATGACCTGGTGACATGAGGTCAAATCCCACCACAACTGTTGGTAACCTTTGAATTCAATTAAAAAAAAGTCTAGCCTAATGGCAATTGTGAACCCACTGAAAACTGTTATAAAACCTCATTTGGTTCACTAATGCCCTTCAGGGAAGGAAATTGGCCATTCTTACCTGGTCTGGCCAGCAACCCACTCCAGAGCTTTGGGAAGTTAGGAATGGACAGTAAATGTCAGCGACACCCACATCTTGGAAACAATTTTTTTTAAAATAAAGGTTACGTCACGCAAGTGTCTCACCAGTCCAGGTTCAGGTGAGTGATGGCTACTCAGGTGTCAGTTGAGGTCCTACAGATGAGTTAAACGCACCTAATTAAAGAGGAGAATCGGTCACAGTTCCCACTTCTGACTTCTATCAGGGAGGCTTCGCTCACCCTACATTTGCAGCGAACAGCTTTTCAGTAACTAACAAGTGGAATCAGTGAGTGTGAAAGGTAGTTACTGAACGAGATACATCAATATTGAGCCACGATCATTTTGACAGGTGAAGAAGGCTCAAAGGGGCTGAATAACCTGAACCTGCTCCAATTTATATTCACAAAGAACAAAGAACAATACTACACAGGCACAGGCCCTTCAGCCCACCAACCTTGTGTCAATTTCTAATCCTTATTTAGGCCTCCTACTTATTGCCCATACATAGTTTCTATCCCTTAATTCCTCTCCCGTTCATGCATCTATCAAGATACCTCTTAAACACTGCTAACATGCCTGCTTTCACCACGAGTAGCGTGTTCCAGGCACCCACCACCCTCTGTGAGAAAACTGTTCCCCGCATTTCTCTCTCTCTTAAACTTTTCCCTTCTCACCTTGAACCTTGCCCTCTTGTAGTTGACCTTTCCATCTTGGGCAAAAGCCTCTGACTACCCACCCTATCTATGCCTCTCATAATTTTGATGACCTGAGAGGATTAATTGAAATTATTGAATAAGCTCTATCCATCAGGATATAAAGGACTTTAAATTCTTTTAAGACAGAGGTAGAGTGATTCTTGATTATTAATGAGAAGAAAGAGTATTGGAGATATGGAGGAATGTAGATTTGAGGTGAAACTGAGATCATCCATGATCATATAGCATGATAGTGCAGACTTAAAGGACCAAGTGGCCTAATCTTATTCCTTGTTTATATGTTCATATATAGTGTATTTGAGAAAAGCTAACTGGTGTTCCTTATGTGTTTCATTTGTTCAGTTGTCTCTAAGTTGTGTAGTATCTATATTCACGAGCATTTTATTTTGAGTATACTTTGATGTCTTACAAAGGACACATGTGAATCTCAATGGAAAAAAGTACCATATAATTAAACTATTCTGATCATCAAGTCTGAACCTATCTTTGACTGAAGACTTTTACGTGGACATCCTTCCCAATTCAGTATTGGTAACTTAGACTAAGACAGAAAAGAACATCTTTTGGGAATCCATGTATAATACACCAATGGCTTTGCTCTCATCAACACTCTGTTACCTCTTCAAAAGACTCCAGCAAGTCAGCCAGACACAGTTTTCCCCTAAAGAAATCCATACTGCCTCTTCCACACCAACCCACATTTTACCAAGTGGATATACTCCAAGATGATTCAGCTGGATGCAACCATAACAGATACAATGCCGGCAGATCTGGCATGCGAAAAATTAGCATGACAACAGCGGCTAGGATCCTGTCACATATAGTACCAACAACCCTTGGTGCTAGGGAAGGTATGGTGGCTCAGTGGCTAGCACTGCTGCCTCACAGCGCCAGGGACCCGGGTTCAATTCCAGCCTTGGGTGACTGTCTGTGTGGAGTTTGCACATTCTCCCCGTGTCTGTGTGGGTTTCCTTCGGATGCTCTGGTTTCCTCCCACAGTCCAAAGCTGTGCAAATCAGGTGAATTGGCCATGCTAAATTGCCCGTAGTATTAGATGCATTAGGCAAAGGGAAATGGGACTGGGTGGGTTACTCTTCGGAGGGTCGGTGTGGACTTGTTAGGCCGAAGGGCCTGTTTCACACTGTAGGGAATCTAATCTAATCTAATCTAATATATGAAGAACACCCAACCAGCTATTACTACTGGCAACTGATAGGAGGAAATGGGTTTAAAGCTGTCAATGAAAACCAAGTTTCATGGTTCATCATCTAGGTTAGAATTCACTCATTGATAAACCATTCAAGTGCTTATTTTACTCTCTGCAAGATTACAATCACCATTATTTTAAAAGCCAGCACTTTCATCCAACACTTCAAACTTCATGCAATCAGCATTTTCAAACTTCTAATAAAATACCTCGTTTTGAGAAGAGCCCATTATGTGAACCCTTAATCAGTTAAGTGTCACCATTACACTCTTACACAGCCTAAGCTAACGGAATAGAGAGAGGACTATAGCGCACAAGCAGAAAGCCTCCCCTGAGAACATCATTGAGGGCAGCTTTTTCTTTATTCTTTTCATCATTTTTCTTTTTTGAAACTTTTACTCTTCACAAAATACTTTCCAACAGTTCATGTGAGATGACTGCAGCACTCTTATCATATAATAAGTGGCAAGTCTCCCAAATAAATCACTTTATCAATAGCAATAACACACAATATAAATTATGGATGAGCTCAGTAAGTATTCTATATCCTTTTGTTTAAAGTGAATGGCAGAAAATATTCCTTGGGAATTAATTGGATCAATTTGGAATAAACTTTAAAGAATCTAATCATCTTCTGATGCTAGCATTATGTGTCCAAAAGGTGAAGTTAATGGTGTTATCTATTCAGAGTGAGATAATAGGGTACACAAATAATGTATGAAAATGTCTTGTTAAACTAATTTGAATTTTCATCTTTCTGTGGATTCATTTATCACATGAGATGAAACATGGAGAAATCCTATTTGAAAATGGTAATAAGGTGATTTCTTTTGTGTATGGAACATTTCCCCACAGTACTTGTGTTTGCTTTTGAAGAATCAACTCTGAAATGCATGCAACAATTCCCTGCCTCAAATCAAACTCCGCAGAGCACAGCACTCATTGTAATCAAAGTGATGAGATGAACAACACTCATGCAGTTTTCCAACCATTATCTTCCTTTACACAGTGGGGCATGTTAAATGTAAACAATTCACTATAAAATAGGTGTTGGTTGCATGGTAGCCTAGTCAGGGTGCATTGAAGAGGAAAGTGCTTGGTACGAGGTGAGGGATGAACTCAGAGGTTATCAGAGTGCATCCGTTTCAGAGATGAATTATTGAATCTATTTGTGGAGCACAGGTAGAGATCAAAACATTTTGTAAAACCTCTTTATACAATTCTTACTTCTCAGTTCAAGCACACATTTCCATTCTTCCTGCCTTGCTTTCCTTTTAAGATATTTTAAGACTTTTTGAATAATTGACCTGTTCAGGCATTTCTATTCTTCCTGCCCTGCTTTCCTTTTAACATATTTTAAGACTATTTTATTAATTAACCTGCTCAGGCATATTCTGACACACACCTAGAGCAAGTGCAACTCGAACCTGGGCCATCTAGCCCAGAGGTAGTGACAGTACCACCACGTTACAAAGATTGTATAGAAATTGTGACTGTAATTCAACAGCTCAGACCACATTACCAGTGACAAAGGGTCACCGGACTTGAAACATTAACTCTGTTTCTTTTTCCACAGATGCTGCCAAACCTGCTGAGGTTTTCCAGCAATTTCTGCATTTATTTCAGATCTCCAGCACTCACGCTTCTTTGTTCCAAATGATATTTTGATATTCTTTTTCAAAAACCAAACTGAATTGAACTAAATAAAAATCAAACAGCCCATTGGGGCACAGTGATTGATAAGAAAATTAGAAGATCAAATTTAAATTTTTATAATCAAGCTATTCAGGCAGGTTACAGCACTTGTCTACAGGAGATGGGACTTCAATTCAGGCCTTCAGGCCAAAGGTAGGGACACTACCACTGCACCACCAAAGTCCCAAAGTGACTTGAAACTCATTTCAGCAGCTTAGACCTCTTAAACAGGTTATCACAGACAGATTTTAATACTCTTGTGCCAAAAAACAAAAAACAAATTGAGCTGAATTACGTAAAACTCAAACAGCCCACGAGGGCACTGGGACAAAAAAATGAAACAAGGGGATTAAATTAAAACATGTTTTTTAAGACAATTATCCAATTAGTTCCCAACACTTGTTTGCCCGTTACCTTTAACCACGAGCTATATAACATTTCATTAACACAGTTAGGTACTAACAAGTATGACACAGAAAAACTCTGAGTTCAGCATTGGTGCTGGGGAATATAAGCACAACTGCTGTATGAGAGTAGTGTAGAGGGGAAAAACAGAAAAGAAAAGGGATAAAAAAAAAGTATAACCAAGAGATTTAGAATCTCAGGGGAATGACTCCAAGCTAAAACAAAAATAAATTTTGAGTTCATGGGGTTCCCACTGTCTATGAGTTTCATCATTACATCTCCAATCAAGTTGACTAGAAAAATAGGTCAAATAAAAAAATGATTTGAAGACCACCTGATGAAGGAGCAGTGCTCCGAAAGCTAGTGCTTCCAAATAAATCTGTTGGACTATAACCTGGTGTTGTGTGATTTTTAACTTTAAATTAAAAAAAAAGCTTCACCTTCAGAAGGCAGTCGGGGTAGAGGAAAAGGAGGAAGCACTTCAGCCCTTTGAATATATTCTGCTGCTTAATTAGATATTGGCTGATCGCTATTTTAAATCCAGGTACATGGTTCGGATCTGTAACCTCTAAAACCCTAGCTTGGCAAAAGATCTCTGTTTAAAAGTCTTCAACTGAACACAACCACCACCCATCTTCACCCCGGTCTTCGTAAGGTTTTTATGTGCTCGGATTTGACGTAAATCCAACTTGGCAACTTCAGTGAAGAGCCTTTTTATTTTGTGAACAGATGTAAAGCTGTCACAAGTCATCTATTTTGCTGAGGTCTGTCAATACAAAGTTGTGATCGTGAGCACGTAAAGGCAATGATTGACAAGGGGAATGTTATGCTTGGATCAAACATTCAAAGGCGTTTTTGCACGATGGTTGGCAGGTCATAATAATTACATCCAAGAATATTTACTGACTTTCAGGAACACCAAGTACTTTTGTAGGAAGTCTTCAGCTCCAAAACAGGACATTGTACTTCCAAACAAAAGAAGGGCTTGCACTTGTGTAGCGCCTGTGGCATCCTCAGGCATCCCAAAGCATTCTACAGGCAACAACAAGAACTCTTCGGAATATAACTGCAACTGTCACACCAAAAACTCAGCAGCTGCTTAACAGGTTCCCACACACTGAAATATAACAATGACCGAGCAGTGCATTGGGATATTTCACAGAGGCCTAACATTCTTCAGTCTAAATGTGAAAGTCCCACTCTGGAGTGGCTTATTTATGAGTCTGGAACAAAAGCGGAACATGCCGGCAGCATCTGTGAAGAAGTGGAGTTAAAGGTGGCTCAGTGGTTAGCACTACTGCCTCACAACGCCAGAGACCTGGGTTCAATTCCAGCCTCGGGTGAGTTTGCACATTCTGTGTGGAGTTTGCACATTCTTCCCGTGTCTGCGTGGGTTTCCTCAGGGTGCTCTGGTTTGCTCCCACAAGCCAATGGTGTACCGGTTAGGGTGGATTGACCATGCTAAGAATTAGGCAGAGGTGGGTACTGCAGATGCTGGAGATTAGAGTCAAGACTAGAGTGGTGCTGGAAAAACACAGCAGGTCAGGCAGCAACCGAGGAGCAGGAAAATCAACGTTTCGGGCAAAAGCTCTTCATCAGGAATCCATGCTAAGAATTGCTGTGTAGTTCCCCACTTAGCCATGATTAAAAACCCCATGTGGGATGGGTCTGGGTGGAATGCTGTTTGGAGGGTCGGAACTGACTCGATGATACAGTTCCAAATGGCCTCTTTCTGCACTGATTTGGAGATGCCAGTGTGGGGTGTACAAAGTTAAAAATCACACAACACCAGGTCATAGTCCAATAGGTTTAATTGGAAGCACACTAGCTTTCGGAGCGACGCTCCTTCATCAGGTGATTGTCCTGATCACCTGATGTCCTGACAATCACCTGATGAAGGAGCGTCGCTCCGAAAGCTAGTGTGCTTCCAATTAAACCTATTGGACTATGACCTGGTGTTGTGTGATTTTTATCTTTCTGCACTGTTAGCATTCTGTGATTGACACTCTGGATCCAGTGACCATTCTTCAGAACCCAGGAAGAATCACTGGACACAAAACTTTAATTTTGTTTCTCTCTCCACAGATGCTGCCAGACCTGCTGAGTTTCTCCAACAACTTATGTATTTGTTTCGGATTTCCAGCATCCACAGATCTGTTTTTTTTTTAATTTGTGAATCTGAGTCTAATGGCCAGAGTGAATAGTGCTGAGTATGACATTATCAGAATTGCTTTTTTTAAAATGAGACCTTAAATCCAAACCCGATCTGCCCTGTCAGATGAACACAAGGCTATCACCTTGTGAAGAAGAGCAGAGGGGATCTCTCTGCTGCCCTGAACAACAACTATTGCTCAAACTGCCTCATACAAAGTCAAAAGTCACACGACACCAGCTTATAGTCGGACAGGTTTATTTGAAATCACAATCTTTCGGAGCACTGCCCTTTCGTCAGGTGAACTGTGACTGCGACTCATGAGGGCCCCACTGTCCATTTATACATCAATGATTTTCACATGGGGACTGAATGCAATTGTTTCCAAATTTGCGGACGAGTAGGTATGCGTGTTCTGAGGAAGGTGTAGGGCAGCTTCAGGAGAATTTGGGTGGCTTTGTGACGGGCAAGAACGTGGCAGGTGGAATATAACATGACAAAATGTGCAATGATCCACTTTTATAGAACAAACAGACATGCAGTGGATTTCTTAAATGGTGTAGTCGCACAAAGGGACTTAGCTGGAAGGTGCAAAGATGAACCTGCCCGCTGCCCCCCCCCCCCCCCCCCCCCCCGTTCTATATTTGGTCTGCTCTGAGTTGAATCAGGTGGTCATTGAGACTATAATAAAACAAATAACTGCAGATAATGAAGATCTGAAACAAAAGCAGAGAACGCAAGAGAAACTCAACAGATCTGGCAGCATAGAGTCATAGAAATGTACAGCACAGAAACAGACCCTTCAGTCCAACTTGTCCATGCCAACCAGGTATCCTAAATTAACCTGGTCCCATTCGCCAGTACTTGGCCCATATCCCTCTAAACCCTTCCTATTCATATACCTATCCAGATGCCTTTTAAATGTTGTAATTGTACTGTGGACAGAAAGCAGAATGAACGTTTGGAGTTCAGTGACCCTTCTTCAACTCTGTCTGCAGAAGGTCATTGGGATTATTTCATTGTAACAGATTTGCTCGGAATTGTAAAGAAGGTTCCAACTTCTTACTGTTAGCCAACAATGTCTAATTGAAGTGTGCATTGTCGAACGAGAAAGGGAGGAGGTTTGACTATAATATCTCCATGATTGAGTAGCCTGTTCATACTCCCTGACAAGGCTTACACATGAATTATAGCCAGCTCCACAAAATACCAGAGGGCAAACAGTGTCGATGGAGTGATACCCCAGCACTCAGTTTGCACTCGCAAAGAAACCTGAGAGAGAGAAAAACAATTTCGTTCTTGTAGTGAAAAGTGTCATGACATGCCAGTGTTGCACACTGGTTTTTCTTTCATTGCTGCATTTGATGTGCACTTTGATGGTGAACATCCTGCTGTTTTCTAGAGATGACTTATTTTCCTTGTCAGCTCATATAGAAATCTACCTGATTAATTCTATTGAACGAAGGGCATATTTTATTTAAATGATTAATATGTGTGGACTTGCACAGATTATTGTGCATGTGTTGAGTAATTAATTTTTTAGTTTACTGGCACACTGATTAAAATAGAGCTAATGTCTTCAAACGCTGCCCTGCTGATCTGTTGCCATTTCTCATTACCCATATCCCTGCATCAGGTGAATGCAGGAGTACTGACCCAGCACAGGCGGGAAGTTTTAAATTCATTCTTAAATCAGATATAGGTGTCGTATGGTATGATATCACCCACTGGCAGCTTATGATTAAGATTGCTCCACCAATCTTCATTTGATAAAAAATATCATTTATATCAACCTGTTATGACAGAGCCTCCTAACACAGAAACATAGGGAATAGCAGCTGGCCATTCAGCCCCTCGAGCCTGTTCTACCATTCAATGAGTTTATGCCTGATCTGTGACTCCATATGCAGTCAGTTCTGATATGACGCGATGGTTCCATTCTTGTGCCATCTCATGTCATAAGAAAATCGCGCAATAGCTGCACTATTTAAACTAATGGGGCCAGAATCGTATTATAGCCAATTCAGGGAAGGCAAGTTTGCATTCTACAAACAACGGTCTAAATTCTTCAATCGCATTGAAGCCAACTTGTGTTGGAGATACACACATTATGGCAGAACCAACTGTACCTACTCTTTGGCCCAAATCCCTTAAATCCTTAGCTTAACAAAGACATGTCTATCCCAGATTTAAAATTAGCAACTGATCCTGTGTCCACTGCTATTTGTGGAAAATAATGCAAATATTTACCATCCTTTGTATATAGAAGCGCTTCCTAACACTTCATAGAGGTTTATAAAATCATGAGGGGCATTGATAAGGTGAGTAACCAATAGTACTTAGGATTTATGAGCCCAAACGTGGTTATTGGATAGATCCCATTGCATATGAGTGTGATTTACTTCTGCATCTGGACATTCTCAAATGGTGCTGAATGTTACATCAGAGAACAACCTGGGAATAAAGCTTTCATTATCTAGGGAAGGCAATGGCCTCGCGATATTATCAACCTCCTATTATGTAGAAACTTGGGTAATGGCCTGCAGATCCTGGTTAAAGTGCCACTGTGGCAGATGGTGGAATTTGAACTCAATTTCTTTTTAAAGTCTAGAATTAAGAGTCTACTAATGACCATGAAACCATTGTCAATTGTGGGAACAACCTACCTGGCTTACAAATGTCCTTCAGAGAATAAAATCTGCCATCCTTACCTGCTCTGGCCTACATGGGATTCCAGATCCACAGCAATGTGATTGACTCTCAACTGCCCTCTGAAATTTCCCAGCAACCCATTCAGTTCAAGGGCAATCAGGGACAGGCAATAAATGTTGGCCAGCCAGCGATGGTCATGTCCCACGAACGAATAAGACATCACCAGCTCCTTTATTGACCCTCAAAGGAAACTTTACAGTGAGAGGCAATTAAGTTCCAAAAGCTCTTCCCTGTTTGGAAAGGTGGAGTGTTGCAGACTCCAGGAAGTTGACTTGCATTTTGTGACCTTGCACTTTTCAGCAAATCTCTTCCATTGTATTGAGCATTGTGCTGACTGCCATTGTTCCTTTTCATTGTCACACTGTATACTTTTGCCGACTGAGTGCATTTCTCATTAACAACCTGCCAGGAGAACTTTAACAGTATAACAACACTCTGGGGATAAGTTTCTGAATGCAAGGTCATCTCTTCAGGCTTGCGGGTGGCGGATTTAAAACAGAGATGAGTAGGAGTTAATCCTTTCGAAGGGTCATCAATCTGGAATTTGCTGCCTCAGAGTGCAGGGTTTTTGGGATACTGAATAAATTTAAGGAGTAGATAGACAGATTTTTTCATTAGTATTCAGCTAAGGCTTATGGAGAACAGGCAGGGAATTGGAGTTGAGGTTGAGATAAGACCATCCGTGATTGTATTATATGGCGGAGCAGGTCTGAGGAAGTGAATGGTCTACTCTTCGTCCCTATTTCCTTATTAATAGGTACCTTGCCCATCATTTTCAGTCCACATGGAAACATGTTAAAGAGGTGAGATTGTCTCCACTTTAGTTTTTTCTAAGTAATCGACCCATACAGGTAATTTCATGCTGAGGTACAAACGACTAAACTCTCCCCAAAAGAGTGCCCTTGTGAATGATAACACTTGTACCCCTAGAGTCACCATAGTCCTGCCAGAACATAGGTCTACCCTCTCATTAAGAAGAGATGACTTGGTGGTGGCTTAACCTGGGGATAACCACACGTCAGCCAAGGGGAGAGAATAAGAAGAAGAGTCCTTCATGGTAACCCCAGCCTGTGTGGGAATTAAGCCCATACTGTTGACATCACTTTGTGTCAGAGACCAGTCATCCAGCCAACTGACCTACCTAACTGCAGAATGTCACAAGTTGATGTATTGGCTGCAAGGGGAGGCGCTGGCATAGAGGGAATGTTAGTCAACCAGTAATCCATAAGACCATGAGAAATAGGAACAGCAGTAGGCCATTCGGCAGCTCAAACCTGATCCACCATTCAATGGGATCATGTCTGACCCAACACTTTTCCTATCCACTTTCCTGCCTTTTCTCCAGAACCTGTGCCACCCTGACCGATCAAGAATCTAACAATCTCAGCCTTAAATATGCTCAAGGACCCTGCCCCATAGCTCTCCGTGAGTTCCACGAACTTCTTGACAGAAGAAATTCCTCCTCATCTCAGTCTTAAATTAGTGCCCTTGTATTCTGAGATTATGCCCTCTGGTCTCAGACTCTGCCATGATGGGAAACATCCTCTCAGCATTTACTAAGCCCCTTAAGAATCCTATATGTTGTAACGAGATCTCCACTCATCCTTCTGAACTGCAGTAAATAGAGCCCAGCCTTTGCTCATAAGGCAATCCCTCTGTAACCAGAGATCATCCCTATTGAATCTTCTCTGAACTGCCTCCAATGAATTATTGTTGTGGAGCAGCCAGATTTATACTTTTTTTCAAGCAAAGATTGAACTATGACCCCCAACCCCAGTCCTTAAAATTCATCGCCATGGATGAGTGAGACCTTAAGTTTGAGAATTTCTTTACATTTGTGATGTTGCTGAACTAGGAGCCAGTGTTGTTTAGTGAACACAAGGAGTGAGAGCTATATAGATCACTGAAAAGATAAGCCGTGGCAATGAACAGGACAACTTATTGGAGAAAGTTTTCTTCAATATTATATTCACCTTGTGTTATCAGTAATATCATTACTATATTTACAGTACTTCAGAAATATTATTCTCTGGAATTTTTAGCTTAAAATAAATTCCCTGTAAAATTGCAGCTAGGATATAATCTACTTTGGAGATATTTAATTTTGTGCCTGAGGATTAATATCAGGGAAAATTGAACCAGCGGCAACATATTTTGGATTAACTCAGTAAATATTGATGTATTTTTAAAGAAATAAAACTACAAGGCACTCAGGAAAGATTGACGAGTGGAACTAATTTGATAGCTCTTTCAAAAAAACTATCACAGATACAATGGTCCAAATGGTCACCCTCTGTGTAATATCACTCTGTGATCCCATGATCATGGTGTCTCTTTTAACAGAAGGCAATGAAAAGGAGTATTCATTTCCTGTCATAATCAAGGTTCACCCGTATAGAATCCCTGCAATGTGGAAGGAGGGTATTCGGCTCTTCACACTGAAGAGGGCCCCCCCCCACACCCACCCCCCTAGCCTATCCTTGTAACCTTGCATTTCCCATTGGCTAATCCACTTTGTCTGCACATCTCTGGGCATGAGGGACAATTTAGCGAGGTAAAGGTCTCCCCACCCCCACTCTCCTCTAGCTTATCTCTCCACGCTCCAGGCTCACTGCCTTTATTCCTGATGAAGGGCTTTTATCCCGAAACGTCGATTTCGAAGCTCCTTGGATGCTGCCTGAACTGCTGAGCTCTTCCAGCACCACTAATCCAGACAATTTAGCATGGCCAATCCACCTAACCTGCACATCTTTCGAATGTAGGAGGGAACTGGAGCACTCGGAGACATAGGGAGGATGTGCAAACTCTACACAGGAGGGTGGAATCAAACCCTTGTTCTGTGAGGCAGCAGTGCTAACCACTGAGCCATAATGTCGCCCATCTCTCCAGTATTTACTATTTAAAATGTATCAGCAATATTGCTTCAGATTTCGGATGAATCTTGCAACAATTTGGAGAAGGCAGTCCATTCTGCTCACAATGAACTTACATCGAATCCTGGGGAGGTAACAACGTAGCAGTAATGTCAGTAGATTAGTAACCTAGACTCACTGATGCTCTGGGGATTTAGGCTTGAACCCAGTCGGGTAAATGGAGGAAATTGAATTTATTAATGAATTGGGAATCAAAGATAAAAGCAAATTACTGCAGATGCTGGAATCTGAAACCAAAAAAGAGAAAATGCTGGAAAATCTCAGCAAGTCTGGCAGCATCTGTAAGGAGAGAAAAGAGCTGACGTTCCGAGTATAACTGACCCTTTGTCAAAGACTCGAAATGTCAGCTGTTTTCTCTCCTTACAGATGCTGCCAGACTTGCTGAGGTTTTCCAGCATTTTTTTTCCTTTTTGGGAATCAAAGATGGCTGTCTTCTGGTGCCCATCATTAAAAAGCCATAAAGTTGGAGAGCACAGAAACACACCCTTCGGTCCATGCCAGCCAGATATCTAAATTCATCCAATCCTGATTGCCTGCATTTGGCCCATTTCCCTGTAAACCCTTCTTATTCATGTACCCAACCAGGTGCATTTTAAATGTTGTAATTGTACTAATCTCGATCACTTCCTCTGGCAGCTCATTCTATTTGGCCCCTGATGACTTTTAGGGAAGGGAATTTGCCATCCTGGATCTGTTGATAGAGTCAGTGTAGTTGGCTTTCTTTCATAACCCATCATTAAATTAAAACAACAACATGATTTACAGTTTACCTACACTGCCCGGCAGGGACAATGTCAATTAAAAAGCTGGGTAAAAACAAGGGAGGGACCAAATAGCGGGAGCAGGAGATACTGCTTTGCACCCACCCCTTAGTGCCTACCTCTCGGATGGTTGGACATTAAACACCTTCTGGAATCATCTGGCAAGCCATTCAGCTCGAGAGCAATATGGCCAGCGATGCCCACATCCATAAAATAAGAAACAAACTAGCTGTATGCACGAGAAATTCAAATTACTGCGAATGGGAGAAAGTAATTCTATTTACCAATATTTGAGGGGATGCTATGATGATTCACAAAGCTAATTCTGAGGCTAATGGGGTCACTTTCCGAAGGCAGGTTATGGAACTCAGCTTTTATATTCTGCAGCAATGAAGATCAGATCAAGATGTTTAAGGAATTGATCAGGGAGACAGGGAAACCGTTTTCTCTGGTCAGATAATCTCAAGCAATTTAAAATGTGAGCTGGTCAGTGAGGTCTGATTTTAGGAACCAATCCTGCACCCAAAATCTCGGGCTGTCATCTCCAAAACACAGGAAAAGACCACAGAGGGTCAAGCAAAAATCTCAAACATGAGGATCGGTGGATTATTTTCATTCCGTGAAGCTATTCACGGGGCGGCACGGTGGCACGGTGGTTAGCACTGCTGCCTCACAGCACCACAGACCGGGTTTCAATTCCCGCCTCAGGCGACTGACTGTGTGGAGTTTGCACATTCTCCCCGTGGCTGCGTGGGTTTCCTCCGGGTGCTCCGGTTTCCTCCCACAATCCAAAAATGTGCAGGCCAGGTGAATTGGCCATGCTAAATTGCCCCTAGTGTTAGGTGAAGAGGTAAATGTAGGGGAATGGGTCTGGGTGGGTTGTGCTTCGGCGGGTCGGTGTGGACTTGTTGGGCCGAAGGGCCTGTTTCCACACTGTAATCTAATCTAATCTAATCTAATCTATTGAGGGATACAGAACCAGGGGAGGTCAATTGGAATGAAGGGGGAATTAATTGGAATTCGGGGCAGCCCGGTGGCTCAGTGGTTAGCACTGCTGCCTGACAGCACCAGGGACCTGGGTTCGATTCCACCCTGAGGTGACTGCGTGTGCGTATGTGTGTTTCCTTTGGATGCTCCGGCATTTTACCCACAGTCCAAACATGTGCATGTTGGGTGGATTGGCCACATTAAAATGCCCTATATTGTCCAAGGATGTGTTAACCAGGTGGATTAGCTGTGGGAAATGTAGGGTTACAGGATAGGAGACTGTGTCTGGGTGGGATGCTTTTCGGAGGGTTGGCGTGGACGTGATGGGTCCTATAATATGTTTCCACACTGAATGGATTCATTGAATAGAATCCCTACAGTGTAGAAACAGGTCATTTGACTCAACAAGTCCACACCACCCTCTGAAGACATTCCACCCAAACCCATTTCCCTACCCTCTTATTCTACATTTCCCCTGACTAATGCACCTAACCAGGTAAAAACAAGGACTGCAGATGCTGGAAACCAGAGTCGAGATTAGAGTGGTGCTGGAATAGGACAGCAGGTCAGACAGCATCCGAGGACCAGGAAAATCGACATTTCGGGCATAGGCCCTTCATCAGGAATAGAGGCAGGGTGTCTGCAGAGTGAGAGACCTGTGCCCACACCTCCTCCCTCACCTCCATCCAACGCACCAAAGGAGCCTTCCACATGCATCAAACTTTTACCTGCACATCCACCAATATCATTTATTGTATCCATTGCTCCCGATGTGGTTTCCTCTACATTGGGGAGACTGGACGCCTCTTAGCAGAGTGCTTTAGGGAACATCTCCGGGACACCCGCACCAATCAACCCCACCACCCTGTGGCCCAACATTTCAACTCCCCCTCCCACTCTGCCGAGGACATGGAGGTCCTGGGCCTGCTTCACCGCCGCTCCCTCACCACCAGACGCCTGGAGGAAGAACGCCTCATCTTCCGCCTTGGAACACTTCAACCCCAGGGCATCAATGTGGATTTCACCAGTTTCCTCATTTCTCCTTCCCCCACCTCACCCCAGTTCCAAACTTCCAGCTCAGCACCACTGTCATGACCTGTCCTACCTGCCTATCTTCCTTTCCACCTATCCACTCCACCCTCTGGCCTATCACCTACATCCTCACCCAAATTCACCTATTGTACTCTATGCTACTTTCTCCCTACCCCCAAACCCCCTCTCATTATTCTCTCCACTCTGCAGGCATCCTGCCTCTATTCCTGATGAAGGGCCTATGCCCGAAACGTCAATTTTCCTGCTCCTCTGATGCTGCCTAACCTGCTGTGCTTTTCCAGCACCACTCTAATCTAGACTAATGCACCTAACCTACAATCCCTAAACACAATGGGCAATTTAGCATGGCCAATCTACCCTAACCTGCATATCTTTGGACTGCGGGAGGAAACCCACGCAGACACAGCAGAATGTGCAATTTTCACACAGATAGATGCCCGAGGCAGGAGTCAAAATCGGGTCACTGGCACTGTGAGAATGCAGTGTTAACCACTGAGCCACTGTCCCACCCGTAGATGAAAGTCTAGGGCTAAATTCTCCAAAATGCTGGAAAAGGCCATGTAAAATGATCCACCATTACATATTTTGTGCACAATTTCGCCTTGTGCTCTTTATGCCAAGATAGTCACTCAATTGTTTGGCCAAAGAGTTTGCACTACACTCCCACACAGACTGAACAATGGTGTATGGCTGCCAGAAATCATTTCAGTTCAGATTTTCCAAAAGGTGTTAAGAGAGATTTATCCACAATATTCAGACTAGACTGAAACCCAGTTCTCCAGGGTGAGGGAGCAGTGCCTCAGAAATGGGACTTTAACTCACTTGACCACCCACTCATCAGCTTGTAAGCGTTTGAAATTGAATTTCAGGTTCACCTATCTCCAGGTCATACATATAAACAATTTTATTTGACATCTCCATTGCTCTTTGGCTGTCATGTTATGATATTAAAGCTGAGCGTGTTGACATTGGTGCATCTCGCTGTGTTACCATCAGAGTTATCATCCTTCATTGCTCTTAATAATATGTCCTTCACATGACTAAAATGACAAAATGATAGATTGTTGTGGATATTTTCTTGAGGGCGGGGGACGGAATACTGGGTGGTGTGGCAGGATTTTCATTATAGGTTAAGTTGACTTCAGTGTCCCAGCAGGGGAAATTGAGGATATCCCATTGAATGCAGTTCAATTTCTGCATCGACGTACGAGGGAGGATGTCACTGAAACTAAACAAATAGTCCTTTTTTTTATTATTTGTTCACAGGATGTTGGCAAGGCCACATTATTGCCTATCCCACAATCCCCAATCACCTAGTGATGTAAAAAGGTTGGCTCACTTCAAAAAGGTTTTTTTTTAAACAGGATAATAGTGTTAATCAGCAATGTTTAGCTTTCTCACAGTGAAAACAGGCCTCAGAAAATAAGCAGACTTCAGACTTCAGGCTTCAGACTTCAGCTTGAAGAGCTGCAATCGCAGGGAATGACACCTCTTCCCCACTGCCCCAAACTACCTGTAGGCCCATAGATTGGGTCAATCCCAGAATCCTTCTGATCATCGCCAGCACTCTCCTGAGAACTCGATGCTGACAATGAGATGTTCTCAAGCATTCCAGACACACTCCCTGGGTTCTCGTCAAATAACGACTGAGTGACAAAGTCCACAGTTTTCTAAGAGAAAAGTACCCAAAGTGGGAAAAATACATAATTATCTTCGCCGGGAACAATTTTATTCACTTTCAGTAATGGGCTTTCTGAAAAATAGCCATTCCAACCTTGAAACATTAACTCTGCTTTCTCTGCACAGATGCTGCCAGACCTGCTGAATTTCCTCCAGCATTTTCTGGTTTAGATCAGAGAATCCCTACAGAGCAGACAGAGGCCATTCAGTCCATTGAATCTGCTCTAACCCACTGAAGACAATTGCACCCAGACTCACTCCTCACAACCCTGTATTTCCCATGGCTAATCCACTCAGCCTGTACACCCCAAATCACAACAGGACAATTTAACGTGGCCAATTCGCCTAATCTGCACACCTTTGGACTGTGGGAGGAAACCGGAGCACCCAGGGGAAACCCATGTAGACACAGGGAAAATGTGCAAACTCCTCATATATAGGCACCCAAGGGTGAAATTTAACCGCTGTACCTGGTGCTATGAGGCAATAGTGCTAACCACTGAGCCACTGTGCCACCCTAGATCTCTAGAAGCCACTGATCTTTGTTCTATTTTATGCCCTTGACATTCAATAACATTCCTAAGGCTGAATCCTCCACTCTCAACATCTTGGAGGTTGACGTTGACCTGAAACTGAACTGGGCCAGCCATACTCATACTGCAGCCACAAGGGCAGGTCAAAGGTCAAAGGTTGGAAATTTCTGCAGTGTGGAACTCCCCTCCTGACCATTTACAAGCTACAACTTATTTGACGCAATTAATTCCCACTTGCCTGGGAACTGAGTTGCATTCCTCTCAAGATACACAACTGTATCCAGACAAAGCAGCCCAAATGATTAACATGCCATCGGCCAATTTAAACATGCATTCCCTTTATCACTGATGCAAGGTGGCAGCAGTGAGTATCACCGGCAGAGCGCACAGCAGTGACTCATTAAAAAGTCTATTCCATAGCACCTTCCAAGCCCCTGACCTCTACCATCTAGAGGGACAAGGGCAGGAGTTGTATGGTGCTGAAAGGGTTAATGTTAGAGACTGCTTTTAGCTGCCCCCAGTCTGATGATGTTCAAAAATCTTTGAGTGGAGAAGGAGCAGCCCGGTAAAGATGGAGGTAAATGTCACATCTCTGGATTCTGTTGGTCTTTGGAATGAGAGACAGAGAGTCATAGGGAAGTACAGCATGGAAACAGACCCTTCAGTTCAACTCGTCCATGCTGACCAGATATCCTAACTTAATCCAGTCCCATTTACCAGCATTTGGCCCATATCCTTCTAAATCCTTTCTATTCATATACCCATCCAGATGCCTTTTAAATGCTATAATTGTACCAGCCTCCACCATTTTCTTTGGAAACTCAGTCCATTCATACACCACCCTCTGCATGAAAATGTTGCCCCTTAGGTCCTTTTTAAATCTTTCCCCCCTCACCCTCAACCTATTCCCCTCAGTTTCGGACTCACCCACCCCAGGAAAAAGACCTTGTCTTGTCACCCTCTCCATGCCCCTCATGATTTTATAAACCTCGATAAGCTCACGTCTCAGCCGCTGACGCTCCAGGGAAAAGAACCCCAGTCTACTCAGCCCCTCCCAATGGCTCAAATCTTCCAACTCTGTCAACATTCTCTAAATCTTTTCTGAACCCTTTCAAGTTTCACAACATCTTTACAATAGCAGGGAGACCAGAACTGAAACGAGACCCAATTTGGACCCGTTTCTATCATACAATAAATTAGTGAGTTTTGAGAAGATTTGTAGCTCGGGTTGAGGTTCTGAATGTAGGTTTGCTCGCTGAGCTGGAAGGTTCATTTCCAGACATTTTGTCACCCTACTAGGTAACATCTTCAGTAAGCCTCAGGTGAAGCACTGTACATGATTCCTGCTTTCTATTTATATGTTTGGGTTTCATTGGGTTGGTGATGTAATTTCCTGTGGTGGTGTCATTTCCTGTTCTTTTTCTCAGGGAGCGGCCCAGATGGCCTCCTTCTTCAAAGACAGCAATTTCCCCTCAAACGTGGTTGATGATGCTCTCCACCGCATCTCCTCCACTTCCCGCTCCTCCGCCCTTGAACCCCGCCCCTCCAATCGCCACCAGGAATCTCATATTCCCAATTCCTTCGCCTCCGCCGCATCTGCTCCCAGGAGGACCAATTCCAATACCAAACAACCCAGATGGCCTCCTTCTTCAAAGACAGCAATTTCCCCTCAGACGTGGTTGACGATGCTCTCCACTGCATCTCCTCCACTTCCCGCTCCTCCGCCCTTGAGCCCCGCCCCTCCAATCGCCACCAGGACAGAACCCCACTGGTCCTCACCTACCACTCCACCAACCTCCAGATACATTGTATCATCCTTCGTCATTTCCACCACCTCCAAACAGACCCCACCACCAGGGATATATTTCCCTCCCCTCCCCTATCAGTGTTCTGAAAAGACCACTCCCTCCGTGACTCCCTCGTCAGGTCCACACCCCCCAACAACCCAACCTCCACTCCCAGCACCTTCCCCTGCAACCGCAAGAAATGCAAAACTTGCGCCCACCCCTCCCCCCTCACTTCCCTCCAAGGCCCGAAGGGATCCTTCCATATCCACCACAAATTCACCTGCACCTCCACACACATCATTTACTGCATCTGCTGCACCCGATGTGGCCTCCTCTATATTGGGGAGAAGGCCGCTTACTTGCGGAACATTTGAGAGAACACCTCTGGGATACCCGCACCAACCAACCCAACTGCCCCGTGGCTGAACACTTTAACGCCCCCTCCCACTCCACCAAGGACATGCAGGTCCTTGGCCTCCTCCATCACCAGACCATGGCAACACGACGCCTGGAGGAAGAGCGCCCCATCTTCCGCCTAGGAACCCTCCAACCACAAGGGATGAATGCAGATTTCTCCAGCTTCCTCATTTCCACTCCCCCCACCTTATCTCAGTCCCAACCCTCGGACTCAGCACCGTCTTCTTGACCTGCAATCTTCTTCCCAACCTCTCCGCCCCCACCCCCTCTCCGGCCTATCACCCTCACCTTAACTTCCTTCCACCTATCACATTCCCAACGCCCCTCCCCCAAGTCCCTCCTCCCTACCTTTTATCTTAGCCTACTTGGCATACCTTCCTCATTCCTGAAGAAGGGCTTATGCCCAAAACGTCGATTCCCGTGCTCTTTGGATGCTGCCTGACCTGCTGCGCTTTTCTAGCAACACAATTTTCAGCTCTAATCTCCAGCATCTGCAGTCCTCACTTTCTCCTGGGTAGTAGATGGGGTCTAACTCGATGTGTTTGTTAGAGTTCTGGTTGGAATGCCATGCTTCTAGGAATTCTCATGCGTGTCTCTGTTTGACTTGCCCTAAGATGGATGTGTTGTCCCAGTCAATGTGGTGTCCTTCCTCATCTGCATGTAAGGATACTAGTGAGAATGGGTCATGTCATTTTGTGGCTAGTTGGTGTTCATGTATCCTGGTGGCTAGTTTTCTGCCTGTTTGTCCAATGTAGTGTTTGTTTCAGTTCTTGCATGGTATTTTATAAATGACATTAGTTTTGCTTGTTGTCTGTATCGGGTCTTTCAAGTTCATTAGGTGCTATTTTAGTGTGTTGGTGGGTTTGTGGGCTACAAAACATGTCCAGTAATCGTAACAGACAAAACGCGTCCAGAAACTCTAACTAATCTCCCCTACATCAAAGACATCTTGGAAATGACTGCCAGACTACTCAAACCCCTTGGCATCATGGTAGACCACAAACCCACCAACACACTAAAACATAAGCTAATGAACTTGAAAGACCCTATACAGACAACAAGTGAAACTAATGTCATTTACAAAATACTGTGCAAGGAACTGTAACAAACACTACATTGGACAAACAGGTAGAAAACTAGCCACCAGGATACATGAACACCAACTAGCCACAAAACGACATGACCCTCTCTCACTAGTATCCTTACATACATATAAGGAAGGACCCCCTTTGACTGGGACAACACATCCATCTTAGGACAAGCCAAACAGAAACACGCACGAGAATTCCTAGAAGCATGGCATTCCAACCAGAACTCTATCAACAAATGCATTGAGTTAGACCCCATCTACCACTCCCTGAGAAAAAGAACAGGAAATGACACCACCACAGGAAATGACATCACCAACCCAAAGAAACGCAAACATATAAATAGAAAGCAGGAATCATGTACAGTGCCATCACCTGAGGCCCACTGAAGATGTTACCTGGTAGGGTGACGAAACATCTGGAAATGAACCTTCCAACTCAGCGAGCAAACCTAAATCCATACAATAAATTACATGTTGTTGTGAGGTTAAGTGCCTCCTTTTTAAGACTCAACAATGATGTATCCTCTATCACTACTGACTAGGTAGTCCATTAACCTCAGGTAATAATATCTCTGAACAGGTTGATTAGAAATATCCCCATGGAGGCTATGATGTAGAATACAGAATTCGGCCATGACAAACTGACAACATGACTGTCAAATTGTAGCGAAGTGAAGGGTCCTTGTGGTGGAAAGATAATGTCCCAAACTGGATCCAGAAGTCTGGGTTCAAATCCTACCTGCTCCAAAGGTTTGTTTAACAGGTTAAGTTAGAAAATGCTCAAGAACCGTGTCAGACTCTAATCAACTTGCCCAGAGACATTATGACACACCTCTGGAACAGGAGGGAATTGAACCCAAGGCTCCTAGCTCAGAGGTAAGGATATTACCACTGCACCCCTAGGGCCCCAAGCCACACAATGTTAGCCCCAACTCAGATTATGCTGGCCACGGTAGTTTGCCATAACATGTCCCACCAGTTAATTACGGGAACTCCCTCTCCAACACCACATGGAGTACAGTACAGGTCGTTCTGCTATGACATACTCTTCATTAACATAGGTTTGTTATAATGCGATCGATGACACTGTTTCTAATGCGTGAACTTTTAAATTGTGTGTTGGCTGTAATGCAATTTCCTTGCTAACACTTTAAGCGCTGTCTCTAAAGCACAATGTTTCTATAATGCGAGGTTGAACAAGAATGCAATCATGGCGTTATAGAAGGATTAACTGTAGTTTGAGAAGACAATGCAATTAGGAATGAGCACTAACTTCTCGACTGGCCAGTGATGCACATGTCCTGTGAATGAATAAAACTAGGAGTCCTTGCCTGGTTTGAGTCGGGGGTAGATTCAGGAATGAGAAACTAACCCTACCTCTTTTTCCAATCTGGAGGGAAAACGCTGACCAAAATATTTCAGAGATGAAACGAGTTGGATAGACTGGGGATGCTTTCCTTGAGCAGAGGAGACTGAGAGGGAACATAATTGAAGTGTATAAAATGATGATCAACATAGATAGGGTAGACAGGAAAAAGCTTTTACTCCTGATGGAGGGTCGGTGACCAGAGGGCATCGGTTTAAGGTGAGGGTAGAAGGTTTAGAGGAGACGCGAAAAAAAATCTCTTCACCCAGAGGTTGGTAGGAATCTGGAACACACTCCTGTAAAGTTGGGAGAGGCAGAAACCCTCATGGCATTGAAGAAGTATTGAGATGTGCACCTGTGATGTCAAGGCTTACAACGCTATAAACCAAGTGCTGGAAAATGAGATTTGAATAGTGAGGTGTCTGGGGCAGACATAGAATCATAGAGATGTACAACATGGAAACAGACCCTTCGGCCCAACCCGTCCATGCTGGCCAGACATCCTAATCTAATCTAGTTACGTTTGCCAGCACTTGGTTCATATCCCTCTAAACTCTTCCTATTCATATATCCATCCAGATGCCTTTTAAATGTTATAATTGTACCAACCTCCGCCACTTCCTCGGCAGTTCATTCCATACACGCACCACCCTCTGTGCGAAAACGTTGCCCCTTAGGTCTCTTTTAAATTTACCCCTCTGATCCCAAACCTATGCCCTCTAGTTCTGGACTTCCCCACCCCAGGGAAAAGAATTTGTCTATTTGTCCTATCCATGCCCCTCATGATTTTATAAACCTCTAAACGGTCATCCCTCAGCCTCTGATGCTCCAGGGAAAACAGCCCCAGGCTATTCATCCTCTCCCTATAGCTCAAATCCTCCAACTTTGGCAACATCCTTGTATACGATGGGCTGAAGGGCCTTTTTCCATGCTGCAGAACCCTATGACTCCACAAGGCAGCAAAATATATGAAAGAAACAATTAAGTTATTCCAACGAAGTCTGGTGGCACTGGTCTTGCTTCTGATGAAGAATCTAATGGGCCAAGCATTGCTCTGCAGTTGAAATAGAAGTGAATTTGATGAACTAAGTAAAAGAATAATCTTGCTCTTGGATATCACATCTTTCAATCTCAGGGTAGGTAGACTCAGATTACAGTCAGTAAGATACTCTTTGAAGTGTAGTCACTATTGTAACGTAGGAAACGCATCAAAGGAGAAAGTGAGGACTGCAGATGTTGGAGATCAGAGTCAAGAGTGTGTTGTTGGAAAAGCACAGCCAGTCACGCAGCATCCGAAGAGCAGGGGAATTGATGTTTCGGGCAAAAGCTCTTCATCAGCCCTCCTGGTCCTCAGATGCTGCCTGAACTGCTGTGCTTCACAATAACATCATAGGGTCTGTCCCTGGCAAGATTCTTGGCGTTTGTGTCTGGGGGCTAAGTGTTGGCCAACCATCAAGCAAAACTTTAATGCAAAAGCAAATTATGCTGATTGCTAGAAATCTGAGAGATGTGGATAGATCTTGAAATCTGAGGCCTGTAATGGCCTTTATGGTAAAGATTTCAGAGGGCAGTGAATCTATGGAATTCTTTTCCACAGAGGGCTGTCAAGACTAGGTCATTAAGTATATTCAAGGCTGAGATTAACAAATTTTTAATCAGTAATGGAATTGGAAAAGGCAAGAAGGTGGAGTTGAGGATTATCAGATCAGTCATAATTTCATTGAATGGCAGAGCACAGTCAATGGGCCAAAAGGATCTTATGATTATATGGATTCATGGTCTAAAAATTGAAACAATCAGCAACATCTCAGGGCAGAGAAACCTAATTAACACTCCAGGTCAATGACCACTTTCACAACCAAAGACAGTTGATAATGTAATGCTGTTGTGAATAACAATTCCCCTATCCTGCTTTGGATTGTTGCTGCAAGACCTCTGAAGCTGATTTTATAGGACAAAGAGAACTTTAGTTTAACATCTCCACTCGAAGTGAGCCTGATCATACAGCTCCAGAGTAGTGCTCTTCTACCACTGTAGTCCTAAAACTACAGTGCCAACACTCTCTCTCTCGAGCCAAAACGTTGGGAGTTCAATCCCATTCCAGGGGCTTGAGCACAAAAATTGTGGTTAACAGTCCAGTCCGAAAAGCAATGATGACCCATTAAGCCAAAGGTGCAATCTGTCCTTTCAGATTATCAAAGCAGATCCCATGACCTTATTTTGAAGAAAATTCAGGGAATTAACCCCAGTGCTCTGGCCAATAGTTATCCTTCAATCACCAAACACAGACTATCTGGTTATTATCATGTTGCTTTATGCTGCGGAATCCTCCTACAGGGTATTGAATCCCAGAATCCCTATAGTGCAGATAGAGGCCATTCAGCCGACTGAGTCTATGCCAACCCTCCAAGAGCATCCTACCCAATCCCATCCTGTCCCCATACTCCACATTCCCCATGGCTAATCAACCCAGCCTGCACGTCCCTGGACACTATGTCAATTTCCAATGGCCAGTCCACCTGACCTGCCCATCTTTGGACCATTGGAGGAAACAGAGCACCCGGCAAAAAACAGAGAGAGAGATGTGCAAACTCCACACACAGTCACGCACGTCTGGAATCAAACCTGGCTCCCTGGTGCTATGAAGCGGTAGTACTGACCACTGAGCCACCATGCCATTAGCTTGGTTTCCTACTGTAAAATAGAGACTCTGCCTAAACCTGAAGGAAGGCCTGATCTGCAGCACCATAATCTCCAAGATGGGGCAAAAATGCAGACCTCAAATCCAGTCTAACTCTTGCAGGGATCAAACCCCCTCCTGGTAGCAACAATTTGATCCATTTTGGTCAACTGACCAACTGAGACAACTCAAGGAATTTATGTTGCTGTAACAACATACACTTTTACACACATAATGTAGTCTGGAGTGATGGGAAATGTTAGGAGGGACTCTAACATTCTTCCTATCACATGGTTGACTAGGAGTCTTGTCTACTCTTCCCATTAGCACGCATTGGAAGAATTTTCAGACTGAAACTCCACCTGCTCAGCCATGTTACAAAGGCACCTTTCTGGGACTCAAGCAGAACTTGAAATTACAGTGGCTACACTTCCAGACAAATTGCATTGGTTGTCAGACAGTGTTAATGTGAGTTTTTCTTCTTATTGAAGATGGCTTGAATGACAGGTAATCTTTCTATTGCAGATGACGATGAATGTCAGAATGCAACCTTGACATGTGGACAGAATGCGACCTGCACCAATACACATGGGAGTTATTACTGCACGTGCGTAGAAGGCTATGTGTCTTCACAACATAAGAAAGAGTTCACTCCGAACGATGGCACCACTTGCCAAGGTATGAACAGCAACTTGCTCGAGTTTCGGATCGCATTTGAATCCGTAAACCCTACTTTAAAGGAAAGTGTGCAATCTGAAAATTTGTAATATAAACGGGACACACTGAAGTACAAGAAATAGGATCAGGAGTAAAACAGAAATGTTGTCAAACCAGTCCATCATTCAACGTGATCATGACTGATCTTGGGATCCAACTCCACTTTCTCCCAGATTCCCCACTTCCCTTGATTCCCTCAGAGACCAAACTTCTGTCCACCTCACCTTAAATGTCCTAAAAGATGGAGGAGCTGGTGTTGGACTGAGGTGTACAAAGTTAAAAATCACACAACACCACGTAATAGTCCAACAGGTTTGTTTAGAAGCACTAGCTTTCAGAGCACTGCCCCTTCAACAGGTGGCTGTGGAGCAGAATCATAGGACACAGAATTTGTGGCAAAAGATTACCATGCCATGCAACTGAAATGATATATTGAACAAACCTAGATTGTTCATTCTGTGTCTTATGATCCTGCTCCACAGCTGCCTGATGAAGGAGCAGTGCTCCAAACGCTAGTGCTTCCAGATAAACCTAAAAGATGAAGCAATACCCCAACCCTCTGGAGTAGAAAATTCCAAAATGTCACAATCCTTTGACTGACATGCGGCAGGGTCAGAAAAGAAGTGTGTGGAGGATAACTACAGATGTACACCCAACAGGGCAAGTGGCCTGTTTCTATGCTGTTAGCTTGGAGTTAGATCAGAGAATTGATGGGTCAGATCAGAAATTTCTCCTCATAGCACTTCTAAATGATCAGCCCTTTCGCCAGAGGCTGTGCCCTTGTGTTCTCGATTTCCTGAGCACTGACCACTCTCTAAGTGTCTACCACGCTCTTCAGAATATTGTATGGTTCAGTCAGATCACCTTCCATTCCTTCAGTTTATTCAGCCCGTTGTGACCAGATGGGGTTTGTGGAAGCACACACCTTACCCATCATCTCTGGGTAAAAACATTTCTCCTGAGTATCATGTCAGAGTTAGCAGCCAGTGTCTGATATTTATGACGTCTTGCTGTGGATGGAATTATCTTCCCTTGATCCCCATTGTAATACGAATGACCTCTATTTTGTTGAACATGGAGAACAGAATAAAGCTGTAGGAGTCAGTGATTCAGTCCATTGGGTTTTAACCCCCTCCTCATTCCTACCTAGTTTTGTGGCATCAGCTAACTTGGAAATATTACATTTGATCTCCACATCCAAATCATTTGTACAGGCAGGGAACAGCTTGAGCACAAGGGCTAATCTTTGCAGCAGCACACTGGTCACAGTCTCCCAACCTGAGAATAGTCTGGTTTAAATAGAACAGAATCCTGTGGAAACAGGCCATTCGGCCCAACAAGTCCACACCAACTCTCTGAAGAGCATCTCACCCCCATCGCCTATCCCTGTATAAACATAATCTGCTGATTCCTCAGAAACAAACCCAAACAAGTAGACACAATGCAACCAAAAGTTATGGCCACATTACCTTACAGCAAAGACATATCAAACTTCCAGACTACTCAGACCCCTTGGCATCATGGTGGCCCACAAACCTACTAACACACTTAAACAGCGATTAATGAAGCTAAAAGATCCATTAGATACTACCAGCAAATCTAACGTCATTTACAAGATACCATGCAAGAACTGTAAAAAACACCACATCGGACAAACTAGCAGGGAACTTGACCAGGATGCATGAACACCAACTGGCCACCATGAGATATGACCCACTATCACTAGTTTCTATACAGACAGACAAAGAAGGACACCACTTTGACTGGGACACCACACACATCCTAGGACAGGTGAAACAAAGACACACACAAGAATTCTTAGAGACATAGCATTCTATCCAGAACTCTATTAGTAAACACATCGATTTCGATCCCATCTACCTTACCTTGAAAAAAGGAACTGGAAATGACATCACCCACCTTAAGAAACCAATACCTATAAACAGAGGCGGGACATACTACCAGCGCCACACCGGAGACTCTCACTGATGATGTTACCTAGTACGGTGATGAAATGTCCGAAAACAAGCCGACCAACTCAGCTGAGCTAACTTGCATACTTATAATCAACCTGAGCTGCAAACCTTCTCAAAAATCCCTATCCCTGTATCTCCAATGGCTAATCCATCTTTCTTACACATCATTGCACACTACGGGCAATTTCCCATGGCCAATTCAGCTAACGTGGACATCTTTGGACCTGTGGGAGGAAACCAGAGCACCCGGAGGAAACCCACACAGACACAGGGAGAATGTGCAAACCCCACACAGACAGTTGCCTGAGGCTGGAATTGAGCCGGGATCCCCGGTGCCATGAGGCAGCAGTGCTAACCACTGAGCTGCCCACATGAATGCAAAGAGTATTCTAATGACACCGAAGGGAAGAACATGAGTGCAATCCTAATCAATTAAAGTTTGGCAGCCCCCTTTGGCTATCGTTGCATGATCATAATTAGCATATCCAATCACTCCAGCCTTTCCTGTTTTGACTCAGTCACTCCCAGGGAAGGAGACTCTCACTCCTCTTTCCCACGTTGCCAGCGCTGATGTTGTAGGAGTATTCTCCTCACAGGCGCTGCAGAGGCTGGGAAGGTGACACGCTGCCAACACCCCTAGACCAAGCATGAATTAACAAAATAAGTCTTGCCCATGTAGTTCAGAGAGTCATGGGTTCAAGCCCATCAGGAAAAATATTTCCACTATTAATAAGATCAGCGAGCAGAGAATAAGTATCAATGATATTTGTTTTCATCTTTTTATTCGTTCATAGAATGTAGCAGGCGAGGCTAACATTTATTGTCTATCCCTAGAACACACAATCCCTACAGTGCAGAACGAAGCCATTCAGCCCATCGAGTCTACACTGACCCTCCCACCCAGAAACAGCCCCCGACCCTATCCCTGCCACCCCAGATTTCCCAAGCCTAATCCATCTAGCCTACACTTCTCAGAAATCAACAGGGCAATTTAAGCATGGCCAATCCAATTAACCTGCACATCTTTGGACTGTGGGAGGAAACCAGAGCACCTCCAGGAAACCCACACAGACACTGGGAGGATGTGCAAACTCCACGCAGAGAGTTGCCCGAGACTGGAATCGAGTCCCTGGTGCTGTGAGACAGTTGAGCCAGCCACTGAATCACCATGCCAGCCCAGAGGACAATTGAGAGTCAACAACATTGCTATAGGTGTGAGTCACACATAGGCCAGACTGGGTGAGGGTGGCAGATTTTTCTCCCTCAAGGACATCAGTGAACCAGATGGCTTTTAATGACAATTGATGTTAGTTACATGGCCACCATGAGGCTAATGTTCTAATTGCTGACATGACAGGAATATGCAATTTCCAACATAAATCACAGCCCACAAAATATTAATTTATTAATATAGTAGCAGAATTCAGGAATTCTCTCAACAGGAGAGTGGTTATTGATGTTTGAAGACCAGGACTGATGATTTTGCCTTGGGTAGAGCTGTGAAGCTGAAATCCAAATTGAAATTCATCCAGTTGGATGGTTGGACAGGCTAATGGGCTGAATCCTGATCCTAGTGCTACAAGGTTACTGATCCTAAAAGAGCTCTCATCATCTTTGAGAAGATTTCTTGCTCAGGTTGAGGTTCTGGATGTAGGTCTGCTCACTGAGCTGGAAGGTTCATTGTCAGATGTTTTATCACCCTACTGAGTAACATCTTCAGTGAGCCTTCGGATGAAGCACCGCTGATGATTCCTGCTTTCTATTTATATGTTTGAGTTTCTTTGGGTTGGCGATGTCATTGCCTGTGGTGATATCATTTCCTATGGTGATGTCATTTCCTGTTCTTTTTCTCAGAGGGTGGTAAATGGATTCCAAGTCAATGTGTTTGTTGATAGAGTTCAACATCAGACAGCTGCCTGATGAAGGAGCAGTGCTCCGAAAGCTAATGCTTCCAAATAAACCTGTTGGACTATAACCTGGTGTTGTGTGATTTTTAACCTGAGGAGAAAACATTGACTATTTACCCTATCCATGCCCCTCATGATTTTATAAACCTCTTTAAGGTCACCCCTCAGCCTCTGACGTTCCAGGGAAAACAGTCCCAGCTGTTTCAGCCTCTCCTGATAGTTCAAACCCTCCAAAGCCTAGCAACATCCTTGTAAATCTTTTCTGAGCCCTTTCAAGTTTGGACTTGGTCAAGGCAATTGGTGACAATTTAATTCCTCAGGCCCCTATGAGCATGAAATGATGGGAGATTGTTTAGGAGGAGTAGCCTTGCCAGACAGGATCAGGTTTCAGTCCATCAGGCCTGTCCTACAGCCAGTGCTTTGCATCCTTACGCATATACAATTGAACTTCCAAGGCTCTCCTATCCCACATTCCCCTGCCATTTGATCAAGGGAAAGGAGGGAAGGATACGCCCCCCCCCCCCCACTATGTTGGATAATGGATGTTGCACTGTACTGACTGTACCAGCCCTGAGTATTTTAATAAACCATGACATTTCTCGCCTTGGCATCAATGTAGAATCTTGTGAAAAAAAAGCCCATTTTGAAAATGTGCAGCAAGTAATTGATTTTCGCTGTTTGGGAGGTGGTAGAAAGTGAGTTAAATATGTGATTTAAAAAAAAGAATGCTGTTTGCTGTACATGGTATGAATTTTATCGACATTGATGAATGTACTGGAGATTCTGCTATGGGCTCCGGTACCCATACTCCTTGCCAGAACACAATTGGAGGATTTTATTGCTCCTGGTTTAGTGGATTTCAAATATCTTCAGGGATTTCGACTTTCAAACCGAAGCCCAATTTCACCCACAACATCTGTGAATGCCTGTTATTGCAGTGAATGGGAAAAAAAAATCTTTCGATGAAAAGAGATTAATCTTGAATCTGGATGAAGTCGTTATCAAATTTTTCAGAGCTAATTTGATACACTTGTTTTAAGAGTCGGCACGGAGGGAGGTGACAGGGGAGGAGAGGGGGAGGGGTGGTAAGGGGGTTACCTGTGTGGGAGAGGGGAAAGGGGGGTACTGGAGGAGGAGAAAGTAGGAAGGAGAGAAACAGAAGAGTTGTGTGTGAGTCACTTCAAGCATAAAGTGGGCAAAGCTGATTAAGCTGGTCAGTTTTCTGGTCTAGTCGAGAGTATTTTGACTAAGCAATGTAAAGTTTATTGCATGACAGCAACTATAGAGACTGCAAGGAGCACCCTTGACCCAGGTTGATCTCCTATACGGTACTTCTTTACAATGACCAAGTCCCCAAGGCATCATTGCAGACGTTGGCTGCTCACTGGATTCAATTACGGTTTTCTAACCCAGCAGGTAGGAGGGAGAAGGGAGAGGATCGAGAGAAGAGAGGGGAGGAGAGGGGAGGAGACGGTGGAAGTAGAGAGGAGGAAAAGAGATGACAGAAGGAAGGGAGGTAGAGTAGGACAGCACTTAAGCAGCAATCCCAAGAGTTAAACAGATGATCCCAATTGGTTTTTCAGTGCTGAAAATGCACTGCTTTGTCAGAGATTTTGCCCTTGTGTTGACGTTATTATACTGAGGGTCAATTTGAAAGAATCTGTGTCATTTTACAAAGGGTAGTGAGATTGCCCTCCATTTTGGGTCAATACCTCCCCCCCAACCAATGTTAGTATGGAATAGGCCATTTGGCCCATCGAGTCCACATTGACCCTCCGAAGACCATCCCACCCACACCCATCCCATCCCAGTAACCCTGCATTTCCCATGGTTCACCCATCTGGCCTACATACCCCTGGACGCTACAGTCAATTCACCTAACCTACACATCCTTGGCCTGTGGCAGGAAGCCGGAGCGCCCACAGAAACTCATACAGACACGGGGAGGATGTGCAAACTCCTCGCAAACAGTCACCTGAGGGTGGAATCAAACCCTGGCGCTGTGGGGCTGCAGAGCTAACCACTGTTCCACCCAAAAAAAAACTAATCGATAAACAGATAAAACGAGAGAAATTTAGCAGATCTGGCAGCATCTGTGGAGAATGAAACAGAGGGAACATTTTGAGTACAGTATGTGCTTCTTCAGACAAAGAAAACAAACAACTACAGATGCTGAAAAAGCACTTCTTCAGGACTGGCTGATAACTGTTTCTCGCACTTTCCTTGTTTCTGTTGTAGGATCTTGCTGCATACAGTCACCATACCAGCAAGAAATGTTTAAAATATTATGCATTCCTGGGATGTGGGTGTCACTGGCTATGGCAGAATTTATTGCTTGTTCTCTAACTGCATGAGAGAAGGTGTTGGTGATCTCCCTTCTTGAACTGCACCAATGTACGTGGTGGAGAGAGGGAGTTGCATAATTTTGACTCAGTACCAGTGAAGGAACAACAATTTATTTCCAAGTCAGTGTGGCATGTGACATGTAGGCGAACCTGTAGACGGTGGTTTCGATGAGATGCCCTGAGATTTGGTAACCTACTACATAGAACTCCAGGACCCGAAATTACTTCAAGTTAATGTTCGGGACTGAAGTGTCTACCACTTAACCAGCAGATCAAAGGCTGGCCTGAGCTTAGATGTCAGACCTCATTATTACCATTATGGGGCACCATTGACACATTGGCCATTTGCCCATTGTAAGTAACCACCTCAGTTGGTGCTGCTGCTTCACTGACTGCAAACCTCAAGTGGGGACATGGAATCTCAGTGGAAAGGGAGATCAGTCAGGTGGGTAAAGCATTCCTGCACCACCTGTCTCCTCAGGTACATACTTTTAAATGTTTTTAAAATGAGAGTTCATCATTTTTTTGGCTGTTTGGACAACTAAGCTCAACACCACTAAAATCATGCGCACCTTACTTCTGGTGTCAGATATTGCAAAGTGTCAATAGACAAGCAGGAGGCTGGAAGAACACAAGTCGGGCAGTTTTCCACCTCCTGATGCTACCTGGCTCATCCTGCTTGTCTACCTTGGAATCCAGCATCTGCAGTTTTCTTTGGTCTCTAGCCAAGTGTCACTAGACAGCTGTGTTTCCTACGTCACAGCACTTCACGTGTTCATCATTTGCTGTAAAGTGCTTGGAGACATCCAGTGGTCTTGAAGGTTGCTATACAAATGCAATTTTGAAATGAAGGAGGAACTTCTTCAGCCCAAGGTGGTGAATCTGCGGAACACATTGCTATAGAAAGCAGAGCCCAAGACAATGAGTGTACTTAAGACAGAGACAGTCAGGTTCTTGATTAGTAAAGGGATCGAGGGTTAGGGGGAGAAGGCAGGAGAATGGGGTTAAAAAAGATATCAGCTGTTGTCAAATGATAGAGCAGACTCAATGGGCCGAATGGCATAAATCTTCTCCAATGGTCTTTCTTTGAAGTGCTGCACTTTATGTGGGCAGGCCTTTGAAAAGTGAGGTTTAGGAACATCTGAAACTATGGGACCAGGGAGCTTGCCTCTCCCCTCACCCTACCCCAACTGCCAGGATGCCCTGCTGGGCAATAGGACCAAGAGCTGGAAAGTGGGATTCGGCAGAGCTGATGTGATCATGCAGAAGGATTAACATAAATCTTCTCTGGATGAACTCCCCTTGCACTTCATCCACACCCTTGGGATCTTTCCTGCCCACCAAAGAATAAAAGCACAAGGAAGAGGAACAGGAGTAAGGCCATTCAGTCCCTCAAGCCTGTACCGCCAGTCAATGGAATCAGGGCTGATCCGAAACTCCTCACATCTGTTTTCCTGCCCTTTCTCCACAACCCAGGGTTGAGAGGGATATGGGCCAGGTGCTGGCAGATGGGACTAGATTGGGTTGGGATATCTGGTCGGCATGGACGGGTTGGACCAAAGGGTCTGTTTCCGTGCTGTACATCTCTATGACTATGACTATGACTATAACCCGTAATTCCAACTGATCAAGAATCTATCGGAGGCGAGGCCTCAGTTTAGCATCAGAGCATGAGAGTGCCATCTGTCAATCATGCAGCACTGCCTCAGTATTGTGTTAGAGTGTCAGCCTGGAGTATGTGCGCAAATCTAACTCAGAATGCTATCCACCTAGCCACAGTAGTTACCCAGCAATGAGCTTAAAACTGTTTTTCTGGTGATTTCCGTGCTGTTAATCCAATAAACAGTGTTTCCCTATAAGTGAATGAATTTCTGATTGACTGCTAGGCAGCTGAGGGCATTCCCCTAATAGATGCTTCAACTACAACACTCACAGTTTGGAAGTTTGAACTTAGTAATCAAATTGTATTCAAGGATATTAATTGTCGGGTGATTTATTAGTTATATGATAATGATATGTCAAGTGATCAGCATTAATCAAACTGAATGACAATGGCATTGATGGGGACAGTTATGTCGATAATACAAGCTATGTGTTGGACACATGATGTTTGAAGTTAATGATTTTATTTCTTCACTGCAATTTCAGAGATTCCAGAGACGCCCTGCCATTTAAATAATGAATGTCTTTCTGGAAGGATTAATGATACCTTGCATCAGGTAATGCCACATTTTGAATACGATAAGAAACCTATGCATAAAAACAAGTTCCTTTGTGCTTCATAATAAGACAGTGTGTGTCGAGCGACCTGATGTGCAAGCTGCTGTCATTTTGCAACAAACTCATATTTTAGCAATAAATTGAGATCGAGACAAACACACATTGAATTTGATGTGGCAATCTGAGGGGAATTTTTAAAAACGGCTCAGTTCTTAAAAGGCTGGCTTCGCTGAGGCGTGGCGTTTTTAAAATTCTTTAATTTGTTTTTTGGTTGAGAATGCAATGCCAGCATTTATTGCACTTCCCTCCTCGTGTCAATGCTGAGCTGCCTGAGCAATCTTGCAGTCTGTCAAGGGAAGGTATACAGTCTGTTCTGATATACCGCGATAGTTCCGTTCCTGTATGATACCGTGTGATACGAAAATCACTTCATAGCTGCACTGTTTAATCCGACGGGGCCAGAATAGAGTTATAGCAATACAAGTAAGGAAAGTTCGCGTTCTGGAAATGACAGTCTGAATTATTCAATCACATTAAAGCCAACTTGCGCTGAAGAAACTCGCGTTCTAGCAGAACCGACTGTACTCTCAACGTTGGCAGGATTTTGGGCCAGTCGATGCTGAAAGGATATTTCCGTCGAAGGATGTCATGTGTAGACAGGCAGGAGGCTGGAAGAACACAGTGAGCCAGGCAGCATCAGGACGTGGAGAATTCGATGCTTCAGGTGGAACCCTTCTTCAGGACTGGGGGTGGGTGTAGGGGGAGTTGCAGATAAAGGGTGTGGGGAGGACAGAGTGGTGAAGTGGGGATAGGTGAAGACAGGTAGAGGGTAAGACCTCGTTGGTCAATGGGAGGAATGAATCCAGATGTCATGAAACAGAGGCATGGAGACGGTAGTATTTTATTATAACCATTTACAAGTCATGGGTATGACTGATGGGGGTCAGCATTTATGATCAACCCTTAATTGATCCTGAGAAGGTGGTGAGCGATAGTTTGGACCACTGCGGCTGTATACAGCTGCTTTGCACAGCTCTGCCATTCCAGAGGGACGTTTAGAGTCAGGCATCCCTGTTGTGGTTCTCCAGCCATATACAGACCAGTTCACTGTAGGTCACACAGTGGCTCAGTAAGTTAGCACTGCTGCCTCACAGCACCAGAGACCTGGGTTCTATTCCAGCCTTGGATGATCGTCAGCCTAGAGTTTGCACAATGTACCTGTGGGTTTCCTCTGGATGTTCCAGTTTCCTCCCACACTCCAAAGACGTGCAGGCTAGGTGGATGGGTCATCCTGAATTGCCCATAATGTGCAGATTAGGTGGGTAAGCCATAGCAAGTGTAGAGCTACAAGAATAGGGTGAGGGGGCTGGGTCTCGGTCTGGATGGACTGCTTCACAGATGTTCGGTTTGGACCTGATGGGCTGAATGACCACGTTCTGTCCTGTTGAGATTCTATGATCCCTTCCAAAAAGGATGATTGTGAAAGCAGGTTTTGAGAAGATTTGTAGCTCAAGTTGAGGTTCTGGATGTAGGTTTGCTCGCTGAGCTGGAAGGTTCATTTTCAGGCGTTGCATCACCATAACATTATCGCCCTTCATCCAGAGGCTCACTGAAAATGTTACCTATTATGGGGACGAAACGTCTGAAAATGAAACTTCCAGCTCAGCGAACAAACTTACATCCAGGATGATTGTGAACCAGACAATAGTCATCTTAGACTCCCTATACCTAGAGATGTATCAGGTGGACACCATACATGTTTCTGGAGCTAGTCTTTCCTGGAACAGATCTCCTAGTCTAATGCCAGAGACTACAGTAAGGCCTCACAAAGTGAGGATTGAGGTCATGAAGTGAGGTTGTGTGATCCAAGGTTGCAATGGCTTCCACAGAACTTTGCCCCTAATCTATCAGGATTTCTTACCCTAACGTCTACTTTCAGGTCTTCCTGCCTCCACCTGAATATCCACAAACATCTTAATCCCACCCCCGGAGTTCTCACTGAGGGCTCAGGGCAATTTTCAACCTTCAAAATGAGATGACAATCAGGAAGCACTGAGCTGTATGTTGATGGGTCCAGGCCTCATAAAGGATAGCTGACGAGAAGCGTGTCCTGCTCTTACCATCAGCCATAGACGTGTTGGACAATCGTCCTGTCCAGCCCATATTTTAAATGCACGTTCCTTGGTCAGCATGTCTTGGAGTGAGGTTTTCACCCAGAGCTCCTGACACAGAGGCAGGGACAATACCATTGAACTACAGAATTATTACAGCGCAAAAAGAGGCCAATCAGCTCATCATGCCTGCATTGGCTCTAATATCTAGTACCTATCTCTTGCCTTATCCCAATATCCTTGCAGACCATGACTGTCCAAAGCCTCTTGAATTCTTCAGTGCATCATAAGACTTCCTCTATAGTCACCATTACTAACCTTTTGAGTTTCAACAATTTCAGATTTACTTCATTAACAGAATTGAGATCCCACATGCGTTGATAAGGTATTGGTCAAGTATACGGATTACTAGCCCAGTGATATGCCACTGTTCCATCATACCCCCATATACCTGTTGCCTTTGTCCTTCTGTATGTTGGTGCCCACAGAGTCAGGAGGAAGAGAATTGGGAAAGATACTTCCCATTGACATCATAATCTTTTGTTCCCTGCTGTAAAGAGTAGACGTTATGTGCCTGCTTCAGCTGCAATGCCTACTGCAGTTGAATAGCCTGCGTAGAGCTCATTTTACTTCTGTACAATACCCACTGGTGACACAAACCAATCTGGCATTGGTGGGGTCAGAACCACCTCCCTGAGAGGAAGAGTGAGACAATGAAGATAGATTTTAGCATTGAAGAACTTACAGCTCAGTTCTGTATACCTATTATTTGCACTTCTGAGGGAAAATATACCTAACTTGTGAAAAATATATTGGCAAGGTGCACTGTTAATATCATTTTACTTTGTCCTGTGTTCAAACCACTGCATATTATGTATTCGTTCATTCACTTGATATGAGCGAGTGGACCAGTATTTGTTGCCCATTCCTGATTGACCTTGAGAAGGAGACTGTAGTGAACTGCCTTCTTGAACAGTTTGAAGCCCATCTGGGATGCCCACAGAGCTGGAAGGGAGGGTGTTCAAGGATTTTGACCCAGTGACAGTGCAGGAACAGCGATATTGCAATGAGCCAAGTTAATGAGTGGCTTGGAGGGGAAGATGCAAGCATGTAATGTTCCTTTGCATCTGCAGCCCTTACCTTTCTAAGGTGGTGGGGGTCATGGGGTTTGGAAGATGCCAAGCATCTTTTAAGGAATACACAGTTCAAACACGATGGAGAAAGTGAGGACTGCAGATGCTGGAGATCAGAGCTGAAAAATGTGTTGCTGGAAAAGCGCAGCAGGTCAGGCAGCATCCAAGGAGCAGGAGAATCGATGTTTCGGGCATAAGCCCATCTTCAGGAATGAGAAGGGTGTGCCAAGCAGGCTAAGATAAAAGGTAGAGAGGAGGGACTTGGGGGAGGGGCGTTGAGAATGCGATAGGTGGAAGGAGGTTAAGGTGAGGGTGATTGGACGGAGAGGGGGTGGGGGCAGAGAGGTCGGGAAGAAGATTGCAGGTCAGGAAGGTGGTGCTGAATCCGGGGGTTGGGACTGAGGTAAGGTGGGGGGAGGGGAAATGACGAAGCTGGAGAAATCTGAATTCATCCCTTGTGGTTGGAGGATTCCTAAGCAGAAGATGAGGCGCTCTTCCTCCAACCGTCGTGTTGCCATGGTCTGGCGATGGAGGAGTCCAAGGACCTGCATATCCTTGGTGGAGTGGGAGGGGGAGTTGAAGTGTTGAGCCACGGGGTGGTTGGGTTGGTTGGTCCAGGTGTCCCAGAGGTGTTCTCTGAAACGTTCTGCAAGTAGGCGGCCTGTCTCCCCACTTCCGCCCCGGAGTTGCCGTCGCCGCATTTACGTCCGCTCCCAGTGATGTCACTCACCTGCACAGTGACACACCGCATGCGTCTCCGCCCCCACGCCGATCTCCGCCCCCACGCCGATCTCCGGCCCCACGCCGATCTCCACCACCACGCCGATCTCTGCCCCCACACTGATCTCTGCCCCCACGCTGATCTCCGACCCCACGCCGATCTCCGCCCCCACGCCAATCTCCCGCCCCTACGCCAATCTCCGCCTCCACGCCGATCTCCGCCCCCATGCCGATCTCCGGCCCCAACGCCCAACTCTGCCCCCACACCTAACTCCACCCACATACCTAACTCCACCCAAATGCCTAACTCCACCCACACGCCTAACTCCGCCCATGCCGATCTCCGCTCCCACGCCAATCTCCGCCCCAATGCCCAACTCTGCTCCCACGCCTAACTCCACCCACATGCCTAACTCTGCCCCCATGCCTAACCCCGCCCTCACTCCCAGCTCCAGCCCCACACCAGGTCCTAGCTCCCAGCCCTGCCGTATTTTCACCATGCCTCCAGACCACCCCCTCTCTGAGGATGAAAGATCAGTCCTCAGCAGAGGCCTCACCTTCATCCCCCTACGCTCCCGGATTCACGAGTTCAACACGCGGCAAGACATCGAACAATTCTCCCGCTGCCTTCCTCCGCGCCTACTTCTTCAACCAGGATTCTTACCCACCCTCTGACAACCTCTTCTCCCACCTCCAACACACCCCATCCACCTGGACACCCCGTGCTGGCCTCTTACCCGCCCTCGATCTCTTCATAGTCAACTGCCGCCGCGATATTAACCGCCTCAACCTGTCTACCCCTCTCACCCACTCCAACCTCTCACCCTCGGAACGTGCAGCCCTCCACTCCCTCCGTTCCAACCCCAACCTCACTATCAAACCGGCAGACAAGGGAGACGCGGTGGTAGTTTGGCGCACAGACCTTTACACCGCTGAGGCTAAACGCCAGCTCGTAGACACCTCCTTCTACTCCCCCCTTGACCATGATCCCACCTCCCACCACCAAACCATCATCTCCCAGACCATCCATAACCTCATCACCTCAGGGGATCTCCCATCCACCACCTCCAACCTCATAGTCCCACAACCCCGCACCGCCCATTTCTACCTCCTGCCCAAAATCCACAAACCCGACTGCCCCAGCTGACCCATTGTCTCAGCCTGCTGCTGCCCCACAGAACCCATCTTTGCATACCTCAACACTGTCCTGTCCCCCTTAGTCCAAGAACTCCCCACCTATGTTCGGGACACCACCCACGCCCTCCACCTCCTCCATGATTTCGCTTCCCCGGCCCCCAATGCCTTATCTTCACCATGGACATCCAGTCTCTGTACACCTCCATCACCCATCATGAAGGCCTCAAAGCCCTCCACTTCTTCCTTTCCTGCCGACCCAACTGGTACCCTTCCACTGACACCCTCCTTCGACTGACTGAACTGGTCCTCACCCTGAACGACTTCTCTTTCCAATCCTCCCACTTCCTCCAAACCAAAGGAGTAGCCATGGGCACCCGCATGGGCCCCAGCTATGCCTGCCTCTTCATTGGATATGTGGAACAGTCCATCTTCCGCAGCTACACTGGCACTATCGCCCACCTTTTCCTCCGCTACATCGATGACTGTATTGGCGCTACCTCGTGCTCCCACGAGGAGGTTGAACAGTTCATCCACTTTACTAACACTTTCCACCCCAACCTCAAATTTACCTGGAGCATCTCAGACTCCTCCCTCCCCTTCCTAGACCTCTCCATTTCTATCTCGGGCGACTGACTCAACATGGACATTCACTATAAACTGACCGACTCCCACAGCCACCTAGACTACACCTCCTCCCACCCTGCCCCCTGTAAAAACGCCATCCCATATTCCCAATTCCTTCAACTCCGCTGTATCTGCTCCCAGGAGGACCAATTCCAATACCGAACAACCCAGATGACCTCCTTCTTCAAAGACCGCAATTTCCCCTCAGACGTGGTTGACGATGCTCTCCACCGCATCTCCTCCACTTCCCGCTCCTCCACCCTTGAACCCCGCCCCTCCAATCGCCACCAGGACAGAACCCCACTAGTCCTCACCTACCACCCCACCAACCTCCAGATACATCGTATCATCCTTCGTCATTTCCGCCACCTCCAAACAGACCCCACCACCAAGGATATATTTCCCTCCCCTCCCCATCAGCTTTCCGGAAAGACCACTCCCTCTGCGACTCCCTCGTCAGGTCCACACCACGCACCGACCCAACCTCCACTCCCGGCACCTTCTCCTGCAGCCGCAAGAAAACTTGCGCCCACACCTCCCCCATCACTTTCCTCCAAGGACCCAGAGATCCTTCCATATCCATCACAAATTCACCTGCACCTCCACACACATCATTTAATGCATCCGCTGCACCGGTGTGGCCTCCTCTATATCGGGGAGACAGCCCGCCTTCTTGCGGAACGTTTGAGAGAACACCTCTGGGACACCCGCACCAACCAACTCAACCGCCCCGTGGCTGAACACTTTAACGCCCCCTGCCACTCCGCCAAGGACATGCAGGTCCTTGGCCTCCTCCATCTCCAGACCATGGCAACATGATGCCTGGAGGAAGAGCGCCTCATCTTCCGCCTAGGAACCCTCCAATCAAAAGGGATAAAAAATAAATATACAGCTTTGGAAACTGTTGGGGGGGACAGCGTTGCAGGTGTAAGCTGCAGTGAAGGGGTCTGTGGCTCTGAGACTCAGAAGGGAAAGGGGGAGAGGAGGAGAGCGCTAGTTATAGGGGACTCTCTAGTTAGAGGGACGGACAGGCGGTTCTGTGGACATGGGCGAGACTCACGGATGGTTTGTTGCCTCCCGGGTGCTAGGGTCCGAGACGTCTCAGACCGTGTCTTCAGAATCCTTAAGGGGGAGGGTGTGCAGCCAGAAGTCGTGGTGCACATTGGCACCAACGACATAGGTAGGAAGAGGGGTGGGGAGGTCATTCAAGAGCTCAAGGAGTTAGGCTGGAAGCTAAAAGCTAGGACAGACAGAGTCGTCATCTCTGGGTTGTTGCCGGTGCCACGTGACAGTGAGGCAAAGAATAGGGAGAGAGTGCAGTTGAACACGTGGCTGCAAGGCTGGTGTAGGAGGGAGGGCTTCAGATATTTGGACAATTGGACTGCATTCTGGGGAAGGTGGGACCTGTACAAACAGGACGGGTTGCACCTGAACCAGAAGGGCACCAATATCCTGGGGGGTAGGTTTGCTAGCACTCTTCGGGGGGGTTTAAACTAATTTGGCAGGGGGATGGGATCCGGACTTGTAGTCCAGCAAGTAGGTTAGCTGTTTGTCAGGATGCCCAAGACTGTAGGGGGGCTGTGGAGAAGGTAGCACTGACAGGGACTACTAGCGGACACAGAGATGGGCTCAAGTGCGTATACATCAACGCAAGGAGTATCAGAAATAAGGTGGGTGAACTTAAGGCGTGGATCGGTACCTGGGACTACGATGTTGTGGCCATCACGGAAACGTGGATAGATGTGGGACAGGAATGGCTGTTGGAGGTTCCTGGTTACAGGTGTTTCAGTAAGATTAGGGAGGGTGGGAAAAAAGGAGGGGGGGTGGCATTGCTAATTAGAAATGGTATAACGGCTGCAGAAAGGAAGTTTGAGGGGGATCTGCCTCTGGAGGTAGTATGGGCTGAAGTCAGAAATAGGAAAGGTGCAGTCACCTTGTTGGGTGTTTACTATAGGCCCCCCAATAGCAGCAGAGATGTGGAGAAACAGATTGGGAAACAGATTTTGGAAAGGTGCAGAAGCCACAGGGTCGTAGTCATGGGCGACTTCAACTTCCCAAATATTGATTGGAAGCTCTTTAGATCAAGTAGATTGGATGGGGCGGTGTTTGTGCAGTGTGTCCAGGAAGCTTTTCTAACGCAGTATGTAGATTGTCCAACCAGAGGGGAGGCCATATTGGATTTGGTACTCGGTAATGAACCGGGACAAGTGGTGGGCTTGTTAGTGGGTGAACATTTTGGTGATGGTGACCACAATTCTGTGACTTTCACCTTGGTTATGGAGAGAGATAGGTGCGCACAACAAGGTAGATTTTATAATTGGGGGAAGGGAAATTACGATGCTGTAAGGCAGGATTTGAGGAGCATACGTTGGGAGCATAGGCTGTCAGGGAAGGATGTGGTGGAAATGTGGAACTTTTTCAAAGAGCAGATACGACGTGTCCATGATATGTATGTACCTATCAGGCAGGAAAGAAATGGTCGTGTGAAGGAGCCTTGGTTGACGAGAGAGGTTGAATGTCTGGTAAAGAGGAAGAAGGAGGCTTACATAAGGTTGAGGAAACAGGATTCAGACAGAGCAGTGGAGGGATACAGGATAGCCAGAAGGGACCTGAAGAAAGGGATTAGGAGAGCTAAGAGAGGGCATGAAAAATCGTTGGCGGATAGGATCAAGGATAACCCCAAGGCATTTTATGCGTATGTGAGAAACCAGAGAATGACGAGAACGAGGGTAGGTCCGATCAAGGACAGTAGTGGGAGACTGTGTATTGAGTCGGAAGAGATAGGAGAGGTCTTGAACAAGTACTTCTCTTCAGTATTTACGAACGAGAGGGACCGTATTGTAGAAGAGGAGAGTGTGAAATGGACTGGTAAGCTAGAAGAGATACCTGTTAGAAAGGAAGATGTGTTGGCCATTTTGAACAACTTGAGGATAGACAAGTCCCCCGGGCCTGACGGGATATATCCTAGGATTATGTGGGAAGCAAGAGAGGAAATTGCAGTACCGTTGGCAATGATCTTCTCGTCTTCACTGGCAAAGGGGGTGGTACCAGGGGACTGGAGAGTAGCGAATGTTGTGCCCCTGTTCAAAAAAGGGAATAGGGATAACCCCGGGAATTACAGGCCTGTTAGTCTTACTTCTGTGGTAGGCAAAGTAATGGAAAGGGTACTGAGGGATAGGATTTATGAGTATCTGGAAAGACACTGCTTGATTAGGGACAGCCAGCACGGATTTGTGAAGGGTAGGTCTTGCCTTACAAGTCTTATTGAATTCTTCGAGGAGGTGACCAAGCATGTGGATGAGGGAAGAGCAGTGGATGTAGTGTACATGGATTTTAGTAAGGCATTTGATAAGGTTCCCCATGGTAGGCTTATGCGGAAAGTCAGGAGGCATGGGATAGAGGGAAATTTGGCCAATTGGATAGAAAACTGGCTAACCGGTCGAAGGCAGAGAGTGGTGGTAGATGGTAAATACTCAGCCTGGAGCCCAGTTACAAGTGGAGTTCCGCAGGGATCAGTTCTGGGTCCTCTGCTGTTTGTAATTTTTATTAATGACTTAGATGAGGGAGTCGAAGGGTGGGTCAGTAAATTTGCAGATGATACGAAGATAGGTGGAGTTGTGGACAGTGAGGAGGGCTGTTGTCGGCTGCAGAGGGACTTAGATATGATGCAGAGCTGGGCTGAGGAGTGGCAGATGGAGTTCAACCCTGCCAAGTGTGAGGTTGTCCATTTTGGAAGAACAAATAAGAATGCGGAATACAGGGTTAATGGTAGGGTTCTTAGTCAGGTGGAGGAACAGAGGGATCTTGGGGTCTATGTACATAGATCTTTGAAGGTTGCCACTCAGGTGGATAGAGTTTGTAAGAAGGCCTATGGAGTATTATCGTTCATTAGCAGAGGGATTGAATTCAAGAGTCGTGAAGTGATGTTGCAGCTGTACAGGACTTTGGTTAGGCCACAGTTGGAGTACTGTGTGCAGTTCTGGTCGCCTCACTATAGGAAAGATGTGGAAGCTTTGGAGAGGGTGCAGAGAAGATTTACCAGGATGTTGCCTGGAATGGAGAGGAAGTCGTACGAGGATAGGTTGAGAGTTCTTGGCCTTTTCTCATTGGAACGGCGAAGGATGAGGGGTGACTTGATCGAGGTTTATAAGATGATCAGAGGAATAGATAGAGTAGACAGTCAGAAACTTTTTCCCCAGGTACAACAGAGTGTTACAAGGGGACATAAATTTAAGGTGAAGGGTGGAAGGTATAGGGGAGATGTCAGGGGTGGGTTCTTTACCCAGAGAGTGGTGGGGGCATGGAATGCGCTGCCCGTGGGAGTGGTGGAGTCGGAATCATTGGCGACCTTTAAGCGGCATTTGGATAGGTACATGGATGGGTACTTAATCTAGGTTAGAAGTTCGGCACAACATCGTGGGCCGAAGGGCCTGTTCTGTGCTGTATTGTTCTATGTTCTGTGTTCTATGAACTCAGATTACTCCAGCTTCCTCATTTCCCCTCCCCCCACCTTATCTCAGTCCCAACCCCGGGACTCAGCACCGCCTTCTAGACCTGCAATCTTCTTTCTGACCTCTCCGTCCCCACCCCCACTCCGGCCTATCATCCTCACCTTGACCTCTTTCCACCTATCGCATTTCCAACGCCCCTCCCCCAAGTCCCTCCTCCCTACCTTTTATCTTAGCCTGCTTGGCACACCTTCCTCATTCCTGAAGAAGGGCTTATGCCCGAAATGTTGATTCTCCTGTTCCTTGGATGCTGCCTGACCTGTTGCGCTTTTCCAGCAACACATTTTTCAGTTCAAACACGATCCCAATAGCTGAGTGGTTTTGTGGAGCGTGCATCAGTTCCAAAGGCAATCAACTGGGTTTGGTCTTTGTTGATAGATTAGCAGCATCAAAGAACCACGTGCTGTTCTGGAGGCGATTGCTCGAAACACCACTGGAGGCCTTTCAGCCACTGATGTCCTTTTATATGTTGAAGTCCTCTCAAGATCAATCCCAACACTGAGTGCAATCAACGAGACGATACCCGACAGAAGAGAGATCACCAATGCCACGATGAAGGTAGGTTAGTTAGAATGCTTGATGCTTCTTGTTTTATCACACGATGAGCGCTTGAAATCTTTATACCTACCGTTGAAAGTCGAAAAGTGTGGCACTGGCAAAGCACAGCAGATCAGGCAGCATCCGAGGAGCAGGAGAGTCGACGATTCGGGCATAAGTCCTTCATCAGGAATGTGTTATCAGAAAGGACTTATGCCCGAAACGTCGACTCCCCTGCTCCTTGGATGCTGCCTGACCTGCTGTGTTTTTCCAGTGCCACACTTCACAACTCTGAGTCTCCAGCATCTGCAGTCCTCACTTTCTCTTAGTCCCTGTATCGAAAGTCAAACTAACTTCCATCTTTCCCGTGCACACAAACTCTAGGCACTGGTTAAGACAGTGAACAATCTTTTAAGACCAGATGAAATGGCAGTGTGGAATGAAATTGGAGATAAGGAAAGGAGGAGAAGTGCCACAAAGCTGCTCCACGCTATGGAGACATCGGCCCTTGGCATCTCACATCACTTGAAAAGGACGACGGAGCTCGTATTTAAAGAGAGCGATGTTGGTGAGTTGGGCAGGAAAGTGGAGTTGAGGGAAACATGAGATCAGCCATGACTGTACTAAATGGTGCAAGATTAGAGTGGTGCTGGAAAAGCACAGCAGGTCAGGCAGCATCCGAGGAAAATCGACGTTTCTTCTTGATGAAGGGCTCCTGCCCGAAATGTCGATTTTCCTGCTCCTCGGATGATGCCTACCCTGCTGTGATTTTCCAGCACCACTATAATCTTGACTCTAATCTCCAGCATCTGCAGTCTTCACTTTCGCTTTTACTAAATGGCGCTGTCAGCTCAAAGGGCTAAATGGCCGACTGCTGCTCCTAGTTCTTATATCCTTTTGAGAGAAAAGCAGCGCTGTGGGTATAGTATTTCCCACATGGGATTGTTAAGAGTTTAAGTAAATTTGTGGTGCTCTTTTCTCAACATTTACTTCTCATGTACTCATCAAAGAATGCTTCAACTCTGCCACTCTTTTTGAGTCAATATTTTTCATGCTGTCAGCTCCCAGCATCTCATTCAAATTCCAGTCAGCTTTGATCTACGGCAAGGTTCTGTAGCAAGAAAGAGAGGCTTGCAATTTTTACATCAGAGGATGCCCAAAACGTGAACGATTGACTTTGTTTGAGACGTATTGTGGAAAGAGCAGCAGCCAATGTGCAAACAGAAGTACAGCAGGGAAATCTCCATGAAAATGAATACTTTTCGTCAATATTCACGCAGGAAAAAGGCAATGTAGTCGAGGAGAATACTGAAATACAGAAGACTAGACTAAATGGGATTGAGGTGCATACGGAGGAGGTGTTGGCAATTCTAGAAAGTGTAAAAATAGAAAAGTCCCCTGGGCCGGATGGGATTTATCCAAGGATTCTCTGAGAAGCCAGGGAGGAGATTGCAGAGCCTTTGGCTTTGATCTTTATGTCATCATTGTTGACAGGAATAGTGCCAGAAGGCTGGAGGATAGCAAATGTAGTTCCCTTGTATAGAAGGAGAGTCAGGACAACCCTGGTAATTGTAGACCTGTGAGCTTTACTTCTGTTGTGGGTAAAGAGTAGTAAGGGTATGGAATGCTTTGTCTGCATCGGTCGTAGATTCGCCAAGTTTAGGTGCATTTAAATCAGCATTGGACAGGCAAATGGACATACATGGAATGGTGTAGGTGGGATGGGCTTCAGATTACTATGACAGGGCGGCGCAAGATCGAGGGCCGAAGGGCCTGTACTGCGCTGTAATGTTCTATGTTCTATGTAAAATGTTGGAAGGGTTATAAGAAATAGGATTTATAATCATCTAGAAAGGAATAAGTTGATTAGGGATAGTCAACGTGGTTTTGTGAAGGGTAGGTCATGCCTCACAAACCTTATTGAGTTCTTTGAGGTGGTGACCAAACAGGTGGATAAGGGTACAGTGGTTGATGTGGTGTATATGGATTTCAGTAAGGGGTTTGATAAGGTTCCCCATGGTAGGCTATTGCACAAAATACGGAGGCATGGGATTGAGGGTGATTTAGTGGTTTGGATCAGAAATTGGATAGCTGAAAGAAGACACAGGGTGGTGGTTGATGGGAAATATTTACCCTGGAGTTCAGTTACAAGTGGGGTACTGCAAGGATCTGTTTCGGGTCCACTGTTTTTTGTCATTTTTATAAATGACCTGGATGAATGCATAGAAGGTTGGGTTAGTAAATTTGCAGATGACACTAAGGTTGGTAGAGTTGTGGATCGTAATGAAGGATGTTGTAAGTTACAGAGAGACATAGATAAGCTGCAGAGATGGGATGAGAGGTGACAAATGGAGATTAATGTGGAGAAGTGTGAGGTGATTCACTTTGGAAGGAGTAATAGGAATGCAGAGTACTGGGCTAATGGTAAGATTATTGGTAGTGTGGATGAGCAGAGAGATCTTGGTGTCCAGGTACATTGATCCCTGAAATGTTGCCACCCAGGTTGATAGGGTTGTTAAGAAGTCATGTGGTGTGTTAGCTTTTAGTGGGAGAGGAATTGAGTTTTGGAACCATGAGGTCATGCTGCACCTGTACAAAACTCTGGTGCAGTCACATTTAGGGTATTATGTAAAGTTCTGGTCACCGCATTATAGGAAGGATGTGGAAGCTTTGGAAAAGGTTCAGAGGAGATTTACTAGGATGTTGCCTGGTATGGAGGGAAGGTCATATGAGGAAAGGCTGCGGGACTTGAGGCTGTTTTCGTTAGGGAGAAGAAGGTTGAGAGGTGACTTAATTGAGACATATAAGATAATCAGAGGGTTAGATAGGTTGGACAAGGAGACCCTTTTTCCTTGGATGGCGATGGCTAGCACGAGGGGGTATAGCTTTGAATTGAGGGATGATAGATATAGGACAGATGTCAGAGGTAGTTTCTTTACTCAGAGAGTAGTAGGGACGTGGAACCCACAGCCTACAACAGCATTAGACTCACAAACTTTAAGAGCATTTAAATGGTCATTGGATATGAATATGGATGAGTCTGATGAAGGCCTTTTGCCCGAAATGTCAATTTTCCAGCTCCTCCGTTGCTGCCTGACCTGCTGTGCTTTTCCAGCACCACTCTAATCTTGACTCTAATCTCTAGCATCTGCAGTACCCACCTCCACCAATATGGACGGGAATGGAATAGTGTAGGTTAGATGGGCTTCAGATTGGTTCCACAGGTCGGCGCAATATCGAGGGTTGAAGGGCCTGTACTGTGCTGTAATGTTCTATATTCAATGTTCTTGAAAGTAGCGTCAAGGGTTTCTTTCCATGCATCTCAGAGAGCAGACAAGGCCTTAGTTTCACTTGTCATCTGAACAATGTTGCAGCCAAGACACTCTCACTTCTGCACTGAAGTGTAGTATCAGAAACTACATGATACCTCATGTTTAAAGAACTATTCCCCTGAGATATAGGATCATCCGTAGGCCATTCAGCCCATTGAGCAGTGTCAGCAGCCATTTCGTCATCTGCCAGTGTCCCGAGCTCTGGAAATCCATCCCCACTTTGCTCTATTCTCACCACTTCTCGTTTAACTCACTCTTCCGAACACGCCTCTTTGGCCCCGCCTCTGGTCATCTATCCTAATACCTCCTTATCTGGCACAGTGTAACTTCTGCCTGATAATAAATTCTGCAAAGTGCCTTGGGACATTTTGCAATTTAAAACTGGTTAAATAAGAGCACTTGCAGGGGAGATTACTAGCGGATCATGCGGGGTTTACATTGAGACAAATGGAAATCCTATTCTGTAAGTAGAAGCTTACCTGCAATAAAAAGGCAAATTTTATGCTAATAATTTGAATCAATTACAAAGAAAAATGGTTCATGTCATTTCCAAGCAGCGCAGGCTTACAGCAAGTGAGCTGAATGAGTGGTTAGTTTAAAGAAAAAGTATAGTTGGTGGAAATCTGAAGCCAATGCAAATAGTGAAGAGAATGCAAAACACGACAGTTTCTGGAGAGAATGGGTGAGATTCCTGTTAATGTGTAAAACAAAGTTATGGCGAGGAAGAAATATACCATGGTTCCATCATGAAGCCTTGTAAAAAAGCTGAAATTACCCTGCCCATGAGCACTAAGCACCATGTATTGTTACAACGAAATAAACTTTCCACAGAATGTCTGACGCTGGCACTTAATAGCATAAGGACTCTTTTAATAATGAGATTTGTGCCCTGTAATATCATGCTCAGGAAAGTAAACAATTGATCAGTCTCCTTGCTTCAGGCAACAAATTGTACCGAGAGGTTTTCAAATTTAAAATTTTATAAGTTTTAATGTTTCTTTATTCATACTGTCCCTTTTCACTCCCTGTTTTTCCCCTCGCTCTTTATTTTGCTATGTATATTTAATCTGACATTAATTCTCCCTACTTCCTCTTTGACCTGTCCTCGCTTTCTCTCCCGTACCCCTAAAACTCATTGGTTACAGCATAGACTATTTATCCAAAACCCCAGGTGTCCCATTCCCATCGCTGAGATCATTATCAGCTTTTACTTCTCTCAAAAGGTTTTGAACTAAATGTGGATGAAATGAATCTAATGAGTGGAATGTACCAGTAAACTCTCAGATAATGCTTTGTGAACTACCATCACACTTTTCATGTGTGTGCTGTTCAAACTCATTGTAGCCCTTTCACTCTTTAGAGGCTCATTCTGTCAAAATGCGCCAGTTTTTTTTTTTTTGCATTTGTTAATTACCTCCTTGTTTTTCAGACCATGAGGCAATGATATTCTCTTCCTTCATTTTCTTTTTCTTTGAAATCTTCCCTCCATAATATCCCTTGCATATACGTTTCCTCATAAGATGTGCCCAGGCACCACCTCAGTCAGTCCATAACTTCTTCCCACACATTTCATTGTACACTTAGCCTCCTCAGCATTTTGACATCTGTTAATTTTTCTGTCCAGTTGATCCTTTCCACTCTCTTCCAAGCGAAGATATTCAGCAAGTTGGTCTCTCTCTCTTGTACCATCAGCCCCAAGTCTAACGTCCACACCCAACACCATGGGTGGCATGGTGGTTCAGTGGTTAGCACTGCTGACTCACAGCACCAGGGTCCCAAGTTCGATTTTCAGCCTTGGGTGACTGTCTGTGTGGAGTTTGTACATTTTCCCTGTGTCTGTGTGGGTTTCCTCCGTGTGCTCCGGTTTCCCCCCACAATCCAAAGATGTGCAGGTCAGGTGAATTGGCCATGCTAAATTGCCCGTAGTGTTAGGTGCATTAGTCAGAGGGAAATGGGTCTGGGTGGGTTACTTTTCCGAGGGTCGGTGTGGACTTGTTGGGCCGAAGGGCCTGTTTCCACACTGTAGGGAATCTAATCTAACAATATCCCAAATCAAGCTCTTTGTAACTTTCTCCTTGAGTTATAGAAATGTACATCACAGAAACAGACCTTTCAGTCCAACTAGAACATGCTGACCAGATATCATAAATTAACCGAGTCTCATTTGCCAGCATTTGGCCCATATCCCTCTCAACCCTTCCTATTCATATACCCATCCAGCTGCTTTTCAAATGTTGTAATTGTACCAGCCTCCACCACTTCCTCTGGCACCTCATTCCATACATGTACCACCCTCTGGTAAAAAAGTTGCCTCTTGGGTCCTTTTAAAATCTTTCCCCTCTCACCGTAAACCTGCTCCCTCTAGTTTTGCACTTCCATACCCTTGGAAAAAGACCTTGGCTTTCACTTTATCCATGCCCCTCCTGGTTTTATAAACTTCAGTGACATCACCCCTCTAGTCTCAGACACTCCAGGGAAAACAGCCCCAGCCTGTTCAGCCTCTCCCTATAGCTCAGACCCTCCAACCCTGGCAACATCCTTGTAAATCTTTCCTGAACCCTTTCAAGTTTCACAATATCCTTCCTGTAGCAGGGTGACCAGAACTGAATGCAGTATTACACAATTGGCCTTATCAATGTCCTGTTTAGCCACAACAAGACATCTCAGCACCTATATACAGTGCAATGACCAATAAAGGAAAGCATACCAAATGCATCCTTCACTGCCCTGTCTACCTGTGACTCCACTTTCAAGGAAGTATGAACCTGTACCCCAAGGTCTCTTTGTTCAGCAACACTCCCCAGAACCTTACCGTTAATTGTGTAAGTCCTGCCCTGATATGCCTTTCCAAAATGCAACACCTCACATTTATCTAAATTAAACTCCATCTGCCACTCCTCAACCCATATAACCAAGGTCCCGTTGTACTCTGAGGTAACCTTCTTTGCTGTCCACTCCATCACCAATTTTGGTGTCATCTGCAAACTGACTAACTATACCTCCTACATTCACATTCAAATAATTTATATAAATGACAAAAAACAGTGAATCCACAGTGGATCCTTGCCACACAATGCTAGTCACAGGCCTCTAGTCTGAAAAGCAACCCTCCACCACCCTCTGTAGTATGGGCCTGAAAAATAAGAGGCAGACAGTCAATTGACATAACTTCAAAAAAGGTACTCAGGAATAATAATTGTACAAAAAGCACAGGCAAACTGGAATGGAGCACGCTCGAAAAGTCAATCCTGGACACGGAAGTTCATTCCAAAAAGCATGCAGGAGTCGAAAGAGGCAGTGTAGATGTGGGTGATGCTATTGCGTTCATTATCTTGACAATGCATTGAAGCGTTAGCAACTGAGGCAAGCTGACAGTCACGTGACTAGGAAATGCAAAACTCTCATAACTCTCAGCAGAAACAGTAGCCTGAAAATATCTCTGTTGAAATTCAGTGTTGTGTTCCCAATTCTGTCTGTGAATTATTTATGGACCTTGTTGTGTTTTACTGACAGGTGTACGGTCTATGTTTATATTTAGAAGTGTCTGAGCAGACAGGGCTGACAATTCATGACTTATTAATGACACATATTTCTCTGCTCCCACAGCCCTTAAACTATACGCTTTTGATTTAAGCCGTGATAAGCAGCTCCGTCCTCATGCAAATCTGAATGGGAATCACTTAAGTATCTCTCAACGGAAAACTGAAATGGCCAGCTACAATGGTAAGTAACAAGTGACTGACATACACTTCACGGTTACTGCTGAACAAAGAGACCTTGGGGTGCAGGTGCATTGCTCCTCGAAAGTGGATTTGCAAGTGGACAAGATAGTGAAGAAGGCGTTTGATACACTGGTCTTGAGCAAAAGGTGGTGTGTGTATGGAATGAGCTGCCAGAGGAAGTGATGGAGGCTGGTACAATTGCAACATTTAAAACGCATCTGGATGGGTATATGGATAGGAAGGGTTTGGAGGAATATAGGCCAAGTGCTGGCAAATTGGACTAGATTAATTCAGGTTATCTGGTGGACATGGACTAGTTGGACCCAAGGGTCTGTTTCCGTGGTGTGCATCTGTAGGATCAGTTAGTAGTGGGGTTTCCTTGTCCTGTGTCAGCTATCAAAAATGTTTTCTCTTTGTATCCCACCAGGGACGCTCACCATCATTTTCCTGCAGTACAGCAGTATTGGCTCACTCTTTAGACTGTCTAACAGCTCGCAGGACGGGGACCACAATGGGACTGCGATACGACTGAACAATGTGGTCAACTCGCCCATTGTTGCTGCAGCAATCAAAGCGAACCCTCCATCTCTGTACCTCATGGATTACATAGTGTTCACCCTGAAGCACCTCGAGGTCAGTGCCCACATATGCAATGGCAATCAAGTGTACCTTGGTTGCAGTAGGAAGCTGTAGGGCTTCCTGTGCAAGGAGGGAACTAGAAAGTGTTCATTTGTGTTCAAGAAGCTAAAGGGAACCCATCACAGTCACTCCTGAGGCTGAGGGTGTCCCTGGAGATTTGAATGATGGATCTCCATGAGCAGGATTTTTTGGATGGGGGTATTTTGCACCCTGGTACCTGAAGAGTGAGCAGGGCATGCCTTCTCTTCCCACTCACCCCCACCCCCCCCGAAAGCCCACATCATTTCAAACATTTGGTAGAATGCTAAGCGGCTAAAGGCAAGACTTTTACACCTGTTTGGGGAGGAAGTCCCAGTATCGTGAAGAGATTGGGATTTATGTTTCAGAGGTGGTGGGAGGCACAGGTATCTCTGATGGACGCAGGGGAAGCTCTGAAGCAACTACATTCCCTGCCTTACTTGATGCCAGCCCACACAGTTGATGTTGGAGAAAGTGAGGACTGCAGATGTTGGAGATCAGAGTTGAGAGTGTGGTGCTGGAAAAGCACAGCAGGTCAGGCAGCATCCAAGGAGCAGGAGAATTGGCACTTCGGGCATAAACCCTTCAACAGGAATCAGCCTGGATGAAGGGCTTATGCCCGAAATGTTGATTCTCCTGCTCCTCGGATGCTGCCTGACCTGCTGTGCTTTTCCAGCACCACACTCTCAACACACAGTTAAAGTTGCTGAGTTCCCACTTGATGAGAGTACATGAGCGATGGAGGTGGGTCGGGACACTTAAATCATAGAATCCCTACTGACCTTCCAAAGAGCATCCCACCCAGACCCACACCATCTTTATAACCCTGCATTGACCATGACTAATATACCTAGCCTGCACATCTTTGGAGGAAAGCCACGGGGACACGGGGAGAATGTGCAAACCCCCCACAGACAGTCACCCGAAGCTGGAATCAAACCCGGGTCCCTGGCACTGTGAGGTAGCAGTGCCAACCACTGAGCCACCATGCTGCTCCATGGCATTAATCAAGCGCCTGGAGGCCTCAATAGTCCTAAGGACAAGCAGTCTGCCCGACATTCTGAGCCTGGTAAAATGAAAAATGCAAATGAGGCTGGGAAAGGGATGATGAGGCAGTGCTTAGGACACACACAGCATTTTACAAAACTGCCCACCATCAAAGCCTATTTGGCTGGGTCTGGTAAAATTCTGTCCTGTAAGTGAGATCTCATTCACAGTCCCTTTACAGCTAAGAAAATAATGACGCTTTGAAAATAAAACCGAGGAAGATTTTCTTTTTATTATGCACAGTGGCTGTAAAGGATTTAATTCATATTCACACACGAAGGGTGTCTGCAGGTTTGGGTCATAGTCTATGCCAATCCTAACTGAGGTGGAAGGGGTGGTTCAGTAGCTGTAGGCTGCATAAAGGGAACACCAAGCCAGTCCTGTCTGCTATCAGTGATCAAAGCCTATTCTCCCTCGATTTAATATCCCCATTAATCTTGACGTTCTGTTATTCAAGTAGCTAAAATTTGGCAGAATATTGAGTAAATACAAAGTGAATAAATAATTTAACTAGTAAATATTTAATACTTAAAACAAGAAAAGTTGGTTTGATAAATGTATCTCAGTATCTTTTAACGGAAAACATCTTATTACTGGGAGTAATTTATTTGTTAAATGACCTTCATGTAATGATTCATTTAAACAGATTACAATTTTCACATCGATGATGAACAGCTTTGGCCTTTTTACATTTCTTTCTCTTGCTTTCCGCTTGGATGTTATGTACAGGAACGTGTTACCTGTTGGCACGTAGCCTTTGAATCGAAAGTAAGTCTGTCCTTTCTCATTCTATCTGTGCTTTAGCCTCTGGAAAAGCAGAAAGCTGTGTGTGTATTTTGGAATTATTCCACTGTCAGCATGGAGGGTGAGTGGGCCACAGAAGGTTGCAAGACCCTCCACTTCAATGCCACGCACACCACGTGCAGATGTAGCCACCTGACCAATTTTGCGGTTCTGATGTCTTCCTTCCAGATCAGTGTAAGTATCAAAGCTCTTACAGAGGGAGTCAGCAGCATGGAGAGTGGCTTCAGTGTCACCAGCCACAGTCAGAAAGGTACAATGTGGAGACAAAAAAGAAAGCATTTGCATTAATGTTGCACCTTTCACAACCCTTGGGTTGTTCTGAAGTGATTGACAGCCACTGAATTATTCGTTTGAAGCATTGTCGCTGTCGTAATGAAGGATTCACGATCTATGCCTTGTAAACTCCCTCAGAAGGAAACGTGATCCTTTTCCCAGCACCTGAACTATGTGTGCATTGCCAAGAAAGTTCAAAAATGTGGCAGAAATGGGAAAATTAGATTCTCGAAACTGAGATAAAGAATTCTGGTTTTCCACCTAAAGGTTTCAATGGTTATATCAGCACCTGACTTCTCAGTGGTAGAGATCCAATTACGGTAGCTTTATATCTCATTTGTTGCTCATCTCATTTCATGCTTGCGCAGGTTTCCATTTTTCCAGGGGCTGGTGAGAAACTAGAAGGTGCCAATTTCTAACATGGAAGTGAGAGTGGTAACCTTTAATGGCTGTAGCTTGGAGTTTTATTCTTGGGTTTGCATGTTGACCTTCACCCTCTGTCTAGTGAAGGTGGCAGAGGTAAATCCTGGCCTCAACATGGCCCATATCAAGCTATCCCATGATATCTTTCAAAAACACTTCCAACTAGGAGGACAAGGGCAGTAGATTCATTGAGTCACTTGAAATCTCCTCTCCAAGTCATTCACCATCTTGACTGGGAAATGTTCCTTCACTGTCGCTGGGTCAAAATCCTGGAATCCCTCCCTAAGGGCATTGTGGGTTTACTACCACAAAGCGGATTGTAACAGTTCAAGATGGCAGCTGAGTACCACTTTCTCCAGGGCAAACTAGAAATGGGCAATAAGTGCTTGCCCAGCCGAGCTATAAGCCACATCTTATGAATGATTAGAAATGGCACAGTTCAGCATTGCTGCATTTTGGAGCTCACTGATACCTTTCACAGCACGCTACTATCAGGGCTTCACTTGCAGGAACATACGTCCACTTCATGCATTGGAACAAGATGCATTTCCAGCGATCCCGTTTGCTTTCTTAGCACCCACTCACTTTGCATTCCTTCGACATTCCATGCATTGCCATTTCAGTCAGAGATTAGTCGGACCATAACTTTGTCTCACCTTCTCTTTGAGCTGAGACAGAAAGCCGGGCAACTTGTTCTGATTACTGGCACGGAATGGTGAAGGGGTGGATGTATTGGTGTGTGGCACTGTGCGACATCAACCTCACACCGTATGGCAGGTGACAGCCATTTAGCAAGAGAAGCATGTGCTTCAAGCAAAATGTCACATGGGGAAGTCTTAAGGGGTGCTGTCATTCTTTGGCCAGTCAGGGCGTATTGGCCGCAGTCAGTTAAGGACATCATCTCATCTCACTCCAGGATGTTGGCCACAGTTAGTCAGGGACTTGGTGCGATCATAGTCCAGGGATCTGCGACCCCGCCCCCACCCCACCACAATCCAGGGATTGGGACACAGTCAGTCCCGCTGGTCAGGTCCAACCATTTCTGGGATTACTCGGATGTTAGCCACAAGCCACTCAGAAATCTTTCAGTGAGGGAGGGGGTCTCAGGTGGGTTAGGGGGTCAGGGTGGGCTGTCGTCCCAAGTCAGTCCCTGGATGTGGCGCACAGTCAGTTCCGGAAGCTCAGGCTATGAACCTCAGTGGAGCTAGGCATGCTTCGCTAGAGAAATTTGGTAACTCTGGGTCCAGTTCACTGAAACAAAGAGGGGCTCAATGTTTGTGATGGAGCACAACTCCTAATTTAAAAGTGCGAGCCAATACTGCATGGGAGGGCGTGGGGTACTGCAGGAGGAGAGCTCTTTGGAAGTTCCCCAACACCCTGGCTTTGATGGAAGGACAATGGATAATGATGTTGGTGATGTTGATGGCTATACACCAGCCTGAGGCACAGGGAGAAGGTTAAGGACATTAATAGTTAAAAAGTGTGGCGGTTCAAATCTCAAAGTGTTGACAGGGTCTTCAGTACCAAATGGAACATGAAGACTGGGGCTCTGGTCATGGGCTTGCACCCAGAAGCACAGGTTGAATCTCTGGAATGTGAATGTTAGAAAGACATGAGGAAGCCCTCTGTCTTCTACCAAACCTCAACTGCACAATAAAAGAGTAGTAACAGAATGTTTGCCAGAACAGCCAGAGAGTGCGGAGTAAGTTGGTTTTGATCAGTCTACAGGGCTGGGTAGCGTGAGACCTGTCAAAGTACGATCGCATTAACCAGGCACTCAGAGATCTGAACTGACACCCGCCTACCACAACATTAATCCATACTTTCAGTAACCATCAACGTGGGCTAGGAATCCTGGCTATAATGTCCACCTCACTGATCATTGCGAATTAATCCTAACAATCTCTGTAAAGTGGAAGTAATTACAAGCAACCTTTAAATTGTCACGTTTGATTGACAGTTCCCAAATATATTCCATAGCGCTCATTGCCTGCATCAGGGCACATCTTTTTGTCACATGTTTAGCTGTAAATGGATCAAAACCTGCTCTCACACACAATGCTGATCACACCCAGACCCCGGTATTGCACTGAGCTGCAGATGGATTTGTGCTTCTAATCATCACCTGCCTGTAATCCACGTCCATTCAGCTGTCGGACCAAGAATAAAATGACAGAAGCTGCCCCTTCTTAGCGCCATAGAGCATTGATATATTTGTGGCCAGAGCTTTGGGAGACTCAGCAAGGGTCATACGTTTACAGAATCATAGAATTGTACAGTACAGAAGAGGCCTTCAGTCCATTGAGTCTGTTCCACCAGAAATATACTGTTAGCAAACCAGCCTCACTTTCCCCCACTGGGTCCTCAGCAGGTCCTTGAAGGAGTCAATTGAGCAGGCTCTGGGTTTGGATGGCCACTCACTTCTCCAGATGGTCCAATAGCTGACACAGTTCTTGGGAAAATCTCGACGCCTCTGGAGGAACTGGCATTGAGGACAGTACACACTGGGCCTTGTGTCCCTCCTCCACATGATGGGGTAGACCCTTCCTGATGCCAGCAGGTTGTCCATGTGGAGGCAGATGTTGGAGTTTGATGCTGGTCCTGGGTTTGCCAATGCCTTTGAGGCTCTTCCATTCCACTAGGAATTCTCTGCGTGCCAGCAATATCAATGATAACACCGACTGGAGCTGGATCTGTTCAGGAGGGGAACAGTGAAACCCATGTCAGAACCTAAACAGCTCCGCAGTGATCTGACTCTTCAGCAGCCACAGGATACACTAATAAGACTTCACCATAGGCCGAGTGGGACATGGGTCTGGCAGCAGAGCCATGGGACACCTCAACATGGACCACTGACATATCATTCCTTATTCAGATGAATGCACCTCAAGCCAAGTCTCACTGGGATATTAGAACTGCGGGAGGGATGCCTTCACTTTCCCCATCTACTGCCTCCCAAAATACCCGGTGGCTCAGTGGTTAGCACTGTTGCCTCACAGCGCCAGAGACCCAGGCTCGATTCCAGCCTTAGGTGACTATATGCGGTTTTACATTCTCCCCGTGTCTGTGTGGGTTTTCTCCAGTGCTATGGTTTCCTCCCACAGTCCAAAGATATGTGGGTTATCCCTGGGAAATGCAGGGTTAGAGGTTAGGGGTCTGGGAGAGATGCTCTCTGGAGGGTCAGTGCAGACTTGATGGGCTGAATAGCCACTTCCTGCACTGAGGGAGATTCTATGAATTCTGGTCTTTATCACTTTGCTCAGATTAGCCCTTGCATTTTCTAATTAGTGCAATGACTACACAGCAACAAATCCTTAACTGGCTGTAGAACGTTTTGAAACATCATGTGGTCATCAAGGATTCAATATAAACAGAAGATTTTAAAATGGAAATAGTCTTTTCAAATTGCCTGCTATGTTACCATGCATTGCAACAGAAACTATCTTTCAACAAGACCTCACTAACATGTTGTGAGATTCTGAAGCCATGAAAGGCACTAGACAAATGCCTTTGTATTTCAGACCGATTTCTCATTGTATTCATCTCACAGGGTCGAGTGGGAGGTGCTCGAGATGAAGACAGTAAGCATGCTGTTCCCTGTTGAGAGTTAGTAACAGGAGCATACCCTTCTTTGTTTTGCAACCTGTGAATCAATAGCAGGGTCATAGGCCTGGCTCTGATATTATCAAAACATTAAACTCCAAAACACATCTCCCTCGAGTCAAATTCTGTTTCTCCAGTCCTAAATTCTCATATAGTCTGAGGAGACGGACTCAGCCATTTAAGACTCATTCACGGAGAAATGTCTTCAGCCAGAGAATGGTAGTCCTTTGGAATTCTCTGCCACAGAAAAGGGCAAGATGTACATGTATTTGGAAAAGCAAGGACTGATTAGGGATAATCAACATGGCTTTGTGCATGGGAAATCATGTCTCACAAACTTGATTGAGTTTTTTGAAGAAGTAACAAAGAGGATTGATGAGGGCAGAGTGGTAGATGTGATCTATATGGACTTCAGTAAGGTGTTCGACAGGTTCACCACAAGAGACTGGTGAGCAAGGTTAGATCTCATGGAACACAGGGAGAACTAGCCATTTGGATACAGAACTGACTCGAAGTTAGAAGACAGAGGGTGCTGGTGGAGGATTGTTTTTCAGACTGGAGGCCTGTGATCAATGGAGTGCCACAAGGATCGGTGCTGGGTCCACTACTTTCCATCATTTATATAAATGATTTGGATGTGAGCATAACAGGTATAGTTAGTAACTTTGCAGATGACACCAAAATTGGACAGTGTAGTGGACAGCAAAGAAGGTTACCTCAGATTACAATGGGATCTTGATCAGATGGGCCAATGGGCTGAGAAGTGGCAGATGGAGTTTAATTTAGATAAATACAAGATACTACATTTTGAAAAAGCAAATCTTAGCAGGACTTATACACTTAATGGTAAGGTCCGAGGGAGTGTTGCTGAACAAAGAAACCTTGAATTGCAGGTTCATGACCATTTGAAAATTGAGTCGCAGGTAGATAGGATAGTGAAGAAGGCATTTGGTATGCTTTCCTTTATTAGTCAGAGTATTGAGTACAGGAGATGGGAGGTCATGTTGCGGCTGTACAGGACATTGGTTAGGCCATTGATGGAATATTGCGTGCAATTCTGGTTTCCTTCCTATCGGAAAGATGTTGTGAAACTTGAAAGGGTTTTGAAAAGGTTAACAAGAACGTTGCCAGGGTTGGAGGATTTGAACTATAGGGAGAGGTTGAATTAGCTGGGACTGTCTTCCCTGTGGCATCGGAGGTTGATGGGTGACCTTATAGAGGTTTACAAAGTCATAAGGGGCATGGATAGGATAAATAGACAAGGTCTTTTCCCTGGGGTCGGGGAGTTCAGAACTAGAGGGCATAGGTTTAGGGTGAGAGAGGAAAGATATAAAAGAGATCTAAGGGCCAATGATTTCATGCAGAGGGTGGTGCGTGTGTGGAATGGGCTGCCAGAGGAAGTGGTGGAGGCTGGTACAATTGCAACATTTAAAAGGCATCTGGATGGGTATATAAATAGGAAGGGTTTGGAGGGATATGGGCCAGGTGCTGGCAGATGGGACGAGATTGGGTTAGAATATCTGATCAGCATGGACCAGTTGGACTGAAGGTCTGTTTCCATGCTGTATATCTCTATGACTCTCTGACTCTATGACTGAGTCCAAATCATTGAACATTTTCAAGAAGGAGTTCGATGGTGTTCTTAGGGTGAGGGCAATCATAAGGCATGGGGAGAAAACAGTAATAGAATGTTGTGTTGGAAGATTAGTAATGATTGTGGAATAGAAACCCGAAATGTGGAATCAGGCTACTCGGCCCATCAAGGCCAGTCTGACTCCCCAAAGAGCATTCTACTCAGAACCACCCCCTCCATGTAACCCTGCATTTGCCATGGCCAATCCACTCAACCTGCACATTTGCTTGACTATGGGAGGAAACCCACACATTCACGGGGAGAGCGTGCAAACTTCACACAGCCAGCTGCCTGGGGGTAGAATTAAACTCATGTCCCTGGCACTGTGAGGCAGCTGTGCTAACCACTGGGCTACCGTGCCACCCTGACATTGGGATTGCAGGCTTTAGGGACTGCTGTTGCTCCCATTTCCTAAGTTGCTTTGATTATTATTGAGAATCATCATCTGGACAGTTTGTGTGATACTGCTATTTGAGGGAATATGAAACATCTGGTTGGTTAAATTCAATGTTGCAAGCAATTCAACAAGTCCCACAATTACATAAGGTGGGAAACATATTGAACCAACTGAATTGTTATCAGTGGGATCAGAGGGCAACATGGTGGGTCAGTGGTCAATATAGTTGCCTCACAGCGCCAGGGATCCAGGTTCGATTCCAGCCTCAGGCAACTGTCTGTGTGAAGTTTGTACATTCTCCCCTTGTCTGCATGGTTTCCTTTGGGTTGTCTAGATTTTACCCACATTCCAAAGGTGTGCAGATAGAAACATAGAAACGTAGAAAAATACAGCGCAGTACAGGCCCTTTGGCCCTCGATGTTGCGCCAATCCAAGCCCACCTGCCTACACTCGTCCACTATCCTCCATATGCCTATCCAATGCCCGTTTAAATGCCCATAAAGAGGGAGAGTCCACCACTGCTACTGGCAGGGCATTCCATGAACTCACAACTTGCTGAGTAAAGATTAGGTGGATTGGCCATGGATTGGCCATGCTAAATTACACATAATATTCAGGATGTGTAGATTAGGCACAGTAGCTACAGGAAATGCTGGGATAAGGGATGGATCTGGGTGGGATGCTCTTCAGAGAGTTGGTGTAGACTTGTTGGGCTGAATGGCCTGATTTCACAGTGTGGGGATTCTGCAAAAGGAATGTTGGATTTCCTATCCCATCCTTTTTTTTCAGTCCTGATCTCTTAAATGCTTTTGAAGAGATGGTGTTTAATGTGAGCCAGATGCCTCATCCACATCTTTTCTGATGCTTTCACCTTGCATATGTCAGTTGGCAATTCACCAATGGTGGGTGATATTCATCAGAATATACCTGACATGGTGAGCTGTTGTCTTTGGGTTGTACTGCCTTAAGGCGCAGAATTAACCCTAACTTTCAAAAAGAATTTGATATGTATTTGGATGGAAAATTGTATGGGAGTATGGAAATAGAGTGGGGCAGTGGGACAAATTGGTTCGTACTTTCAAACAGTACAGAGACAATGAGCCAAATGGCCTCATTCTGAAATGCATCTTTTAAAAAATGCATTCATTTGTTGAATGTCACAGCATTTATTGTCTGTCCTAGCTGCCCCTTGAAAAGGTGGCGGAGAGCTACTTTCTTGAACTGTTGCAGTCCATCTGCTGTGGGTTGGCCCTGAGGGAGGGAATTCCAGGATTCTGTTCCATGAAGGAACAACAATATGTTTCCAACATTCTGACTGATGGATATGACCCAAACAGCAAAATGTAGATCAAGACCAGCTTGTATTGTTCACTTATTTTCAGTACTGTGATTAAATGTCGGGGGATAGAACAAGGTCATTTAGCCCATCATGACTTCATCAAATGAAGTCCATTGCCAATCTCCTGATGATTTCCCCCTACCTTTGCAGCTCACTCCTGTCCAAATATTCATAAAATACCCTCTTGAATGGGAAAATGTTATACTAAGTGTGAGAACAAATGTTGGAAAACCTTCATTATATGATAACTTCATTGTCCACAGTGTTCCTTCATCACAACATCAAATGGAAGCTCTGTTCTGCAATATAATTAGCAGCAAAATTCCCTTTGCATCCGGTTTTCCACTGATCAGTACCTGAATATCATTCCAAGGGGAAAATCATTGCCTGTTATGCTGGAAGGGGAGAAGAGAAAAGTGTTTTCTAATTTGTATATGTTTCTCTCATGTGCATTTTGTACGGAAAAAGCAAAAGTTTTACAATGTTAAAACCATTGACTCTTACTCCCTTGCAGGATGTCCTACATAATAATATCCTGACACGGATTACCCAGCTGGGGATTATTGTGTCCTTGATCTGTCTGTCAATGTGCATCTTTACCTTCTGCTTCTTCAGTGAGATTCAAAGTACGAGGACAACCATTCACAAGAATCTCTGTTTCAGCCTGTTTATTGCAGAGTTGCTGTTTCTTACTGGCATTAACATGAACAGTAATAAGGTAAGGAGTGCAAATTAACACCCTCAGATATATTCAATCCACACACCCTCTCCACAAAAAGATGTTTTCAAATGGTCATTCAAAATCCACTTAGTTCCCATCTCCCCATCGTCATACGTTATGAGTTCTCTGGGTTGCTGCATATGTTATTTATTTCACAGCAATGCAAGATTGTCTTTTTTTTCTCTAAGTACAAATACTTTATTTGCAAAACTTAAGAAAGTTAGAATGTATAAAAGTTCAGCACACTTATCCAGAAAACCCCAAGGGTTTGGTGGAATCTTTTTTTCTGAGTGGAAGCGGTCAATTATTTACACTGCAGCCCCACCCACAGGATTAAGCAATCAAGCACAGTTATATTGATCAGTGAACAAGCCAGCTCAGTCAAATACAGGTCAATTGCTATTAATCACTTTGTTATGTAATGTAAGATGTCTCTCCACCCTCCTTGCATGATTAGATTCCCTACAGTGCGAAAACAGGCCCTTCAGCCCAACAAGTCCACACCAACCCTCCGAAAGATAACCCCCCCCAGGCCCATTTCCCTCTGACTGATGCACCTAACATTATGGACAATTTAGCATGACCAATTCAGCAGACCTGCATATCTTTGGACTGCAGGGGAAACTGGAGCAAGCCCATGCAGACACAGGGAGAATGTGCAAATTCTACGCAGTCACCCAATTTAATCTGGGTCCCTAGCACTGTGAGGCAGCAGTGCTGACCACTGAGCCACCATGCTGCCCTAATCCTGGACAGTTTGTATTGCCCTAAAGGTGCTTTGCACATAATTTAATCTTTCAGAACACACATGTTTTACAAGTTGTGGTTAATAAATCAAAAAAAAGAGGTGATTTAATGATGAAGATAAAATTGTTCAATTCAGTATAAGAATACTTCCAATGTATTAAAAAAAAAGATGCTTTGAGGTGGAGCTCTTGTGGCTTCGTGGTATGTCACTACCTCTAGACCAGGAGGCCCAGGTTCAAGTCCCACCTCATCCAGAGGTGTGTTGTAAAATATCTGAATAGGTTGATGAAATATTTCTAATCAACCTATCCAGAGGTGTTATTGAATACCTCTGGAGCAAATGGCTTGAATCCATGTCTCCTGGCTCAGAGACTAGGACACTACTACTGCATCAGAAGAATCCTTGAATAGATTGATTACAATAACTGCCCAGATGTGCATCAGATGCCCTGTGCTATGAGGCTAGTGGAACATTGTCTCTAATTGCATTATCAGCTCTGGTCTGATAAAGAAGACCATTGAGGGCCTTGTTTTATAGTGGTAGTGTCTCCACCTCCGGAACAGGAGGCCTGGCTTCAAGTTCCACATGCTTCAGCAATGTGTAATTGAGAAACATAGAAGATAGGAGCAGGAGGAGGCCATTCAGCTCTTTGAACCTGCTCCACCATTCAATACAGCCATGGCTGATCATCCAACTCAATAAGGTAAAAACAATTACTGCAGATGCTGGAAACCAGATTCTGGATCAGTGGTGCTGGAAGAGCACAGCAATTCAGGCAGCATCCGAGGACAGGCAAAATCCTCGGATGCTGCCTGAATTGCTGTGCTCTTCCAGCACCACTGATCCAGCATCCAACTCAATAGCCTAATCCTGCTTTGTCCCCACAACCTTTGATCCCATTCGCCCCAAGTGCTATTTTTAGCCGCCCCTTGAATACATTCAATGTTTTGGCATCAACTGCTTCCTGTGGTAATGAATTCCAAAGGCTCACCACTCTTTGGGTGAAGAAATATCTCCTCATCTCTGTCCTAAATGGTCCACTCTGAATTCTCAGACTCTGACCCCGGTTCTGGATGCACCTACCTTCAGTGTAGGAGTTGGGAGGTCATGTTGTGGCTGCACAGGATGTTGGTTAGGCCACTGTTGGAATATTGCGTGCAATTCTGGTCTCCTTCCTATCGGAAAGATGTTGTCAAACTTGTAAGGGTTCAGAAAAGATTTACAAGCATCTTGCTAGAGTTAGAGGATTTGAGCTATAGGGAGAGGCTGAACAGGCTGGGGCTGTTTTTCCTGGAGGGTCGAAGGCTGAGGGGTGACCTTATAGAGGTTTGTAAAAGCATAAGGGGCATAGATAAGATAAATAGAGTAAGTCTTTTCCCTGGGCGTGGGGGAGTCCAGAACTCGAGGGCATAGGTTTAAGGTGAGAGGGGAAAGATATAAAAGGGACCGAAGGGGCAACTTTTTCACGCAGAGGGTGATATGTGTATGGAGTGAGCTGCCAGAGGAAGTGGTGGAGGCTGGTACAACTACAGCATTTAAAATGCATCTGGATGGGTATATGAATAGGAAGGGTTTGGAGGGATATGGGCCAGGTGCTGGCAAATGGGACTGGATTAGGTTGGGATACCTGGTCGGCATGGGCAAATTGGACCGAAGGGTCTGTTTCCGTGCTGTACATCTCTACGACTCAGTGACTGTAAGTAATTCCACTTCATCTCTCTTTTAAATCCAAAAACTATGATCTCTCATTCTAGATTGCCCCACAAGGGGAAACATCCACTCAGCATTTACTCTGTCAATCTCCATTAGCATTTTATATGCCTCAATTAGATCATTTCTCTAAATCTTCTAAATTCCTGTGAGTATAAGGTTCAATGCTCAATCCCTCCTCATGAGAGAAGGCTTTCATGTCTGGAATTAAACTGAACTGCCTCCAATACAATTACATCCATCCTCAAATAAGGAAACCAAAACTGTACACAGTTTTCCAGATGGGGTCTCACCAATGTCTTAAACAACACTTTTGCAACAATTACAACAACACTTCCCTACTTTTATACAACATTCCATCAGCAATAAATGTCAAAATCCGATTTCCCCTCCTTATTGCCAGGTGGACATGCAGACTGACTTTTTGCAACTCATCAACAAAGATATCCACTGAAATGTTTTGAAGTTTTTCTCCATTCAGATAATAAGTTGCTTTTACACTCTTCTGACCAAAGTGGATAACTTCACACTTATCCATGTTAGATTTCATCTGGCAAACATTGGTCCATTCACCTGACTTGTCCATGTTATTTATTAATTCTTTATTTCTTTGTTGCAATTTATATTCCCATCTATATTAGTGTCACCTGGAAATTTGGCTACAGTATATTCTATCCCTGAATCCAAGTCATTAATATCGATCACTTCTAGTACACTCACAGAATAAAATCCCTACAGTGTGGAAACAGGCCATTTGGCCCAACTGGGCAGCACGGTGGCACAGTGGTTAGCACTGCTGCCTCACAGCACCATGGACCCAGGTTCGATTCCAGCCTCGGGCGACTGACAGTGTGGAGTTTGCACGTTCTCCCCTGTGTCTGAGTGGGTTTCCTCCGGGTGCTTTGGTTTCCTCCCACAGTCCAAAGATGTGCAGGTTAGGTGAATTGACTGTGCTAAATTGCCCACAGTATTAGGTGCACTTGTCAGAGGGAAATGGGTCTGGATGCGTTACTCTTGAGAGGATTGGTGTGGACTTATTGGGCTGAAGGGCTTGTTTCTACACTGTAGGGAATCTAATCAAAACAAGTCCACACCAGCCCTCCAAAGAATAACCCACCCAAACCCATTCCCCATTACTCTACTTTTGCCCCTAACTAATGAACCCAGCCTATGCAGCCCTGAACACTTATGGGCAATTTAGCATGGCCAATTCACCTGACCTGCCCCTGCTGGGATTGTGGGAGGAAACCCACACAGACACGGGGAGAATGTGCAAACTCCACACAGACAGTCGCCCGAGGTTGGAAACGAACCCGTTCCTTGACGCTGTGAGGTAGCAGTGCTAACCATTGTGACTGATTGACCATCCTAAATCGGTTGGTAGCATAATGTTTCACACACTCAGGATAAGCTAGAAAGTAACTCTCCAACTACAGAATTATATATAATGTTGGACACTTTGTGTCTCCCACAAACCTACCTTCACTGGTCAGTGCACATGTAGGGATTTCTACAGTTCCACACATTCCTTTATCAACAATCCTGTAAACACAGCCTGAGCCAAATTTATCATTATGCAAGTTTGATGATGAAATAGAATGCATCCTCGTGATAATGGCTACCCATGTCAGAATTACTGGCCTGTATTGTATGCAACATGGCAGTTAATTGTCAATCATCATTAACTAGTGTACTATCTATGGAAATGCCTCAACTGATTAGAGTTCATTTGTAATCAGCATTCTCCTCTCATGGAGTATTAGTGTTGGCTTTCCTCTTTCTTTGTATTCTTGTGATTTGTCCTGATGAATGCAAGACAAAAAACTTTGATAAAATGTGTCACTGGTCTGTAATATTCCAGTGTGTACCACCAAACATTTAGACTTCTAGATATTAAAAACATCAAGGGGCAAGAAAAGAGTGTGGGCAATGGATTTGAGGTCAAAGATCAGCCACAGTCACATTAAATGGACCCTTCATGGGATCTGACCATCACTGGCAAGGCCAACATTTATCACAACACTTGTTGAACTGAATGGCTTGCTTGGCTATTTCAGAGGGCAGTTAAGTACGAATTGCATTACTGTGGGTCTGCATCCTAATAAAGATGGCAGCTTTTCTTTATTGAATGGCAAAACAATTGGATAGGCATTCATGGAGCGCTTTTGAGGCCAAAGTATTGTATGCTTTGAAGGAGTTCTTATGGCTAAAGAGATGGGGATCAAGCAGGAACAGGATCCTGAATTGGATGATCAGCCATGTTCATACTAGATGATGAAGCAGGTTCAAAGGTCTGACTGCCCTACTCCTGTTCCTACCTTCTAAACAATAGTTGTCAATTGTAGGCATGGTCATATTGTTCTTTTTTCAAAACAAATATAGATGTTTTATTAATTTCATAGAATCTCTACAGCGTGGAAACAGGCCCTTCAGCCCAACAAGCCCATACCAACCCTCCGAAGAGTAATCCACCCAGACCCATTCCCCTATGCTCCTAGCCTACACATCCTTGAACACAATGGGTAATTCAGCATGGCCAAGTCACCAAGCCTGCACATCTTTGGATTGTGGGAGGCCACCCAGAGCAGCTGGAGGAAACCTACACAGATATGGGGAGAATGTGCAAACTCCATACAGGCAGTCGTCCAAGGCTGGAATCAAACCCGGGTCCCTGGTGAGGCAGCAGTGCTAACCACTGGGTCACCATGCAAATTCTAGTAACTGTCATGCCCAGGCTTTGAATCCACTTTGCCAGAACATTAGGCTGGGCATACTGGTGCATTGACTTTACCACAACACCATCAGCTCTCTGTAGTTTTGCTCCTGCCTCCAATGTTCCTTATCTCACTTAAAACACCCTGAGATGTGCACAGGGTGCAAGTTGTCAAAATGCCACTGAGTCTTATTTTTCCAATTGGCATCAAGATGAATAGACTATCCACTCGGGTGGTTGAGTGTGCGGGGGTGGGGGCGCGGGGGAGGCAATGGCCTTGTGATGTTATCACTGGACTGTTAATCCAGGGACCCAGGCAATATTCTGGGGATCCAGGTTCAAATCTTACCACAGCTGATAGTGGAATTTGAATTCAATAAATATCTGGAATTAATAGTCTAATGATGACTATTGTCGGGAAAAACCCATCTGATTCACTAATGCCCTTTAGGGAAGGAAATTGCCATCCTAACCTAGTCTGGCCTACATGTGACTCCAGACCCACAGCAATGTGGTTGACTCTTAAATCTGCGCAATTACGGACAGGCAATAAATGCTGACCCAGCCAGCGTTGCCCTCATCCCATGAATTAATAAAACAAAACTTGCCTGATCTGAGAATGCTTGGAGTTGACAACACGGAGTCCAAAACCGAGCAAAACAATTGTCAGTTCCCCGGAATTAGCAATCCCCAGTTAGCTGAGTGCACCATGTATTAAAGAGGTAGAGTTTGCAACTGATGGAGGTCAAGACAAAATTGCATTAAAACTTTCATAATTCATCATTGGCGTGTCATTCAGCAAAGCAGTGGGAGTTTGAGATTGCATTTTTACATGACACAACTAAGTTCCAAGGTTATTTGTTTTTTAAGCAGACAGAGCAGTCTCATGACTTTGATCCATGACCTTTCCTTCAGGTATTTTGTGTCTTTACCTCCACCCTCTAGCTTGTCTGCTCCATTGTAGCTGGACTGCTGCATTACTTTTTCCTGGCCGCCTTTGCCTGGATGTGCATTGAGGGCATTCACCTTTACCTGATTGTGGTCGGAGTCATTTACAACAAAGGGTTTCTGCACAGGAATTTCTACATCTTCGGATATGGCAGCCCTTCCGTCGTCGTGGGAATCTCGGCAATTCTTGGCTATAAATACTACGGCACGGATAAAGTGTAAGTACCTGACTCGAAGTGCCTCAAGAGCACTAACTTGGATGTAGAGAGCATCTTTCACATGGTTAAAACTGTAGTGTTTGGAACAAGGTCAACCAGGGGAACCTCATGGAATATGAGTTCCCTGATTGGGACTGTCAGCCTAGTCCAATCAGGGAGCCCTGGCTGACAGATGGGTGGGGGGGGGGGGCACAGCTCAATGGTTCAGTGGTTAGCACTGCTGCCTAACAGCCACCAGGGTCCCAGGTTCGATTCCAGCCTCAGGTGAATGTCTGTGTGGAGTTTGCACATTCTCCCCATGTCTGCGTGGGTTTCCTCCCAGAATGTCCAAAGGTGTGCAGTTCAGGTGAATTGGCCATGCTAAATTGCCCATAGTGTCAGGTGCATTAGTCAGAGGGAAGTAAGTCTGGGTGGGTTACTCTTCAGAGGGTCGATGTGGACTTGTTGGGCCGAAGGGCCTGTTTCCACACTGTAAGCAATCTAATCATAAACAGGAGTGTCCAGTTATGTTAGAGCCCGGGTGTCTCTGGAGAAGGAGCACTCGGTGTCCACCAACACCCTTGAGCTGTGCACCTTGTGTCTCTCACTATGTCTCAACATGGGAGCTGGGGGAAAAAAATAACAAAAACAAAAGAAGAAAAATCAAATGGACTGCAGCAGTTCAAGAAAACAGATCCTGACTAATTTCTCAAGGGCAACTAGGATAAGCAATAAATACTGGCCAGCCAGCAATGCCCATGTTGCATGAATAAATAAAAGAAAAGAAAATCTATATCAAGCTGTAAGATTTTCTGCCTGTATCAATCATGAATGAGTGTGTATGTGTTTGAGCCTTTTGATTGGTTACATTGCGTAGTAGCAGATCAGAAACCCTTTCTTTTCTCTTCCAATTATTAAAGGTAAGTATAGTCCAAAAAATAGCATTCCTCAAGTTGAAACCTGATATGAAATGCTTTTGGTCTGAATGGCAGGCAGTCAGGGAAACTGATCATCCTGGTCACCACATTGGGATTTTTTGCATTTGGGACTGTGAGGAAAAGTGGGACATGATTATTGATGTACTCTTCCTAATTAAGTTGTAGCAATCTATGGTGATGAATTCCTGGATAATCCTCTGTGTCACTCAAAAAGTGACCATTCCTCATGTAGTGGGGTTTAGATGCTGGTGGGCAAATTCCACATGATGAGCGTCATTGGCCAGTCAAATCTTACAATTCCCACAACACACACACTTTCCAGACAGGATATTGGCGAGAAGTTGGGATTTTATTTGGCTTTTGCCTTCTGTGCCCAGAGGCAATGAAATGAATCTCAGTGCTACTCCATCTAGAACTGTGAATGATATGTTGGATGTTCCTATTTGTATTGCTCAGCCAGTCCCTGCCACATTACAACATAAATAGGGGAAAAGCGACCATTTGGCTGATTCTAACCATATCACATAGAAAGATGTACAGCCCTTTTAACCACACAATTCAATTCTTTTGTTAATTGATTTTTAAGTTGTCAGAGTCAACAAAAAATTTGCATTTATACAGTAAAATGAAACAAAAAACTGTGGGACATTGGATACAGAGTCATAGAGTCAGTGAGTCATAGAGATGTACAGCACGGAAACAGACCCTTTGGTCCAACCCGTCCATGCCGACCAGATATCCCAACCCAATCTAGTCCCACCTGCCAGCACACAGCTCATATCCCTCCAAATCCTTCCTATCCATATACCTATCCAGATGCCTTTTAAATGTTGCAATTGTACCAGCCTCCATCACATCCTCTGGCAGCTCATTCCATACACGTACCACCCACTGCGTGAAAAAGTTGCCCCTTAGGTCTCTTTTATATATTTCCCCTCTCACCCTAAACCTACGCCCTCTAGTTCTGGACTCCCCTACCCCAGGGAAAAGACTTTCTCTATTACTCCTATCCATGCCCCATGCCCCTGTTGCAATCTGAGGTAACCTTCTTTGCTGTCCACAACATCTCCAATTTTGGTGTCTTCTACAAACTCAGTAATTACATCTCCTATGCTCACATCCAAATCATTTATATAAATGATGAAAAATAGTCAACCCATATCTGAAACGTAAACAGAAATTGCTGGAGAAACTCAGCAGGTCCGGCAGCATCTGTGGAGAGAGACACTGAGTTAGGGTTTCAAGTCCGGTTTGACTTTTTTTTTAGAAATGAAGAATTTCCGAAGCAGTTCTGATGAAGTGTCACTGGACTCAAAAACATTAACTCTGTTCCTCTCTCCACAGATGTCACTCAAGTTTCTGAGTTTCTCTTGCCATTTCTGTTTTATGCAGTTATATAGGGTTGTGCATTGCCACCAAACAGAAACATTAAGGTAGGAGCAGGGGTAGGCCATTTGATCACTGCTCTGTCAATCAACACGATCACAGCTGATCATTGAGCTTAATAGACTAATTCTGCCCATCCTCCCAATCCCTTGACCCCTTTAAGCCACAGGGGCTCCATCCACCACCCTCTTGAAAACACATAATGTTTGGGTTTCAACCACTTTCTGTGGCAGAGAATTCTACAGGCTCACCACTCTCTGGGTGAAGCCACATCTCCTCAACATTGTCCTAAAAACATTTACCCCTTATCCTTAAACTATAACCCTTAGTGACTCCCCCACGTTTGAAAACACCCTTCCTGTGTAGTCCTTAGAATCTCAATTCTGATAACAACTGATGAATTGCATCACCACAAAATGCTAGTGCAGCCGCACTTGGAATATTGTGTGCAGTTCTGGTCGCCCCATTACAGGAAGGATGTGGAAACATTGGAAAAGGTTCCGATTTACCAGGATGTTGCCTGGTCTGAAGGGAAGGACCTATGAGGAAAGACTGAGAGACTTGGGTCTGATCTCATTGGACAGAAGAAGGCTAAGAGGGGATTTGATAGAGATATACAAGATGATCAGAGGATTAGATAAGGTAGACAGTGAAAGTATTTTTCCTAGGATGTTGAGGTCAACTTGTACAAGGGGTCATAGCTACAAATTGAGAGGTGGTAGGTTTAAGATAGATGTCAGATGCAGGTCCTTTACTCAGAGAGTGGTAAGGGCATGGAATGCTCTGCCTGGCAATGTAGTTAACTCAGCCACATTAGGGAGATTTAAACAATCCTTGAATAAGCACATGGATGATGATGGGATAGTGTAGGGGAATGGGCTCAGATTAGTTCACAGGTCGGCGCAACATCGAGAGCCGAAGGGCCTGTTTTGCGCTGTATTTTTCTATGTTCTATGTTCTATGAATGGCAGTCATTGCTATAATGTAGAAAATGTGGTGATCTGTTTGCACACAGGAATACGATAATGAGCAGATAATCTATTCTGGAAATGTTGACCGAAGGATGAATATTGGCCAGGACACAGAGGTGACTCTCTTACTTGTGCCATTTTATAGCCATCTGGGAGACCAGGCAGAACCTCACTTTATTATTTCATCCAAAAGACAGTGCCTTCGACAGTGTAGCACACACTCAGTACCGCACAGGAATGTCAATCATTTTTCATCTGCCCACCTTTTGGAGTCAGATTTGAATTCAGAATCTTGAGACAAATCTGCACTATTAAATTCTTTCTTTGCTGATGAACCCTACAGAGTGGAAACTAGCCCTTTGGCTCAGCAAGTCTACACCAACCCACTGAAGACTAACACACCCAGACCCATTCCCCTACCCTATTATCCTACATTTACACCTGACTAATGCACCTAACCTACACATCCCTGAACATTGTGGGGCAATTTAGCATGGCCAATTCACCTAAGCTGCACATCTTTGGTGTGTGGGAGGAAACCGGAATACCTGGAGGAAACCCACTCAGGCACAGGGAGAATGTGCAAACTCCACACAGACAGTCGCCCGAGGCTAGAATTGTCACAGATTCCCATCACCCTCTTGGTGAAAAAAAGTATTTCCTCTGACACTCCTGATTATTTATTTATTTATTGTGTAAATTTTATTCAATTCACACCACCAAGAAGAAAGGAAACACCCGAGTGGCCAGTGGCAAGCAGTGCCCTTCACATCAAAGGGCAATGCTGTGTGATCAAACAGTGAAGGGGAGGACAAATATTAAATCAAAATAGAGTTGGATGGGGAAATAATGCACTCCACTCCCTGCCGTGCCCACCTCTCCCTGAACAGCTCAAGGGTGGTGGTGGACACTGCGTGCTCCTTCTCCAGAGACACCCCGGGCTCTGACGTGACCGCGGAAGAGGGACAGTCAGTCGGCCCTAACGACCCCCTCCACGGCACTGCAGTCCATTTGATGTATGTAGAGCCTCAATTCCATTGGGCAGGGTATTCCAGGATTCTGACTCAGTGACAGTGAAGGAACGATGATTTATTTCCTAGTCAGAACAGTGAGTGGCTTGGAGTGGGACTTGTATGTTGCAATATTCCTGTGTATCTGCTATGACTGGAAAAAGAACATAGACAAGTAAGCAAAATTATAAAGATGGAAAGTCAAGATTTCAAGTGACTAAGTTGTCCCTTACTATCTTTCTAATTTTTTGTTCTGATGGCACGGTTGTCTATAAGGTGATGATTATTTTTCAATTCGATAGTTGATCAGAGTCTTGTGAGAATTTTTTTTAGCTTGCTCTGTTTTTTTGCCTTTTCCCCACATGGACAGAGAGAGAATGAAAAAAGAATTTTGCTTCCAGGTTGCAGGCCCTGGATCTTTCTCTCTCTGCTGCCCTAACACTTACAGCTTTCAATGCTCTGAACTCAACCAACCTGAGGGCTGTCGATAGGCAGAATTTCCTTAACTCAAAAGCCTCTCAGCAACACTCACTCCTGAATTCTCACTGCTTTCTGTGCCAACTGTCTGCCACAATTCAAAAATTTGCAGCGCATAATTGTCAAGTGGCAAAACTCTCGCTATATCTCAGTCCAACTTCCATTTAATTTTTATAGTGGCAAAAAAGGAAAATACATGCTATACCAATTGTTACATGGCTTGGGCAGTGCAGAGAGGAGATCTTGAGCTGCACATCCCACTTTACTGACACGGAATAAGTCAATGGTCTCCACTATCTACAAGAGGTGAGGGGAGAAAACTGCTGGGTTTTGTGAGGAAGGAGTTACTTTCTCACAATTATTTTTGCATTTTTTCTCCAACAGTTGCTGGCTCAGCACAGAAAACAACTTTATATGGAGTTTCATTGGCCCGGCATGTTTAATCATTTTGGTAAGTTTGACCTTCTAAAAGCAAAACCTGAAGTTTCGCCAACTCTTTTTTTTCCCTCTCCAACCATCATCATACAGCCACCCCGTGTCTGCAGTGAAAGGATTGCAATCTCTCACCTTCATCAATACATTAAAAAAAAACTTTTGTTGCATCTCATTCTCATGGAGATGGAATCCTAAGCCAGTGTTATAAGTGAGGGCATCGAATCTATCACAATGGAATCACCAAAATCTGTCATTCTACAACATTTTGTTGGCTTTTATCTATTGAACAATTGATTGTTGATTCCTGGGATGGCAGGACTGAGATATGAAGAGAGGTGGGATCAATTAGGGCTATATTCACCAGAGTATGGAAGAATGAGGTGGGGGAAGTGGAACCTATCAAATTCCAGCTGAACTAGACTGAGTAAACACAGGAAGGATGCTCCTGAGCACCTCGGAAGTCCAGATCCGGGGTCATTGTTTAAGGATGTAGAGTAGGCTACATAGGACTGAGATGAGGAAAGAATACTTTACCCAGAGAATGTGAACCTGTGAAATTCTTGACCAAGGAAAGAGTTTGAGGCCAAAACATTTTCAAGAAGTAGTTTGATTAGATTACCTACAGTGTGGAAACAGGCCCTTCGGCCCAACAAGTTCACACTGACCCTCCGAAGAGTAACCCACCCAGTCCCATTTCCCTCTGGCTAATGCACCTAACACTAGGGGCAATTTTGCATGGCCAATTCACCTGGCCTGCATGAGGAAACCGGAGCACCCGGAGGAAACCCCCCCGCAGACACGGGGAGAATGTGCAAACCCCACACAGACAGTCGCCCGAGGCTGGAATCGAACCTGGGACCCTAGCACTGAGAGGCAGCGGTGCTAACCACTGAGCCACTGTGCAGTTCTTAGGGCTAAAGGGATCAAAAGGTACAGGGGGGAAATGGGAACAGGAAACTGAGTTGGATGATCAACCATGATGATGCTGAATGCTGAACAAGCTCAAAGTAGTGAATGGCCTACTCCTATTCCTAGTTGCTATGTTTCTAACCAAGCATAAATATTGGAAATCAGCAAAGAAAATATTTGAAAGCACAAGCAATTGAAGCAGAAGCACACAATCCATTAAAACCTCTCCACCATTCCTGATCTTTGTGCCTATTCCTCCGGGACCCATATTCCTGCCTGCCCCCTGTACCTTTTGTTCCCTCGGACATCAAAAACCGAGTTTCTCGGCCTTAAACATCGTCAACAACGTACGCCCACAATCCTTTTTGATCGAGATTTGCAAAGATTCACAAACCTTTGAGCGAAGAAGTTTCTCCTCATCTTAGTCTTAACTATAAACATCCGGACATGGAAACACCCATCAAGCTGACTCCATTATTCAACATGGTCATGACTGATCCTCTCATTCTGAGGAAGAGTCACTGGACTTGAAATGTTAACTCTGCTTTTTCTCCACAGATGCTGCCAGACCTGCTGAGTTTCTCCAGCTAGTTCTCTTTTGTTAATGTTTAAATTCCACATTGCTGCTCTCTCCCCATATCCCTTGATGCCTAGAAGCTTTAGAAATCTAGCTGTTTCTTGCTTAAACATTTACAATGACTTTGCTCCCATATCTCTCTGTGGCAGAGAATTCCACAAATACCCGCTGAGAGAAGACCTTCCTCCTTATCTCATGCTGAAATGTGTCCTACATTTCCTCAGACTGCGATCTTTTTGTTCTGTAACATGGATATGTCCTGCCCCATTGGCAGGACAGAGCTGGCAAAGGTGGCGGTGACACAGTGGCATACAGTTGGGAGGGAGTTGCCCTGGGAGTCCTCAACATTGAATCCAGACTCCATGAATTCTGATGGCTTCAGGTTAAACATGGGCAAGGAAATCTCCTGCTGATCCCCACGTACCGTTCTCCTCTGGCTGATGAATCAGTATTGCTCCAAGTTGAACAACATTTGCAGGAAGCACTGAGGATGGCAAGGGCATAGGATGTACTGTGGGTGGGGAATTTTAATGTCCATTACAAAGAATGGCTCAGCAGCAGTAATACTGATTGAGCTGGTCGGGTCCTAAAGGACAGAGCTGCTAGACTGGGTCTGTGACAACTGGTAAGGGCAACAAAAAAGAGGGAATAACATACTCAACCTCATCCTTACCAATCTGCCAGCCGCAGGTGCATCTGTCCATGATAATATGGTATGAGTGACCTCCACACAGTCCTTGTGGGGACAAAGTCCTGCCTTCACATTGAAAATACCCTTTGATTTGATTTTTGTCACATGTGAGATACCGTGAAAAGTATTGTTTTGTGTGCTATCCAGACAAATCATACCTTACATAAGTACATCAGGGTAATAGAGAATGGAGAATATAGTGTTACAGCGACAGAGAAAAACTAACTCCAATATATGAGAGATCCATTCAGAAGTCTGGTAATAGTGGTGAAGAAGTTGTCTTGAATCTGTTACTTTGTTTTCAAATTTTTGTATCTTCTACCCGATGGAAGAGGATGGAAGAGAATATAATTGGGATGGGAGGGATCTTTGATTATGTTGGCTGCTTTCCCAAGTCAATTGGAGGAGGACTGGTTTTCGTGATGGACTGGGCTGTGTTCACAAATCTGTCATTTCTTCCAGTCTTGGGCAGAGCAGTATCTTACCAAGTTGTGATGCATCTGGACAGGATGCTTTCGATGGTGCGTCTATAAAAATTGATAAAAGTCGTTGCCGACACGTTGCATTTTCCTAGCATTCTGAAGAAGGAGAGGCAATGATGTGCTTCCTTGATTGGAGTGTTGATGTGGATGGACAAGTTTAGAAGCTACCAAACAGGGCTACTTGCATTCAAACAGCATAAGCAGCAAGTGCTAGACAGAACTGAGTGAAGTCCCAAGCAATTGATAAACTCTGCAGTTTGACCATAACTAGTTGTGAACTGTAGTGGACAATTAAACGACACACTGGAGGAGGAGGAGCTTCCACAGATATCCTCATCCTCAATGATGGAAAAGCCAGAATATCAGCGTAAAAGGTAAGGCTGAGGCTTTCACAGCGATCTTCATCCCTATGTGGCAAATGAATGATCCATTTCAGCCTCATCCAGTAGTCCCCAGCATCACGGTTACCAGATCTTCAGCTAAATTGATTCACTCCACGTGATGTCAAGAAACAGTTGGAGACACTGGATACTGCAAAGGCTATGGGCCCTGACAACATTCTGGCAATAGTACTAAAGGTTTGTGCTCCAAAACTTTCTGCTCCCCTAGCCAAACTGTTGCAGTACAGTTACAGCATTGGCATCTACCCAACAATGTGGAAAATTGCCCAGGTGTACACTGTACATAAAAAGCCGGACAAATCCAACTTGGCCAATTACTGCCCCATCAGTCTACTCTCGATCATCAGTAAAGTGATGGAAAGTGTCACCAACAGTGCTATCGAGCAGCACCTGCTCAGCAATAACCTGCTCAGTGACGCCCAGTTTGGGTTCCGCCAATGCCAATCATCTCCTAACGGCATTACAGCCTTGGCTCAAACATGGACAAAAGAGCTGAATTCCAGAGAGGAGGTGAGACTGACAGCCCTTGACATCAAGGTCACACTAAACCCAGTATGGCATCAAAGAGCCCTAGCAAAATTAGAGATATCAGAGAGCATACTCTCTGCTATTTGGAGATATATCTGGCACATAGGAGGATGGCTGTGGTTGTTGGAGATCAGTCATCTCAGCTCCAGGACACCTCTGCAGGAATTCATCAGAGTAGCGTCCTACCATCTTCAGCTGCTTCATCAATGACCATCATAAGGTCAGAAGTGGGGATGTTCGCCAATGGTTGCACAATGTTCAGCACCATTCGTGAGTCCTCCAATACTGAAGCAGTCTATGCTCAAATGCAACAAAATTTAGATGTTATCCAGGCTTGAGTTGACAAGGGCAAGTAACATGCATGCCACACAAATGCCAGGTAATTACCATGTTCAATAAGAGATGATCTAACCACTGTCCCTTGACATTCAATGATGTCACCATCACTGAATCCCCCGAAGATTAACATCCTGGTGGTCAACATTAGCCAGCAACTGAACTGAACTCACTAGGAAGGCAGAGTCTGATAGGTCAGTGCGTGACTGTGGGAATGCAACAGAGATTTTTCTTAAATCCATCAAGAAGATGCAATATACGTTCTAAGAAAAGGTGCAAGCAGTGAATTGCAATGTTCATCTTCAAGATAACATCCTAACTTCAATTGACGGCTTGTCAAACAGTGTCTTTATTTAGCACTGCTGCCTCACAGCGCCAGAGACCTGGGTTCAATTCCCGCCTCAGGCGACTGACTGTGTGGAGTTTGCACGTTCTCCCCATGTCTGCGTGGGTTTCCTCCGGGTGCTCCGGTTTCCTTCCACAGTCCAAAGATGTGCAGGTTAGGTCAATTGGCCATGCTAAATTGCCTGTAGTGTTAGGTGCATTAGTCAGGGGTGAATGTAGGGGTATAGGTCAGGGTGGATTGCTGTTCGGAGGGTTGGTGTGGACTTGTTGGGCTGAAGGGCCTGTTTCCACACTGTAGGGAATCTAATCTAGAATCTAATCTGGAACATCTCACTTGACAGACAGCATTGTCAACAGGGCTGTGTGGTGTCACTGCTGCAGTGAATGGGCAGCCTAGCTGATTTCCTCAGCTCTTCAGAGTAGAGTTTGAACTCACCGCATTGAGTCCAAAGCAAGTCAGAATGCCAATAATATGCGCCAGCTACATCACAACCATGGGCATTAAGGCTTCAGGTAGCATCCAGCACTCATCAGATTTATGCAGGGGAGATCCCCATCCCACAACCCAGGATCAAATTATAACCTTGCTTCAGTTTGAGGCCTTTGTCAGAATATTGGAAGCATCACATCATGATGTGGAGGTGCTGGTGTTGGACTAGGGCAGACAAAGTTAAAAATCACACAACATCAGGTCACATACCAACAGATGTATTTGGAATAACAAGCTTTCAGAGCACTGCTCCTTTGTCAGGTAGCTAGTGGGGCAGGATCACATCATAACATAGAAACATACAAAATAGGAACAGGCGTAGGCCATTCAGCCCTTCGAGCCTGCTTCAATATGATCATATCGTTCCCCCATTTCATCTGGGGTGGTGATATCAGAAAAGAAGCGCCAGGATCCCATCGGACAATGTCCAATGTCAGAGGAGATCTGGGAACTACACAATGCAACCATCCCCAGCTCAGGCGCATCTGACATGGAAGCAACAGTGGCAGTGATGGGGAAAAGGACGGTGCCAGTGACGGTGAAAAGGATGGTTCAAGTGACGGTGAAAAGGATGGTGCCAGTGATGGCGAAAAGGACGATGCCAGTGACGGTGAAAAGGATGGTGCCAGTGATGGTGAAAAGGACAGTGCCAGTTCGGGGAAAAGGACAGTGTTAGTCACAGTGAAAAGGACGGTGCCAGTGATGGCACAAAAGGACGGTGCCAGTGACGGGGAAAAGGATGGTGCCAGTGACGACGATAAAGATGGTGCCAGTGATGGCAAAAAGGACAGTGCCAGTGATGGCAAAAAGGATGGTGCCAGTGGCAGGGAAAAGGACGGTGCCAGTGAAGTGAAAAGGATGGCACAAGTGATGCAAAAAGGACTGTGCCAGTCACGGGGGAAAGAACAGTGTTAGTGATGGCGAAAAGGATGGTGCCAGTGATGGTGAAAAGGACGGTGCCAGTGACAGTGAAAAGGATGGTGTCAGTGATGGCGAAAAGGACAGTGCCAGTGACGGTAAAAAGCATTGTGCCAGTGACGGTGAAAAGGATGGCACCAGTGATGGCGAAAAGGACAGTGCCAGTGACCGTAAAAAGGATGGTGCCAGTGACAGTGAAAAGGATGGTGTCAGTGATGGCGAAAAGGACAGTGCCAGTGACGGTAAAAAGCATTGTGCCAGTGACGGTGAAAAGGATGGCACCAGTGATGGCGAAAAGGACAGTGCCAGTAACGGCGAAAAGGACAGTGCCAGTGACGGCAAAAGGACAGTGCCAGTGACGGCGAAAAGGATAGTGCCAGTGACGGTGAAAAGGACAGTGCCAGTGACGGTGAAAAGGATGGCACCAGTGATGGCAAAAAGGACAGTGCCAGTGACGGTAAAAAGGATGGTGTCAGTGATGGCGAAAAGGACAGTGCCAGTGACGGTAAAAAGCATTGTGCCAGTGACGGTGAAACGGATAGTGCCAGTGATGGCGAAAAGGACAGTGCCAGTGATGGCGAAAAGGATGGTGCCAGTGACAGTGAAAAGGATGGCACCAGTGATGGTGAAAAGGACAGTGCCAGTGACAGTGAAAAGGATGGTGTCAGTGATGGCGAAAAGGACAGTGCCAGTGACGGTAAAAAGCATTGTGCCAGTGACGGTGAAACGGATAGTGCCAGTGATGGCGAAAAGGACAGTGCCAGTGATGGCGAAAAGGATGGTGCCAGTGACAGTGAAAAGGATGGCACCAGTGATGGTGAAAAGGACAGTGCCAGTAACGGCGAAAAGGACAGTGCCAGTGTCGGCAAAAGGACAGTGCCAGTGACGGCGAAAAGGATAGTGCCAGTGACGGTGAAAAGGACAGTGCCAGTGATGGAGAAAAGAATGGTGCCAGTGATGGCGAAAAGGATGGTGCCAGTGACGGTGAAAAGGACGGTGCCAGTGATGGTGAAAAGGACGGTGCCAGTGACGGTGAAAAGGACAGTGCCAGTGATGATGAAAAGAATGGTGCCAGTGACGGCAGAAAAGGACGGTGCCAGTGACAGCAGAAAAGGATGGTGCCAGTCACGGGGAAAAGGACAGTGTTAGTGATGGCGAAAAGGATAGTGTTAGTGTCGGCAGAAAAGGACAGTGCCGGTAACGGCATAGTCCCGGACCCCAGAGTGGAATGACAGATGGCAGATAGTGGAGGAGCAGAGAGGGTGGTGTCTACAGAGATGGAAAGGTAATCCTCTGATGCTGTTTCGGTTTTAGTACAGGTGAGCAATCCTTTATTCGAAATGCTTAGAACCAGCTGGTTTTCGGAATTCAGAATTTTTCGAATTTCAGAATAAGTGGCAGTTTGATGGTGAAATTTTAAAACATCTTTCCAAAGAATAGACTTAATGTGAGTAAAATGGGCCCTGAAACAAAATTGAGGCCTGACCGTGCTGGGCCGCGCCCCCACACGTCTCATCTGAGTGACACGCATCGAGTGGGTGTGGACTTGAGTTAACTGTTTGCACGCCAAACAACTTTGTTAATGAGAAAAAAATTCACAAAAAAGTCGTTAGACTTTGGAGCTTTTCAGATTTAAGGATTTCGGAGAAAAGGTTATCTATCTGTATTACCTATTTATTATTAATTTGTTCAGTATTTTACCATTTATACCATTTATTCAGTAATTTATTCTGTAATCCAAGATGGAGTCGGAACATGGCAACATTATCCACTTTTCACTGTATCTGGGTACAAGTGACGATATACATTAGAATTAGAACCAGGTTTATTGTCACATATACTCAAGTACAAGGGTACAGTGAAAAGTTTACAATGACACCCCTCACAATGCCATCTTAGGTACAAAGTACCTCGTTGCAAATCTTAGACGGAGAAAGTGAGGAACTGCAGACGCTTGAGAGTCAGAGTTGATAAGGTGTGTTGCTGGGAAAGCCCAGCAGGTCAGGCAGCATCCAGGTAGCAGGAGAGTTGACGTTTCGGGCAGGACCCTTCATTAAGCCTGGAGAAGGGCTTATGCCCGAAACACCGACTCTCCTGCTCCTCGGATGCTGCCTGACCTGCTGTGCTTTTCCAACATCACACTTTGTGAACTATAAATCTCAGATACAAAAAAGGGAAATAAAGAAAAAAGTGTTAGATTACCTTACAGTGATTCATTGTATAAGTTCGAAAATAAGAAATGAAGTTAAAAGGATCATCAACTAAATAATTAAATGAACTTCTCCCCATATCCTTTGATCCCTTTAGACCTAAGAACTATAATCTGTTCTTAAAAACATTCAACGTTATGGCCTCAAACACTTTATCTGCCAGAGAATTCCACAGGCTCACCACTCTCTGGGTGAAGAAATTTCTCATCTCAATCTTAAGTACCATACTGACGACATTACCCTTAAATATTTCCTCAGATATCACCCCTGGTTCTGGAACACGTCTTATCATTTTCTTGTGAACTGAATTTCTTCATGTTAGAAACAAAATTCAATAAAATTTAGACGAGACCACCAAAACTAGAAACAAGACAATTTATTACGAACTTGCAAGTAAGGGCTTCAATTGCATAAGCAAATGAGCAAATTAGAGCTTAGGTTAGTGTACAGTTATACCCTTTGAGCTGAGTGAGGTCATCTCTCCAGATTCCTAATTACCCGATCTCTCTTACTGTACCATATCACTGCCCAGCTGTGCTCCACCCTTACTACTTCCCCCTTCCCCAGGTTGGCAACCTTCCTTTCTGTAAGTGCTGACACATACATTTATTTTGTCAAGATCTGGTTTAACATTTTGTATCAATTCTGCTGGTACATTCCATCCTCGGACACTTCATTAACTTGTATCATTTTGTATAGCTCAAGCATTTCAGTTATCTCAGCTTTTTGCTGAAAACATAATTTTACAAAAAGAACTTTTTGTTATAGTAATTACACACCAAAGTTAGTATTTAATTAACCACAATTATACACTGAAAAGTCCCTAAATACCTGCAGGGTTAATAGTTCTCTTGCTGTACCCCTTTTCTGTATGCTTTTTCTATATCTGCAAAATCAACACTTTACCCCATTTCTAACAATTCCCCCATTTCTTTTCTTAACCATTTGTTGTTTTTGCAATCTTATTTTCTGCCCTCTTTTCACCCTATGGTGTTGACGTTCACAATCTAGTCATTTCTGTCCTTCTAAGTGTGTACCATTATTGGTTGTTGTCCTCCCAAGCTTAGTCATTATCCATTTTAACACATTAAACCCTATCAGTAAACCTACAATTATTAGTAGCACATAAATGCCTAAATTCACTAACCATTTTCCCACCCGATCAATCTCCAGTTACCCCATCCCCATCCCCATCCTTCATCTTTTCGGAATTCATCTCCAATTTCTCTTATATTGCTTATCTTTTTCTTTACTATTTCTGCCTTATCTTCCACTATGGAAGAGGTGTCTGAGATGAAGGTGCAACATTCTTTACCAATCAGAGCACAGGTTCCCCCTTTTTCGGCCAAAAGATAGTCTAAAGCCATTCGATTCTGTAAAGCTGCCAGTCTTGTGGCAATCATTTCGGTGGTTATGGCCGATATTTGGGATTGAGTTTCTCCCATCGCGCCGGCGGTATCATTAATTAAATTTTCAAGGGCAGCCGCCAGTTTCTGTATTTCCACCCCTGCCCTTGTAGTGCCGTAGTTTGGGAGTAGTGTCCACAGTAGACGGTCTCCGTCAGAGACCTCTCAGGTCTTACGTCTTATCCCCCCCTCCTTTCATAGGTTGGGCTCATGCTTTTCTATTCGGAGGTGAGGGACTATATAAGCGAGGTAACAGCAGACACTCCAACCTTTCTGGTTTTGAGGAAGTGTTTCGTCAACTTCATAACATGACACATTCGATCACACGGACATATTTTTCCCCGGGAATAAATGGATAGGCCTTCAGACCGCATACCCAATATGTTCCATTTAATATTCGGGGAGTGGTCGTGGCAGTGGCTTGACTGGTGTGGACACAAGATGATATTCCCAATTGGAAAGGTGCAGCATCATTCTGATTACAGAAACAGGTGGTATTCACAGCTCCTTTCGGTGGGGAAATTCTAAGACTATCAATAGCGCCCTGATTTTTCGGGGCTGGCCTTGGGAACCATCCCGCAAAGTTATATTTGCTCCTTTCAGATCTCCACTCTGTATTATTTGAACCCACATCAAATTATTGTACATCGTATACTCCTTTTCGAGTGAGCGGTATTACCGAGGTGGGGATTCCAGATTCGCCATGGTGTGGGACCTCTGCACAGACCCAACAGTCGGCAAGTCCCTCTTGTTTAACATAATTCTGGCACAGTGTAGTGACGTGATTTTTCCCACTTCCTTGAATAGTTAGTACTACTAACATTACAATACTATACCAGTATCTACCCATCTCTGAACCCTGCCTACCGTCCTGTCTTAACCTTTTAGGTGTCAGGGAGAGGTGAGTCCACACAGCCCTTACAATCAATAACAATATATATATATACATCAGCAAACGTTAAAAGAGACTTTTGTCTCAGTTCATTCTTTCTTTCTTAACTTTCAGAGGGTTGTCTGTAGGATGAGCGTGCCACTCCGCCTTTGGGGCGTTCACAGGACCTTTAACGCGAGTGTGATGACTCCACCCTTTCTCAGCAGTCCGAATAGCTGTTTCAGTAGTTAGGAGGGTTACGAATGGTCCCTCCCAGCTCGGGTGCAGTTTGGTATCTTTCCAGGTCTTGATCAGGACCCAATCACTCGGTTGTATTCGATGTACTGCAAACTCGAGTGGCAGTGTCTGTACCAACAGGCCTTTACTCCTAAGAATAGACAAAGAAGAGCCGAGCGCCACAATATAGTTCTTTAAAAACTTATCATTGAACTCTGACCAGCCGTTAGGCAGTCTTTCAGCCTCGATAATGCTTCCCTCTATCCCGTCTACTACAGTATATTCATTGTGCTTTTTACTCTCAATCATCCGGGAGGACCCATCGATAAACAACCGAGCTCCCGCATGCAACGGTACGTCTCTTAAGTTCATTCGCACTTTAGTCTGATATTCAGTAATATCAAGACAGTCATGTTCTGGATGGCCAGGGGCCACCCCCCTCTCTCCGCCACAGAAATGCAGTTGGATTCAAGCAACTGTCTGTGACTAACACAAGGTCATCCTGTTCTATTAAGATTGTCTCATATTTCAAGATCCTAGAGTCTGTGAGCCATTGTCCTGCTTTCTGATTTAAGAATTCTTTGCCTTTTACTCCAGAAACCTTGAGATCTTTGTTAGTTAATTTAACACCGCTAGGTCTAAAGCTTAGGGATGATCGTGCTGCTCTCGTATCCACTAAAAACATTGTTTCCTCTCCTTCAGGTCCCACCTTTAAATTTATCAAGGGTTCCCGGTGGGTCACAGGAGGAGGGAACCCCGACTCCCCTAATCTTCATCAAAAATCATCAATGATACCGCTTCTCTTTGTCGTCCTAACCTTGGACATTGGCTTTTAAAATGTCCTGTTTTTCCACAGTAATAACATCCTGCCAGTTGCTTCCTTCCCCTACCATCTGCTCTCTGTCTCTCTTGTCCTCCTCTGTTCTCTGATTCTAACTTTCTCGTCGTAATTTCTTCAACCGCTGCAACCATTATTTTAGCTTTTTGTTTTTGTTTCTCCTCTTCCCTTTTCACACACACTTTCTGTGCCTCATATAACAGATCTTCTATCTGTTTTTCACTCCAGCCTTCTAATTTCTGTAATTTCTTTTGTATGTCCGGGCCATGATTTAGTCACAAATTGGACCTTTAAAAGTCCCTGTGCTACCGGATCATTGGGATTCATTCCCAAATATTTTCTAGTGGCTTCTTTTAATCTCTGTAAAAAGGCTGACAGGGCTTCCTCCTTTTCCTGTCTTACTTCAAAGGCTTAAAAAAATTCTGAGATTTAGGTGCTGCTTCTTTAATACCCAAAATGACCATTTCTCGAAAGTCCCTCATTTTTCCTCTATCGTGTTCATCCATACCCTTCCACCGTGGGTCCACATTGGTGAATTTGTTTTTGGCTGGTATCACTTCCCTTACCCACCGGATCTCTATTTTCCATTCCCTCAGAGCAGCTCTTCTAATCATGCCCCTTTCTTCTCCTGACCGTACCTGATGTGGGGTGCTGACTACTAAGGCTTCCCTAAAAGTAAGTTTCCGACTCTCCTCTACCAATAAGGCTGTTGCCGCCACTGCCTGCACACACTCTGGCCAGAAATGTAGCTTTCCATTCTTTAATTAACAATGAATTAATGCAGTTCATGTTTTAAATTAACCATGAATCAATATGACAGGTCACTGAGAATGTATGAAGGAATCCTGCCAATTAATATTGATTCAGGCTAACACAATTGAATTATTATAAATATTAATTATTAATTATATATATTATATAATTCAGGATGGAAACACAACAAGTGATTAAAACATTTTAAAAACTGTAATCGCGCAGTTCTGTTTGTTTACCAGTCACTTGTGACTTCTCATTCTGTTTTCGTAATTGTTTTGCTCGAGCACATTCATTTTTAAGAACTTCAACAGATTCCATCTGTTGGAAGTACACCTTTCGCAGTTAATTCAATCCCCAATTTGGTGGCAATATCTCGTCATGAACGCAAAACTGATTCTTCGTGCCTCTCATCACAAAACTGTTGCCATAATCCAATTAACTTTTTTTTTCGTTCCCACTCCCTTGGGCTTAAAATTTAAGGATTACCTTGCTGCTCCCCGTATTGACTGGGAAAACTACGTCCTCTTTGTAAGGTCCCATCTTTAAATTTATCAAGGGCTCCTGGTGGGTCCCCGGGGGCAGGAACCCCTGACACCCCTATTTTCCATCAGGGTTCATTAACGGCACTGCCTTTACTTCCTTTTTCGGATCTGGACACTCTCTCTCTTAAAGTGACCTGTCTTTCCACAGTAATAACATCCCGCCAGTGGGGATTTCCACTTCGATCTTTGTTCCTGTCTACCAGACCCCTTAACATCTCCTCCCCGATCCTTTCTCCTCACTTTATTTTCAACATGCTGCCCGCCACCATTCCGGTTTCCTTCTCCTTTTAGTTTTGTCCTTTTCTTTATTACCTCATCAACCGTGGCTTATCATTATTTTTGCCTTCTGTTTCTGCTTCTCATGTGACGTTGCCAGATCAATTGCTGAGCCGATTTAACCAACTGAACAGCTTTAGGGCAACCTCCTGGCCATTCCTCATCACCCAACGATTTGTTTAGACCTTGATTCTTTTAAAGAAATATTGCAATATTTCTTGCTCCCTGTAATCTCAAATACAATTTATCAATTTATGCTTGCTTTTCTTTAAAGCCTGTTCCTAACTACACATTTTGGAATCTTTCTTGTAAATACATATTTATATATTATAAATTCATTTATTCAGTGTTTAATATTCAAAATGCAAAATGCACACAGTTCCCAACTCTGAAATCCACCACGATCACCCGGTTCCAGTCCCCGATTCAAATCCAAAACTAGTCCTCCCAAGTAGTCCTGACCAGTCATTGCTCAATTACAAAGCTATAGGTCGTGAAATAACCAGAACTGCCTTAAAAGGATTTGTCTATTCAAGTTAAAACTTCAACTGTCCTCCATAAATCGCTTTTATGTAAGGATAAAAAAGATTAGTTAGAAACTGATAGTAAGGCAGTCATGACCTGTGAAAAGAACATTTATTTCATAATCTTGCAAAATCCTTAACCTTAAAAGAAATCATGTTAAAATTTCCATAATAGAAATCAGATTCAAAACAGTCCCGGATCTCAAGCTCCAGGGAACCTTCAATCACCAACAAACAAATGTGCATTCAGACTGAATCACAAAGGGTTAAACTTTCTACTAGCTGTACAGCTCTTCTCTCTCGCTCTCTCTCTCTCTCTCACACACACACACACACACACACAGACACCATGTTTCACAGACACTTTGAGTTTCCCGCAACGACTCCTCTCGCTTTTGAATTAGTTACGAAGTGCACCCTCAGTAGCCCTTCAGCTACTAGCCCTTCTGACACGAAGCATGATCTGATTCCTCCTGACTGTAAGGCTGTTTTTCATTGACATTTTATCATTTGTTTTTTATCCTTTCCTCGCGTCCGAGGATTGTACTTCCAATCTCTTAACATTTTTCCCTAAGGACTGTCCATTGGGATGTGGTCCTCGGACGTCCCTCTCATGTCTCTTTCTACATCTAAATTGCTATTCTTATTTCCCATTTCAATACTCGGCCGTTTTCTTTATATAATTTTAATTAACCTCTCTGAGGTTCGGTGTTACCTTCTTCCACACCCACTTCAGGGTTATAATCTCCACGTGGGAGTTTCCCCTCTTAATAACCGGTCTAAGGTTGGGTGATCGAATCAGTTAGACACCTTACTTGTTAGATTAATCTAGCCAATTAAAGACCTTTATTGTCTATTTTTTAGGTTGCCAATTCCCCCATATTTCTCGTACGGAACCGACCACCAAGGTAATACTTAAAGGTCAACTTTCATACCTTGGTCTGTGCACAAAAGTTACCTGGTGTAATGTGCGCCCCGTCCCGCGGCAATACCAGACAGCAAAATACGTTGTCAATCGAGATCACCCGAAATTTACCTTTACCCGGGTCTTATGTACACAAGAGTAACCCGACCGAACCACCACGTCTTGGTGCCCTTCGCACCGCAGCGAAACAGCAAGTAATGCTGCAAATCCCGGCCACCCGCGAATGCGGGTCTAAAGTCCATAAGAGTTACCCGACCAACCCGCCGTGTCCCAGTGCCCGGATAATACTTATTTAAGACCTTTTTCTTACCCGGGTCTTGTGCACAAGAGTCACCCGATCGAACCCCCCGCGTCGCGTCTGCCCGTCCTGTCTCCAGGGTCTCCCAGTCCGGATCACGCTCGCCCGAGCCGCCGCGGCAACAAGGGGAAACTAGAGATCGTCTAAATCAGCGAGGTGCACCTTCTCCGTTTCTCCAAGAATGCCGAGCGACCGGAGCTTGGGATCCTGGAATGAGCCCCCAAATCTGTTAGAAACAAAATTCAATAAAATTTAGATGAGACCACCAAAACTGGAAACAAGACAATTTATTACGAACTTGCAAGTAAGGGCTTCAATTGAATAAGCAAATGAGCAAATTAGAGCTTAGGTTAATGTACTGTTATACCCTTTGAGCTGAGTGAGGTCATCTCTCCAGACTCCTAATTACCCGATCTCTCTTACTGTACCAAACCACTGCCCAGCTGCACTCCACCCTTATTACTTCCCCTTCCCCAGGTTGGCAACCTTCCTTTCTGTAAGTGCTGACACATACATTTATTTTGTCAAGATCTGGTTTAACATTTTGTATCAATTCTGCTGGTACATTCCATCCTCGGACATTTCATTAACTTGTATCATTTTGTATAGCTCAAGCATTTCGGTTATCTCAGCTTTTTGCTGAAAGGCATAATTTTACAAAAATAACTTTTTGTTATAGTAATTACACACCAAAGTTAGTATTTAATTAACCACAGATATACACTGAAAAGTCCCTAAATACCTGCAGGGTTAATAGTTCTTTTGCTGTACCCCTTTTCTGTATGCTTTTTCTATATCTACAAAAACAACACTTTACCCCATTTCCAACATTCATTGTTGCTCCTTTGTGGTCCCCACCAATGACTGCAGCCCCTATGATGGTGCCCCCATGCAAAGTCTCACTCTTTCACCTCTTCTCCTTTTCCTCAGAGAAGAGAGGAATCTCGCAGTGCAAACTTCGTTTTACTAGCCCCCCCCCCCACTCTTTTTGACTGAACATTTATGAAACATCCTCCCCTGTGGAAAGCTATAATAAAATAATTTCTTTACAGGGTGAGCTGCATCATTCCAGGCAAAATAATCATTTCAATGTCTGCCTGGGTAAAACACGAAAAAAAAAGTAATTGCTGCCGAGCAAGTTGATGTCAAGGGATGGAGTAATACATTGCGTTCCACGGAGAATATTCAGACCTGGCATTGATGTTAAAATTACTTATTTAACAAATCAGCTTCCTTTACCAGTCAATGGACCTCTGTTCAACGTAAAGGAGTAGAATCATAGAGATGTACAACACGGAAACAGGCCCTTCGGTCCAACTCATCCATGCCAGCCAGATTTCCTAAATAAATCTGCTTCCATTTGTCAGCATTTGACCCATGTCCTTTCTAAACCCCACCTACTCATATACCCATCAGATGCCTTTTAAATGCTGTAATTGTACCAGCCTCCGACACTTCCTTTGGCCGCTCATTCCATACTCGATTCCCACCCACATGACAACATTGCCTCTTAGAACCCTTTTACAGCTTTCCCCTCTCAGCTTAAACCTATGCCCTCTAGTTTTTGACACCCCCACCCTGGGGAAGCAACTTGGCGTATTTACTCTATCCATGCTCCACTTACTTTTATTAGGTCACCAATGCTCATGAACGGTTGAAATCTTTCTCAAGTCCATGAGCTGTATTCGGCGAAACTTTTAAAGAATAAGGCCAGTTCTTTGATGGAGTTGACGTTATAAGGATAGATAAATTATAAAATCATAGTTGGATACAGTACAGAAGGAAGCCATTTGGCCCATTATGCCTCTGCCGATTCTGAGAGCTGCTCTTTATATAAAAAAAAAGATTTCAGGAGATATGGTTGATCAGAATGTGTTGTCCATCCCTAACTGCCCTTCAACTGAGAAGCTTGCTGGGTAATCTCAGAGAACTGTTAAGAGTCAACCACATTGTTGGGAGTCTTGGAGTCACATGCAGGCAGACCAAGTACAAACAGCATTTATCTAAATGCAAGAGGACTGACAGGCAGATAAACTCAGGGCATGGTTGGGAACACGGGAGTGATATATCATAGATATTACAGAAATGTTGCTCAGGGAAGGGCACCACTGTCAGCTTAATGTCCTGGGGCTTATAGTACAATTCCTTTAAGGTATTCATCCCTTTCCTATTTCTCAGTTCCACCCATATAACTTCAGTGGACGTTCTGCCAGGAATATCCTATAGATGCTATAAGAAGGTTAGAAAGAAGGACAAGAGAAGAGGGGGAGTCGCATTACAGTTTAACATTACAGTTTAACATTACAGTTTAACATTACAGTTTAACATTACAGTTTAACATTATAGTTTAACATTACAGTTTAACATTACTGTTTAACATTACAGTTTAACATTACAGTTTAACATTACAGTTTAACATTACAGTTTAATATTACTGTTTAACATTACAGTTTAACATTACTGTTGTACTTAGGGAGGATATTCCTGGCAGAACGTCCACTAAAGTTATATGGGTGGAACTGAGAAATAGGAAAGGGATGAATACCTTAAAGGAATTGTACTATAAGCCCCCCAGTTGTTAGCAGGAAATTGATAAGCAAATATGTAAGATCTCAGTTATCTATAAGAACAGCAGGTTTGTAACAGTCAGGGATTTTAACTTCCAAACATAAACTGTGACTTTCATTGTGTTAAAGGCTTGAATGGAGAGGAATTTGTTATGTGCGTTCAAGAAAATTTTCTTATTCATTATGTGATGTACCTGCTAGAGAAGGAACAAAACCTGACCTTCCGCTGGGAAACAATATAGAACAGGTGGCTGAGGTGTCAGTGGGGGAACACTTTGACGCAAGTGATCATTATGCTATTAGTTTCAAAATAGTTATGAGAAAGGGTAGATCAGATCTAAAATGAAAGCTCAATTTCTGAATTGGAGTAAGGCCAATTTTGATGGTATTAAGCAGGAATTTTCAAAAGTTGATTGTGAGAGGCTATTTGCTGGTGAGAGGATGGTTAGAAAGTGGGAAGACTTCAAAAATGACCTAACAAGGATTCAGAGACAATGTGTTCCTGTTAGTGCAAAGAGCCAGGCTGCTAGGTGAAGAGAATGCTGGATTGACTAAAAGAAATTGAGACTCTGGTCAAAAGAATGGAGGCGCATGTTAGGTATAGCCAGCTAGGATCGAGTGAATCCGTCGAGGAGTATAAGGATGGTACAAGTATAGTTAAGAGGGAAATCAGAAGGGCAAAAAGTGGACACGAGATATCTTTGGCAAATATGGTTAAGGAGAATTCAAAGAGATTCTACAAATACATTAGGGCAGAAGAGTAACTAAGGAGAGACTAAGGTCCCTTAAAGAACAATGAGTTTGTCTATACATGGAACTACAGAAGATGGGTGAGATACAAAACAAATATTTCATATCATTATTTGCCATGCAGAAGGACATGGACGCTAGGCAACTTAGGAAAATAAATAGTGATGTCTTGAAAAGTGTCAATATCACAGAAGAGGAAGTGCTGGAGGTCTTAAAATGCAAAGAAGTTGATAAATCCCCAGGACCTGATCAGGTGGTATCCCAAAACTTGTGGGATGGTGGGGAAGAGATTGCAGGACCCCTTGCTGAGATATTTGTATCAGCGATGCCACAGGTGAGGTGTCAGAAGACTTGAAAGTGGCTGATGTGGTGCCATTATGGTGGGCGGCACGGTGGCACAGTGGTTAGCACTGCTGCCTCACAGCGCCAAAGACCCGGGTTCAATTCCCGCCTCAGGCGACTGTGTGGAGTTTGCACGTTCTCCCCGTGTCTGCGTGGGTTTCCTCCGGGTGCTCCGGTTTCCTCCCACAGTCCAAAGACGTGCAGGTCAGGTGAATTGGCCATGCTAAATTGCCTGTAGTGTTAGGTAAGGGGTAAATGTAGGGGTATGGGTGGGTTTCGCTTTGGCGGGTCGGTGTGGACTTGTTGGGCCGAAGGGCCTGTTTCCACACTGTAATGTAATCTAATCTAAAATCTAATTATTTAAGAAAAGTGGTAAGGAAAAACCAGAGACCTATAAACCAGTGAGCCTCTAACAATGTGAGTAAGTTGTTGGAGGGGATTCTGAGGGACATAATTTACATGTATTTAGAAAGACAAGGTCTGATTGCAGAGAGTCACCTTGGCTTTGTGTGTGGGAAATCATACCTTACTAATTTGACTGAGGTTTTTGAAGAGGTGCAAATGACAATTGATGAAAGCAGAGCAGTAGGCATTCTGCATTTGGACTTTGGCAAGGTGTTCAATAAGGTTCCACATTATAGACTGGTCAGTAAGGTTAGATCACAGCAAATTCAGAGCAATTCAATATCAAATTATTTTGAAGGTAGGAGACAGAGAGTTGTGGTCAAGAATGTTTTGACAGACCGGAAACCTATGACAAGCGGTATGCCGCAAGGATTGGTGCGAGGTCCACTGCTTTTTTATCATTTATATAATTATATTGGATATGACTATAGGTCAGTAAATTTGCAGATGACACCAAAATTGGTGATGTAGTGGATGATGAAGAAGGTTACCTCAGAGTACAATGGGACCTTGTTCAGAGGGGCAAATGTGATGAGGAGTGGCAGATGAAGTTTCATTTAGATAAATGAGAGGGGCTGCATTTCGGAAAGATGTATTGGAGCAGGACTTATACACTTAATGGTGAGATCTCGTTGCCAAACAATGAGACCTAGGGGTGTGGGTGCATAGTTCCTTAAAGGTAGGGTCGCAGGTAGACAGGATAGTGAAGAAGGTGTTGGGTACACCTGTCCTCATTGGTCAGTGCATTGAGTATAGGAGTTGGGAGGTAATGTTGCTGCTGTACAGGACGTGGGTTCAGCCACTTTTAGAAAATTGTTTTCAGTTCTGGTCTCCCTGTTATTGGAAAGATGCTGTTAAACTTGAACGGGTGCAGAGCAGATTTACAAGGATGTTGTTGGGACTGGACAGTTTGAGGTATAGGAAGAGACTGAATAGACTGGGATTGCATTCCCTGGAATATCACTAATGAGAGACATGGATAGGCTGAAAATCTAAGGTCTTTTTCTCAGGATAGGGGAGTCCAAAACTAAAGGGCAGAGTTTAAGGTGAAAGGGGAAAGATTTAAGGGAGACCTAAGCAGCAACTTTTTCAGACAAAGGGTGATGCGCGTATGGAATGAGCTACCAGAGGAGATGGTGGAGGTGAGTTATATTATAACATTGTTACAACATCTGCACGGATGCATGAATAGGAAGGGTTTAGAGGAATATGGGCCAAATGCTGAGAAATGGAACTAGATCAGCTTAGCATGTCTGGCTGGTGTGGATGAGTTAAACCGAAGGGTCTGTTTCTGTGCTGTATGACTCTATCTCTTTTCCTAAAGGTCATTAATAAATTAGAAGGGTTTTTACAACAAATGTGAAATCTTCACAGCTACCATTACTGCAAACAATATTTAATTCCAGATTTGACTGAATTTAAATTTCACCTGCTGCTGTCATAGGATTTGAACCCATGATCCAAGACAGTTAACGTGGGCCTGTGGATTGTGAGCAACCACTGCAAATGGTGGAATTTAATTCAATTTATAAAATCTGGAATTTAAAATCTACTGTTGACCATGAATCTGTTGTCAGTTGTCAGGAAAAACCCATCTGGCTCACCTCACATCCCTCAGGGAAGGAAACTGCCAACCTTACCTGGTCTGGTTTACATGTGACTCCAGACCCACAGCAATGTGGTTGACTATTAACTGACCTCTGAAATGGCCCAACAAGCCACTTAGTTCAAGGGCAGCTAAGGAACAAGCAATAAATGTGGGCCAGTTCACATCCCATGAATGAATTAAAATAAAATGAAGAATATTACAGAGACATGGAAAGGTGACAATATGAGGCTGGTTCATCATCTGATGAAAAAGCATTGTGCACTGAATAACTTCTGTTGGCAGGTCACACTGAACAATTCAACTGGGAATAATTTAACAAGAGCAAACCTGATAATGCACCTGCGATTTCAGTCTGCAGTGGAATTAGTCTCCCCTCCAAGCCACGTGTTGTCTGGGTGTGGAACTGCATCCTTGAGTGTTGCTGGGTCAGAATCCTGGTGCTCCCTCCCTAATGGCATTATGGGTGCACCGATGCCATGTGACTGCAGCAGTTCAGGATGGCAGCTCATCACCACCTTCTTAAGACAACCAGGAATGAACAATAAATGTTGACCTAGCCAGAAACAGCCACATCCAATGACTGAATACGAGATGAGGTGAGGGGCGGAAAGTCTTGACGAACTGCAGCTGTTCTAACTGTGCTAAATAAAAACCCTTGGATTATTTTTAACATTATCTCTCTGCGATAATTAGTTCTCTTTGACAAAGATAAGTGACACCTTCCCATGATACACCCAGCAAAAAAACCTTGGCACTTTTGGCACCGTAATGTAGAGCCACAATTAGCGCAAGCTTTTGACATGTTTCAGCTGTATCTATCCATATTAATGCAAGAAAACTTCTGCCTCTCGCTTTTCTCGTTTGATGTTGCAGACAGCGCTGCTCTTCCATCTCATAAATATTACACCCACGGCAAAATTAATCCCCCAGCAGATGGGAACCTCGTTGAAGTATGGTGTTTATAAATCTTGTCCATTCACATTTTAGCAGAGCACCAGGACTGGTGTTTAGTCAGAAAATTGCTGGTGTGTTGGTAGTGTCCCTGGATGAGTAATCCATCACCCCAGAATTGTTACAGTACAGAAGGAGGACATTCAGTCCATCATATGTACACTGACTCTTGAAACTAACATAGTGCCAAACTCTTGCTTTTCCCCACAGACTCTGCATATTGATTCCACTTTCATAATTAGCCAATTATAATTAGCCACCTCACTTTCAAACAGTGCATTCCAGACCCACCTCCTCATTGAGTCAAAATGTCTTTCTCACCCTGTATTTGCTTCATTTGTGAAACACTGTAAAACTGTAGCGTCCAGTTCCCAATCCATTTAGAGGTGGGAATAGTTTCTCCCAATCTGTTCTGTCCAGATCCCTCCTGAAATGTAAACTTCCTTCAAATTTCCTCTAAACCTTCTCCTCCAAGTCCCAACTTCTCCAATCTTTCCTCATAACTAAAGCATCCAATCTGTGGAATTATGCTTATAAATCTCTTCTGCATTCTCTCTCATGCATTCACGTCTTTCCTATAGTGTGGCACCCAGAACTGGACACAGTGCTCCAGCTGAGGTCTAACTAGTGTTCTATGAAAGTTCAGCATAACCTTCCTACTTGTGTACTCTATGCCCTTATTAACGATGCTTGAATATTGCATGCTTTGTTATCTGTTTCCTCTCCCTGTCCTGCCACCTCTAAGGACTTACAAACATATATATCTGGTTTCTGTATTGCTAATAATATTCTTTATTTTGTGTTGTCTCTCTACAATCTTTGTATCAAAGGTCACTTCTCTGCATTGAATTTCATCTGTTATCTATCCACCCCCACCAAAAATGTATTAATGTCCTTTTGAAGTTCTACACTGTCCTCCTCTCAGTTTACAATGTTCCCACATTTTGGTGTGTCCATAAACTTTTAACCTGTTCTCTACCCACCAGAATCTAGATCATTGTTACATCAAGAAAGCAAAAATCTCAATATCAATATGGAGAGCTCCACGACAAGCATTCCTCCAGCCTGAAAAATACCCATTAACCATGTTTCCTATTCCCATTTCAATTTTGTATCCAGTGCCAACTTCTTCAATCTACCCTCTTAATTGAAGTTTCTCAATCCTGGAACCATTCTTGTAAATCACTTCTTCATTCTTTTCTACATCGTTTCTACAATGTGGAAGCCACATGATACTCCAACTGAGGTCCAACAAATGTCTTAGATAACTTCCTTATTTACAACACTGTGCATAGCACTGTATTGAATGCCTTTTGGAGGTCCACATGTATTACATCAGTGTCCTTCCCCTCTTCAAAAAACACTAGCAAGTTAGTCAAACATGATTTTCCCTACACAAATCCATGCTGACTATTTCAGATCAAGCATATTTTTCCGAGGGGTGGTATGGTGGCTCAGTACTTAGCATAGCTGCCTCACAGCACCATGGACTCGGGCTTGGGTAACTGTGTGAAGTTTGCACATTGTCTCTGTGTCTGCATGGGTTTCTTCTGAGTGCCCCTGTTTCCTGTCACAGTCCAAAGATGTGCAGCTTAGGTGGATTGATCATGCTAAATAGCCCTGTAGTGTCCAGGGATGTGAAGGCGAATTGGAAGCATTCATTAATTCTATCATAAATAATTGTTTCCAGAAATCTCCCCATCACCAATTTTAAACTGACTGTCATTGTTAAACCAACCTTTAAAAATGTTATTTCAACAAGGACATGTTTGCAATTGTCTAATCCTCCAACACCATCCCTGAATCCTAGGAAGATTAAATGATAATTGCCAGAACTTCTGCAACTTCAACGCATACTTACTTCAATGTTCTTGAGTCTATCTCATCTTGTCCCTTTGCCTTATCAACTTGAAGTGCTAGCAGCTTATGCAATCCGTCCTCTTCATTCATTTTAAACTCTTCTAGTGACTGACTTTCTGGTCTACAACAACAGTCTAGGAGGCATAGATAAAGAGAGGTGCAAAGTATTCATTTAACACCTTAACTATGCCTCATCATGTCAATCCCCTGGTGGTCTCCAGTTGGCCCTACTTCTTTACATCAAGTTTTACGATTGATGTGCTTATGGAACGCTCCTGGATTTCCTTTAATATTAGCTGCCAGTTTTCTTTTCATAATCTGTCTTGTACTTGGTTTTCCATCTCCCTTCTGGAATTCTGATATTCAGCTTAGTTCTAAATTGCATTTACCAATGTGTATCAGTCATACACACACTTTTTCTTTTTTAACTTAATTTCCATCTCATTTGTCACCTAGGGAGTTCTGAATTTGATTTTTATTTTCCTTTCTGAGGGGATGTACCTCAATTGTGCCCAAATGATTACATCTTTGAAAGTAGCCCATTATTCAGCTATTATTTATTATGCCTAACTTTAGTTCCAGTCTATCCAGTCTCTGTTCTTGCCCCATTGAAGTTGATTATTGTTACTCTCTCATAGGGTTGCACAGCACAGAAACTGACTCTTTGGTCCAACTCGTCTATGCCAACCACATATCCTAAATTAATCTAGTCCCATTTGCCAGCACTTGGCCCATATCCCTCTAAACACTTCCTATTCATATAGCCATCCAGATGCCTCTTAAGTGTTGCAAATGTATCAGCCTCCATTACGTCCTCTGGCAGCTCATTCCATTCACGTATCACTATTGACGTGAAAACGTTGCCCCGAGGGTACCTTTTATATCTCT